>NC_048294.1:13336015-13963515 GCF_009762535.1 Notolabrus celidotus | reverse complement strand
AACCACAACTGAACCACAACCGAACCAGAACCAAACCAGAACCGAACTCAAGCAAACAGAACCAGAACCAAACTCAAGCAAACAGAACCAGAACCAAACTCAAGCAAACAGAACCAGAACCAAACTCATGCAAACAGACCAAATCAGATGCCACATTCTGTTACAAAACCATTCTTACCCTAACCCCAGGGTTAGGGTTAGGGTTGTGATTAGGGTTAGGGTTAGGGTTGTGATTAGGGTTAGGATTAGGATTAGGGTTAGGATTAGGGTTAGGGTTATGGTTAGGGTTTAGGGTTAGGGTTAGGGTTACGGTTAGGACAAGGAATTGGCCGCCATGCTGACCAATCAAAACAAAGTTCTGCTGTGAGCAGAGCTGGGGCTGAGCACTGTCATAGACTACGTGAGCAGAGCTGGGGCTGAGCACTGTCATAGACTACATGTCTTTCAATGTAGACTTCCACTGAGAGGAACATATTAGACTATTTAGGAACTAAATTAGGAACTAAATTTAGACTGTCATACCAGCTTGATCATCAATAAAAATGTCCTGGAAATGTCCTGGAAAATGATCTCTGGAAAAGAGTGGGAACCCTGAGGATGCATCCTTCACGGCCCTACATATCCCATGATTCCTAGCAGGCTAGTTTAAACAAGGTGTTGGACTCTCAAGCTGCAGAGTGTGACACTGTTTAATATGACCATTTGATTTCAACTCATCAGTGGTCTACGTATATAAAATAAAAAATATAGACGCCCTGAAATGTGAAATTATCTTAAAAGTTGTGGTGAGAGTTAGCTAACTTGCTAACTTGCTAACTTGCTACCTTTTAGCTTATAATTTATTCAAATCTTTTTATTTTATTTTATTTTTTAGAAAAATGACAAATAGTGTACATTGTAATCACATTTGCAGTAGCAAGTAAGTACAATGGCTAAGCAGCCATACACAAATTTAAGTTTGGGTATTCATACATAAATTTACATACACATAACATAAAATAAATATGTAAATAAATGAAATAAAATAACAAAATTGAAATAAATAAAAACCCACCCCAGAACAAAATTTATTTCTACAGTTATAGTATCTACTTCAATTACTAACATAAGGGTATCAAATAGCTGTTAATCACATAAGAGATGCAATTAGAACATACAAGTATTCAAGGATTAGTCCTCTAAAGTCTAAAGGTGTCTAATTTGTGACACTGAATGCAGCAAAAGCTGCTAATACCTTTGTCTGGAACAGTCCAATAGTGTTTTGAAGGACTTAAGTCCAGGCACATAGCTCATCACTGTTGAGGATAATTGAAAGGCCAGTTGAAGTCCAAGGGGTGCTCAAGCCACCTCAGGCCACCCCTTGAGACACCCCTGTGTATTGCAGCCCATCGATCACAGTTGAAAATAGGTCACTGACAATCTCTAATTCAATCTCCTGAGGCAAAATACCAAATGTGATATCATTTTAAGATGCTGTCTCACAAAAACCATTAATAATGAATATCTCAACCAAACCACTATTTTTCAGGAGTATCAGTCAGATAAAGGGGATCAGGTAACCGCCACTTACATGGCATCAAGTGCCATCATTGCTGCCTGTGTGCCACAGGAGCTCTTTGTTTGCTAATTTTGAGCTATCTAGCCAGAGAGCTGATGCCTTCGATTGATCCTTCAATCCAAGCCGAGAAGTGCCGTCGGCCGCATAAACAAATTAAAACTGTACTCACAGATGGCAGCTGCGTCCAAGAGATTATATGTCTCTTTTGTGTCTTTTTTTTTCAGAGTGCAAACAGGGTTGTTGTGTTTTTTTCTTTGAGTGAGTGATGTGAGTGTGGGTGTACTTAAGTGTGACTTTGCAAAGAATGCTGATGATTCTAACCCTGTGATGTCCTCTTCCTGGGCCTTGAGACATTTTTCTGCAAAGAACGAGTCATAAAAAAAGTATTGGAAATTACTTCACTCCTCTTGACTTCATTTTGAAAGGCAAGATTTAGCCTTTCAGCTAGTGGTTTACACTTGGCCACAGCCATGAGCATTTCATCGTAGATGATTTGACCTCCATGTCACGCCATGACACTACAGGAGTGGTGATGTCAGCTTGTTCAGATGAACAGATTAGCCTCTTTTGTTGCAAAAAACCTTTCTGGGTCACTTGGTTTTGCTTCAGCAGAAGCAGCTCAATGACTGTCACAAAGACACACCATGGAAAGCTGCTATTTCATCCATGTCTTCTTTGAAACATATTTTTCAATTCCCTTACATTTCATGGGCCTTCAACCTCCTGAGGCTCCTAATTTGAACCCTTCCCTTTGGATATAAGTCCACCATTTCCAAAGAAGGCAAGTGGACATTTGGTTAAGAAGATTCCTTAAATATAGGCAAAAGCACAAGCCTCAGCTCAAGAAATATGGACCTGCTTTGGTTCCACCTACAGGCCATTATTTACGCTGTAGATAGGTGTGCTAAGATTGGCCCCAGGGAGGCGTTCAAATGCTGGTAAGTGACACTATTCCCGACAGACCAGTAAGTATAAATCAATGGCACATCCCGCTAGATGATGGAGAGGGTGATATTTGGGTAGCATTCATCATTGTCCTTATACAATATCTCCAAACTGGCACCATCAGACGGTAACTATGATGGGAAAGGACATTGAAGGTTGACTTTGTGTTTTATGATCTTACACGTAAGCATAGAGCAATACAAAGAGCCAAGGAGAGGGCTTCAAATAAATCTACTTCTGTGTTTAAGGCATGAAAAAGGGAAAAATGCCTATTTATCCACCCATTTCTGTGTGACATCACACTTAGGGTGGGAAACTCAAGTGTTGATATTATGGTTCACAAGCTATTAAAACATAGGGACACTGACTAAGTGTTATCATTTCTTCACTTTTCAATTCTTTATCAACTGAAACACAATTTATATCAAACATCAGGCCACATTTTAAGTAGAACATTTAACTTATTATTAACCCAACACAATAGCTACAATTTTTATGATGTAGCACAAAACCGTAAGCATAGAATTCACACTTTTGCAAGCATGTATCGCAACATTATAAACACAAACATTAGCCCAAAGAAAGGCAGAAAAAAAACGTCTTTCAAGCAATTTCAGCTAACAGTATTGTGCAAGGAAACAACTTTAAGCTAGGAATTCACACTTCTCAAACGTGTTACATTATAAACACAAATGTTAGCTGAAAAGCGCTCCTTGTATGTCTTTCATACAATGAACAGTTTGGTTAGCTAAAACATTTTTTAACTTTCTGCCAATTAATACCTGATAGTATTGCTAGCCAACAGGAAAATGTTAACAAGGGATTACCTTTCATAATGTTTCTTTCAACATTATAACCAGTGATGTAAGCTAACATTAGCTTCCATCCAGTTGCTAGCTGAATTTATCATTAGCTAGCATTAAGACTTGAAGCTTGATTTTTACACCTTTCCAACATTATATTGTAACATAATAAACACTTATATAAGCAGAAATTAATTTAGCTTTCAACCAATTTTAGTTAACAGTATTGTTCGCTGTCCAAGCACAAAATTGTTATCTTGGAGTTTAACCTTTCTAATTTGTCACACTGTAATCAGTCATGTTAGCTTAAAAAAAGCTATCTTCTAACAAATTGCTTGATAACAGTATTGTTAGCAAGCACAAAACCGCAAGTTTGGATTTTCCATGTTTTAAGCAAGCTTTGTAACTCTATAAACTAATTGTAGTTAATAAAACATGGTGGAGTGCTATAATTAGTTGTTATCTAGTGATATGCTTTTTTTTTGTTTTAATTTCAATTAAAGGGCCAACCATTAATTTTGTTTCAGCTTGTTGTCTTTTCAGTTGATTATCAATTAGATAGTCTTAGATAATAATTGTCAGATTACTACTGTTTTTAGGATTTTCAAATCTTGTACAGAAGAGTCTAGCATAATTACACCATTTGAGATTGCCATCCTGAGATTAGAGGAAAATGCTCTATGAATATGGTGATAAGCAATCAAAAGTTCTGCATAGGCTTTACATCATTGTTAGTGTAGCTTATAACACAATCTGACATTAGGTGCATGTGCTGAATGTCAACTCTCACTACACTAGTCCTCGCTACTATCTCTCTTCCAGCCCTTTTAAAATGTGACAAATTTGCCAGGACCCCTGATTCATGCGCCCTCTCTCTGCAACTGTTCCTCATCCCAGTGCAGATCATAAATCCACGGTCATACCGGAGGTGAACTTGTCACGACTCCCTGCAGTGGGGCCACTACCCCTTAGCGCAACTGTCTGCCCTGTCTGACTGTATTTCATGAGTCAAAGCCCGGCTCTGGAGGCATATAGGCAGATTTATGCATTTTAATTGGATTGGCTTCATGGCCTCAGAGCGGTTCTTTGAGGTATAAAGGATCGACACTCTGTTCTCTTCACCACTTTACCCTCTTACGCATTTCAGAGGACTGGTTCAGGAGATTTCAGCTTTGGTTGTTATGGTAATTAAGTGAGTATGTCAGGTTCAGATGGCTCAGCTGAGATGACCATTACGTGTTGCGAAAAGGCTCGTTGCCTTGTCTGCTCCTCCTTGTCAGAACGCTCGAGTGCCCAGAAATCTTATTCCGTGCTTTGTGTGAGCAGATCAGGGGCAGAGCCAATCTCCTCAGGCATCCGTCTGGAATGAAAAATATGTGTGTTTAAGAAATAAAAGAAAAATGTAGCGGAGAAAGATTGGAAGACAAATGGAATGTGCACAAGCCCGCCTCGCCCCGCTAAGTAACACGGATGCCGTATGACTTGGCCGCCCCCTGCGACACAGCCAGTGAATTTCAGAGCAAATTACGTTTGCCCACTTTAGAGACCTCGATACTGATTCCCTTCATGGAGGTTTGTCGGTGTGAGGTTAGGTGTGGAGGCTCCGCAGATCACATCATTTGCCATCCTGCCTGGGCAGAACCCTTGGTGAAAAGGAAACTCTCCAGCAGAGACATTGTTCCTGCGACGTCTCAGCCATCATCCAGCTCCCAGAACAAAGAAATCATTCTGCAGTAAATCCATCACACAGGTGTAGATACACTCCGAGCCCTTCTCTTTCTGTTTCTACAGCTTTGTCTTCTTTTCTTTTTCTTCCTCTGCTGCCTTGTCTTTCTCTCTGACCCGGCTGCTCCCCCATTGAAGGTGAGATTGTGATGGATAGAGCCTGCAGCCACTGCACAGCTCGCCAACCCAGGAGACCTCAGGGTACCTTCAAAATGCAGCTTCGCTAGTACCACCCACCGCATCAATACCTCAGGAATGCAGAAAACAGACTTATATGTCACATCCAAGCACAAACATCGACATCTGCTGCCATCCACTGTGTAGGCAACCCTCTAAAGTAAGGATGCTTACTTCCAAACACACACACACACTCACACAGGCGTCTGCTCTATATAACATCTTGCCAACCCTCCAACGTATACACAACGGCTCATCAGGCAGGAAAATCAAACGTGCGCTCTCTCTCCCCAGACTCAAGGAGCACTGCGGCTGTTATTGTACCAGAGCCCCTTAATGATCAGCATCTGTTCCCCCTCTCTGCTACAGCATTAGCCGAGCTGCCTCTAAACAAGGCTTTTGTGTGATACTTCATCCCCCCAAGTTTCCTCACTCTAACTTGACTGTAGGGGGGAGGATGATAAAGAAGAAAAGAAGAAAAACCACCCATGGATGTTGATCGTCCCCCTCTCTCCCTGCCCCTGTGGAAAATACTGCTGACTGTGGGCAAAGTATGATTTAAAGAGGTGCTTGTTTGAGAGTCATATCAGACATATAGGGCTTTTGCTGCCATATTTCTCAACCTAAGCAAACATTTTTTCTTGGGTTTGTAGGGCAGTATGGCTCTGAGTCTTGCATTATTTGCTGCAGGGCACAGGCTTTGAATCAAATATCAAACAGCTTAAGTCTACACTTAGTCTGGAGGCTAATGTACACTGTCAGGGCTTGATGTAAACACAGCGAAAGGGAGTTTCTTTAACTCACATCCGAGCTGATTCGTAACAGCCTGTCAAAGCTAATTGTCAGTCTCTTCTGTGTTGAAATAATGCTGCAGTAAGACAAAGTCATCATGTCAAGTCTCAAAAGTTCCATCCAGGTAATCCTGGAGTCCCAGTAGGGATGACTGTCATTTCTGAAGAGGTTGGAATATCTCTCTGAACACATCCCCCACCCCCTTCCTCTAACTTTATTCATCTATGTTTTTTAAGTCGATGCCCAGCAGGCTGAAAAAAGACGACTACCCCTTTGGGAAATTAGGAAGCCTCAGGAGCTGACCAAAGTGTTTGGATGCAGTAATTATGTTTAGTTAATAAATCAAGATGTCACTCTCTGATGCCTATCCACATTTTTTAACATATAAAACACACTTAATTAAGGCCTGATTCATGTTTTGGCATCCGTCTTGGCATTTCTCCTCTTCCCCACTGGTGGCATGATAAATTGTCATGTGTCTGTGCAGGTTATTGCACCAGATGTGAGCAATTCAAAGAATCTGCAAATCTACCTTGACGAAGAGCTCTTCTGTGATGTCTTTTATCAAGCCAACAGAAGTGGTGGTGTGGGTCTCAACGTAGCTGACAATATAATACCTGATACATGTCCCATAATAACAATAATATTAAGATACAGTGATGGTGTGAGAATTAATAAATAGCAATAGAATCATACACAGATACTTCATGATATCTGATGGATGCCACAAGGTTCACCAGAAGTAATGAAGTAGGGATCCAGTGAGTAAAATTGGAGAGGAAATTTGTTTAGAGAGTCCCACTATTTTGGAATAACATTGATATTTGGTGGAGTCAGTATGACAGCATATTGCCACATCAATGTTTTGCCCCACTCCAAGCCAGCAGTCATGTCAAGTGGCCCTTCAACACCCCAAGCCAAGTGATTTTAAACTGGACTTAATCTATTATCTATAAAAGAAGATACATAATGACTTAATTTAATTGAACTGTCAGTGTTTGTATTCAAACTACAATTTTTTTCAACCACATAAGCTTGTGGATTTATTCAATATTTGAAACAAAGTCTTCCTTCACCTAATAGTTTTAGCTAACTTTTTCACTATTCTATTAGTTTTCAGCTATTTCAAACATTTGTTCATCACTTCTGCCCAATTCCACCATTTCTCCAAAAGTTTTGTTAAACTATATTCATCATTATGGCCACAATTTTCTACTATTTCAATGTTGGTCTTTTATCACTTTTAAGCATTCCCACCATTCATCCAATAGTTCAAGCCGACTGTTTTACCATTAAATACATTTTTCAGTGAACTCAATAGTTTATTTGGCACTTTTAACTATTCCCACTGTATATACAGTGTCTAACTATTAAACCATTTAATCCATTATTTTTAGCTATTTTAAGCAGTTAGTCATCACTTTAAACTATTCTTGCCATTTACCTTTTAGTTCTAGCTGACTAAAACACCATTAAATCTAAATGTCAGCTATTTCAAGCATGTACTGACCATTTTTTATTATACATGCCATTTAAACAATATTTTAAACTGACTATTTCAAAATGTTTTCTTTTTTTCTGTTAATTCATGCAATTATTCATCACTTTTAACTATTCCTACAATTGTCCAGCAGTTTATTCTAACTATTTAAACTGACTATGCTCAGATATTTTAACCTTTGTCTTCAGCTATTTACCACATATCCACTATTTTTAGTTAGAATGCTTTAACTTCATCTTTTTTAAACAGTTACATTTATGTTTAACTACATCCAAAAGCTTCAGTCTACTGTTCAAACAGGAAATCCAATATTCCCTACTGCTACATCCATTTATCTATTGTTTTTATTTATAATTTGCACTGTTTACCCATAAATTGTATTAACGCGTTTGCTTCAAAACAATCTATTGCCATCAAACATTGTCTCCAGTATAGCTGGTTCCAGGTCAACTTTTTGCCATTTCAACCATTTGTACACATTATCAATAAATGAAGAAACTATTTCAGATTCTTTGCGCACATGCTAACTAGTTATTATTAATGCTATGTCATGTACTGTAACGCATTAAAGCTTACTCCATGTCAATTTCTAATCTGTGTTTTATTCACTTTAGCAGCACCTCTGTCTCTTCTTTGAAGAAGTTCTTGTTGTAAACAGTTTCTAAAAAGTTTGCTGATCAAGCAAGAAAGTTATTGGACCTTCAAAATTTCATTGCAAGTTTATTGACAAGATGTCACCTATTAAGCATTTCTAATTAAACTCCCATTCTAGGTAGGACCCAATCTTATCTCTGGCAGCTTTTTGGCAGGATGCTGCTTCTTCTGTGTTTGTTTTAATGTTTTTGGGGCCACAGAAGTCAGTCATTCTGCAGATTCTGCTGTTTTGGCCCGTGTTGCTTTTTCCCTGCTTCTGTCCCAGCATCCCTGTGTGCGCTCAGCTTTTATGGACTGATGTAAATTCTCTCTTTCATGGCTGCAGTGGAGTCACTGTTGATCCTTATCTCTCCAGTAAAGCCACAGATTTATTGTCAGCAAAAGGCTTTTTAGTGCTCAAAACTGGCTGTGGTGGCAAATTACTATTGAAAAGGGAAAATTATCTAAAAGCAGCGGTGAAAGTTATTGACCATGTTGTGGTTTGATTGCATTCCTGTTGTGCCGGTCTTAGACACCTGCGGCCCTGTGGACTGCTCACTTTGTTTCACTTTGTTGCCCGAACAAAATGAAACAATAGGGGGGCATTTTAGATTGATTCACACTGACTAATTCATGATTCATATCTGCCACCTGTGGCTCGCTTTGTACTGGTTTGTTGGAGAGCTGAGTGACTACACTTTACCCCCCAAATGTAAAAAAACGGTTCAAAGTATAATGAAAACAGAGGTTGGTGTTACAATGGAATGGTGACTTTTAAAGGCATTTTTTCAGTTTCCATCTATTGATTGTGTTTTGTTCTGTATTTGGAAATAAAAAACCCTTAAACTAGACCCTTATGAACTCATTTTTATCTGGTTTTGCCCTTAGGTCTTGCCAAACAGAAACAAAAATGAGGTCTGGGTTTCAGTTACACAAAAATAGTGCAGACAAACAAAATACAAACCAAGTTACCACCGATTTTTATGAACACTGGACTGGAGTTTGCTAACCATTGCCTTTCATCATTTTTCTTACAGAACACAGACCCTGTTCACGACATGCTTCTCGATGTCATTACCTGGGTTGGAATCCTCCTGTCGCTGGTCTGCCTCCTCATCAGCCTCTTCACCTTCTGCTTCTTCCGAGGCCTCCAGAGCGACCGCAACACCATCCACAAGAACCTCTGCATCAGCCTGTTCATCGCTGAGTCCCTCTTCCTGGTGGGGATCAATCGAGGCGACCAACCGGTAAGATACAGGCAGATTCTTACAACCATTGATAGAGATAATTATACCAAAAGAGACCATGGATAGTATCATTAATTGTAATGTACAAGCTGTAATATAAGTTGAAGTCAAAATATGCTGAGTAATCATTAGATTTTTTTGATTTTTTTGAAATACATGCTTACATTTTGTCTTGTTTCATTTGGACAGAACCAATCTAGCTTCCCCATGTAATGCTAAGCTAGGCTAACTGGTCACTAGTGCTGACAGTTTTGAGGGTGCAGATAGAGGTATTTTTTGTGCTGCTGTATTGGGCATGCACCATAGTGATCACTGTTGCAGTTGCTAAAAACAACATGCAAACTGACGCCGTCGCTCCATTCATTTCACTGAGCAAAGCATACAGGGATTCATGGAGATGCAGACCAGAGTGTCGGCACCATTTATTCCCAGCTTCTCTCCCTCGCTAGGTCATAATCATGCATGGAGAGGAAATGCTGGTAGACTATTGAGTAGGTAAACCTTGTGCAGGGCTCGTTTGACTGAAAATACTCCTCAGTCTAAGACGACAAGTGACAGACGGAAGTGGGTGAAGCGACTTTAGGCTAATTGGTCACAGCCAGTGGGACCAAAGTTGCTGTTGTCTGAGCTGAGAAATAAAAGTATCAGAAAGCACATCACAGTAGTACAGAAACTGCACATTGTGGTTCAAACATGTTCCCTCTGAGGGACCACAAAGACAGATTAAATGTAATCCTGTTGCTATCTATATTGTGGATTTGACGGCAAACACTCCAATTTTGAATTGAAACCAAACCCTAATGCAATGAATGACATTGGGTCATAAAGGCTGTAGTGTGCAGGCTAAACAAATAGTATTTTTTCGTGATACTTTTGAGTCCATTTAACCACGGTGGTAGCAACATGTTTGAAACACTGTACCTTAAAGATTGAACTTTTTAACCCAGTGAGATTTGTCTTTATAGTTCCAGGATGAAAAGCTAGAAAAACTAACAAATAAAAGGAGGACCTTTACTTTTCTTTACACCTTACACAAAACATTGAATTTCAAAGTTTTGAATTTTATTTTGGGCATTTTTATGTTTCCTTTAGGCTGCTAGATTTGTACCCTGGAGGCTTTTTTTTGTGAATTTCCACCCTAGGTTGTTCACCATCCACCCTCCAACTTTAAGAACCCAAAAACTCATGAGAAAACATAACCTTCTATGACCTGCTATGTTGTAAGTGCTACTTCTGAGCGAGTACCTGTGGCCGTGAACTTCTTTCAATTCCACCCTGCTCACTAGACAAAAAAGTTAAAAAAGAAGAAGAAAAGAGAACTGCATGCTCTTCATCCAATAAATGCTCCTCTTCTTTGGCTGCACAGAAGTAACAACATGCTTGAAATCACTCACACACAGTCAATCACAACACACACCTGCCAACTCAGTGTCACGTCCTCATATCTAGATCACTCTTACACTGTACACACTTCCGACATGGATTCACCTCCTGGTTCTGTTTTACAATTTGTAAACACTTGAGATTAAACTGGATGAAGCTGTTCAATACACTAACCCTTCTAGTATTTTAGCTGTGGTTTGAAAAGCATTTTTTCTCCACTAAGAGCTCAGCTGTGGTAGCAAGTGGAGGCACGCTGTCACCACACAGTCATCTTTAAGTGTGTGTGTTCAACAATCACACGGTGGAGGAGTCATTACATTTATACAGATCCATTGAGGGCTTTATTCCACCTACAGCCTGTGGATCTTTTTGCCATTTTGGCTTACTAATAAGGCAAAAAATGTGTCTGAATATTCTCACCTGCCGAAAGTAAACATTAACTTACATTGGGGTCATACGTCAAATTAAATATTATGCTAATAGCATTTTTCATAATCAAAGTTATGTATTAAGGCTGGAGCGCAAACACAGTGTTAGAAACCAGTCAAAGTCACTGCAACATTCACTGTTATAAGTCGTCCTTTGCCCAAATAATTGAAGCTTTTTGGGTTTTAATAAACCACAAAACTCACAAATTTTGGTATGAGCATCAGAAGTACATTATGGGTCTCAGATGTTGGTGGGCCTACTTGGCTTGATAACACTGCTTAGCAATTTTCAACAGTACAAGCGTTTGAGCACGTTTAATCTAGATGGACAAAATTTGGTAGGCATAAAGAGTGTCCCCTTGCTAAAGAAAAGTCTCATGTGGTAATTTTCAAAATCAAACAGAAAGTCTGTAACTTTCTCACACTTTTTTTAGGGGGCATTTCTGTCTGTGATACGCTTTTTTTCTCTGTCTCTTTTACAACTATTACAGGTCCTACCTGGATAAACAATCCAAGCAGCGACCTCTGCTGTCTGAATATTTAGCCACTGTAAAAGTGCAAAGAGCTGCAGTTCCTTAAGTGTCCACACGGATCAGGCTCCAAAATCCAAGGGAACCCCAACAGAGCCCACATTTAAACAGCCATTTTTACAGCAGAACTGGATCAAAAATGTTTTGGTCACTGTACCTCCATTTTTTTCCGTTGACAACAGTACTGGCAGGGACATTTCTTGTCACATATTCTTCCAATTATATCAAGGCTCAAAGTTGTACTTAACGAGGGGCACAGCATGACTGACAGATAAAGCTGTTTGCTGGGCGGATAGGCTATTACCTCAACTCCACCTGCAACAATTTCTAGCTTAGCAATAGCTAGTTGTAGTCAGCAGGCCTTTCTCAAACCACTCTCTGCACCCTCCCCCTGTTTGTGCACTTCTAGTGGAGGGTTTGTCACACTGAGTGTTATCTAAAACCTCTGGGAATGTGTTAATCCGTCCAACTCAGAGTCGGCACCGATGCTGACTTACTGGCTCTGTGTAATGCTGTTTATCAGTCATTGTAAAAGATGCTCTGTCTATTAAGGTTCCATGTTACTACTGCAACAAATGTAAACTGCTTCAAACAAGAGAAAATCATGGTTCATAGAGATGCAAAAATGTAAAAGTTTAAACTTGATTGAGGTTCTTAGAACTACCAATAGTCCATGTTTACCTGTTCAGATCATTTCAGCGTCATCTGCAGCTCTTCACCTTTACGTGCACATACTTCAGTTGTTTCTTTTTCTTCTTGTTTTTAATCACTGTTAAAGAGTTAAAACACCTCCAGTTAGTTGAAGTTTAAACACTAAACGTTTCAGAATCACCTCGGCCTTCGATCAGATGGTAACTTTACTTTGAGTCAGTATAAACGTGTTTGTTTTTTAAAATAACTATGGTTACATTGAGTTCCAGGGGTGAGGGGAGTGTGTCCCAAAGCTTGCCACTGTATCTGATCCCTCCACCTTGATGAAGGGTGCTTCATTCAGCAGTTAGTGTGAAGTCTGATGGAGGTCACTCTATGATTGCTTGGGAGTCCCAGTATTTCCAATATGGGAATATATGGGAACCCCCCCCCATCTTTGGGCATCGTAATGCTGCTTCAAAAACCAATTGAAGACTTCTTTAATCGTCTCTTTTGATCACATTGCCCTGTGTATATCACTGTTACATCTAAAAGGAAGCCTAACGCTATCAAATCTCATCTATGGCCAATCTATATAACCCTAAATATCGAAATCAAGCTCACAGGTCAACATTTATCTGCAAAGCCACTTCCCGTGAAGTTAAAGACAATGCTTTGCCCTACACCTTTTCCCTTCCATAACATTTTATGAGTGTGATTCACAGCCTGGGCTCTGAGATCACTCTCCTGTACTGCAATTAATGTCCACTCAACCTTTTAGTTATTTAATTGAATCCATTTTCAGCGACAAAATACGCCAGTTATGTTCAACTGTGCCGATAATTACATCAATCCATGTAAGTACTTTATCTTATTATTGTAAGAAAGTGAGAGGACACGCGCATGCAAGTGGATGACAGTCTGCTGTGTCTCTAACTACACACTGCGTGAGAGCACCTGGCTGTGCTCTAAAAATGCAATGAGCTCCAAATGGCTCTTGGACTGTTGACTCCACTTCTTCATATCTCTCTTTCATCCGTGCCAGCTAAAGCAAACAAGACCACATGGGCTCAGTAGCTGCGGGGCTCCTCTGCCAGTCAGTACAGGCAAACATCCAATCACGTTAGCCAAACAAAGCTAAGTAATGCTAATTGTCGGGAAAAGACAAACATGCAGAGGTCAGAAAATTATATCTCCTGGATGGAACACTTGGTCCAATTGTGCCATTTAGCTGTGATTTTAGTCCATCAAGGAATCCAAAGAAAATCCCATATGATTTGATTTAAATGTTTTGAACTAAAGATACTCATATCTTATTTTTTAAGTCTCATTTTCTTGTGTGCCACTTTAAATACTTCACAGATTGCCTGTGCCGTCTTTGCTGCCCTGCTCCACTTCTTCTTCCTGGCAGCGTTCACGTGGATGTTCCTGGAGGGCGTTCAGCTCTACATAATGCTGGTGGAGGTGTTCGAGAGCGAGCACTCACGCCGACGCTACTTCTACATGGTGGGCTACGGAGTTCCAGCGCTAATTGTGGCTGTTTCTGCTGCAGTGGACTACAGGAGCTACGGCACAGACCGAGTGTGAGTACACATAATATTAGCTTGTGAGGCTTTACAGTTTCTTGAAATGCTGCTGCTGCAAAAAAAAAATCCTGCTTTCCTCTCAGTGTTTTTCCCTAATGATGGAATGAAAGTACCTTTTTAGAGACAGAATAATTGTTTTGACATTTTGTCATGAACTCAAAGTTATGTCTTACTGTAGAGCACTTGGACAGCTTCCTTGAAAAGTGCATTTGTCCACTTAGCCAGACAGATCTTTCAGAGATATGAATTTGCGCCAAGTTCCATTTACAAGTCTTAAAGTGTATGTCTCAGCCTGTGGAAACAGCTGGAAATGTCTTCAGTTGTTGCTCTGGGTAAGCATTGTCAAGTTTGAGAGAAAAGGCATTGTGAGACACAAGGAAAATACACTCTCTCAGTTTTCTTTTTACAAACAGAAAGCCTGCTCTTAAACCGGGGGCATGGAGTTTGACACATGTTGGTGTTTTTCTTTTATTATCCATTCTTTTGAGTTTCCCAGTCTTTTGAAAGAGAAATACAAATTGACTGACCGTTTGTCAAATTTTCTCATGGAAGTCAAACTTTAAACATTTTTAAAACAAGTCACAAAATGCTTTACACCAAATAGCTAACATGTGGCCATGCAGTCACATCCACCAAGTGACAGAAGCACAAAGCATGTCCCACTGATATTACTAAGTTGCAGAGTCAGTGTTCAGCTTGAATGCTTGTAAAACACTAAAAAATACCTCTAAATTAAGATCTGAGTAATATATTATTAAAGCTAAATTATAGAGAATAACTGGGTCAATTGAGTCTAAAGTCAGAGTTGTCAGTGTCACAAGGCTGGCTCTTTTTAACCTGGTTGTATCACCATGTTAACTTACTTAGCAATGCTAACTTGGTTGGGACTTGTTCTATTTTATGACAATGTTCTCTGTGGTCAGTTTGAATCCTCAGTTAAAATGATAAATTTATAGAAAAAATTGAGCCTTAATTATACATTGATAAAGCACTAGTGAAAGTATCAGATTAAATCACAGTCCTTGTCTGTAAAGTTGAAATCATGTGAAAGAGAGTTGTACTGTGCACGATAGTTAAATCAGAAATAAACAGTTTATCAGAAGGTAAAATCAATGTATTCAATTTCTAAATAATGTTTTCTGGCAGGATTTGCTTGGTCTACTTCCCCAGCTTTGAAATCCACTACATATGATTGTCAGGAAACCTTTTAGTATATTAAAACTATAAAGTTGCATCACCATCCATAACTTAGTGTCTAAATGCAGTTAAAAAAAAGGCAACCTATGTGGCCTGAGTCAATTGGAGGTACTGTAATATACAGCTTGGTGTCATCAGCATAGCAATTAGCTTTTTTTTTGCTGTGTCTCCTTAAATGTTGCATCAGAAATAATGTTATGGTATAAACCCCAAACTGAAGGACCAGTGAAAGAAAACACTAAGCTGGTATTTTTCCACTGAGTTGCAGAGCAAGAGTAGTAAAGGTTTGTTCAGATTTGTGATACCTTGGAGTCGACAAATATCATACCTTCCTTTAAATAACACATTACATTACAAAGCATTCAAAAGGGATTTTGTTTTTCCTCCATGCAGGACTTGGGTAGAGTTGACACCCGAGGTAAATAAGCAAAGAAAGATACAAGGATTTAACCCCAAACCAGCCTGCTTAGTGGGTGGAAGGAATAAAAAATAACCCACCATCAGAAAGCCCTCTAACAACATGCCAACTGTTTGTGTTCTGCAATCTTGCAAATGACGCTCCAATAGCTATTGCTCATCATCATCAACTTTTAATGAAGCAGAACGGTTACTCATGCTGGGAACATTTCCCCCACTGCTGAATTGACATTGTTCCGACAGTGAATAATGCTAACTTCAGGAGAGAGCATTTCTGGGTGAATATTGTGCTACAGTGGCGAATGTCTTCACCATTTTAGGAGGCAAAGATTACAGAGCAGGGATGGAGAGATTTGAAGGAAGGAGAGTGAGTTTGAACAAGGGGATGGAGAGTGAAAGAGGCAGGAAGAGACAAGAGAGCAACATTAAATGGGCAGCAACATAGACCATCTTTGTTTTTTTTCTGGAGAAGCTGCCTAAGATACAATTTCCCAGCACTCTCTTTGAACACAAAGTGGCCCATAAAACAGTGCAATGCCAAGAGGAGCACCGCCCTCTATTCCTCTCTGTTAATCTCAAGCCCATCTGAAAATAATGAAGACCAGCATCAGCAGTTTGCTTCCAAGATGTTTATCATCTATGGCGCACATACACACGCATTTTGCCACACACAGCGTAACTGGTAGACAGTGCATTTGTAGATTGGCAGAGCCATAGTTCTTGGTGATGGATGAGGTGATAGCTGCCACCGCCTGAGCTGTGGCATCATGTGAATAATTAAAGGCTGCCACTGGTGGAACAATTATGCGTAGCCATTGAAGGATGAGGGAAGGGACGAGGCGTGACACATGGTGAATAGCAGAAGGTGGGGGAAGGTGTGAAATCCCACCGCAAATTGATTTGGGGACCACTATCTTGGATGCTCTTGTTTGAGAAGAAACGTCCAACAAGTTAACTATAATATTAAAGAGGGACGACCCCTGTTTCAATAGAAATACCTGATCTCAGGAAAGTAAAAAGCAAGATTTTCATTAAACAACTCACAGTTGTAACTCTAATTGGGCCTTTGAGTAAGAGAATCTACTCTTCTTACATCCATTTGTCAGCAAAACAAGAAAGTTTTGCTGAGTAATTTCTCTAGTGTAATGAAGGTAATGCATCACATCACCTGTAGACTCAGGAAATAGAACTACCCAATTTAAGTTTCAGCAATGTATTTTTTTCACAGAGGTACAGTCTGTTCAATTTGACCTGCAGAATAGTTTTGGGTCCCATCAAATGTCCACTGTTGAACATTCTTTAAAAAAATAAAATGATTACATTCTCTGACCAGTTTTATCCTAAAAGCAAGGGGAACATGCTGAATAGATTGTATGCGATATAAAACATTAGCAAGGCCAATTTTCAAAATGTAATGATACATTTAATGATATTTTTCTAATTATAATTTCAAAACATTTACAGTGGTTGTGTTAACTGGCATTTTGATGCTAGCTCCCTTCTGGAGAGTAGCAAGGCAGCAGTCCCATCGATCAGAGTTGACAATGCTATCACAACAACTATCAAACTAATCTGTTAGCATGTTTATTGCTTGCTGGATCTTTATTATATATGGCCACACTTGTTGTGGGTTTGTAGTTTGATTTGTAGATATGTGTGTCACTGGCTACTTTTACATGATACTTTTAATTCAGAATAAAAATGAAATAATCTTTAAAAATATTAAAAATGACCTTGTAAACACCTAATTCCAAATGAAAATGACCATCCCGAATTAAACTTTAATCTGAAGTAAGTGGCTGGTTTATTCTGATTTTAAATCTGAATTGAATACTTCCTCAATCATGTATACGTTCATTCCACTTTAAATTAATTCTGGTCTTTCTGTGCATGCTCGTTCCCTTGTCCTGTTGCGATGACGCACATATTCCGCGCTGGCAGGCACATATTCCAGGATGGCCGCCCGAAGCAAGTGTTGGACTCGAGCCAAAACTTTTTATTTAATAGGATCCTTAGAAGAAATGGATATCACGAAAAGAGTTGATGGACAGAAGCATAAAAATGTGGACTTTTTTAAAGCTGTACCGTCCAAGTTAATCAAGGGACTTGTCACTTGTGTGGTCTTCCATGTTGTAACCGAAAATAAAAGAAGCAGGAACTGGAGCCTGTTTTCTTCCGGTAGACGTAAATACGTCACGCCCGCCCCTGTCCAATTAGAACCCATCCCAACCCCCAGACCTTAAGCGGAATTGAATAAAGACAGTTAAATGTGTTTTCCATGTAAACCTAAATTCGGAAATACTATTTCCATGTAAACCAGGAGAATACTTTAATTCCGAATTATTTAATTCTGAATAATTAATTCAGAATTAAAAAAGATCATGTAACCGTGGCCACTGTTTTGTCTTTACTATAAGAGCAGAGCCTTTGTCTTTTCTGAGTGTTGCCTCTTTTCTGTTTCCTATACTAAGAACTAGAAGTTGAAATTTGGTCTGATTACATTCTGGAGAGTAGCATCAAGTTGCAAGCAGAG
Source organism: Notolabrus celidotus (assembly GCF_009762535.1). NCBI lineage: Eukaryota > Metazoa > Chordata > Actinopteri > Labriformes > Labridae > Notolabrus > Notolabrus celidotus. Next base: position 13,945,430 of record NC_048294.1, on the reverse strand, counting down.
GTAGCCAAGCTAGCACTACAGGCAGAAAGCTAATCTGTTAGCTTGTTTACTGCAGCTTTATTTGGTATTGTTATTTGTCACTACACTTGTTGTTGGTTTGACAATGTAGTTGTACTGTTATCTTTTTAGGCACATGTGTCACTTACAATTGGTTGTAATTAAAACCCTATTTTTTTATTTGCTATATTTCCCTTATTCTCTCAGATATTTATATATTTTAAAATTAACTGTGTTGTTTGTGTTGTTTAAAAACTGTGATAAAAAATAGGATTGAGAAATTGCTTTGATGGGATCAGTACCTGTGTTAATTAGTTTGGAACAAGGTTAGCAGACAGTTAAGGTCTTCTTTTAAAGCTCTTATCAATAGTTTTAAGCTGGTTATGACACATCCTGACATCAATACTGGTGCCTCTTTATGTCCTACAAAAGCAAACGAGACCATCGGTGAGAAGATGATTCATTCTATACAGTTGTTTTTAATGTGCATCAGCACTTCCAGGGGGGTTGGTGTCAGATGAGGGAAGGCACAGCAGTCTGCCAAAGCAGCCTTTTAAAGAATGTCTACAGCAAAGATCTCTGGTGAGTGATATATTTGACTTTTAGAATAAAGCAGGATGAGTTTTTTGTTCAGTAAACACTTAAAATGCACCACGTTGTCAGTAGGGGGCAGCAAAATTAACACTAACATAAAGTTCCTTAAAGCAGCTTTACACAATATGATTCTCTCTTTAGTCTTTTTTATAATATTAACATTACTTTTGAAATTGACTATCAAAATTAGCCTGCTGGCTTCATTAGCCACCTGACACCTGACCCTCCCTTTGTAAGTCTTTGTTGATCATTGAGTCTCTTGCAAGTATTTGTATTTGTATTCGTTACCTACATATTTTCTGGCAACATTTCTTTTTGCACTAGCTTAAAACCAACAACAGGAATGTGTATAGCTAGATTGACATAGCATAAACAAAACGGCTCATCAAAACATGGCTCCGTTACATCACCAGATCACAGGGTATATTTAATCTGTGTCAACAAAAAAACATGCAAATGTCTTAAAGATCAAACTTCAAGGCAAAATGAGCCTCAGGCCTTCATGCTGCACCAAAGGGCCGCAAGTGATATCTCTGCCCTAAATATTTCACATTGCTTCACTCACTCACTTGGTCATCAGCTTGCTATCACGCCAATGAAATGACTATCTCTGTTGCAGAGACGTCTTTGCAGATTAAGCTGCCTTGGCTCAGAGGACAGCCTGTGTCAGATCACTGCAGATTGGTGGCACGAAATGCCAAAATACTCAGCACAAGCTGTTGGCACGAGCATGGCTTGTGTTTTTACTGCTGCTCTCAGTGCTCAGTTGCTGAAGAAAGTGCACAAAGTAGAATACCGCAAGGGGAGATAAAAAAAAAAAAAGTAGAAGAGCTCCGAAAAGCCAAACACAACCGTGACACAAGTGGAGAAGGGGAGGTAGAGGAGGCAGAAAGAAATGAAAGCCTGCAGCTCCCACCGCCCACCAGGTCTTTAAATCTTTCCATGATCTGAAGAAGAAGGAGGCAAAAACAAACAATGGAACCTTCAGCATAATTTATAACAGCGACGTTCGGAGTAAGCGCTTTGATGAGCTGCCAGAGTTTCTTTGCATGTTTTGCACCTTTTGTATGCGCTTGTTCGCTTCTTTATGCATACGTATGTGTTTTTTTTATGTTTCGCCTCCTCTTATCCATTGATATCAGTGAGGGGGAGACATATCAAGACCCAGTGACAACAAAGGATCAGCCTTTTTTCGTCCTGTCACGTCTCATACAATATTAGATCGTGTTTGTCAGAGGCTCCTTTGGTGACAAAAATGAAACATGTACAAACTTGTCCATTGCTGCAGATATTTTTTGAGTGAATATTGAAGCCCTGTTTCATGATTTCAAGGTAATGGGACCAAAATAACCCAAACCGTGTAGATTATTGTATCTTTCTTTGCTTTCTCATCTGCATAGCATTGAACAGAAAAAAAGTCAGGGTCACAAGCACATTTTTAAGCATTGTGCCACATTTTTCAGACATATATTTTTGTCTGCAGCACTTTGCACCGCAGACACTTCCTGTGTTGCTCTTAAGTGCCCTATACACTTCAAATTGCCTTAAAATGCGATTGAATCACAGCTAATTCTCTGCCACTTCCATTTCCCCTCTGTCATTCTGAATGACAATACCCCAGCATGAACTGTAATTTTCCAGTGGCCAAAAATGGAGGCGTCTATCTGCTGCAGCAGCGGAGATTAAAAGATTAATAATTCAACCACAGGTCATGAATCAAGTTATTTTTCTTTCTTTCTGCTGTTTCAAAGGAGCTCTGTCACCTTCCACCAAGCCTGTTGCTGATGATCTGCATTTAGTTTCACAGAGTGGAAGCACTATCAGTAATGTTTTGATATGAAACGTGAGGTCATGATATCATGTTGTTAAATAATTGATGCAATTATAACAGTGCTGCGGTGTCACTGCTGTTAACCTGAACATGTAAGACACTTTGTTGAACGCTGTGTTGTGGGTCTCTCGGGGTCAAGGTCAGTGTGATTCCTTTGCAGTGATACAGTCACGGTTCAATGGAGACCTAATTGAATCATGCATAAATTATCATCTGTAAGGGTAATTTGAAACCTTAACTTGACAAATTGAATAATAAACTTCAGACTCTAAGCTTTTAGTCCTCAGCCGATCGCTTTTCAACTGCATTCTTTTTTCTTTTCTTTAAATAGTACACCTGTTTTGCATATGAAATATAAACATCTTTTTTAAGAATCTCTCACCACACTTTATCCTCAAAGCCAGGAAAATATGTAGAATGTATTTTCTGTCAAATAATGTAAATTTAGAATTGCTTTGATTACTTATATTTTGATGTTAGCCCCTTTGAGAACATCAATGCAGGAGTCATATGGCGATCAAAGGTGATCAAGATAGTACTACAGTTAGCAATCAAATGCAGCCAGTGTCACAAAATGAAGCTAATAAAGAAGTAGAAAAAGTGAAGTTTCTCTTGTATCCTCAAGTGAGTCAATCCCCTATAGGCCCTTTCAGAATAAAACATGTTTAAAGCCTGATTCAAAAACAGATTCAGACTCTACAGCTTATTTATCGGTTACTTAAAACTTTACAAAGGTAAATTGTTGTTATCAGTCATCCACTTTGGTAATATTAAGGCTAAAAATGATGCATTATTACACATTATTTGGAGAGTGGCTGATTTGATTGACAGGTGCGCAAACTACATACACACAAATTCAAAAAAAAGATGATCTTTACAGCAGAAATAAACATGTTTACAGCCTGGTACAAAAAACAAGTTTAGTCTGGATAGCTCATGTCTCAATCGGCGCACACTGTAGGGGCGGTTAATTTTTACATCACGCTGCAATTTGGAAGATATTAAGATTACGACTTTTCCATTACGAGAGGCACAGCTGACTTGATTGACAGGCGGGAACACTGTAGCTGTTGGCTAGGAGGCTCAAAGCCCGCCTCTTTACGTCACAATCGCTCGACAGTTGTTACGTTGAGTTCAACATTCCAAATATGGCTCTCGCCCACAATCGGCTTCAAAACAGCGCTTCAGAAACAGATGGGTGACGTCACGGATACTACGTTCATTATTTATACAGTCTATGGACATAACAGACAATGCAAGAGCTAATTCCTCTGTTGTTGTGCTAATAATGAATTACTGTTGATAGTTTTTTAAGCAGTTTTCATTGACCACCTGGATTTACAATCTAGTTGAAGCACATGCTACTTCCTTTCAAAACAAAAGCAATTTTGTCATCAAAACATGAACCTTAGTGAAATGCAGTATAAAAATAACATCAACGTATCACAAATAACATCTCAATGAACTTCTCTCTAAATATTGTGTATACACTGTGTAACTTACACCTCTGAAAAATAATACAGAATGGTAGTGTGAATCATGAATTATCATGTGAATTGAATGTGTCATTACATCACTGCACATACATGACAATGTTCTAGATTATCTACATTTTTTTTGTAATTGAAAAGCAACATGATCCATCCAAACATTTACAACTCATTACTGATTTTTACTGAAAGCCCATTATTATTTCTGTCACTGACATTTAAGTCACTTTCTCCCTCCAAATTCTTCTTGCTTGGTCGTAACTCTTTAAGACCCTTGTGGGGATATATGTTTTGAAGTGCCTATTCCTCTGTGTCACCCTGACCTCCTACTTGATGTATATCCCCAGAGGAAGAGTATAAAGCTATAACCTCAAATCTTTCTCTCCCCCTGCCTTACTTTCTTCCTCTCTCTGTCACCCTTCCCCCCTCACTCTCTCTCTCTCTCTTTCATTGCAGTTGCTGGCTTCGGCTGGACACCTACTTCATTTGGAGTTTCATAGGACCAGCAACCTTGATAATTATGGTAAGCATGACACCCCTGTCTACACCCCCTCCTCTACTTTCCTCATTAACCCTACTTAGCCCGCGGGTCGTTGCTTAAATGCTCCACCGAGATCCTCCTTTTTTTCTCCCGGCTCCTAACCTCCCTCTTTTCTCTGCCCTGTTGAGCATATATGCCACCGCCGGGCACGGAGCCGTCCAGAAAAACGAATGAGGGGTGTAGAGAATATATTGCAGTTTGTCACCCTGCGCTGCAGTCACCGGCTGAGACAATTTTTGAGTGGGGGGAGGGGTGTGGTGTAGTGGAGGGGTTAGTGAGAGACATAGAGAAAGAGAGTGAAGTCTGCTCAGTATGCAGTGTTGGAGTAATCCGCACTGCGATTATGATTGATTTTGTTCCCGTTCCAACTCCACTACCTTTTTTCTCCCCCCTTATCCAGCTCCTCCTCACAGGCACACAGATACACATGCAAGGCACACACACTAATACACACACTTTATGTTTCTTTCCCAACTAGGACATCCCTAATTTTCCTTTAAAAAAGCTAATTTATTGATCCAAGTGCCTAAAAATCTAGTGTCAAAGTGGTGTTCATCTTAGTATTTAAAGCATCGCCAAGCTATAAATACTGCTTTGGCACGGGAGATGTGCTCCTGATTTTTCGAAGATATCAGTCCGCCATCATAATAAACACTCAGAATCAGTAAATCAACTTGGCTGTTAAGAGCTTAATATCTGAAAAAGAAGTGACAGTATTCTCGCCCCATGGGACCTAAAATGTTGAAACAACTCCAACTGCACAGCTAGATCCTGAATTCCAACAGAGATATGTCACAGTTGAGGTACCCAAACACCAGGTAAACAAATAACAAGCATCTTGTTTGAATAGCTAACGTGTCAACTTGAAACACATGGTTTTAGACGAATATTTCACTGCAAAGTTGTTTGATTGAGATTCAAATTGGTGATACGCACAAGTAGGTTAAAAATAACTGCTGCAAAGAAAAGAAGACAAGCACGCTCACTGACTTAAACTCACTAAAACATTTAACAATTATCTAACTAGAGTAATAAACAAGTCGTCCTTTAAAGCAGGGGTTCCCAAACTTTTCAGCATGCGACCCCCAAAATACTAGTGCCAAAGACTTGCGACCCGCACTGTCCCTCAACGTGATTCAAAGTGGCTTCATTTAACTGGTCTGCAGAAAATAACCTACCTATATGACTGTCATATAGTCATTTGGCAAAAAGAATGGCAGAAAACTCATCACATTTTCTCTTTTCAAGGTTTTATTTCAAGGTTAGCTACTATTTTTTCCATATTTTTTACTATAATGGGTTATATGTACTATTTTAGATAACTTAAAAAAATAAATAAAAAATTCTAGAAGACATCTCACGACCCCCCATTTGTGTCTTCCGACCGCCACTTTGGGAACCCCTGCTTTAAAGGTCCCAGGTCATGAAAAAACACATTTCCATTGCCTATTTATACTTCAGTCATCCTCCTGTCTAACAACCCTGAGAATGTGGAAACAAATAAATGGTAAATCGACTTGTACTTACTGTATATAGCGCTTTTCTAGACTTTCTGACCACCCAAAGCGCTTTTACACTACTTAAATAAGCCTCTGCATTTCTTCTGTAGTCTACCTACTGGGAAAAGATGGTCTCTACAAAACTCCTGAGTTGGCCCCTGTGGTGACATAAAGGCAGGAATGATTTGCTCGTGCATTCATGTCAAACAACTCCCTCTCAAAGTACTTAAATGATTTTGCCTCCTGCTATGCTATTGGCGGTTTTCTTGGGTGTTGCAGGATACAGACGAAAAGCAAGTAAGAAGGAATAACACTTACATTTTGAAGTGCCACCAAGAGATCTTTAACACAGTTTCCTCTTCCTGTTGGGAGTCAGATTTTGGATGGAGTGCTAGCCATGTTTGTTTTGGTGTTTTTCCGCCTCTACAACCAATCAGTGCAGAGCTTCAGTATCGTAGCATCCTCGCCCAATTAGATCACCGCATGGATTATGAAGTTAGAAACTGAGAGGCAGATCCTCCACAGAGGCTGAATTTGTTAGTTAAACACCTTGCTAAAAGACAACATAGACATGTAAACAGCTGAAAATATCTTGACATGTGACCTTTCACATTAAAGACTAATCGCGACCATATGTACAGTATGCGCTTTGTATGCTAGGTTGATTTGCCACGGCAACGCAACCCTGTATTCTCTTCTGGTGCTACTTGGCATCTGCTGCTCATGCCATTACAAGCAGGGGTGATTAGCATGAGGCTGCCCAACGCTAAAAGCAAGAGAGGCAGACTTTACCTGTCGTAGCCTCTCTTGGCCAGCCATAATGCTTGGTCCCAATTGCTGTGTCCTGATGGGCCCATTGGCTGTTTGACCAGGGAGGCCCTGCCCCCTTTTAGTTCAACAGCATAATATTCAGTCAATCAAGTTGGCATTGTTGTAACACATGTTCAGTCCCAGCTTCAGCAGTACACATGTCTTGTATTCTTTACGTTACTGTTTTTTGGATCTTCCCCCAAAAATGAAAACCTCTTCAGGAGGGGGAGCGCATTCCTTATTGAATGTATCTCTGGAAAACAAATAGCCAGAACGTCACCAAATTTGGATTTGATGTTGAGTTCAGTTCTTAATTGCTATGAAGCAAAGATTTCGTATGTACCATACAATTTTGAGATACACTCAAATAGACATACATATAATTATTTTGTTTAGATAAACTTTGGCTTCGAGTTGTCATTCACAAATTGTGATTTTCCTGACTCATTTCTGTAATTCTCTGATTTAAAACCAGGTGTGTGTATGAAAAAGGCTGAACTTCAAAATCTGGTTACGTTGTATTGTGCGTTGTAAAGAGTTGAAATCAGCTCCTATTAGCTAAATGTCATCTGTAAACAGCAGCACCAGAGTAAAATAGCTCTAATTGCTGTAATTTCCCAGGGAGTCAATGTTAAAAGACCCACATGCTGCAACCCAATTGACTTCCTTTCTTTGTTTGACTCAGATAAACGGAGGAACATAATGTGTTTGTTAAATGCTAACTTTTTTTTGTCTCAAGCAGTTAAACACAAAATGATTGTTCTGATTTATTTTAATGTTTTTGGCAAACATGGTTGCAAAAGTTCAACCCCAGTGAAATTTGCTCTACGTTTTGTGTTTGCTTTTAAGGCTGACTTTTAAAGACATCTGGTATTTAGAGGAACAATACCTGAGGAACCCTTACACAGAGCAGGAGTGTGAATTAAAAAGTGTCCCGTTTTACAGCAAACAGGGCACATCAGAATGTGAATAAAGTCATACCCTGCCTCTGTTATTTACTTGGGAAATAGCTCCAAGCACAATGTTAAAAACGCTGAAAGTTCTTCAAGCTGAAATCCCGAGCAATGCCAAATATATATATTTTTCAAGATGTAGAAACTGTGGAAGAAAAATGAATACAGCAGCAGCAGCGGTGACAGTTATTCCCTGTGGTTGCCTCTAAGTGTGAATATGATGAGACAAGTGTGACTAAGTCAGATGGAAAGGCTCCCTCATACAAGTATGCAGCTGTCTTGTCTCACCGTTCCCCCTGTTTAGTCTGTCGTAGCGCCACAGAGGTTTCACAGGATTTTGCGCTCTGTTTGGCAAAGTGGGAAACCAAGTCGGGGGGCTGTGGCGTTCCAGCTTTGTGCGACAAAGTGCTCTGATTTAAAATGAATTGAAGTGAAACACGAAACATACAATCTTCATCCCTCTCTCTTTCTCTCTCTCCCTGATTTCTCTTCTCTCTCCGAATCTCAGCTCAATGTGATCTTCCTGGGCATCGCTCTCTACAAGATGTTCCATCACACAGCCATCTTGAAACCAGACTCCGGTTGCCTGGACAACATCAAGTAAGAGCACTCAGATCACCCAGATAGCCATTAAAGCCATCCAGAAATAGCACCCACTTTGACGTTTTTGTTACAGATGGGAAGAATGTTTCAAAATGAGTGTGACGGGCTCGCTCTTACAGCTGAATTGTGTCTACTGTGAGTCAGTTTAAGCCTCCTGTTTCCTTCCCCTTTATGCATCCCCTCTTAAAGAGCAACATTTTGGTTTGCACTCTGTATTCACGGAAGTGTTCCTGAACTTTTTTCGCACCGTCTCGACTTCCCCTTTGATATTTTGAAAACCTCATTAAAAGCACTTAAGGTTGTGAACACACAACCCAAGGGTCCGGGAGTCTGAGCCTGCAAGGTAAGCGCCTCCCATTACATTGAAAGGTTGTGTCAGACAGGGTTAAAATCAAACAGATATGCTGTTGCGTCTCTTTCATTATCTGTTGTTGTCTGTGAGGGGGGAAAAAGGCCAGGGGACAATCTGACAGACCTGACCTGCTGTTATCTTGGTGTCAACACGGCGACAATGAATATTCATAACCTGTGTGTGTGTGTGTTCTGTGCCTGGTTGCTGTCAGATAATAACAAACCTAAAGGGACAAGAAAGACTGAAAAACTCAGATGCCAAGTTTTTCTCGATTGGACGTAAAAGTTTAAATACTTAGATGTACTGATAATAAGGATAATGTCTCGTGAATGAGTGGTTATGCAAATTACAATAATGACAGAGTTAACTGGTTCCCTATGCAATGTTGTGAGACAAGAAGGGCGGATATGAGCCAGAAAAAAACATTCCAGTGTGGAGAGCAAAAACAGGCAGAACAAGATTCTCTATTACAACATTCTAACCATCTGCAGTAATCTGACGACAATTTATTTTACTCTGTAAGATACCTCCATGCAAGTGCAGCTGACAATCCAAACTCCATTCAACAAACACCCTGTTTATTTTTTATGATTTGTTTTTGGCCTTTTTACCTTTACCAGAGAGGACAGCTTTCGAGGGACAGGGAACATGGGGAGAGAGAGCTGGGGCAGACATGAATCAAAGTGCTAGGGCCAAAGGTTGATGGCTCAATGACTGCAGCCAGAGCCTTGACCCCAACAAACAAGCACTTCAAAGATTGTTTTCTTTTCCTCTCAAGGACAGACCCTGACTTTTTACAAACTTCATCATGATGTTGTTATTTTGGCAAACTTAAGACCTATTTTTTTGCAAGGAAGTCACAAGAAAGTCAGTTTCTTTTTCAGGTTCCTATCCCTGAAGTAAGCCAGAGTGAAGTCTCTGTGTTGCTCACTATTAACAATGAAACTGAGATTTCCCTGAAACAGATAGATGGACACTATTTTGGGGATGTTTTGGGCCAAGTAATCAAAGTGTTTGTTTAGCAAATTTTGCTTCCTAACACATTGTCACTTGGTCTTAAGTTACTAATTGAACTGTAAACAATGCAGGGAACGGTTAAGGAGGTCTTGGCTTTAAGTTGTGAATTGCTCATTTTGGCTACATGAGAATTATGTAGAAGTTTGCCATCAACCCTAGAGGCACATACAGTGGGTATGGAAAGTATTCAGACCCCTTCACTTTTTTTTACATTTTGTCCTGTTGCAACCTTATTCCAAAATGGATTAAATTATTGTTTTCCCTCAACATTCTACACACAATACCCTATAATGACAAAGTGAAAAATGTTTTGTAGAAATGTTTGCAAATTAATTAAAACGAAGAAGATGGATGGATGGATGGACAATCAAATATCGCATGTGCATAAGTATTCAGACTCTTTACTCAATACTCGGTTGAAGCACCTTTGGAAAGGGTTAGAGCCTCCAGTCTTCTAAGGTAAGATGCTACAAGCTTAGCACACCTGGATTGTGGGAGCATTTCAAGGATGGTCAGAGGAAACAGGATGCACCTGAGCTCTATTTTGAGTTTCAAAACAAAGGGTCTGAATACTTAAGCACATGCGATATTTGAGTGTTTTATTTTCAATTAATTTGCCAAAATTTCTACAAAACATTTTTCACTTTGTCATTATGGGGTATTGTGTGGAGATTGATGAGGGAAAAATGAAATTTAATCCATTTTGGAATAAGGCTGTAACATAACAAAATGTAAAAAAAAAAAAAGTGAAGGGGTCTGAATTCTTTCCGTACCCACTGAATACAGTAGTTGTCAGGTGATAGCTGATGAGTGACATGATGGACATGCATATTAACAGAAAAACAATACATATTTCAGTTTTGCTTAGATGGCAGGTTTTCACACAAAAGGTTTGTATGGAAGTGTAGCTTTGCCATAGATTAGATATTTTTGAGTGTAATATGGTTTGGCTATATTTACAACATTTTTTTTCCAGGATTCTGATACATTTTTATGCTTCCCAAGTTTTCACTCATTTCAATATCAAACAAAATCAGTTAGTTGATTTTCATCATTGCTTTGGTTGTGTAATCCATCACAGTTACATGAGAGTTTTAAGATACTCTTAAGATACAGTCTTTAAAAATAACCACTCACAGTGATGTAAATTGACTGCAATGATTGGAGTGAAGGCTATATGTTCACTATGATTGATTCTATAATGGAACAAGCAATAATCTTTTAACATTAATTGATTATTTTAGTCATTTGGGGGGCAGCTGAATTAGCGCTGTGGGGCTATGAGTGACCTCGTTCACATCCAAGAAGACATGCGATCCATTGCAACTATAAAGATATTGATTACTGGAGCTATAAGTACTAAAGCTTTAGATTTTTTATTTAATCATCCATGCATTAAACTCTAGAGGTTTAACTACATTGGCTGGTCTGCTATACTTGAAAAGTTTCTCCCATAAGTCTGAGACTGGGGGGTAAAAAAAAAAAGTTTCTGAAGTTTGTTTCATGTCTTTTACTCTGAAGGATGACACAGCTTTTTCGGTCACTGTCTTTGACGTAAGCCCCAGCTACCTGGTGTCAGGGCAGACTCCTTCCACAGATGGTGTAAAGTTGTTTTGCTGCCTGTTTGCTATGATTGATAAGGGCCCGTGCTCTGTTTTTGCTGTCTGCCATGTTTTTTTTTCTTTTAAGCCACTCAGGACACATTAGTCTCCTTTATGGCCGACATTCTGGCTGTTTTTTTCTTTTTGGTTTTTTTGTATGTGGCATCACATCACTGGCTGTGTCTCAGCACATTGGCCCTGTCTGCCCTGCTCCTCTCAGCACAGTGATACATAAAAAAACAATCTTCTGCAAGCATGATATAGCTTGCTTTAGCTGGGCCGTGTCAGACTGTACTGTGCTGATGTGTTTTTCCCATCACAAATTCACTGCTGGATGTTCCAGAGCAAAAGCAGGGTGTTTAAGTGCTGCTTTGAGCAAGACCAAAGTGTGACTGGTCTCCACATTACAGTCAACTCCAACAGACATGAAGAAGGAGGGAGGCGTTTAATGATGTTCTGCTTCAGAGAAACTTAAAAGTTTTCAGAGTTTTGTTTTCAGCCTTTGAACTAAGTTGCACGTCTGCCTCGGTAACGACAACCCTAACGACTCACCTACGGCTCAGGATGTTCACAACTTCAGGAGAAACTAGGTCAACAGCCCTGTTAGCAGCTACTGTTCAAACACTACTACTGTTAGCATTCTTATAACTCATGGAGGATGATATTTCAAGATACATCCACCAGAACTGAAGAAGCCTTTTAGATAAGAGGTGAAACGTTTTCAAGGACTTCATCCAAGTCAAGCTGCCCTTTTGGATCAGGCTTGGTGTCATCAGTTCAAACTTACCAAGTGCTTCTCAAAAAGAAATGAATTTTATTTAAGATTTTAAGGTCACCAAGCAGTCTCTGAACCCTTCACCTTCGGTAAAGTCACTGGGAGCTACAGCAGACTTTTTTTCTGGGCTCTGGTGTTGCCAGGTGTCAGCAGTTAGCGTTAAAGTTTTTTGACCGAGACTTATATTTCTGGGCCTTGGCATTTTTTACAGTCACAAACAAAAATGGATGAAGCGTTCAGAAACAATATCTAACAGGGGATTATCACCTTGCACTTGCATACAGCTGGGTGTTAAAAGACATACGTAAAAGGTAAATAGGCATTAGATGGGCCCGGGGATTGTAATTTGGGTGAATCCATCTGCTTCCAGTGTTCCAGTGAATGCTAAATATTGACATTACCATTTGCACTGAAAACACAGACCAGAACCATTGATTCATTACGGACAATGTGCCTCAATCTCCTACTGTTGTAAAAAAAAAAAATGAGGCCAACATACTGCCATGGCAGGCAGTGATATAATGTCCTGGTGTGACCTATACTACAGCCAGTCACCAGGGGGAGCTCTAAATGTTTCAGCTTCTGGGTAGATGTCATACCTTCCATTTTTCATGGAGTTAGGCAAGAAGAATTTCGATACACAAAATCTTGTCTCACATCAATAGATCCTGTATTCTCAGGTTGAAATGATGCAAAGCCAATGAAATAATAGCATTTAAGCGTTTATGGTTGTTCAAATCACATGTTGTTTTATATTATTACAGTATTTATATTCTCTTTTATACCTATTTTCTACCTGTTTTTATTGTATTTATATTTATCTCATGCACCTTCAGGAGCAGCGCTTCTAATTTTATTGTACACCTGACAATGACAAATAAAGGCTATTCTATTCAATTCTACATCCACAGCTAGGCTTATTAAATCTTCTGAAAGGGCAATTAATGGGTAAAAAGAGAACTTATTAAAAACTGTTGCTTTCCTCCAAGAAACAATTTGTGCAGAAGTAAAAACCCTTTATTTTATATGGCAATGGATATTTGAAATGAGCCCTGATGAAGACCTAAGTTTTACTGTGTATATGAATATATAGAGATGGACTATTAAGACCATCAACAATTTTTTGTACCTTGCTGTAAACATATTAAATTCAGCTGCAAAAATGGGTGCTTTAGAATGGGTGTTAATGGGACTTCCATTGCTTTTGGAACCAGCCTCAAGTGGACACTTGAGGCTGCAGTTTTTTGCATTTGTTGTACTTCTGCTTTTTCTTCATTTTTCATCACTGGAGGTTGCTGCTTTTGCACAGGCAACCACTTGCAACTCCTGGATCAGCTTTTTCAGCCTAGTGTAGAAAAATGTTCTTTAGTAGAGCACTGAGATTCAGATTGAGACCTCCAACTAAGCAAAAACTCAAAACAGTGTTAGCAGGAACAAGTCCATTTATACAATGCCCATCTCTTATACCACAAGAGCCATTGTGTAGTTTGTTCTGCAGAAAGATATTGACTGCTGCAGTTGTCTGTGTCTATGATTGATTACACCAGCCTCCTATAATGTAGCTGAGAGCTGACCGTCTGACCTCGACTCCGACTGACTTTCCCAACAGTCTGCAATGTTTCAGATGACCATTGGAAATGAATGCGTAGCTTCGCTGCTTTTGTCAGCCCTCATTCATCTGACACAGTTTTTAAGTCGAGACCCATTTCTCAACGCACGGCTGCACAAGCACATTTTGAAAACTAGCCGTTTGCTTTAAACTAATGCTTTTGTTTCATCATGGATGAGTTGAAAAGGTGAGTATGATGGAAAAGAAGGTAATATTTTGCAGTTGTATCATGGATTGCTGTAAAATAGCACCAAAACATAGACATTCTTAACTATATTTATACCTAACTTCCATTTGTGCTTCCTGTAATTTATCAAGGTGAACTGGTTTGATGCTGACGATGGCACAGGTTAATTAAGTTGTTCTAGCTTAGTGTAATGAGGTGTGCCTTCTTCTCTTTTATCTTTCTGCCATTTGGTTCCCATTTATGTTTCGATGTCACGTTTTTTGTTCTGATTTCATCACGCTGCTTTGTTTTAACATGGATGTTTCATCTCTCTTTCACTGTGTATCTTTCTCTCTCTCCCTCCCTGCATTTCCTCTTTTGATTAGCACTCCAGCCTTTTTTTTATCTTATGCTGTGTTTATCTTTAACATCTTTCTTTTTTTTTTCACCTCCCAATTTCCCCCTCTTTCTTCATTTTAGCTACCGTTATTATGATGGATGTATTATTGTAGAATGGCACTGGTAAGACGCAATGCTTCTTAGTCGAGGGTGTAGAGTAGAATTGATATTGTGTTTGATGTGTTTTCTTCCCTCCTCCACCCCCCATAATGGAGACAGCAGCTGCCACCGCGCTGTGATTCATGGATAAAAACATGACTTTTTATCATTGTGACTCTAAATACCAAACTTGCTCTGAGTGCGGTATATTTAAAAAATGATGGATTGAACATTTTCAGCATAAGACATAAATTTCGACTTGCAGTACTTCCCATCATTCCAGATAATAAACTTCAAATCAAAAATGCAGAAAAATGATGTCAAAGATAATAAAAATGTCTCTCCCTGCATCTGATCTGACACTTTTGAAGTCTTTGAGGTGATTAGCATCTTAAGCATACCTTTGGTTAAATAATAAACACACTATGTGGTAGATCACAGCACTTCCTCTTTTCTTCCTGACACAGCCAATAAATGACAATATACAGATTTAAAACAGGCTAAATTGACCAATTGCTATTTCATACATAAATGATCTGTGACATTGCAAGGAATGGCACCCCTGCAAATTAAGCCATTTTGAAGGAAATTGGAGGTAATTTGATGCCACAATCTGAAGTAGTGCTTGGCCTGTAATGGCTCAATTTGGGCGTTTCTTCTCGATGATTAGCTTTCCTCTCTCTCTTTAGTGCTTTTAAAGCCTAAGAGTGGTATGCTGCAGCCAAAAATGGATGGATATTCTATTGATATATAGATGCACAATTCAGATGTACTATTGACTGTATATAAAGACTGATGACACAACTCCATCTTCTTGCACTGTTCAAAAGTGAAGCCAAAATACCCCCTGCAAATGGCGCTCACATCTTCTCACATAAAATTTCAGAGATTGTCTGCACATTGGAAATCACCTTTTTTATAGCATCAAATAAAACATTTTATTTAAACTATGTATAACAGAAAAATTAACACTCAGGTATAACACCATGGTAAGAATTAACTATTATAAAATAAACAGCATTTTAGAATAATTTATTTTACTTGTATTTTGATTTTAAAGTTTGACCCATGTCCCATCTGTTTCCATGGAGGAGGTAGGCTTTAAGACCTACGCCGTAGCCAGTCACAAAGGGGAGTTTAATTATTTTACTCCTTGGGAGCTGCAGTGATGTCTGTGTCTCCACACAGTGTTATGGCTTTATTACCTTTGCTGCAGCCAGTTAGTAGGGGGCACTCCAAATGTTTTGGCTTTACTATAAGATAGATGTAATTCGTCTTTTTCTCCTTTTTTAAAAAATGGTGTCTATAATCAGAATTTGATTTGAGTTATTCACTGTCCTCACAGCGTCTACAGGTTTTCATTGAGCCTAGCTTTAGTGTGAAGAGCTCCAATTGTTTTGGCTTCCCTTTTGGGAAGCTGTCATATTGTCCATTTCTTTGTACAGCATCTGAGATGGACCTGTGGTTTTATGACAAGTAAGCTAAAGTGGGCTAAAGTATATTTACTTTGCTGCTTTATTTTCAAATAACTTGATTTGTCTTGCCAAATATTTGATTTTTCATGGACAGTTTTTAACTTTAGGAATCCATAAATTTAAACAAAGAGATTCCCCCAACTTTTATTGTATAAGTAGATTTCAAGCAGCAGTAGTCCAGACGGGATAAAAGCTCAACTGAAATGCCCCCTCTTCATTTGTAAGAGATCTGTTCTGCTTTTCAGTGACTGTTATGCAGTCTCAGAAGTTTGTGCCTCCAGGCTCCTTCCATGCTGCTCTCAAATTCATCCCCATATTTATCTGATAACTCCAGAAGAAGATAAGCCCTGCCTGATATGAGTCATAGCCTCTTCATATCCTGTCGTCCTGGATGCGTTTCTTATGACCTCTCGCGTTTCTATCTTCCACTGCTTTTCTTTTTTGTGGAGCAAAAACTGCCACAAGTTAGAGGACAATATTTAGTTCCCTTTGTGCCCACTGCTTGTGTTTCTGTGTCCATTCCAGGGGCAATCACCTTGATGAAGTACCTCTCCCACCAGGTCATTAAGACAGCCCTGGGAAAATTATGTTTAATGGTTGCCCGGGTGAATTCATAAATCATTTATTTCGCCGCACACCTGGCCCATTTATAACGGCTTAAATCCGGAGGTCTGCCAGCATTTATGAGTGGAGCTTGATACTTGTGCGAACTGAGATAATTATGATGATCAGCTGTGATTCGCCAACAAATCCCTTCCAAAAATGTATGAATGTCTACCCTTGATGTTTGGATGTTGATGCTGTGAATGTAGCTTTGATCCCCTTGCTAAAAAGTAATCCCTTTTCTTTCTCTTTTTGTGTATTGTTTCCCCCTTGATGTCTAAATTTGTACATTTTCTGTTTGGCCACACATTTTGGATTACACATCCACTCCATTGTTTCGTGATTTGATTTATTTCTGCCTCTTTCTTTTTGTTATTCTATTTGTGTTGCTCAGCTATCAGGATTATGAACCAGAGATCAAGTAAGCCAAAATAAGAAGGGCCTTTTTTCCCATAATGCCATCTTTCATCATTCCTCCATATCAGCAGACCTGCATCCAAGTCCATCTACCGGTCTCTCTGAGTCATTAACATGATTTATGGTGAAGTGCTCAGTCATGTCGAAGACTGCATTAATGTGCACACAGCACTCCTGTCTAAGATATACATGGCCTACAGATGTGACAAGCAAGATTAGTTTTAAATCACACCTGTATCCTCAAAGTGCACTGTAAAGAAATATTAGTCATATAAAGTAGATATGGCAGCTACAATTGCAAGTTCAAATCTGCATACAACAGCAGTACATTTATGAATGAAATGACAGTGCAGAGCGAACATTTCAAACTGAGGGTAACATTGGTAGTGGAGGACTGGGCATCTTATGTTGTCATTAAATGTGCCGAAACAGATCAAGTGAATTTTAAATACATTACGATTATCATAAAACTGTCAAATAGGAAACTAAATGTAATACTAGTACTTCCAAAGAAGGAATTTTAATAATAAAACTGGCACATAGCTGTTAGAAAAAGTCACAATGCTGTTTAAAAATAATGGAAAAATATAGTTGAAACCATCAACCTAATATACTCCTTGGATTTTATAATAGAACACATGACATCCATGTCAATGATGGCTAATATGAATTAATATTTACTTTTTATGGTGCGGTACGCCTCACAAAAAGTGAAAGCCACAAGCGTAGTGCCAAAGTGAAACCAGCAAGAAAAGTAGTTTAACTGAAAAACATTGTATTATTGCACTTAGCATGTCCCATTGTTCAAACAATGCTTCTCAAATATGCAACCAAGGAATATGTTCCTCTTGTATATTAAGTCATATTTGGCTAGTTTTAGATACCACAAACATGCATTCAGTAATCTTTAGCAATGACAGACATTCCAAGGAGGGTCTTAGTCACTTTTAAATCCACATTGCGCTGTTTTCAATGCTTTACACATGCATTCTAAGGAACTCTAGTATACCACAAAATATCTGCCTTTACAGATAAATATGATCTCATGATCTGAAAAGACAGAGAAGTTGTACATACTAATAAGATCTCTATCAGATTAAGAGTCATTGCAGTGTTTTTTAATGCACTACATATGCAATTTACAGTGCTGTAATAACCCATACCTTATCATCTGCAAAAAAAAACAAAGGTGCACATCTAAAGGAGGTTTTTCTTGGGTTTTACAGTAATAGCTGTTTTAAATGCAGTATACATGAATCCCATTGAAGTTGAGTCTACAATTGAAATTCTGCATTTACAGATAAACACTACATCATCATCTACAAATAAAGAAATACTTTGAAATACATGTGCTATTGGTTATGCAAATGTTTTCCTTAGAATGTATTTGAAGTGCATTAAACAGGGCACTAAACTTTTTTAAATGCTGTAAATATACATTTGAAAGTATTTCAATAGTCCTCAGAATACCCACTTTTACAGTAACATTAAAGTAATATCATCACCTCGACAGAGAGAAAAGTTGCACTTCTTAAGAACTTTGTGCCAAAATGTTGCACAAAATAAATTAGAAGCGAAACAGAAAGTATGAAAAGGTTTTGTCACTCAACCAGCCAGCCATTATTCTTGTTTTGATGGCTGCTGACTAGAATTGACTAGGTTGACTAGAATCAGCTTGTTAAATGGTTAAACCTGACATGGACAAAAGTGGCAGAGTCAGTCATTATTTTCAACACTCAGGCGTCGTTGATACAATACTCCATCAAAGTTACCTGTTAATTGTTACATGAGGTATTGTGCTTTGACAATTCGTGCCACCCAAGTGACAGGCCTCAAAGTGAAAACATAAGCGCCTTCCTCAGACAGCCATTAAGGCATTTGATCAACTCAAAGGGAAGGTCTTCACACCAGCAGGCTGTTGTGGATGACATATGCTAGTGAGAACCAGATATTAATCTTGACTCCACTTCGCCTTCCACGGCGCAAAGGGAGTAACCAAAATACCAAAAGGGTGCAGGTGAAGAAAAAATGCCACTTGTCTGTGCGGTATAAAGACAGAGCCCTTCATTCTTAATAGTCTCTGCCTTCCCTAAGGTCATTTATCTGCGTTCAACCTTTCAGATTGAGAAAGAGTTTACAGGCCACATTCCCCAGCCCTCAGGTAATGGAGTCCAACATGTAATGTACTCATGTAAATAGTCTTCTAATGAAAACACCATACTTGTTATCCTCACATTTATACAGACCTCCATTATCTTATATATGACTCTGCAGTTTTATGATAATTTATGGCTTTTCAAATAGTCTGTGACATCGCTTGAAAGAGTTCAAATAAGGGAAGGAAAAGGTAACGAAGACAAGTCAGGAATCTGAAAATGAAGATGAAATCCATTGTCAAACCTCATAAATTTCTTTCCCTCTCTCATTTGCTTTGTGACTTTTTCCCCTCTCAAAGGAAAACCAATTTCCAAAGTGGACTGAATAACACTTTGAACTGATTTCTTTAGGATATTTTGATTTCAGTTAGAACACGCAGCTAGACTTTTAAATAATTCATACCTCCATCTTTTCTCACAAAATATTGTATTGGCACAAATTACACCCTTTCTCCTTAGGTCAAAAGCACTTTTCAAACAGTTTTGAGCATTTCTACTTTGTGAAATGGTTTCTAAGATGGCTGTTTGTGTATGTTCCAGATCATGGGTGATTGGGGCCATAGCGCTACTATGCCTGCTGGGCCTGACTTGGGCCTTTGGCCTGATGTATGTCAACGAGAGCACGGTGGTCATGGCCTACCTGTTCACCATCTTCAACTCCCTGCAGGGAATGTTCATCTTCATCTTCCACTGTGTGCTGCAAAAGAAGGTAAGGACTCAATGTGTGCTGGTGGTATTGTGATATGATTGGCAGATTTCAAACAACAGTAAAGCCAAACATGGTAACCTTTTAACTTTAAAGAGTCTTAGTCAATTAAAAATACCCCTCTACAAGTAATAAAATTTAGTTTTGTAAGATAGTAAATTCTAATTAAAAACTTTCTGATATTGATTTTGAATAAAGCCAGCTAAAATATGCACATTTATTTTACAATTAAAGCTCCTGTGGGGATGCTTAGCTAGTTGATGAAACAGACTGAAATCAATATTGAAGGCTCTGTATGAGCTGCAGAAGCAAACAAGAACATCAGCATGAAGGTCAACCCTTAAATCTCCAATGGACTTTGGGAAGTTAACTTTTTTTGTTTGGAAAATGGCGTCAAGAAACAGCGTTCCATGGTCTACCGCGGAGGTGCAGACTTTCCTTGCGTTTTTCTTCTTCGTTGCATTTATTAGCGGGGTACACTGTGTCGCGCTGCCATGACGTCACGCTATTACGTAGCTGACGCAGCTACCGGCATCCAGCTTACACGCCACCCACCAAGTAGGGCACGGTTGGCTGTGGAAACGCAAACAGGATCAGGCATTACCGATCCGACCCGTACCAAACTCTACTGATCCATACCAGACCTCTTGGTGGAAACGAGCCATAAGTGTGGTCTACAAGTGATAATTAACTGCAGGGGAGTGGTTACTAATGGCTGCTTGGTTCTGAGTCTCGCTGCAGTTGCCGATTTTTGGGCTGCCAGAATTTAGTTCTCTGATGATGTCATTTTTTAGGTGGGTAGGACTATCGAAGGAAGGGAGTAAAATTATATCACTAGGTAATGCCACCGAGCTATG
This sequence comes from Notolabrus celidotus, assembly GCF_009762535.1. Taxonomy (NCBI): domain Eukaryota; kingdom Metazoa; phylum Chordata; class Actinopteri; order Labriformes; family Labridae; genus Notolabrus; species Notolabrus celidotus. The sequence goes on along the minus strand of NC_048294.1, from coordinate 13,924,880 downwards.
TATAGTAAAATCATTGCATTCATAGCTTATTGAACAAATAGAGGCATTGCAACTAACATTGCAACATTGCAACATTATATGCTAATTTCTAGCTATGATATGGATAGCAATGCATTTTGCAACTCATGATCCAAGGACGAATGGAAATTAGTATTTCTTTATATGACAGGGTTCTGCTATCTCCTCTGTCTCTGACTCAGATGATGAACATTCTGTTTAAAGCTGCACAACTGTGGTTATAACATTCACTATTACTGTGTATTAAAGTGCCGAAAGGCTGTAATAAATGCTTTAGCAATGCATGTATGAAATAATCTGAAACTATGCTTGGATTTGTTAAACTGTTGACATGTATGTGCTCTTCCTTTGCTTTTTTTCCTAAGGTGCGTAAAGAGTATGGAAAATGTCTGCGTACTCACTGCTGCAGCGGCAAAAGCGTGGACAGCTCCATCGGCTCTGGAAAAGGCACCGCCTCCCGTGCACCAGGACGTTACTCTACCGCATCACAGGTAGTGGGACGCTTTTATGCCATGTTTTGTTTTTAATTTGGATTCTATTCAGCTGACAGTATCCCCTGTAGCAAAGCAGGACAGATTAATACTTGTTAGGCTGTGGATTACGGCTGTGCTTTATCTTCAGGTAGTCCATGTGTGAAGCTAGAAGCTAAGACAACAATTCAATTGCAGGTGATGTTACACAAAAATGCACCTGGTTTTGAAACAAATGAGGAAAGGTGACTGTGTAGGTCTGTATGACAGGTTCCATGGAAGTACAGCATGTGTTTGGGAGTGATAGCAGGGAAATGTAGCGCCTGCCTAGGGCTCAAAATACAGTCAGTCTGCAATTCATTCTCACTGGAGCATGCTGCACATTGGAACAGCAACACTGACTTCAGTATCGGCTCCAGTTTTGTGAGGAAGTGCTCACACAAATGCAGATTTAATTGTCTCTGCCAAAATGTGCGAATGCTGCGCCTATGTGGTAAGTCTCTTGTAAAGTAAATTGTTAATGCATTCCTCCCACATTGACATGAAGTATAGGCTGAATTGCCATGATACACTATAATTGAACATCACATCCATTCATTCCAAAGAGAGTGATTTGCTTCCAGTGTTCAATTATAAATAGTCCTTGGAGTCAAAGCATGCAGTGGCAACCCACGGAACAAGCTGGTTTGTGCATACAGATCAAAGTGTTTAATTATACACAGTGCTTTGACAAGACTACTCTAACCTCGTGCTCAGTGGCTCCATATGAGCAGAGACAGGAATGGAAACACTCAGAAAGACGTGTTTGTTTATCGCTAACTCGGAGTGAATGTGTAATCAGCGGAGTACATTCCAACCCGCTGGCGACGAGCGGTTCAAGATTTTCTCTGTCCAAAAAAACACAGGAAAACAGCAGAGTCATTTTCAACCCATCTGTGTCTCCAGTGCTCAGGACAACATGACATACAATATGCTAATGAGATCAGCTGTGTCACTGTATGTTAGAATACTTGAGATGCGTGTCACCTGGGGTTGGCACCAGGATGCCAGGAATGACATTGTAGTGGGAGGTTGTAGCATAGACCCTGTGCTTGGGCATTTTTTTTATAACACCCTTCAGAGACAATGATTATGAGTTTGTGAAGGGAAAATAGCTTCCTTCAAAAACATATTTCATTGCTATTTGTCATTTAATGTTTGAATTCTGCTGTAGTGAATAATGATAGAGCTATAAGTCAGAGAGAACATAAAGAAACTCATGCTGATTTATTTTCTAAGTTTATGCTAAATTATTTTCTATAATTATACAAGTGAACTTGTTTTAAATATTTTATCAAATAATAAAATAATACAATTCAAAATAATCAAAAAAATGTTTGTGTGAAACAGATGGAAGAAAAAAGATAATGCAATATTCTTTATATATATGATCAACAGAATCACATGAACATACGGTCTGTGGGTACATTTTGTTTTCTGCTGGTGGTAAAAAAAAAATCCCAAATGTTCATTGTAAACAAGCTGAGGAAAACAATTTTTGTTAGAGTAGTTTCTTTGTTAGAGCCACTTTTTTTCACCAGTGAAACTTTTGTTCAGCTCCTTTTTTCCATTTGCAAAGAAATATAAAAAGATATGTTGTTTAATTTTTAGTTCTCAGTAACACCACCAACTGGGTTCAACTTTCTGTTAGTATTCTGATTTTTCAAAAAGTTGAATAATAATGTTGGAAGACAAAACACTTTTGGCAGATTGTATGGAAAATGTTCCTGTTAACACAGAGGAACAATTGTGTGTAAGAAGATTTGTAGTCGGAGCAACTTTTTAACATGTGGAACTTAATTTAGTTACAGATACTTTTATTTTATCTGTAAAAATTAAAGAAGGAAAACAGAATTTGGGGTTCACAACAGATTTTTGCTGTAATACTCATTTACACCACCAGGGCAAGGTTGAAGCACAATACTGTGTTTGGTTTACTGTACTTCTTGAGGCATTATTGCCTTTGTTAGGTCGGACAGCTGAAGAGAGACAGCTAGGCAAACTGGCACCCTAAATGTACTGTAATTTATATATAATGACACTTATTCTCATCAGTGGAAAAAAAAAGAAAAAAGGTTGAGTTTGTTGTCAGCAAGGTATTTGGCACTTTAGATGGTGTAATGCACCCTGAGTTGAGGCTATGTTAAAATCACCACTTTGTTTTTCTAACTTGTCTATCAGGACCTCCATATTAAATTTTACCTCTATAATTTATAATACTATTATACTATTTTAAATCATTCAAAAAATCCAGGTTATATCATTATAAGAATAACTGAAAATACCTTAAAGAATGTCACACGTTATTTTTTTCCCACTGTTACTAAAGCAGCTACCAGCAGTATATATTAATCCTAAATTCTGCCAAGCCTCTCTAGCACAGGATAGCACTTATTCAGCTCTGTGGTTGGATATCCAAACCCTTAGCTTGTGCAACAGCCCATGGGACTCTATCATAATTAACCAGGATGAGGCGTCGTGGATTGAGCCTTTGCACCAGAGACACTGATTGGGAGAACATGGATGATGACTTCATTATTGACTTCACCTATCCCAGCAATAATGCTCATCTGTAATTGGGGGTTACTTCTCCTCACAGCTGACATGTTTCATGGTTAGTTCTGGATGAAATATTTGATGGTGTATTTGTTCTGTCTCAGCTTGTAGTGAAATAAAAAAAAGTAGGCTATTGTGAAAGAATACTTTTGAAATATACTTAGTAGCATCTTTTTTTGTTGATTTTCAATCAGTTTCTCTTATCCTCAATGCACATCTCTTCACTTTTTACCCATACTGCTGACGCTGTTCAGAGCGAGTATTCTGATGCGTTTTGACATCTTCTTTTTTTCTTTATTTGCAGAGCCGCATCCGCCGAATGTGGAATGACACGGTCAGAAAACAGTCAGAGTCTTCTTTCATGACCGGTGACATCAACAGCTCCGCATCACTCAACAGAGGTACTTGCTCCCGCAGCAGATATTTACTTGAATGACCCCCACAATAAGATGGGCCTTTACCTTTGACTTCATGACTAATGCAATGAAAACATTCTTCACTGAACTTCAGTGTTTCTCTGAAATTGTAGCTTTAGTTCTTTTCCATTTGATAACACAACATCAATTCATTTTTTGACAGGGGAAGCTTCAAACTTTAATTTTAACTCATTTAAAGTGATACAAAATACTTCCAGCTGAAGAGGCACTTTGCCACTTGTTTTGTAGTTAACAAAAATGATCTAATTCTTAAAATGAGAAATGAAATGCATCTCTCAAATAGCTGCATGTGCTCATCCATTTTGCCCTAGATGAAAGAGAACGCTTTGATGAAAAACAATTATTGATTGAAAGATAAAACCTGTCTCTGTTGTCATACTGTTGCAGGAAATTGTTTGTTACGTGTCTTATTTTTAAGAATAGACATGTTATTTCTACTCTAGTCATTTAAAGGAGTGAACGAAAATAATTTAATTAATGTAATACAAAAGAGGACTGTCATTACGACAATTTCATTCTGAAATATCTTCATCGATTAGCTTTTCAAAGTGTTTCTCTAGAGCGTGATAGAGGTATCTTTGTGTTTTTTTCCTCCTGTCAAGCGATGCAACATGGTGCAATCCTAATGCAAAAACCTTGAACTGAAACTGGGCTTCCTCCCAGGAAAAGTGCTGAATAACAGAGCAAAAATCAGCTCAGTGTTGCCTCCCAGGAACACGTTAATAAAAAGTATTTCCCCATAATGCATTTGACAGCAGCGCAGTGAATAGAGTTAACTTCGGAGTCTCTCAGGTTTCACAGAAAATAGATACCAGACTACTTCTGACATCAAGTGGGAAAAAAAAAAGTCCTGGCTGGCATCCCTCGCTGACACTCTTCCCCCACTCATCGCATCTCTTGATGGAGGGCTCGAGTTCCTCGCCGCTCTCCCTCTCTCTAAATTCGCTCTGGGCGCCTGCTCGCATAGACGCTAATGCATAGTTACAATGATGGATTAATGTTCGACACAGGGAGGAAGTGTCAAGATCTCAATAATTAGGCACTCAGCTTAGCACCATCAACAGACGCAGGCTTAAACCAAGCGCAGTTGGGGCGGTAGGCCGGGAGTTGAAGAAAAGTCTACATGGATCTTCCATAAAGGACAAAGGCGGAGATAGAAATTATTAATGCAATTCTATTCCTCTTGGCTTCTTACCAGTCTGGATCTGATTGAGACAGCTCTTGTAAGAGTTCAAGAGTGTGTTAGGAAGTGTTTTCAGCCATCACAAGTATCATAAGAAACAGATGCACATAGCATCGCACTCATCCAGGGCAGCTCCTGTGTTGTTATTAAGGAATTATGCGTTAAAGAGAGAATATTTCTGCTAATTTGTCCTTTCCACTCATCACCTCCACATTCAAACAAAAACACACACACACGCACTCCTGACTGAGAGCTTGCAGCTGACACTCCTGCAGCGCCTCGTCTCGAGAGCACAGCCATGCAATCAGCTCGATAGCGTTGCATGTTCAATCTTTATCCCAGCATTCAGGATTATTGTAGCCCGCAATCAGAGCGGCTTCTGGAAACGGTCCAATTTATCACACACAGACACAATAAGTGGGGGATCTGTCAATGGGGGGAGAATTCACAAGAGGGCTGGTGTTTATGGAATACACTGTAATTAAGGCAAGCAGCAGCATCAACAAATTACTGTTTTTTTAAATCAAAACAGCATTCTGATTCCGAGGCTAAATTATAATACGCCTAATTAATACTAAAATGAAACTCAAAATTTGAACACTACTATACGATTGGGATAAATCAGTTTCATTCAAAATGTCATTAGGCAGAATCTTTCAAGATAGAAAACACTCCTGCAGTGGGGATGATCCCAAACAGCAACTTTTGGGACTTTTGGTGGAGTCATAAGGTGAAATAAAAAATATTTCTCCATTAGTGAGACACATTCAGAGTATTAGAAAAAAAACCCACTAATTGCTGTGTATTCGTATCTCAGATAAAAGGTGTTTACCCACTCTGGGAGCACATGCCCGTATCACCCTCTAGAATTAGGCTGCTTTAAAAATAATAACATCATATCATTTTGACAGGAGTCTAAAAAATCTTGTAAACAGGAAATGAATGCCAGTCACAAATATTTCCACTGTATCTAATATTCAGCATAATGTATTCAAGCACTTTCAGATAAATTATTTGTATCAACAGCCAGGAAAAAAACAAACATCTGGGAATCTGCACCATTCAGGTTTAAGATTGCAGCCTTCGAATCTGAAGCTAATCACAAGGCTCAGGCTGTGAAGGTTGCTTTGGTCTTTTGAATGTGGTAGAAATTGATGAGTCATCCCAGCGAGATCCTAGCAGCAAGAATCTGAGGACAAGCATGGCATAAATAGTAAATGAGCTTCTGTTCTGTTTGTGCGGAGGAGGCGAGGCAGGGGCAAAGTAATGACCATCTCAGCTTAAGAGAGGACATGTCGCTTTATTCAGAGGTTATTCCAGCAAAGGCACACAAGAGTCTCGGCCATACTTGAACTTTGCTCTTTGGAGAAAGGGAAATATTACACCACTTCAGCTCATAAGATTGGCAACGCCACAAGCAATAATAGTAGTGACTGTTTGCTCGGCCTTAGTCCCCCTCTGATGATCTGTCACTATACTGGTCAAGCTTTTTATTCTCACACTGCACGGCTTTGTAAAATAGTAGCGGATTTATGTACAACATACTTACTTAACCCTCCTGTTTAATCGTTTCTCAGGAACAGCAATAATGTTCCGGGGTCAATGTAATGCGGGGCATATTTATTTATCCAAAAGTGTCAGAACCCCAAAAAATCCCCCAAAACATTTTTTTAACCTCATTATTAACTTCATTACTAACCACTTAAATCAATATATAGGGCAATGGTGTTCTTTAATTCTAACAGATCATGGTTTAATGAGGATATCTCACTTGTTTTTAATGAAAATTCATGGTGTGTGTGTGTGTGTGCATGTGTGTGCATGTGTGTATGATTGGGGTGAAATATGTCATAGTTGACAACATAGAGGTAGGCCTCAAAATTCTAGGCAGCTAAAGGTGATTTGTAGGTAACAAGACTCACTGGCCTGTTCCTGTGCCTGTAGCCAGCTAGTACTTAACGCCAGCTTTAGCCTCATAGGTAGTGTGTTGAAAATATGACCAGGTCTTTTTTTCCCCCATTCAACAAGAGCATGTTTTACTGCTAAGCTTGCAGTCTTTTCAAACATCCCTTTTGCACAGAAACATCCACTTCAAATATTACCCTTTTATCGTTATCATCACACTTGCTAGAATTATGAGTTATTGCTTAAGATAAAAACTGTTGTTTACTTTTATATTTCAAGTAGTATTCTTGCGCTTACAAGTCAGAAAAATGTAATGCTTATTCAGCAAAGAACCACTAGCATGTGTTAGCAGTTAGCTTTGTAGTTAACGTCTTAGCTCTATGGGTTAAAAAAGTAAGATAAAACCTATTGTTATTCTTCCAACAACTGCTTTTTAGCTGACATAAATTTTCACATTTATGACAGTATTTTTGCAGTCTTTTAAATAATATAATAACCCTAGCATGTGTTAGCGATGAGCTTGGAAATATGACTTTTTAGCTTTATAGTTTAAAGCTAAGATAAGAACTGTTATTTTTTCTCCCATTAAGAAAAGTTAAACTGCACAGCTGACATGAACTCTCAATAATCAACTTAAAATTTTAGGCTTTTTCACTAAAGACTAGCTAATGGGGGCTAGCATCATTCGTGACTCGGCTAGCCTGGGACCCCTTCCAGGCAGATGTGAATCATTACACATTTTCTGTACTTTCTATAACATATTACACATTGTGTATTATGGTCATGAATATTGTCTTTGGCAATAACACACAGTTACTAATGTAACTGGTTAGCCAGTTGGCCAAAAAAAACATGCTATCAATCAGCCTAACATAACCCTTAAACACTTAACTCTTTATTCTTTTAAGAAAAAGTTATTTTATTACTGTGTTTTGTCCTGTTGCAGTCCAGAAATGCAATACCTGTGTTTTGTTGTCCTTGCTTTTTTGTAATTTATGTCTGCTAACATGAGTATGCTGTCTGGATGTGGAGCAAAACTAGCTTAACGCTAATGGCCGGCATTAACAAAACAGTTAACACTCTTTCCATTGGTCCCATTAGCCATGTCAGTTCAGCTCTGCCTCAAACCTCTCACCTTAATGATCATGTGATCATTTGGATGTTAATGGCTTTCATTGCTGAGCTGCATCTGCCCAACTGATATGTATGTTCTTTCTCCTCCTCTCTGTCTATATCTCGCTTTATCTTTCCCCTCCTACCTATTTCTGTCTACACTCGGGTTCTCTCCCTCTTTTTTCTGTCTCACTCTGTCTCTTTCTGGCTGCTCCAGGGGCTATGGCTAACCATCTTATTCCTAATGCACTCCTACGTCCTCATGGCACTAACAATCCCTATAATACATTGCTTGGGGAATCGGCAGTCTATAACAACCCTCTGGGCATGTACAACACACAAGGTGTGCTAGCTTCTTTTCATTCTTTAATGTTGTGGCTAGGGCAGTGTTTTTTTCATGTCTGGTCCTGGAGAAACTGTGAGGCTGCACATCTTTGTTCCTGCTGAGGAACAGAAAAAAACTTTATGATTGGGGTGTTAAAAGTAATGGACTTTGACTTAGCTGGAAAGCCAGTGCTCCCCCTTGAGGGTTTTTACAGGGCTTTGATTAAAATAAAACACTGCTCTAGATGTTGTGTATTAGCATTGAACAAAGTTGTTTTATCACAGGTTGGTTTTGTTGTGAGGTTTTTATTTTCATTGGAGGTGTATCTCAACTCTGTTCAGGGCATGAAATTCGTTTACATAATTCAGTCTCTGACATGGCTGTTTGGCCCAAAGATGTTGTAAAAACGATAAAGAATGGGTGCCCTCAGTGAGCCGGATACATCCCCAGTCATTTATTATAAATGTGCTCTAATGTCGTCAGTGAAGCTTGTTTGCCACGTCCCTTTGTCTCTCTGTTTTAGCCTCTGCATTTCTATTTCTTGTTATGCTGCTGTTAGATTATCTAGACTCAAATTTAATGAAAATCAAAATACAACAAAAGCTTTATTGCAGGGAAAAGAATGGTCAAAATAACAAAAAATAGGGAATACTATTAATTACATTTCTTATAATTCTCTTTTAAAGGTGAAACTGATTAAGTTCTGTGCTCCCCACATTATAAAGTAACATTTACTGAATTTGATTACACATTATCTAGCAGTGATTTGTGGTAGTTTCTCTCCTCTAAAATATAGATTTTAGTCTATCGCTCAGCAGAAGATATTCCATCTGAGTATTAGAAACCATGTCTGATCAGCCAACAAATAATCCACTTTATTCTTGGATCAGTCTGACTGCTTTAGTGCTATTTTTCTCTGTGCAGAGCTGTTATTATTTTATCTCAACTCTCTGCAGTCAATATGAGGCTGCTGTGTAACTTTGCGAGTCTGTAAAACTCAGAAACTTGTGTAAAACTGAGATAAAAAAACTCCCAGAGAGCTTTGATCAGGGGATAATTTATGTATGCAATACAAGCGCTGCATTGGGGCTCGTGACAGAGGGCTGTAATTCACTTACATTGCAATAGATGTAAAAGAAATATCTGAAAGGATGAAAATGCTAATGCATTCAAGATTTACTGGCACTTTTGACACACAAGTACCACTGCCATGTTTTACCCCAAGGATTCTGCCATAAGATATATCAAAGGTCGTTTTTTTCTATATTTGTTCAAAGATATGTTGTGGTTCTTGCAAAATCTGCATGGTGACTTTAAAAAGTGCATTCCAGAAACATTTTCTTGATGCGTCATCAGCATACTGTTTGTGCACATTTCTCTTTCTACCTGTCACTGTTATGCTTATTGTGTTTTCTTCTTTCCTTCCCCTCATGCTGTCCCTAAAAGAGCCCTACAGAGAGACAAGTATGGGAGTCAAACTAAACATTGCTTATCAAATGTAATTGACTTTGGCTTTACTTTTCTTTTCACTTCAGTGCTGACAAAGGGGTAATGAAAGAGAAAGCTCATTCCCTTTGGAAGTCATAGCGTTCTTTTATGACAAAGGCCTTCACCATTTCAAAAAGGAGCTTTAAAAATCAGTTTAAATCACATCCACTGCTCGTCGTAGTCTGCACTACTTGATTTAAAAAAAAGACTTCAGGCGGTTGCTGCTTCTCACAGGCAAACATCCATCGGCTCATTTGTTATCACACTCCGACGAAGCTAATCCAATTACAATCAACATTTAGACTCACCTCAACATTTCATGAAGCCGTCAATAAAAATTGATCTGTAGTTTTTTTCGGTGAATATTGAACACCGGTGCCTTTCTGCATGCACTTATTACTTCACCACCCACTTTGATCAATGTAACACACTCCTTGAGGGTCTAAGAAATGTGTCTTGTAAAATTTGAACAGATCAGACAGTGTAGATGGCCTTGCCCTAGATAGTTTGAACATTTGCTTTGGTATTGATAGCGTGGACTCATGAAATATAAAAAATCTCTATGTCCATGCTAGAGAGAGAACAGAAAGTCTGAACAGGGATATCTTGACTAATTCATGTTTAGAGATTCAGAAAGACAAAGCAGACATCAATAAATTATATTTTCCAGTTTAGCAATGTTCAAATTAAACGCTCAAATGGGACAATATGGCAGGGGTTTCAATTTTTACAGCTGTTGTTCTGGTTTGTGTTGGTGTTGCATGCATGGCTAATTTTGTCTTTGCTTGGGTGTAATGCATGGCTCTGTGTGTCTGTGCTGTACTGTTTTGCTGTTTGTGTGTCGCACATATTTCAGTGTTTTCATCACTGCCATAGAGAAATCGAATGAGAAGTACAATCATGTTTTAGAGAATGTTCTTTTGTAACAAGGTAAGTGTGGATCTAAATTTTCAGTACGGTTTGGCCAGTCGGTTTTAAATTTCTACAGAGTGCACTTTATAGAATTGTGGATGTCATTATGTGCTGAGAGTGCTTTAGGGTCGGGACATATTTCAGGATAAAAGGGCTACAGTGTTTGATGGGTGTAATTTGTGTTTGTGGAAAAAAGATGGCTGACATTTAGCTGTGATAATTACATCCCATCAGATTTCACCCTTCTCATTCGCCCACTCTACCCCCCAACCCAATCCATGTGTGTCATTCCAGAGGGAATCCTGAACAATGCCCGGGATACAAGTGTCATGGATACTCTACCACTGAATGGTAACCATGGCAACAGCTACAGCATCGCCAGCGCCGAGTACATGAGTGACTGCGTCCAGATTATCGACCGGGGCTACAACCACAAAGAGACCACCCTGGAGAAGAAGATCCTGAAAGAGCTCACCTCCAACTACATCCCCTCCTACCTTAACAACTCCCACGAGCGCTCGGCCGAGCAGAACCGGAACCTGATGAACAAGCTGGTCAACAACGTCAGCAACGGCGGCAAGGACAGTGGCTACGGGATGGGCTTGGGGATGGGGTTGGGTATGAATGTGGCGCTGAGCCTGGATGAGCACTCTGCCTTTGGGCCACACCACGATGAAGGGCTTGGCCTGGAGTTAATCCGCGAGGAGTCCAATGCCCCACTGTTGCCTCAAAGACCGCCTCCGTCTCTGCCGGCGGTGGACAACCTTCACAATCACCTCCACCAGTCAGTGCCACCACCTCTACCACTGCCCCACCACCCCTTCACGTCCGCGACCACCTCCTCTTCCTCTAGACGGAGGATCCCCCAGGAGAACAGTGAGAGCTTCTTCCCCTTACTCACCAACGAGCACACTGAGGACGAACACTCGTCGCCCGTCCACAACCACCAGAGAGACTCGCTCTACACCAGCATGCCCATGCTATCCGGCCTTCCTGATGTGTCCGCGGAAGCCGCCGACAGTTCCAAAGACGGGGGCGACACAAAGAGCCCAGAGGCCAGCTCGGACGACGTTTACTACAAGAGCATGCCCAATTTAGGATCGGGCAACCACCTCCATCAGCTGCACTCCTACTACCATCTAGGTCGGGGCAGCAGTGATGGCTTCATCGTTCCACCAAACAAAGAGGATCTATCTCCGGAAGAGGCTCACCCAGAGCCGTCACACCTGGTCACCAGCCTATAGGCCCAACACCCACACACTCCTCCAGTGTCCCTCTTATTACTGTATTCCTCTTTCTCCTTCGTGTCCCCCTTTTTCCATCAGTCGTTGGCAGTGATAGCCTTTCTTTTTACTCTGTGTCCCGAAAAACTACGGCGAAGACGCAAATAACTGTACTCTTGCAAACAGGATATTGATTGCAACATACAGGGGGCTAAAATGTGACTATATTTGGTTAGACATTATGGGAATCTGTTGATGTTGTGTTCCCCCCCCCTTCCTCACAAACCCCGTGTGGTTTGGCGTGTTTTGTCTCCGTGTGAAAAGAGACAATTACCCACACAGGATTTCTAGGTCACAGAGATATAGCCTGACAGTCGAAAAGGAACTGCGTAGCCCCAAAATTATACAAGTCTAAACTGTAGACTGCACCAGAGTGAATGGGAGATTTAAAAAAGGACTATTTTATTATACTTCTGTATCTATATTGACTTTTTGAAAGATTTTCTTCCTCTTTGGTGAGTTGCAGCACATTTTGTTTGCTGAAGTGTCCCTTCAATGAAAAAAGACAAAAAAAAAAAACACATTTTGAACAATTACCATGAAGGAATTATTGATCGTATGCTTTCAAGCATAGCTGTTCTTTATTTTCTTTCATTTTGCTGTAATAACAGTTGTCAAAAGAGGGAGAAAAAAAACTAATAAGAGAACTATGAGATATTTCTATGTAATTGTACAGATAACTAGCATTGCACATTATAGTATGCTTTTTTTGTTCCGAGCAAACCCTTTGTCTCTGTAAATGTAGTGGTTAGGAGAAATTTTGTTCTGTTGTGCTGGCCTTTCTGGGTTTCTGGTACCAGTCTGTTATTATTTTCTGATTTCCTCTTTTATCACTTTTCAAGAACCACCTGAATAGAAACAAAATAACACAAAAAATATCACAACAAAACACATAATGTGCAGACATTTTTGTGCATCATACTCAGCTTTGTTTTTAAGTGTTTTTCTGTTTCAGGTTGATTTGTTTTTCCCTTTTTTTTACAGTGTAGATGGCAGACCACAGATTTGCAGATCACAGTGGAGACAGAATAACTGGAAGTATCCCTTAGACAGGTTCAAAAGTATTCTGCATTTCTCTTGGCTTGTGCTTCACAGACAGAGAACAAATTGAACATTGATGAGCACTCGGCGCTTGTACAAAAAAGAAAGATGTTTTACTTATTAAAGAGAAAGCTTTTGGAGTGAGAAAAACTCGAAGTGGTTTTCTTTTCGTCCTCTGGGAGAAAAAATATTTATTTATTTGTTTTATTAAACCGAAATAAAACAGGATGGGCGTAAGTTTAGTTGCACCAATACGTTTTTATTATGGCTTCTTATTTATTCATTTTTTTGTAATGATTCCCGAGTTGAATGACCTCATGATAACGATTATTTGTTGTAACAGTGAAACTTGTTTGCCAACAAATAAATTCCTGATTAAGATTATCACTTAGATACAAATACAGTTCTGGTGTTTTGTCTGGGTTTTGGAACACTTTTATATGGATTACAGCGAAGGACCTTCAAATGATAAAATGTTCTTTTTTTTTTTGGTTAATTATAAGTTAATATCCCTCATTAGCCCTCTGTCCGTCTTAGTGCCAAATAAATTTTGGCCCAGCAACAGTGGATGTGCTCTGTATGCTCTGGTCTGCTTTACAATAGAAGCAGTGATTTCATAAGCTGTAATAAATATTTCAATATCATTGCTGGTGCAACCAATGAGTTCTTTACAGACAGAGTGTTTTACCTGGGTGTGATTAGCTGAGCAGGAGACATGAGTCATCAGGATCATTCGCCACTATGGGAGAAGACAAGAAGATATGTGAGTATGCCGACCAAGACACTTTTTAATAAAACTTTTATTTGTTACATTCAGTTGCACAAACAAAATAAAAAATCTGGGTTGGTCATAATCATAATTTAATTTGGCATATTATTAACAATTGGTCATATTTGTGTTGCATATTTATGTCTCTATCAAGGTGGGAAGCTCAAATGCTTGTATAATATTAAAATGGTGTGTTAATCAAGTTGCTCACATAAAGAGTTTCCAATAGATCAGTTTTACATATATGCATTAAGTACAGATAGTCCGAAGTTACAAATTGTCCTTGTTTTCAAACTGAAATTTATATTCCAACTTCATAGGTAAGAAAACTTTCAGGTAACCATCAAAATTGAGCATGATTTATTTAACAGCTAAAGAAGATCCCAGGGTCTATGGGTAAACAATGTTAAATTTTAGTGAGTTTTGCTAAAAATAGCAGAGCTAGCACCACCAGCCTTACATCCTCCTTGCGGGTTAACATGCACATGCCTGCATTGCTCCAGTTCAGCGGTTATATGCCAGTTACTTTATCGTCATTATCTATAACAAAGTTCTGCCTAACCACACTCTGCTTGGAGATGCTATCTGTCACCCATGCTAGGCAGCAGCCATTGAACGGTTAGCCTAGACTCAGCTAATTACCAGCATTTCAGGCCAACAAAATAATAATACTAATCATTTCTTCAGCCAACTTAGAATTTGGATGCAGTGCCTGATAGCTAAGGTGAGGATATTTTATAGTTTAGTCCACTCTGGCACCTAGATCAATTTGCAACTCAAGATAAAACTGCACATTAGATAAATCATTAGTCATAACATCTAAGATTGGCACTTAGCCATTTGCTAGCTTATATTGCTGTTAGCTAGGAATTGGCTTAAGCTAATGTCACCATTGGTAGAGTGAAACAGTGCAGTTAGATCACCAAGTCATGTTATAAAAACAGTCAACTGTTTTTTGAGCTTTTTTTGCAGGTAAATCTATTGTTTTTTTATTGGAGAAAAATGCTTAAATTAATGTCTTACACCGGAAATTACAAAATGAAAAGCACCCAAGCATATTCAGGGGTTAACAGGTAACCTTTTTAAACTTCAATTTAACATCCACATGAACCAGAAAACTTCAGTATTGTTTTGTTTTTGCTTTAAATAACTCCTGGGATGTCTAAGTTATTCATATTGTCTGTGCTTCTCTCTGTTGTACCAATGCCCATATTTCACAAAGCTGGTGTTATGATTGATGTCTGAGTCATCGTAAAAACAATCAAAATATTTGCCTTCTCTTATTACAGCCTGAGTCTTGCGTGTAGAGCTAAGACCCTGTGTTCTCTCTGTCCCGTGTGCTGCAGCACCAATCTTCACTCAGAGAAATGACTTGGGTGGACAGAAAGAGCACCGGCCGTCACCACTGCATCACTTTGACTGGCATTTGCGAACCCAAGCGAGTCCATGAAATGTGCTGAAGATGTGACTCTGGCCCCCATCCTCTTTATTAATGAGATGTTATGCAAGCTCATAAGCCACCGCGGGCCCCGGACGCTGCCCAGAAACATGCTGGCGTTGCACAAAAAGCTACTGCATCTCACTTCCCATTGGCTTTAGATACTTCTAATGCTGTGCAGATGTTTACTGGCGCATAAAAAGATACAGATTGCAGTCAGTGTATTATATTTGAAGTCAGAGGGTATCCTTTTATTCACTCTGTTTACCCAAGCTTGTACACTTTCTAACTAGCATAAAAGGATATTGATTTCTATCAGACTTTGGACTGAAGGCCTTAATTGCTACAGGTTTTCTGCTTACCTTCACAGCTACAAAGTAAGTGTTGACATGTGCTTAGGGCTCTCAAAGTAGAGCACTTTCCAAAAGAAACAATCAATATGCATTATTTAGGCTCAGACTTATTTTTACTACAACTCTTGAAAGATACCGGTAGAGATTCAGTTGTACAATCAAACACATGGTTAGCTTTATTACTGATTTTTTACTACTTAAAAAAAATCTATTTAATCCATTAGATACATTTCATTAAAACACATGAAATACAAAAGATACAGTTTAAAAAGATCTAGGTGCCCATGTGACTGAATATATATCTATGTATTTATTTTTGTACTCTATCTCTGTAATTACTAAATGTTAAGCTCATCTGATGACATTTTCGGGTAAAAAATACAGCAATGCGATGTTTTCAGTGGTGTATACAGAACACAAATCACTGTTTTCAATCATATTCTGTGACCTTTGTGGATCAATCTTATCTTTTCCAAGTTTAACACTAGTTTACACCATTTACTTGCCTTGTGTGGTGACATCCAATTACATGGGAAATCATTTAAGCTGTTCAGGACAGGATGTAAAATAGACCAGAGACACTGCGAATGCACAGATAAGGGCAAGTGTCCATTTGTGAGCTGTCTGCTTAAGGAGACAATATTGGGAACCTGTGCTCTGTCATCTACACTTATAGATTGAGGTATGTGCGTGTCTGCATGGTGTGCCCAAACTACATGTGAGTGAACGAGAGGAAGTGGTCAAAGACACACCTGCAACAACAACAACTCAGATGTGATACGAAAAGGGTAAGCTTCATATCTTGCCCCCCATGGTAAAAAATCAATGTCCAAATGGTTGGCAGAATTCCAGATGAAAGGTGAATCAATGCCATCTCCAGCTTTGTGAACTAGGACAACTTGACAGCTATAGCACACAACAGAAAATATATGTCTGTTTGTGTTCTTTCCAAATAATAGTGATTTGGGGGGGGGGGTGACAATGTTGCCGCTTTTGGGAGCTGAACTGTGGAGACTTTGGGCCATGTTTTTTATTACCTGAGATATTAAAGCTGTACAACATTGCACACTAATACATCACTGACCTCATGCATTTATGTTTTCACATTCGGGCAGTGTAAATACAGTGTTTTTTGTCTGGCAAATAGCATTATGTTAGGTTACTTTTTAAAAAGTTTAGAACAAATAAAGCTAGTTGTTTACATACACAGAACACAAAGATGGAATATAACCAATCCCAGATAATGAAATTGCCATTTAATGTATCATGTAAGGATAGAGGTAAAGAAAACGGACTATGATGCAAGTTATTTCAGTGTTGAATGGTATTTATATCATTTTAAGTCATGACTTTGTCCCTTGATATTTTTTGCAATCAAACTCAACCTTTAAAAGTGTATTTTCTAAACGGTTTAAACATTATCAAAGGTTACGGCTTACAGCCAACTCTCGTGAGACTTTTATACTGAAAAATGTTGCATTATGGGCCATGTGTAGCCTGAATGTTGCAAGGCAGTGAAGTCATTTCAAGTGCTGCACGGCTCTGCTTGAGTTTGGCAGCTTTTTAAGTCAGTTTATGCTACGTTTAAATAACAATAAAGAAAAAAAATAAAGTTTTCCTTTCAGGCTTTGTTTATCAAACCTTGTTGCTTCTAAAGAGTGAACTCGGGTGAAACGCATCCGACTACTTCATAAATGGAACGGAAGAGTAGAGCTGGGCAATATTACAAAAGATGTTATCACGACAATTTTTTCCTATCAGTCTATATCGATAATATCACAATAAAATTCCATTTATTATTTCATTTAAATATAGATTGAATCTGGATTTAGTTATCTGATAAACTTCTTGAATCCATAATTTCTGACGGTGCTAACAGGAAGCAGGTCTTTAATGTAAGATGAGATTTTTGTCAAGTTTTAATTTGTATATTCTTATTTTTCTCAGGTTGAGATAATTTGAATAATCAGATTTATTACATACATCCTAAAAGTGTATTCAATTAAGTGCATCAAGTTAATAGTTAACTGCGAATCAGCACAGTGTTATACCAATGACTCTGTTTTGGGCTGGTCGGTTTTGCGTTACTTCACCCATCGCCTTTGCCCCTTTTAGCTGTGTTGACATTCCGCACAAAGGTCTTTAAGCCCGCCTACCACTTACCCTGCGACACGATTGGCTGTTCAATGTAGTCCCTTTTCTTCCATTTAATGTTGGGTGGCAACTAGTGTTTAAAACATAGAAGAGTCCCCTCCCTTTCCAGTGGGTGTAATTACAGGTTAAAAATATAACATTTTTATCAAACATTTGTTATATTTATATTGAGAAATTTTATATCACAATAATTATCATTATCGAATTATCACCCAGCCCTATGGGAGAGTGTTGTTGAAAGATTGCTAGCGCTAGCTTAAATGGTTAGTTAGCAAACTTTCTGGAGGGTTTCCTCGGAGCCTGTGACGTAACCACAAAAGACAATGATGGATTACAAGCCACTCTCATCAACTGGACAACAAAAGGCAACTTTTACAGCACAAAACCAACATTTCACTTACATAGGGGACTAAAAAAATGCAAAATATTAAAACATATTTTGCTTCTCTTAGAAAGGCACCATTTTCGTCTTAAAATGGGAACAGGGAGTGTGAAATACTGCTGTTAAAGCCCCCTAACACCCCTGTAGTTATAATTTTCGCACTGAACAGTGTTGTTTATTAATTTTCTGCAATTTTGTCTTCCCAATCTAGCCCTTTTTTTTCCCCCATGAATTGCTTGTATATTATATTTACAAATTCTCCTGCATGCCCCTCATGCACACTCTGTATCTCCAGCCCCTCACTGTTCCTCTTGTCACTTTTGGTCCCTCATAAATACACTTCATCATGCCCCATCACGGCCTTGTTTTATGACAGAAGGGATAAGCAGTAAAAGCCCTCGTACCCTTTAATGCCTGACAGTATCACAACACTTTCCCACCCGGGAGCAGCAAACGCGCTCCCCTCGTGTCACAGGCAAGCAGTTGACGTGACATTGGGCAAAAATCCTCAGTGAGTTAATTTGGAGGATAATTTTCAGCGCAGAGGCCACAGGAGAAGGAGTGTTGCTAGCCGGGGAAGCAGTAATGGCTGTCCAGGGAATTAGTGTGTTACTGCAGGTCACAGGATGGAGTGTGCTGTACAGTACATAACCAGACAGACTGCTGCAGTATGATGTAGTTCACCTGTTACATAACTCTTAAGTATGGTCTCAGTGGACTAAAAGCTCTCGAGTCAGTTCAGCTGTAATCTTGTTTACAGCCAGTGTGGACATGAGCTGAGATGTTGCAGCATGCTAACATTTGACCTTGAATTGGATCATAGATAGTTATTCTTACATAATATACTTTGCATGGATTATATATTTTGACTTTAAAAAGTCTTTCCAGCATTTGTTGGCATATTTGGTCATCATCCATATTCTGTAAATTCTGTAATAGTGAAAACACATTTTTCTTAATGAGTAAATGGCCTCTCTTAAGGATAACCCGGTTGCCCTCCCGACTGACACCTGACCACTTACACATGCTTATTTTTCTCAATAAGAACAAGTAGGCAAAAAACTAGACACTGTGAGTCTGCAATATGTTTCTTTGGTTCTCTTGTTGCAGTAAATCCACTTGTTGTAGAATGAGCCTTCACTTAATATGTCTGTGTGTCCACAGAGGTTATGTTATGAGCCTGCTCAACATGTTAATATTCAGCGTGTTTCACATTTTGTACACCTCAAGATGATCCGTAGCTATTCAATACTGTCAGTTATATACATTGTGTCCATAAGGAAAATTAGATTTTGGGGGAAAAGGCATTTGGCATTATTTTTGACATGGAAAAAGGCTACCTTTTTTAAAAATGATTAATTGTTAATGATCATTAACATTTCCAATGATCGTTCACAACTTAAAATTTACATCCCCACTAAATACCTGTGCTGGTTACTCATTGCTCCTGTTCCAGTGGTGATATGTGAGTTTATCCAGACAAAGCCTACAAACAAATTTATATCCATTAGATGGTCTGCAGAAAAACCGCCTACCTATATGAGCATGTGGCTGTGGTTCCTGTGCTGCTATGAATTAACCTACTGCTACTAATGCTTTTGATAATTAACTGTTCACTAACCCTAAACTTAGGAGTCATCTGGCAAAAAGAAAGGCAGAAAACTCGTTTAATTTTCTATTTTCAAGGTTTTGAAACCCCCCATTTGTGTCTCAGGACCCCCCAGGGTTTCCCCACCCCCACTTTGTGAACCCCTGTTTTAGATCAGAGTACTGCCAAACTGCACCGCACTTCGAGATGCCATCTGTCATCTGTGCTTTGATAGTGGAACATCATTGTTTGATGCCTGTAGCTCACAACTGCAGCCCCATCGATACAACACATGACATGCATTTTCGGGCCTATCGTAATAAAATTACTAGTCATTTGTTACTGATGAGAGGATGGTATTTAATAATTTAGTAGGCTAAATACGCATATTGTTATCGTGCACATCTGAGTATGCATGGGAAGCTCCTGCTGTGTTTCTACCTCTTGTGCTATGCAATGCTTTAACTCTGTGAAGTCACACTGAGACACCTGCTGTTGCGAGCTCCATATAGAAGTAATAGGGCATGATAATTGTAGAGCTTTGTATGGCATTGAAATGAACTTGCATTGTAAAAAGGGCTAATAAGCATCATCACAGTGGCTGCATCCACTAATTATGTACAGTATATGATGGAAAAAAGTAATTTGTGTTAAAAGTCACTGAATTAAAAACATGGATATAAATATTTTATCAACCAAATACAGTTAATGATGTCCTAAGGATATATCAGTTGTTTGGTAGAAAACAACCACTACTCTAATATTTATCACTGCTACTAGTGATTTGTTCTCTGACTGTTTATTGATGATCATTTATAATTAATTCAATCATTCAATCAATCAATCAATCATTCAATCAATCAATCAATCAATCAATCAATCAATCAATCAATCAATCAATCAATCAATCAATCAATCAATCAATCAATCAATCAATCAATCAATCTTTATTTCTCAAGTCACTTTTACAAACATAGCAGGTCTTGACCATACTCTATGTTAAATTATTAACAGAGACCCAACACTGGGGCGCTGGTGGCGGAGCGGTCTAAGCACCCTACGTACAGAGGCTGCAGTCCTCGTCGCAGGGGTCGCCGGCTCAGTTCCTGGCTGGTCGACCATTTCCTGCATGCCTTCCCCCGCTCTCTGCTCCCCACATTTCCTGTCTCTCTTCAGCTGTCCTATAAAATAAAGGCAAAAAGGCCCAAAAATATAACTTAAAAAAAAAAAAGAGACCCAACACCAAGACAGGATATACACTCATATTATGACTTATCTCATCTTAATCCACCATGAGCATTGCACCTCGCAGTATTTAGCTAGTTACAGCGGTGAGGAAAAACGTACTTTTAACAGGCAAAAACTTAGAGCAGAACCAGACTCATGTTAGACAGCCATCTGCCTCATAGTTGGGGTTGGAAAGAGGGATAGAGGAGAATAAGAGAGGGAGAGAGAGTGATGATAGTGATGAGACAAGTAGTTGTAGTAGTAGCTGTTGCCGCTGGAGTCCAGCACATCCGTATCAGATGGAGTCTAGAACGTACAAAGCAGCAGGACCTCTACAGAGGCGACTCAGAGGAACCTATGAGACATGGGAGCTCAGGGACTCCAGAGAGGTCTCTGATTAGTAACTTTAATGGGACAGGGAGAGTTAAAGTCAGTGATGGGGTGTTAATTAATTCGAACACAGAATATTTCAGCTTGAATCCCACAATAGTGTGTTACTGAAGCATGTAAGCAGCAGAGGCTTGTTGTAGAGGCATCCAGAGGTTATTTCTGGTGGGTCAGCAATACAAATTTTGTGGTTGCAAGGTTGTGACAACCGTAATGACACTCTAATTATGCTCTCACACACCTCTCGATGAATGATAAAAATGCGGCGATAGAGGTAAAATAGTCTTGTCCTCGAGCCAGATGGCACGCAGTGATGATATCTGGCTCCCAGTCAAGGTGGACAGCAGACGAGCCAGTAGTCTGACAAGCCAATAGATTCCATACTCACCGGTGCCCCCATCCTTTCCACCTCTATGGCCAATCACCAAAGATAATCTTTTGAATTAAGAGCAAAAATCCAGGGTGAACACTCTGATGAGATAAGTACCCTTTGTCAGTGCAGGCAATGGTATTTTAATTAAATATATGAACACATGGTCCTGCCCCAGATGCTCAAGTCTAAACAAAGATAGCATCATCTAATCAAAGCCAGGCCTAGAGTGTTTCAAGGGCAGAATTATTTTCTATTAAGGCCCCTCTCCTCTGGGATTGAGCCAATTTTCTTTATTATGATAGAATCAGCATATTGTAGATTGACTCTGGCGATAGTGTCACGGCAGGGTAGGTGCGCTGGTCCCAGATGCACCACCAGCATCTCAAATCCTTCAAACACATACAGACGGTATCTTGTATTTTCTTTACATGTTCAAACTGCGATTATTTCTCTTTCTGATAACTTGTTGGATTGAAAGTGTAAAAGGAAAGTGTTCACTTTCTAGATGTTGGTTGGGAAGATCCCTGTGTGTGGTCTAATGAGCTCACTGATCCATTAATCCCTTGACCTCGCTTGATTCTAATCAGTGTACCTTCAAAATATGCTATTGAGAACCAAGATAAGGCTTCCCGTTGCTCTGTTAATTGCAGGGTAAAACCAGAAAATCAGCTCTACATGCAACCCCCGCTAAGATAATAAAAATATATTTGTCTGGATCCTCTGTGGATACTGTTGATTGGACGCTGCTGTGATCCAGCAATTTAATGAGATCTCCTAAAGGGATGCTCTCACTAATGTGTACACATCTGCTTTCATGGCAGGGGCCGGATATGGCTGGATGCTAATACCAACACTGGGTTTTTATGCTAGCTCATAGCGGTACACAGTTAGATGTAAGTGATGAACTTGTAAAGTGCCATGTTTTTGTAATTGGGTCGCTGAGCAGCCGCCTGGCTGAGTCTTGGATTTCATGGAGAGGCAGAGTTGCCCTCTGGGAACTAGACGTTCAATTTATGTAGGATTATAACTTTCAAAATGAAAGGTATCATATTCTCATATTAAAGGCCTTATTGTGTTAAACCTGCTTTCCATTTTATTAAGTTGGCTGAATACAAACAGGGCTCATTTTTCACTTGTATCTCAGGAGTAGACATTCTGCGTGCCACATATTAAATGAGTGTATCTGAGAGTCTGAGGATTTGTGCGATGATTAAATGGTTTGATTTCAGGCTTTAAACAAAGCATCTAAATCACTAATTGCCCGGCTCTTCTTCTGCAGTCTTAATTGGCTTAATTTCAATCCATGGTATTCTGAGACAACACACTGAGTCAAGTGGTGCAAATTCCATGCTGCTTTATTAAGTCTGACTTTTTTTTTTTTTTTACAATGAATTGATCTTTTTACCATAATTGTGCTTCCTGTGATCCGACATGTTTGCTTGTCTTCTCTCTGTCTTTGACATCAAATCAAAACATTAGTAGGGGTCCATCCAGAGTTTATGGTACAATTTTATTTGTTTGTTTGTAGGCCAATAATTCTGGCCGTGTCCTATAGAGCTCTTATAGCCATGTATGTCTGATAACCTTCACATACCAGCAAGAAAACACACAAACACACTGACGGTGTAGCTAAACAAACTACATTGAAATTTGAATGTTAATTCATTTTTTGGTTTGATCCTGCACTGTGCGACAGTGCGTCAATGCCAACCTGTTGCACTTAGTGAGATAGAGAGGGAGATAGATCCATGTAGATAAAATCATTGAATAATGTTTCCAGACATGTACGGCTATGGAGCTGTCTAAACATTTCACGGTTTTAGTCTCTGTCGCTTAGAGGAGAGTCTATGCTACAACACAACATCTTTTAACAAAGAAAGGACGGCTGTTTTTTATTATTTATTTATTTTATTTTATTTTTTGGGGACCTTTTTTGCCTTTGTTTGATAAGATAGCTGAAGAGAATAAGGACATGTGGGGATCAGAGAGAGGGGGAAGATATGCAGCAAATGGTCGTGGCCAGGAGTCGAACCAGTGACCTCTGCAACAAGGGCTGTAGCCTCTGTAAATGGGGCACTTAGACCGCTAGGCCACCAGCGCCCCGAAAGGACATCTGTTTTAAATGTTTTTTTTCCATCTATAAAGCCAGCACAAGCAGCAGAGTCCTCCCCTTCCCTCCTGTCACTCAATTTGCTCAAATGTCTGAACTTCATCCTGATCAACTCCTGGGAGATTGTAATTCAGATCATTGATCATGCTTGCACGCTGTGGATTCACTTGTGCATATTATGCTGAAGAGGATCATAATTCCTCCCATTCCTGCCAGTGTGGGAGTCCCTTTTTACTGTCTTTCTCAGACAGAGTCAGAATCTGGCTATGTGACCCCCTTATTGTTTTGGTGAGGAGAATACCTCTGCAGGAAGTCCAGCTCCTAGTAAAAGACTTGACTAATTATATTAGAATGTCAATTTGAATCTGGGTTTGTGAAGTTTACACCCTGCCATGTTGTTTTTGCTTTACTATGAAGAAAAGAAGGGCAGAGATCGGACTAGAAAATGTGACCTGATTCATAGTATTCTTGCCTATTGTTCTTGATAATGGACTTGAAGGGGGCGGCCCCAGTGTTGACCCTGTTTTAAAAGAGTTGTCATACATCTAATAAAACCCTGACAGCTTTTAACATGTAGTTCACATTCAAGTGATGCATTAGAAAAATCCTAGCGTCTACAACACTATTTCCTTTCTGATTGGAACTTGGCCCCGCTAGTGTCCCCCTTACGTCATGATGGTGTAGGGTCAGTAATGCATAGTAAAATCCATGCTTGAGATGCTGGTTAAGCTGAACAGCTTTCAATGCAAGCCAGCAGAGCTGATCTGAGGCAGATTCAACCATACATTTTCAGTATGGAGATATTGTTTTTTCAGTTACAGTGTGGATAATAAGTATTTGATACACTGCAGATTTAGCAAGTTTTCCCACTTATAAAGAATGGAGAGGTCTGTAGGCACACTTCAACTGTGAGAGACAGAATCTGAAAAAAAATCCAGAAAATCACATGTATGATTATTAAATAATTAATTTGCATTTTATTGCATGAAATAAGTATTTGATTACCTACAAACCAGCAGAAATTCTGGCTCTCACAGACCTGTTAGTTGGTCTTTAAGAAGCCCTCCTATTCTCCCCTCATTACCTGTATTAATTGCACCTGTTTGAACTCGTTACCTGCATAAAAGACACCTGCAACACACTCAATCAGTCAGACTCCAACCTCTCCACCATGGGCAAGACCAAAGAGCTGTCTAAGGTCACCAGGGACAAAATTGTAAACCTGCAAAAGGCTTGGATGGGCTACCGGACAATAACCAAGCAGCTTGGTGAGAAGGCAAAAACTTTTGGTGCAATTGATAGAAGATGGAAGAAACTTAAGATGACTGTATTTCCCTCCTTTGTGTCACATTTACTATAATTTCTTGCTGTCATTGTGGGTTCACAGCTGCTTTTATAAGCTCTCCGCCTTGCTGCTGACATTGACCAAGCAGGTCAAGTTTCAAGTTTTTAAAGATTCAAACCAATGTGGAGCAGCTGAATGCAGCGGCAAAGTCAAGAGAAACTAAAGCAGAACATGATCAGAATGATAT
The DNA here is from genome assembly GCF_009762535.1 of Notolabrus celidotus. NCBI lineage: Eukaryota > Metazoa > Chordata > Actinopteri > Labriformes > Labridae > Notolabrus > Notolabrus celidotus. The sequence continues at coordinate 13,899,797 of NC_048294.1, read as the reverse complement.
GTGAAGGTAAAAAGTCTCTCTAAAGTTGAATACTATCAGGTGTTGGAGTATTTGGTCACTTCATTTAAGTAGTTTCATTGAACGTAATAGAACAGCATGGCTCTTTATTATTCTTGAAAAAAACTGCAAAGCTGAATTACCACTAATGAGCACATTTTTTAAACTTAAGCACATTTTTTTATCTTAACACAATATTTGCCTCCGATTGAAACAAACCATTATTTTTCCAACCAATTAACCTTGACTGTGACTAACACATTTCTTACCAATAACTGCAAGAACAGCTCTCCATATTTTCCTCCCACACTATTGTTTCCCCATGTTTGAGAATAATCAAAAGGATTTAATTAGTTTATCACATCCAAATAGTGTGTCATTTGTAAAGCCTCTTAGGTAAAGACAAGCTTTGCAAGGCAAGATGCCCGTCTACTGTTGGAGAGTCTCAACGTCTATCCTACTCTTGTGAACACACTCTCAGAAACACCCACAGAGGATAACTTCAAATTTTGCTCAATATCACTCTTGGACTCAAGGAAAAAAAAAGGTCAGTCAGTTTCAACATTCAGAAAATGGCCTGTCCGGACAAGTACATGAAGTGATGACATTTTGTATCTGAAAGGTCGAAGGTCAACTTAAATCTAGCATCATCCAAGCTGCTACTGTTCACTAAGCCTACATTTAGGAGTCATCTGGCAAAAAGAGAGGCAGAAAACTTATCACATTTTCTATTTTCAAGTTTTTATTTCAAGTTTAGCTACTATTTTTATTCTATATTTATTTTTTTAAAGCAATATTTTTGGGCTTTATGTGATAGGACAGCTGAAGAGAGACAGGAAATGCGGGGAGAGAGCGGGGGCATGCAGGAAATGGTTGCGGCCGGAAATCGATCCAGCGAACCCTGCAACGAGGACTGCAGCCTCTGTATGTGGGGCGCTTAGATCGCTAGGCCACCAGCACCTCTTTTAGTTACTATTTTTGTTGATATTTTTTACTATAATGGTTAAAATGTACTATTTTTAGATAACTTAAAAGGAAAAAAAAACATTCTGGAAGACATCCCACAACTCCCCATTTGTGTCTCACAACCCCCCAGGGGGTCCCGACCCACACTTTGAGAACCCCTGATCTAATGGGTCTGTGAGAAGGTGATCATTATTTGGGATTTCTTTTTGGATATGATGTCATTTGGCGTCCCTTGAAGATCTGGAGCACGCTTAACATGTTTCCTAACACATGCAAACTGAAGGACTTTTTCTTTCCTTTATATTGTTGACAGGTCACTACTCAGCACTGTCCAGTCTCCATGATGGCCAGGCGCAGGTAAGTTCTACCTGCACTAATGTCCTTTACATTATTACTGAACATATATCATCACATTTCAGAATGCTTTAAATTGTTAAATATGTTCCTCATACCTTCAGATCATCATTGATTTCAATTCTCTTTCTCAGGAAATTCAACTTGAGACCTGACGGACTTGCTCGTGTTCAGCCGTCCATCTCAAAGGTATAACCAGGACATGATTGACACTGCGACTGATCAGACTCAAGTGTCAACACAGTGAGATTATTTGTATTTAAGTGCTTGAATCAGTTGTTTCCAGAAACATCATTTGATCCGCATCATGGATAAAATGATTTGATATTTCATGATGTGTTTATCTAGATTAAAGGGCAATTAAGGCAGGGGAAGGAACTCTGAAGAAAATCGACAGTTTCCCACAAAAATACTCCAAACATGCAGTTTACTCTCATTACAGGGCAGATATCAAGCTGTGAGTCGTATCTATCCGTCTTGTTTGGAAGTAAATGCATTTATAGAGCCTCGGTGGCAGAACCAAATGGCAGTAGGTCTGATAAAGTAATTTTTTTTACAAGACAAAGGGCAGTGCACACAATCGGTTTATCTAAAATCTGTGGGACTTTGCTTTTGTATCAAAATGTCATGGGACCAGGAGTCAATAACTCACATTTAATGACCGAGGGAGAAGTTGTGGTTTCCTTTAATGAAGCAAGAAAACAGTTTATCTGGCTAGATTGACCCTAGGCAATTACTTTAAGCGCATTCCTCAATCAATAAAGCACTAGTTCTGGTTCCTTTAGTGTGTGTGTGAGCATGCATGCTCATGTGCAGGTGTGCGCAGCATAGGCAGCTGCATGTTTTCCAGCTTCTTTGGTTTGATGAAGCTAAACAGATTGTTTTGTCTTCGTTATGTTGCTTCTGTGCCTTCTGCACTCTTGTGTTTTTGCATTCAAGTGCTGTCAGAGTGTTTAGTTTGATAAATTTGCCCTTTCAATCGTCCGTGCACACCTCTGCCATCACCTCAGTGGATAAGAAGAGGTCCATCGGGAGGGTTTTTCTGGCCTTTAGTTACTAAACATGTTTCTTGTAAGTGTTCTGTGTAACCACTCTGTCAGCTCTGAGCAGCACCTGTCAAACTAAATGCCCACTGGCTGTTTTAAGAGAATCCAGATATAAGTGACCGCCCTACAAATAAGCTTTGTTCTGCTCTGGGCTCACCGTGGCACAGGGGTAAAATAAGAAATCACATTGCAGATGAATATCAGCACAATGGCCCTTTCTTCTGTACGCCTGGGTGACCTTGCAAGATCTAAATTCCAGATAAAGTATAGAGAGGATGCTCCAAATTAAAGCTCTGCACGGGAAATTGAACTGTCAGACAGATGGAGAGGGAGGAAAAGCCTTTTTTTAATGTAGTTGATTTTTATTCTGAAGGTCTGCTTGTGTAAATGTCACACTTAATGGCAGTTATCCTGGATGAAATACTATATTTTGGGAGAGAGACTATACATTTCTGAACCGGGCATGCTGTTATCTAGATGAATCATTGTAGGTAGCTGCAGCTGTAAACCGTTTATACTATATATAAAAGCTATTCTCACGACAAAGGTGGAAAACTGACATTGATGTTGATTTGAAGATGACTAAGAGTATAGGTTGAAGATGCACTGAACAGCAGAGACATGGGAACTTGACACATGAGACAGCCAAAGGATACGCTGTGATTGCTTGCTGTTGTCTTGTATACCTTCATGTTGAATAGGGTAGGCCCTATCTATTGTACACAGCCAGAAGCACAGTGTCCTCTGACAAAGCAGTGATTTGTGTCAGCAATTCAACAGATATTTATTAACCGTCTGCCTCAGTTTTGGCCTTGGCAAAGTCAATTACTCAAGTGTAAATCCATATTCAACAGACAGAATCCAGGCCTGGATTTAAGGGGGCTCTCACACATAACTCATTTTGAAAAGTTCTGAAACAGGGGTTCTTTCTCTCCTTGGCCCAGGCCGTTTAGACGTGTGTGAACACAGCAACGCAACTACGTAGATGCAAAACAACTGAGCCAAGATCACTTAGAGGAGGTGATCCCAGCTCACTTCCAATCAAACCCTGGAGTGGCTTTTATTTGCAGTGAGAACGCTATCAACCTTTACTAACTTTTGGGATAGTCTGATATTAGTTATTCTTCTTGGGTCTTGCCACAGTTTCAGAATAACAGGCAATTTACAAATACAAAAGAACAGCGTCACCTCGAGGTTGGGCCCCTTCCGACACACAGAATGATGTTAGGAAAGCAGTCCTACACAGGATGGAACATGCACACATCAGCCATACATTGTCACTCACAATCATCCTCATTTACATATATACAGGTAAACCTACCATACACATGTACACATAACAATACATACCCACATACACGTACCTATCTTAACATGCACACATTCAAATTGACCTGAATAAATTCATCCAGCAAAATTTATAGAAATGAACATCCAAATGACAAATCACACAAGTGCTAATTAGAACAAGCAATAACTGTTTGAGTTAACAAATTCAAAGTATAGTCACTGATATACTGTGAACAATTCTGGGGACATCTGAGGGCTTGAGAAGCTCTGAATTGGAAGTTAGTGGACATTTCGACCTCCTGCAGGACTCCTGAGACTTTGTTCCAGTGCTTTAACTAACAAAGAAATGTAGTCTGCGACGGGTAGATGATTCAGAAGACAGTGTGGTCCGTCTTTAAGACGACTGTAAAGTCACAAATGGAGTGCCTCCTGCAAGCTAGTTCAGTCAGACAACTGGAGCTGCACCTATTCCTACCAAATCAACATCCTCTCAGTTGGTGGTCTATTTAAGCTGCAAGTCTTCCTGTCTGTGCCTCTGCCCTGCTCCAGTGCTGCGTGCAAACTTTAAAACCCACCTGCTCCCCAGCATCCACCTGTGGGCTCCAAGGGAGGTCAGTCCTGTCTCATTACTCCTCAAATTATGCATATAAATCTGCGAAGAGTAATGAGGTTCGGAGCCTATACACCAAACACAATACTGTATGCTGCAATAATACACTTTAGCTTAAAGTAATATATAAGATATAGATGGGTATCAAACTGTAGTTTGATTTTACTATTTATTTTTTATTTCATATTTGTAATATGATTTTTTTATTCATACATTTTCACAAGACTTTTTAGGTTTGTATATGTTTTCATTCTTATTTAGTATAACTCCATTTTAACAGCTCAAATCCTTAATCTCTTGTGTTCATTCCATCTGATTAAAAGTGCAATGTGTATCTAGCAGCATTTAGCAGAGCAGACTTAGTGGAAATAAAATATGATATTCACAAGTATGTTTAAACTATGGTATAATCACATGAATATAAAAATATGTTTGTTTTTGTAAACTTAGAAATATTTTTTTGTATCTAACAGCGGTTATCCTTCTTGAGGAGGGGAGCTTTTCAATCTAGCGGCAACCTCTTGAAGCTCATGCAGAAGTGTAAACTGCAATACATCGAGAATCCGCTTGAGGCTGGCTGCAGAAGGACTGGAAACCACATAGACCCCGATTCAAAAAAGACGATCTTTGCAGCATTAATAATCATGTTTACAGCCTGGTTCAAAAAATGGCTTGGGTCTACGAAGCTAATTTCTCTATCGGCACACACTGTACGGGGTGAATTTCTTTCTAACGCGACAGTTCAGAAGATATTAAGATTACAAGTTTTTGCCCAAATAAGGCCATGACTCACTTGATTCCCAGTTGGAAACCCATAGCTGTTGGCTAGGAGGCTCAAACTCCGCCTCTTTACGTCACACTATGCCTGGTTTAGTTCCGTATTTCCAATATGGCTGCTACCGTCGATTGGCTTCAAAACAGTGTTTCAGGAACAGCTGGGTGACGTCACGGATACTACGTCCATATTTTATACAGTCTATGGTTTCAATATAGAATCTGACTGCGATTCATCACTGAATATTCCCATTTCTACACTCTGTACCTCAAAGTAATGCTGCTGTCTTGTTGAGATTTGAGTGTAGTTCTAGTTCAGAGCTGCTTTTGAGCTGAAAAATGTTGTTCCCTTTTCAAGGTGATTGAAACGATTCTAATGAAATGATATGTGCAATAATGAAAGTTTCCTCAAGTAGTGATCACAGAACTGGAGCTTTTAGAAACGAAGGCCTTTGCTTATGAAGAGTTAATTGTGGCCTCACTGCACTATATCCCTGTGTTTTTAAGCAGTAAGTCCTTCCCTGTATTTGTATGTTCTGTTAGGACTTTGCAACGAGCAAGCATTTCCTTTCCCCCAGCTCCCTGGTTCACACTAACAGCTTTCCTGTGTTTGTGGTCCGTTAGCTTGTCAGGTCACACCTATCCTGTTTGACAGTACTGGTAAAGTATGCTCAGAAGCGAGTGAGCACACTGGCAGTGACAGTTTTCATGCTGTGTTTGTATTTTTCACGCATAGAAATCAGAAGCTCTAGCCACTTGTCAGGTTTGAGGAACGGCTGATTCAAATAAACAGCAGGTTGCCACACAAGTCCCCCCTCATCCCAGCTGAAGTGTATTGATAACAGCGCTGGCTGCTTAGTGCTTAGCAGACATTTTCGGAAATGATGTGGTTCTCAAAGTGTTTCTTGGGGCTTTATTTTCTTTAATCATTCTTCCTGATGCTCAATGACGTCATTGGCAAGTGATTTTTTTAGGATCCTTGTTAGTCCTTTTTTGTCAACAGTAGGCGTTTTTCGACCGCAGGAACTTTACCCCTGAACTACGTGCGTTTTGACTGGAAGAACCAGGGTCTAAATTTAGTTCAGGGGTAGTTAATCACCCCCCTGAAAAGCCCCTGCTTTAGGGTGTGGTACTTTTCAAAGGAACCGGGACTTTCGGGGGGGCAAGGCCTGCAATGCCGAACGTGTCTGATTGGCAGTGTTTAAATTCTACCTGCCTTCCACAATACAATGACACACATCTGTGATTCATATGATTTCTCTTTCTTCACTTTGTTTTTATTTGCTCTATCTTTTTTGTATGTGTGTGTACTTTTTAACAGCTACTTTTAACAGTAGTCTTCTCTAAACCCACCACGAATGTGTCTCTCCCGGTGTTACGGCTTTAAAAGTGACCCTGTAAACTTGAGACCTTCAGAAGGTGTCAGTGTTTGTGGAGTTAACACAGCTGTTGAAACACAGAGGGAGTTCTCTGGAATGCATTTAGTTTTTTTATTAAGGTTTCAAAATATCCTCATCAGATAACTATTTAATGATCATCTAAAGAAGTTTATGAGGGACACATTCTGCGGAAAGTTGGCAGTTAACAGGGTTGCTGTTTAAACCAAAACACCGGCTGATCACTCCCACAGCTTTTTGAGTTAAAATGATTTTAAAGCAGTGTTACGACGTCTTTGATACTCGCGCTTATCTCCTCTCACGTGTTGATTCAGTGAATCCATCTGTGATGAAATATAGCATGATCTAAACAGCTGAGTCTCTTCCAAGCTAACAGACTAACTGTTGTGTTGCTCATAATGATACCTGCCTGTCCGTCTGCTTCTATGGTGTCATCTGTGATGAATGGCATTCCTCTTTGTTTTACTGCCCTCTACTGGTCTGTTGGTGTAGTGCATTTACTTTTTTCTTTCTCCATACATCACTGGGCTGATTTGCACAATCTACCCCGGACTTCAGCCCGCGGTCGAAATGCACACAACAATGGGGGCACAGGAACCTTGGAACTCTTGGTCGAAATGCACCTAGTATTTTTAGTTTTTTGAGTATGTGGCCTTTTCTATGTTCTCAAATCAGAAAGTCAGATAAAGAGGACTGAATACATCATACTGTTGTTTCTGAAGGACCACATTTCACTGATCAGCATTCTGTTTGTATGTTGCTTTTTCCAGTTTGAACCATGACAATTTTTTAGTCTTGGTCCAGTTTTTAGGTAGCTTGCAAAGTATGGCAATGGGAGAGAACAGAACCCAATGCTTCACATACAACCTCCATCGTCCCAATGAACCTTCACTTGCCCCCAGGCCAGTCACTTTTAATATTTAACAATAAAACTCAAAGTTCCTCTTGTGCTTGGGGGGCTTACTTCTCTGAAGTAGTGACTTGAAAATTCCCTTTGAACAGGGTTCCAGGACCTCCAATCTTTCCTAGTTCCTGCACGACGAAAATACAGTATGTCTCTCCAACTCTTCCTTGAACTATTGAAAAGTTCCTCCAGTCAGATAAAGCTTATATAGTACTGTTGTTAAGCAGTCATTGTTATAAATAGTGCCATGTTTCTGTGACATCTGTGCATTGGCCGTGACCTTACGTCGTCTCCTGAGGTATGAGTTTCAGTCAAAATCCCCTTTCTTCCATCTAACTTAAAGTAATGACCCCAGAGCTTACCCAGCTTACCAAGACCCATTCCAGCCCTATAGTGCAGCAATTCGTTTCTATCTGATACTATGGACAGTTGTGGTATTCTCTTCCCCCATAGGGACTAAGCAAGACAAGTCTCCTATGCCTTTGACAACGAACCCTTTGGAGTACATCGTACAAGAGTGAACCACATAGCCTTGTCTTGGGAGCAATTTAAGGCAACAAACGACTGACCGAGTAGAAAGTGTTCTTCAGCCTCTCCAGGTATTATCATATATAAGAGGGAAATACAGCAGAATATATACTCATGTTGGCTGCTTTTGAGATGTTTTTGTTCCTTTTTAATGGGAAACGTACATCTTCCTAGATAGCCGTATTGCAGTGTTTTCTTTTCTGGTAATGTCTGTGATCCCTTATGGACAAGACTGCATAAAGAAAAGGCAGGCTTATATAAAGAACATCTAAATATAAACATCTAATAATTTCTCTTTCAGGCAGGTTGTCCTCCGCCCCTCTTGGGAGCAAATCAAATATAAAACCTTCATAAGTGTCCTATACATCCCAGTCAGGAGCAGCCATGGCAGTGTCCTTTATGTGAGCGATGACTGAAATTAGTATCTAACTAAATCTGCAATAAGCTCCTGTATTAGGATAGAGCTCCCACAGGACAAATGATGTGCCTGCATTAAATTAAGTGAGCCTTCTGATGCCATCATATCACCCAGAGCATCTGTGTCTGTGTTTCCATAATTATGCATGTCCCACTAAGAGAGCTTTAAAGGCAATCTATGCCATTGCTTATTTAGTATTCCTGCACAAATAGTGTCAATTAAGTGTGCTTCCCTACAGGCCACCTAAACCGTAAGTAGATTGATTAACTTGTGCATTTGAATGCATTTTCTGATTGTTTGTACTGGAAATGAAATTAGAGGCTAATTTGGTCCTCTGACATTTCTGCTGGCAGATGGATGCTTTCTAGAGCTTGTTTTCTTATTCAATGCAGTCTTCTTTCAGTATCAACTTGACATTTGGAGTGGAGCAGATCTCCATGTTTTTTCTCCTTTTAAAGCCATGGACATAGTGCCTTTAAGGTGTACATTACATTTCCATATGAAATACATGCATATTTTGTCTGGGATAATAGGCTCCTGCTTTTTGAAATCCAAGGTGCCTAGAGTAAAGTCAACTCAAAATCTGGATCACTTAAAGGCAAGTCCAAACTTAAAGCTGGGGTTGGTAGTCAGATTTAGATACACTTTTTGTTATACTGGTTAAAATGATCTTTATGACCTGATGGCAATTAATACATAATGTGTTCCTAAAAAAGAGCGAAGAAAAGCTGCTATCTACAGCCGGAGTAAACCTGGGAAAACACCAACCAATCACCGTTTTTTGACCAGTAAAAAAACAGTAAAAATCACATTATATGCATACCTGTTTCAATACAACAGCAACAACAAATGAGCTCTTTGTCGCCCAGAGCTGGTAAGATTTTTTTATCCAATCAAAGAAATATGAATGAAATACCAAATACAATTTCCTGAAGTGATATGTGGACACAAATTATAAAATTTCCTCTGCATCAATAATAATCTTGAAGTGTGTGGTGAAGACGGAGTGGTTTTGAACTCACAGTCAACACTAGTAGAATACACAAACTAGATGACATCATGTCTCTCTCCTCTGCTCTGTGTCTGCAAAGGGTACAAATATATTGTTGGTATCTTTTAAGAGATGCCGAAGAGACTTTAATTGTCAGTATTTGATGACCTATGACCAGTGGATTGTTTTAAAGCATGTGGACTTGAACAGTCTCAAAGTATTGGCAATTTTTTACCTTTTAATGTAGCAAAAGAGACTCAGGGTCTCTGACTTACCTTAGCTCAACTTGTCTTTGCGAGTGGCTGGAACCATGGGCTTACATGCACCCCACAAGCACCTATTAAACACAGTATCAGGAACCTGATGTTCAGCAAGCCCATAATCATATGTCTGTGATCTGCCATATACATAAGTATAGACATTTTCCTCCTTTTTTTGACGAGTAGCATTTCGATCCATATTTCAGGGATGTGATTATTCTGGATTTATCCAGAATTTTGGATTTTGACTTTCAATTATTCATGCAGATGTTTTCAGTTCCACTTTGACCTGCTGAGTGTAAAAGGAAACCAGTGTACCATATTAACTGTTTGTGTACATTTGCCCTGCTGAAAATGTATTCCAAAGTTTTACAAGTGTCCATTAGCTGACAGATAACAACAGATGTGTTCCCGAAGTATGAGAACATTTTGATTGATGGGCATGCTTCAGTTACAAAAGTGTCTGGCCATGTTTGTTTGGGTGTTTTTCCATCTCTGCATTTGTCTTTAGACAACTTTCAGGCAGCCAATCAGCGTAGCACCTCATTATCAAAGAATCCCTGTGAACTCAGACCACTGCATGGATAACGAGGTTATAAACTGAGAGGCTGCACATCCTCCACAGAGGTTGAATTTGTAATGATTTTTTTCAATTGAATTAAAATGTCATAATGTAAAGGTTAGGTTATTCTGTGGTGGAAATGGTTGAGGAAACTAACCAAAATAAATAATAACCTGTCTTTATATAGCCCTTTTCTAAACAAAGTTATAAAGTATTTCATAAACAATGTGTAATACAAACATAAAATACAAAAATAAAAAGTTTTAAATATTAAAAATCATAACACATTAAGAGCAAAAAAATAGAAAGGAAAGAAACCATGATATTAAGTCTCCAGAACAACAGCAAAACCAAAACATGTTCTTGAAGCTGTAGCGTTGTGTTGGCAAAGCTTTCAATATGGGGATAAAACTTTGTTGCCACATGGGGATTACTTTCTGTTATACTTGCCAGCCTCTGTAGCATCTTTTTTGGGCTCTGGGCCATTGGGCCAAGGTTAATATTGAACCCTGGCAGGGTGATTTAAACAACTGCTTCTTTCTGCTTTAAGCTCAAGTTTGTGGAGGCTGAAAGAAGAAACTTAAAGAAACCTGCTTTCAGCAAGATTTTTTGGGAAAGTGTTGGTCTTATCATTGGTGTGTGTTTGTGTAGTAAGAAAGGTGCACAGAACAGTGTTAAAACAATAGATTATTGATGTCCGCCTATCTGTCCAAATGTTGAGTTTAATGTTTGGTACATAAGCCAGTAGAGGATCTGAGTCAGTTGACATTTCACAAGTTTTACCCTCTTTTCTTGTAAAAGTTTCAGCTCAAGGTGTCCGTTATCCCATTTCACATTATAAATAATTCATCACTGTGGTTTTCTGGGTAATTTATCTGTGAGTTCAGGGTGGCACTGTGCAGACATTAAAAGGCAAGCATCCAGCTATAATAAGTACAACTTCATTGGATTCAAATTTGTCATTCCTCCACCAAACGCGATCATTAGAGCGAATGGATAGCTATTTAATTGTCTTGCTGTGGCTATACTTCAGCGCTTTCAATGACAGCAATGTCTAAAGCCCCACGGAGTAACCTCCTCTGCGTTATTTTTGATTTGAGATCCACATTAAATTCCTCACTTTTTTTTTTTTTCTTTTTTCACATTTGGCTCACATCTCTCCCTCCTCCTGGTTTTCTCTCTCAGGTTTACTCAAAGGTATGAATCACATGTGAGGATTAATCGTCTCCTTCAGGGACACTTCTCTTTGGCCGGCTCAAGGGATTTAAGGTGCTGAGCTGTGTTCATGCACAGAAGAAGGTTTTCCTTAAGTGTGTTATTGATAGTCATAAGGCTGTTGTTAAAGAAGAGGAGGCAGTTCACCTTATTTTGAAGGCAGTAATCTTCATAGTTTAAAGCTGTTTTCATTGGGGCCTTGTGATCTTTAAACATTTTATTTTATATGTATTTAGTCATACAGCTAATGCTTCATTCAAATGCAATCTCATGCCTCCATGGTGTCTGCTAGGAACAATGAATACAATCATAAGCCAGCATGGTATTAATTATTAAAACTCCATATTCTTTATTAGCCTAATAGTTCCCGTTCAGACCCCGACACTCTCGGACGCACGAAGCCAATGAACAGTTCATCAAACTGACCGATCCGGAAAAGGAAGCGGCGTTTAGCAGCGTGATTAATGGGGTCAATATGCTGCTAACGGGGGACACTAAAACATGTCATTTTAATCATGGCAATGCTTGTGGGGGAGATGGGAGCAAATTATTTCATTACCATTTCTAAGCATCTCGCTACAGTCCTCCATCCCTGCAGCTCTCCCTATGCTTATATGCTGGGGACAAAGGCTGTCTGTCATTTCATATGGCTGTTCCCCCAGTGAGTAGAGGCATAATGGCAGGGAGTGTGCAGTGTTTTACTCTGGAAACAGCACACCATCAGTGTCAGAGCTTGTGAACTTTACATTTTTTTATGTGCTGTCATGTTTTGTCAGGGAGTCCAGGGACGCAGCTTTGGTTTTTCTGTCTTCTGTGTGTGTTGACACGAGTTTCCTGCACAGGGCCCTGATTAGTCGGCGAGTCCATGCCTAATATAACCGCACTGGAAAAATGTTTTTCTTCACAGGCCGCCTGGCAGAAATGGCAGCTCGTCCAGGCACCGGTGTGTTTGTCACAAGTAATTAATTTTTCTCCTATAAAAACGCCCAACGGGATGATGGAAAAGGTGGGTTCATTAACCTTCCTCACCCAAGCTTCCTGTGGCACTTTACAATGCTTTGGGTTGATGGTTCTTCCAATCGCCCGTAGCAGAAAATGTGCAGGAATGAAACACTTTATTCCAAGATGGCTGTTTTGCTCGGGGAATAAAAAGGATCTGCTCGGCGGCTCAGTCCAGAAATTTTTAAACGCTTTTTACGACACTTTAACACTTCTAGTTTTACTTCTTCCCATCCCAAGACACATCAGAAGACATCTTAAAACCCCTCTCCCAACACTCTTTTCTTCTTCCTATTCCCCCTCCCCTCTGTCTCAGTCACTGCCATCACTTTGACTCCCCTCCCTGGCACTTGGGTCGAATTTTTGAATCGCTTTTTTCACAGTTTATTTCAAATTGACATTTCATGGAGTTTAATCTCCAGGGGGGAACAATGGGTACATTCCATCACACAGAGTGATATAAAAAGCCCCAGACCCTGTGAATGGGAAGTGAGAGACAGAATAAAATAAATAAAAGAGTATCTCTGAGTGACCCAGAATACTGATGACAAGAACCACAGTGGTGGGCAACTTTAGCACTGCAGCTCTAACACGTTCTCTCCTTTCCATGACTCACTCTCTTCTCTCTCACTCTGGATTGTCAGTCAAGGCACTTGCAGCCTGCATACTCAAATGTGATCAAATATTCACACTTATTATCCACCAGACTGTATGGAGCTTGTTAAAAGGAAAGGGAGGAGCATCTGTGTGCCCTCATGTAGTGCAGAGATGTGGACAAATGCTTGAAGGGAATCTTGACAGCTCAACTTGATCTGTAGAGAAGCAATTGACTTGTTTTCACGCCAGGAGCTAATGAGCTAATGGGTTGATGTGTTGCAACAAGTCTGGTTTCCTGTGGGCACTCAGTCCTGTTTAACTGTAACAGTGTCTTAAAATAAATTATTCTATATCCCTCTGATGTTGGTACTTCTTTCAATAAGTCTGAGATAAAACCTGATGCAGTGTTTAAACCATCCATCATGCACGGCTCCACCTGGCTTAACTCTTGAGTGCAGATGAGTTCAGTCATATTTGACTCTTGTTAATGGACAACTTAGACCTCCTTTAGCTTGAGCAATAATTCCACAAAGAAGAACACATTTCCTTTGCAATGAATAACACGGGACTTTCACCATTTGTGTCCGGTCCGTCTCCAATCCACTGTGGTCCAGCACCATGCTCTCTCGTCCGTCAACACCCATCGGTTACGTTTTCAGAATGCAGCACGGAGCAGGACCGCCGGACAGCTGGAGTCATGTGACCGAGTCATTAACGGCCTGGTTCAAAAACAGTTCTGGTCTTAGTGGCTCATTTTATTTGTAATTGTGCATGCTTGAAGACAATACTCAAGCAAGAAGTTGAGCCTAATTTGCATAACAGCGTCATGGCTAATTTTGCTTGACTTACAAGTATCCACTGTTTATGGTTATAGATACGCAATACTTCTATTTTTGCTGGATGCCAGAGCATAACACATCAATCCGCACAAAGCAGAGCGGAACAGGAAGTCAGACACCAAAACAAAATTAAAACATCCAGTTCATTTTCAGAATAAAACAGTGTTATCACCAGATCATATTTCACTTAACTACGACAACAGACTGTCAGAGCCAGGCTTTGATTCATCAAGTCAGAGGTTTTCAGCAGCTGATAAAGAGAACATGGATGAGGAGAGGAGGAGGATATTTGTTAATGCAGTAATTACCACGGTAAACCCCTGTCACATGATGATGATCCGGCAGTCCGGATCCGTGCTACGTCCTGAAAACGCAACCAGTTGGTGTTGACGGACTAGAGAGCACAGAGCTGGACTGCAGTGGGTCGGAGACAGACCGGACACAGATCTGGTGGAAATCCTGGGTAATACTACAGTATCATCAGCATCATATTATATTATTATAATTACAATTATAATTATTATTATTATTATGGTTGAAGTGGTATTGAGGCAGCATGTAATGTAGGAACTAGCCAAGCTAATTTGAATTATTTTATGGATATGGGCTTGTCAAAATGTAAAACAGTAACTGCTTTATAATTTTAGTCATTTAATGGCATATCATTGGAAAAATTGAGGGTGAGATGACATGCAAAAAGACCCCCATAGTGCCTATGAGCTCTGTGCCCTCCCATAGTGCTTTGCACAGAATCCAGCCTAGACTTAATAGTCAGTTATGAGCTGTATCCATGTTCCTCTTTATTGCACAGTGGTCTAAACATGCCTGCAGTTGTCATTGTACTTGGAGGTGCAACACGAATCCCGATGATATGTTATTGATGTACAGCAACAGAATCTTTTCTGTGTGACGAGGTCTCATAAAGCAGTGGCTGTTTGAATTACAAACATTTGAAGTTTGGCATCTGTGTTGACTCAATGCAATACATTCCCATAATCGGAGTGCCAGAATGATAATAGATACCCTGGTTATTATATTATTATTTTACCTTTCACATTCAGGAGCTGGATTTGATATAATTAAGCCAGCATGAGGTGTAGCTGTTGAAATAGATTGCTTTGCCACCTCTGATACTGCCGGTCTTGAGGTAATAAAACTGATGGCTTTAAAGCTCTTCATACTTAATTCACTCTTGATCTGTTTCAACTATTGAAATGACAGAGGGGCTCTGTATGAACACATAATTGTGAATGAAGCAGCATCACACTCCTGGTGCTACAGTGAGCAGATGACCTCCATTTAAACGCACTATCTTCCTTTTTATTCATTTTATTTGAGGAAATTAGTTCAAGTTTAATGACTTATGCAAACAGTCACTATGCTCTATGAATGTGTTACAATAGTGTTTCCAGGGTGCATGTCTTTATATATGTTTATTTAACCAGCTATCATTAACACTAAAATTACAGTCAGTTTGCACTTCCTCTGCAGAAACCTTTTTAACCAGGCTGCTCCTGATGGCACAATAACAGAAGCAGATGGGTTGTTCTTGGCTCTCAGACTTCGAAATGAGCATTTGAAGGTGCTGTATTAAGTCCCAGCGTCCTCCCTGCTGCTCCAGCTTGGCTCTGCTTTACAGTCATTCATCTTCACAGTCATCACCAGCATCATTCACAGTCATCCCACCACCCCCAATCCCCAAGGGTGTTGAGGGAGACTCACAGAGATATTCGGGACGCACCATGAGTGGCACCATTATCTCAGCCCAGTAATGGATTACCTCAATGGTCAGCCTGTCATGGTCAATGCTTGCCCTGACATTTCATGTAAAGTTCCCCTCCCCTGATAAAATATCATATTGCAGTGGCCAGGCAGGCATTGGTTGTTCTGCCAAATTGGTTGTCACTGTGTTGGCGGTGTTATACCCTCTGTGTCCCTGTCTTAGTCTTTTTACCTCTTGGTCTTCTTATCTTGCCAGTTTGGCTTGTTTTCTCTCTTTTCTGCTGAAAGGAACAAAAGTGTAGGAAGTAGTGAAGGGGTAAACAAGACGCTTATTGACTAAATAGTTAAGAAACATATTGTCTCCACATGTACCAGAAATGTGGGAGTGCTGTGATGCCCCTTGAACTGCTACTGGCTGCTGAGATGGGCCGATACCTTGTTTAAAAGCTCTGCTATCTGTTAAAATGAACGGAGAAAGTAACCCAATACCTGGGCCGTTATCTTCACAACCCTGAGGAAATAAGACTGCAATTGAAGTTGTTACTGCTACCATTGAATAATGGAAAAAAAAGTGGCCCTGGTTGGTGTTGAAGAGGAGAACACAACTGTCCTCTTCTGTAAACCACGCAGGCCTGACCCTCCAAGACGCAGCTTTGGACACTTGAAGGCTGATAATGACTTCGAACAGGTGGAAAAGTAAGCTGCCCTTTGTCACGAAACAAGCAAGCATCATTGATTTGCTCATGGTAGGCAGAGGTGGGCAAATTTTTAGCGCAGTTGAACTTTGTTAACCATTCATCTGATAACAAAGATAACATCATCTGTTAATCCTGTTGAATTAACAGAGTTAACATTAACAATAAGGTTAAAATGATTTAAAAGTCTGTTCGTCCGAAAACCCCTCTGGCTGCAACAGAGGGTCCCCACGATGCAAGTACAGTATGAAATGTAATCCAAACACATTATATCTACAAAGATCCATGGATTACTTCAAATCTACAAAAGCCGGGCACTCAACACTCCCACAATTTTTTTAAATTCTGTTAAAATAGGGGATGCAATTTTTTCAGTTTTCAGTCACAAATGAAAGAGTTTATTCTTTTAATGTTACCTCTTAATTCTTGTTAATGTAAGACTTTTTGAGTTTAGATCAGCTGACTTATCTGACTTCCCTAATCTTGACCTCAGTACAGTTTTTCTAGAATACACCCTTCGAGCAAACCTTGTGTTTACCTTTTTCATTTCTGCCTAGCATCATCTCTCATAAAGCTGTTGTGCTGCTCATAGTTGGGAAAAATCACCACAGGCAAAATGAGCCTGACATTGGTCCACAGTACAGGCAATGGAGGGTGACATATCCAATATCCAGAGAGTGGCAGGGCTAAATATTTTTGTCAGGCCAGCGGCTTTACAGTGAAGAGATGTGGATGAAGGGTTCATTTGGGTCTGGATTTGAACAGAGCGTTTGAGAAAGTCAAACTCCCGGTAAATGCTTGTCTTTGGTTTAACCTTGTTGTGGGCAATCACAAGGCACATGAGGATGAATGTGAAAGTGTTATTTTCCAAAATAGTAAATAGCATAAGAGGAGTGTTAGTCACTCCTCCAGGGTTTCTAAGTTAGGTTGTACAATTTGAGAGGTGGCAAAATGCGAGTAAAGATCTATCACTGTTTTAAAATATCAATCAATCAATCTGTATTTGTATAGCGCCAAATCACAACAAACGTTATCTCAAGACCCTTTTACAAACATAGTAGGTCTAGACCGTACTCTATGTTGATATTTTAACAGAGACCCAACACCAAGACAGGATAAAACTCACTCTTGTCTCATCCTAATCCACCATGAGCATTGCACTTTGCAGTATTTAGCTAGTTACAGCGGCAAGGAAACACACATACTTTTAACAGGCAGAAACCTCCAGCAGGTGAGATAGGATCCCAGTGTGTCAGTGCGCCAGTTCCCCAGTCAAGGCCTATAGCAGCATAACTAAGAGCTAGTCAATGCCTGAACCAGCTCTCACTATATACTCACTATATATAAATATAAGTGAGGTCCCATTCATGTTCTTTCATAAAGACTCATGCTGGGAGGGTATTGATGTATTCCTCAGAAAAGGAACCAGTTCTTAACTGCAAACTAATCCTTATTTTGACATCTGGTTCAGTTCATAGAGCATATTTGGTAAGGCTCCTCTCAAAGTGTTGAGTTAACGCTTAAAAAAGTTTTTGCCCCCCAAAAATGTGATCCCTTATGTTCCATTTTGGCATCTCAACTGGCAATCCATAAATGGATTAGCTCAACTGGATTTGGAATCGATAAAGATGAAACGGTAGCAAACTCAACGCCAAGTTTCAACCTGTTTTTGGTGAGCAGCCAGTGGAGAAATATGACCATATTGCTTGTGTTTTAAAAAACTATTCTTTTTATACATAAAATATAGAGTAGATGGGACAGATTCTAGGCTTCATAGATAAATGTTGTCCATATTCTGGGTGAGAACGGACAGCACCATTACTCATTGTTGGAACCTATATGTTTGCCAAGGTTGTACTGCCAGAGCAGGTTTATTTACAGTAAGGAATTCCTGAAGTTACACCAGATTTTCAGCTCCCTGTTGTGCAGTTGGAGAAGTAATGAAACTTTGGCTTCTTAGTTGTTGAATAAAAAAAGTTGTCTTGGTTCAGCTTCAGTCCACTACTGCTGTTTCAGTCCGTCCTCAGTTCGTAACCTGGTGGTTTTAGCCAGCTCAGGCCAGCATATCTTACACTGAGCTGCAGGTCAGCATCCTGCTGGGATAACAGCCTGGGGAGTGTGTCACAGTGCAGGGAATAACTTGGGCAAATCGATGAACTGTTTTTTGAAATGCCAATCAGACTTTGAACAGAGTGCAATTTGGATCAGCCTGAGCCGTCTGCACTCGAAGGTGTGCATCGAAGGTCAATGCTTTTAGAAATCCATTGTCACCCAGAGCCTTCCAGTTTGAAAGTCTAGATAAAAACATGTCAAGGAAGAAACCTTGTAAGAGTGTCTAATGGAAGGTTAAAAGTTGTAGTTTTGACCTTTTGCTTTATATTTCAGTGACAGTTTACCTATCTGTCAACACTTCTTTTATAGCTTACCATTAGGAAATACAATCTCATGAATAAAAGGACGCTGCTCTGTGAGAACGAGTGTTTGAATCTGATGTTATGAAAGACATAAAAAGAAAATTCCCTCCTCTATCCTCTAGATGTTGCAATGCTTAGCTCTTCTTTCGCTGGTGCAGTACAGAGCTGTGGTGCATTGCAGATGTGCCATATATTTACAAGACAGGGTATGACTTATCTTTACATTAAAGTTGCCAGTACACTGTGAGGAAAGTACAGTCCTGTAAAGTGTAGGGAAAACGCCTTGCATGCAGATGCTGCTCCGAACAGTGTCCTCCAGGGCCGATCTTTATTAAGAGACTGATGCAGCGCGTGCAAACGTCCTGCAGCCAGTTTATCCACCTCGTATCGACTCTTTCTCTCATGCAGTGAGGTGAATCACAGCAGCCTCTTGTTCTCAAATACAGCATGAAAAGATACAAGTCAATTTCCTGTATTCACTGCTCCAGCTCAAGGCTGTAACATCACACTGAGATCAATTTGTAACATCTGTGTTTGTGTTAGCCTGGCCATATTGTGTAAAGTGCAGGTTGGGGGGCTGCAGCGGATGTGTGGCACTTTCTGATGAGTTAACAGCTTATTTGCAGTCCTGCTTCGCTGCACTGCATCTTGAGTGCATGTTTTCTTACATGTGGCAGCTCCTGGTTCACAGATCCCAGTTAGACAGCAGTTCTTGGCAATCACACATACGAGTCTTGCAAGGAAAAGTCTGTCTCTTTACACCTGAAATCACATGTTCGGTGAAGATAAGGCATTTTTCTACCCACACAAACATCAGCACTGTTCCAAAAAATGACTTCAACTTGACAGTTTTTGCCACCAAAGATATAGCCAATTTTCCCCGTGCATTTCTGATTGTCGAGAAGAGGATTTGGAACATTAAAATGCTGCTGCACAACTGGTATTTATATTATAATTTTGGAGCTGTCTGTGGGGTTAAGCATGTGACAAAAACATTTGAAAGTCCTTAAATATCAAGAAAGTAATATCAGTCATAACACCGGCCACTTTATTAGGTACACCTGTTCAAATAGCTAATCAGCCAATTATATAGCCGCAACTCAATGCATTTAGGCATGCAGATGTGGTCAAGACAACTTGCTGAAGCTCAAACCGAGCATCCAAATGGGGATGAAAGGGGACTTAAGTGACTTTGAACGTGGCATGGTTGTTGGTGCCAGATGGGCTGGTCTGAGTATCTCAGAAACTGTTGATCCACTGGGATTTTCACGCACAACCTCGGTTTACAGAGAATGGTCCGAAAAAGAGAAAATATCCAGTGAGCGGCAGTGTTGATGTGAGAGATCAAGTCTTAAACTGGTTTCTTGAAAAAGACAATGAGTTCACTGTATACTCCAATGGCCTCCACAGTCACCAGATCTCAAACTAATAGAGCACCTTTGGGATGTGGTGGAACCAAGGGAGAGGTTCCGGTGGCTGGTGGTGAGGCTTTCAGCAGTGTGACTGCCCCCTGGTGGCTCGCTGCAGTATAGGTCAAAAAATCCGTCTCCCCATTCATTTGAATGGGGGAGCAGTCAAACTTAAAAAAATAAATACACTTGTACGAATGTTTCTCATATCAATATGCTGTGGTGACATATAATTAGTATCTGAGTGTTTTGTGTTCAAGGCCTCTTTTTCCTGAAAAGTTTCTTTTTCGTTAGTTATTAGAGTTTAAAAAACGGGGTTTTACTTCCGGGTTTCCTTTGATTCACAGCCGCCCTGGAGTGAAACTTCAAAGGACACACAGCGTCTTGTGACGTCATGCTGTAGGGTGGAGCTTATTACAGTGGCTTCACAGGCTCTGGCTGCACAATGGTGGCGCCCAGGAGAGGGATTTTTTGGCTTCAGAACTGTACAACGGGAAGAGGCGGAGCAACGCTGTCCATTTTTATTTACATTGGGTGGAACAGGAGATTCACATCAAAGATGTGCAGCCAACAAATCTGCAGCAACTGCGTGACGCTATCATGTCAATATGGACCAAAATCTCTGAGGAATGTTTCCAACACCTTGTTGAAAGTATGCCACGAAGAATTAAGGCAGTTCTGAAGGCAAAATGTGGTCCAACCATAGACTGTATGCAATATAGAGGTAGTATTCGTGACGTCACCCATCTGTTTCTGAAGCGCTGTTTTGAGGCAGCCACATTTGCTGCTCTCGAGCGATTGTGACGTAAAGAGGCGGGCTTTGAGCCTCCTAGTCAACAGCTACAGTGTTCCCGCCTGCCAATCAAGTCAGCTGTGCCTCTCATTGGAAGACTCGTAATCTCAATATCTTCTAAATTGCCGAGTTAGAAAAAAATTCAACCCCGTACTGTGTATGCCGATGGAAAAATGAACTATCCAGACTACACTCGTCTTTTGTACCAGGCTGTAAACATGTTTATTTCTGCTGTAAAGATCGTCTTTTCTGAATTGGCGTGTATGTGGTTTCTGGTACTTCTGGAGCCAGCCTCAAGCGGATCCTCGATGAACTGCAGTTTCTAGCACTTCAACATTGGTCCAACCTTTTACTAGCAAGGTGTACCTAATAAAGTGGCCGGTGAGTGTACATTTAAAAACATTGCAATGATGCCCCTAAATTTCTACATTTTTATAAA
Source organism: Notolabrus celidotus (assembly GCF_009762535.1). NCBI lineage: Eukaryota > Metazoa > Chordata > Actinopteri > Labriformes > Labridae > Notolabrus > Notolabrus celidotus. The sequence goes on along the minus strand of NC_048294.1, from coordinate 13,878,578 downwards.
TCAACATCGTCTTACCTGTGCCTCTCTCTCTAAAATGATAAAGAAACAGGCTAACAGCTTCTGTAACTGTTGTTCTAATTGACATTAATACATTTCCATCCGTGTCTGAGTTGTTGGAGTGCTTACAGTGGGAACATGACCTATCGTTAGCACTCATCAGCCACCCCCCCACCCCCAGTGGGATCATAAACAGCACGCAAAGTGCACTACTCACCAAATTAAAACGCTAATTCACTTTGAAGGCTTTACAGTAGGAGTAATAAAGTTAATTTCAAAGTTGTGTACAAATTAAAACCATATTCAGCATCATCTGAATAGCCTCCTTTTGAATCATCTATTGTTGTGAGTTCTTTTTACACTGAATAATGAGAAGCCTAAATGTATTCTCTCAAAGTGTCATTGATCAGACAGGCCCTTTTTTCTTTTCTCAACACGGCGTCCCATCTCCCAAGCCCAGGACTGCTGTTTTTATCAGTTTTGGTAGCATAATTAGATATTGAACCAAAGCACTCACACAATAGATGAAAATAAACTGCGGGAGAGGAAAAAGATAGAAACTAACGAGTCGATTTGTGATGTGTCCCTACCCAATAGAGGACTGAATTTCCATAACGTTTCCATTCCTCAGTGTGCCCCCTTTATATTAGCATTATTAGAGACTATCCTTTTTGTCTCTTAGTGAGTAATATAGCTTCCCCATTGACCCACAGTGACAGCTGACTGTATGGCAAAGCCTGCTCTATTTTACCAAGATGAGTTCTATTCCAACAAAACATCTCATTGATACTCAGGTGGATGCATCAATCAGGCCTGATTTTGTCACGTATGCAGATAATATAGTCATCCTGTGTTAGTAATGACTTCTCCGGACTGGGGCTTCCTTTGTGCACCTATGTGATGCGTGCAACTTTTTGACGCTTCTCCTTGTTCAGACATATTGCAATGCATGCCGTTCACCATTCACACTTTTTAATAAGAGCCTGAGGAAGAAAACGTCCAGTGACCCCATCCTCCTCCCTCTTGTATAAGATCTTTACAAACCGGTAAAAGAGGGGGGTTCTGTTATCTCTACAAGTCTCAATGAGTTTCAAGCACACTGCAGGGACAGAATGCCTTCCCCCTAATTGTTTGGGCTGGCGGTAATCAATACGCAATCAGCTGTTATTTTTATTTTGCCTTGTAAAGAAACGATTTGCTAGCAACGTCACATTGTTGGCAATGTCACAGAGGTGGACATAACGGTTACATTCAGCACAAAATAAAGCAGCTCAGCAATAAATGCAACCTTTATATAGCTTATAATGTATAGAACACTGTCATTGAGGTTTTGAATCACCTCTGTGGTCTTTGCGAAGGCTTCGTGTTGTGCGTCAGGCGTTAATGATGAATATAGGCTGTTCTACCCTGACAGATTGAGAGAGCACTTTAGAACATAATGTAGTCTCATTCAAAGCTTTGAAGTGCAGCCTTAAAACTGTGTTGATTTAAATTAAAGCCTTTCCAACTCGGTCAAATTTGAACACTAAGAGTACTGTATTACTGTTTCTAAGGTTGTATTGAACGCTCTGTACACCATACTGCTTCCCTTTCTTCTTTACAAATGATTGCCACTCTGTACATATAATAATCTTATTTATGCCTCTGTCAGTCACATCTGCAGGTAGAAGCATTACTTTCCTTGGTTTTCTTTTTGTTTGTCTGATTCCACCAAGCATCACATACTTGCTTGGAGGGAATTTATTTAAATTTCACACATACATTTAGACTTTTGGATTGAAATTCTCAAAAAAATCATAAAAAAAAAAAATTGTTAATATTAACTCAACTCAACTCATTTGTATTTAAATTGCAACTTTCATCATTCAAGCATGCAGCCCAAAGTGCGTCACAAAAGAACAGACACAAAACAACAGCAATATTTAGAAATGGAAAGGAAAGGGATTTAAAATATTTCAAAATAAAATCATGACTATCAAATCAATAAAATAAAAAAAGTATCAGACAAAAAATGAAAAAATAAGGGCGTTGGTGGCCTAGCGGTCTAAACGCTGCATGTTAAGAGGCTACAGTCCTCGCCGCAGCGGACGCCGGTTCGATTCCCGGACGGTCGACCATTTCCTGCAGGTCTTCCCCCGCTCTCTACTCCCCACATTTCCTGTCTCTCTTCAGCTGTCCTATAAAATAAAGGCAAAAAGGCCGAAAATATAACTTAAAAAAAAAAAAAGAAATGAAATAAAATAATTTAAATACCAGATAAATAGATATAAAATGAAATATAATATAAGATAGAATAAAATAATAAAGATATGATTATACAATGGTATTAATGCAGTCCAGAGTTAAAAGGAAATGACCCTACGTTAAAATCCAGATTAAAAAAGTAACTCTTTAGTTTGTTATTAAAGCATTGCCTATTCCCCGTACCATCCACATTTACTCAGTCTGACTCGATGTAGGAAACACTGATGGATCAAACTGCAGCTTGACTTGTTGGTTGACGGTGATCCTTGTTTCTGGTGTTAATCAAATAGTTATATTTCCTTCTCCGACTCCTCTGCAGTAGGAGGAGGAATGATCTTAAAAGACTGAGGCTGGCTGATGAATGAGACATCAACATGCTAGGGGTTACTGTCAGACAGATTTTGTGTGATGCAGCACAGTCAGATTTGTCTGGGCTCCAACTCAAACTGGCCACTCTAGAATAAATTAATTTAACAGACTGTCGAAATTGTGTTTTTGATTAGATCTATTAATGACATTTACATTGCCAGCAATATGCTTATATTTGCCAACTAAAACACTCTGAGAGAACATTTTGATGATACCTGGATAACCTTTTTGCAAGTGTTATTTGGACAATTTTTCAGTGAAATGTTGGACTGAGGTTTGCTGGTTTTTTTTGTATCTCACTGACTCATCCAATGCAGCCTGTTAAGAATGCCATAGCACTTTGCACAATAATTTTTAGATACTTTCTTGATCACTTTTTAAGCAATTGTCTGTCCTCCATTTATATCTTTGGTTCTTCCACACATCCACATGCCCTCAGATTGAAACTTATCTGAATCTGTGTTTCCTTTCATGAAAGTCTGAGCTCATATTTGTAAAATAAAACGACAAGATTGCATGTTGCTTTGCTCATTTTGAACCAAAAGAAAACATACAGCGTTGGTGCACAGGAAATAAGAAATCTGTCCGTAGCCAACAAAATTCCACTCTTCCAGTGCAAAGACACCGCTGGGCATCTTTGGGGCAAATTCATGACTCAAGCTGCTTAATTTCAACCAGTTGTCAAGGTTGTTTTTTTCCCTCCACATGACCTCTTATTTCACTATTTACTTTTTGCTTTTCTTGTTTGACAAAAATATAAAACTGACCTCAGTCTACTCTGCAGCTACTTTCTATAGATTGCGTCTTAGGCTTTTTAAAAATAAAATATTTAAATATGTCAGTCTCCCATGCAGGTAAGACCGGTGGAACAGTCAAGCACAGCTTAAAATCAGAAAGATAATTAGTTTGAATGGGCAGTCTTACAAGCCCCAGATTTCACCTACTATATAGGTTGTAAAAGGAAGCATCATATTCCATCTATCATTTGACAACAATATAAACTAGGGTTGAGTCATGATTTTTCAATTCTCAAATATGTCTATAAAAAATATCATCTTATAGATACAATTTCCCCCATAGTGCCTTGTTGTAATATTGTACTCCTGCCCTGTTTTTTTTTTTTGCTGTACTGCTGATTAGGGATGGGCAATGATTTTCAAATATTCGTTCACTTAATTAAAAATCGAAGAGTTAATGTGAATATTTTCTCATCTTAAAAGTAAAATTTTTCACAGTTTTTACCGGTGCCTGGTTGTAATACGATATTCCCACCAGACAGTGTCTATAGAGCGTCTTAAAGCTGTTTGCTAACCACATTAAATAACAGTAAAAGAAGAATGCCAGCAACAGTTGCAGCAATTTTCTCTGTTTTTGAATCTTGTGACCAGGGGATGTGGGGGATGACTAAATGATTAAACAATGTCACCCTTACTGGTACCAGAATTTGTAGCTAGCTAAACTAATATTTGTATTGATTTAGTATCACATTGCTGATTAAGTGTTGTGTGCAGCAACCTGCCACTAGTTGGGGCTGTAGCTTCTGTTAATGGGCCTGCCCCCCAGCTCTACTCATTCCAGATGCCTGCATAATGAACATTTATTTCATGGTTGATAACATCCCCCCAGAGAAGTAACCATGGATCTTTTTCACTTGAGTCTCAGTTTCACTGTAAATAGTAAGTAACACAGATACTTTAATCTAGGTCACTACAACTGTATGAACCTGAAAAATTAGATTGTACTGGGATTTACAGCCTTAGACTATATAATACATGGATGTAGTCTCAGCTAGGAATGAGCATTTCAAGCCAAAATAATATTCAATAATCATTGGCATGTATTTAACGATTCTTCAAGTAATGCCCCCTCCAACCACACACACACACACCTCTCACACTACTACACATGCATTTCCAGAGACTGGACATGGCTGTAAAATGTAAACCAACACACCTAGCCATGTCACAGAAACACTGCTGTCAGTGCCCGCTCCTATTACCTCATCAAATAGATGCCAATGATTATCAAATAGTACTTTGGTTTGAAATGCCCATCCCTACTGCTGATGAGGGCTAAGATGTTGTCATGTTGGTTTGTGTTCTGCCTGCTTTTGCTCTCTATACTGACTTTTTCTGCATTGCTACTTCCTGATTTACTACTTATGGAAATGAGAACACCTCCTATACAAAAACCCAGACCCCTGCTCAAAGGTTATACGTAGCATTTTTAAAACTAAGCGTGGGATACAAAGACATGCACAGATGTGGCCACTCAAACTCCTCTCCATTAGACCTCACTGAATTATTGTGAATGGTAATTTGGATAAATCAGAAGGTTCTGGTAAAAGTTCAGGGATGAGATGAAACTGATTCCAAACAGTTAACTGTGTTTATTATTTATGCACAATGCTGTCTTATCAGTACTTTAGCTGTTTGTGGCTGCCAATACAGCCATCTAACATTCATGTACAGTCAATTTCACATCTTAATTTAAGATTCCCCGTGATTGGCTAAAAGGTAGGCTACTATCCACTTACAGCTTTGACTCATGTGAAACTGAGAGCTTTATGTTCCCTTTCAAATATTCTCCTTGAATCTTGATGGTCTTGATTACATGACGTGTCCTTAAAAGAAAGTTTCAGCTTGTCATATTTGCTGTACTTGTCTTGTTGAGTTACAGTACATTTGAGATGAAAAATTAGGTATTCACAGATAACACAGGCATACAATTCAACAGTGAGCCAGGCTTGTGTTTCCATTAGGGATACAGATAAAAAGCACAAGCACTCATTAGTGCAGCTTTTATCTTTTTTTTCTGCCAATGTTGGACTGTCTCTACTGTGCTTTGAAATGTGTTACATTAGGGAAATGTTTCCTCGAGTTAAAAGCTTGGAACAATGTGATAGATGATAGCAGTCACTCCTTTTTTGAAAGTGTTCTTCAAAACACAGGTCTGAGTGAGTTAACCTATGGTTGCAAGTCTATCCCCAATGATTTGTAAATGAGTCATCTTTGTTCAACTTAAAACGCAGACATATTTTACCAAAAGGGATCAAACTGGAGTGGACTGAGTATTGTGTTTTAACTTCAGACAATTGAAAGAAACTGAATTTTTTAAATAGATGTTACATGAATGATAAAGCATACCAGTTCTTGCTTGGGGCTCATAATCCAATGGAGCTATCAATTACTCTCTATCCTTTGTCAGAATCGCACCCAGGATCTAAAGGCCATGTTAACAGCTTCTCAGTCTGATGACAATGTTCACCAATAGAAGTCATTTCTCCATCCAGCCGAGCTGTTGGAGCAGAGTAACTACTGCAGATGATAACCATTGCTGACTTTGGCCACATCAATATGCTGGCAGAGAGCTGGGTTGGCACTGTTGTTCCAGCAGTTCTGTTTGCCAGTGTGGAAGCTGGTGCCACACCTGGCAGTGAACCGTTAACCCATTTATCACAGGCTGTCAACCTTCTCAAAGAGAAAAACATATTCTTTACCCGTCTGATTTGGGATGGCCAGTTTCCTAAACACTTTATTCCCTGTTGTTGCTAACATACAGTGTTGGCTCAGGGCCGGCATGAGCAACCATTTGTCTCCACCATTAAAAAAAAGTCCAAAGCAGATTATTTACACCTGTAAATAACTGGATAGTGTCATGCCTCTGAGGTTAATGCTAGCCTTGTTGATCCTGTCCCATTTTGTTTTAGATGTACACAGGGGCATGGAAACTGCGTGACCAGGGAATATGGGGAATGACTAAATTATTAAACAATGTTGCCCTCAATGTTTACCACAATTTCTAGCTAGCTAAACTAATATTTTTATCGATTCAGTATGGCATTGCTGATTAATTGTTGTGTTCAGCAGCCTGCTACTAGTTGGGGCTGTAGCTCCTGTTAATGGGCTCTGCTCACTCCAGATGCCTGCATAATAAACATTTATTTCATGGTTGATAAAATCCAAAAAAGGTTAAAAACCTTTTTAAAAAGGTTAAAAACAGTTTTACGGCGCTCTATAGCCACTGTCTCGCGGGAATATCGTATTAAAACGAGGCACCGGTAAAAACGATGAAAAATTGTACTTTTAAAATGAGAAAATATTTGCAGTAACTCACTGATTTTTACAATCGTGCCCCATCCCTAATTTAGTATCACACAGCTAATTAATTGTTGTGTGCAGCAGCCTGCCACTAGTTCGGGCTGTAGTTCCTGTTAATGGGTCTGCCCCCCAGCTCTTCTTTCTCCTCCAGAAATGTCTGCAAAATAAACTCTTATCATTTCTTGATTCATTACATCCCCCAGAGTAGTACCCATGGATCTTTTTCACATGAGTCTCAGTTTCACTGTAAATAGTAAGTAACACAGAGACTGTAATCTTGGTCACTACATATGTATGAAGCTGAAAAATTAGATTGTATTGGGATTTACAGCCATAGACTATATAACACCTGGACAGTCTCAGTGATGTCACCCACTGGTTTCTGAAGAGGCGATTTGGAGACCAACATATTGGAAACCAGACACAGACAAAGAGGTGGAGTTGAGGCGGGGTTTTAGCCTCCTGGCCTCACTGAATGTGTTCTCTATTTTTGTCCAACATAATTGCATAAAGCAATAACAGGGACTGGAAGTAGTCCACATTTTTCCCCTTCAGTCAACCTTGCATGTTAAACTTAAGGCTTTTGTTATTCTCGTCACATAACAAAAAGTAATGGATACAATTAACCTTTGGAGTCTTAAAGATCTGGCTTAGAAGTGATTGAACAGAGATCAGTCTGAATCTAATGGCCTTGTGAGTCCATACTTCAAGGTGTTGTTTTCCACACACCATTTTTGCACTGCAGTCCTAGCAGTGGTGATGTCAAAATAGACAACAACGGAAGAAAAACAAAAAGTGTTATTCTGCCTTTGCACGGTCTGTGTGGGCTGTGCTGGCTGAAGTCAAAACAAACACAATTGTACCCGTGGCCAGCAGTCAGGAAGAGGCAGCAGCATCTGTCGAGGAAGGCTGTTATTTGTTTTTCTCAACTTTTCTGGGTTTCTCTTCCCCAGGACAACTCTCCACCTGCTAGGACTACAACATTAGACAGAATGGGAAGCCAAACTGCCAGCTGTGACCCTATAGGGGTGTGTAATGTTTATCCTTGCCCGGTGTGTCCATCGGCTGTCTGACTTGATGAACATGGTTTACAAACACCTGTGTTTACTCCTCACCTCAGCTGGGACACCAGCTAGCTAGGTAGTTAGCACAGCCACTCAGGGAAATCTCAGCGGTGTTGGATCTGATTTTCTCACAATGGGCAACCACCAAATCAACTGTTATGTCTTTAATGCTCCTTCATGATCTCGTTTATTCTGAAATACACAAGGGTCTGTCTAAGAAAAAGTTCCAGCTTGAGCTTTGATGCATATAAATGAGTCAATGAACTTTACTATGTTTGAGTCCTCATAAGCAGGGAAGAAAGAAATCAATGATTGCACAGAAGCGTGTTACTTATGACCCTGGTTTGTGAGGAACATGGGTAATTGCTCCGTAATGATGTGAGTGATGCAATCGTCTCGAAGGTGTTAGTCTGAGCACCAGTTGGTATTCCTTAAGCTTTGTGGGATTTAAGTAAGTTTAGAGAGATGATGAATAGGCCGCCTTGAGAAAACTTGCCTCCCTGCCTTCTTTTCCTCATCTGTTATTAAACACAGAGAAAGAATGTGATGTTTAATCCAACTGGCCCAGTTTTGTTAAATTATCTAGTATGCAGAAACATTTGTTCCAGCACAGCTTCAGCTGGTAAATTATTTCAGTTTTCTGCTTTCTATTTTAGAATAAGAAATCACTGGTCTATCTTTCCACACAGACATCTTAAAAGATAGTAAATCAATGAACTGATATCGGTTCAGCTCTGAAATGAAAACTACACCATTCAATCTTTGCATTCGCAGAGCGAATACTGCTTTCATTATGTAACCATTACTGAACATGAATTAATAACTGATATACAGTCACACCGCTGTGTTTGATATGAGTTCAGTCGTTTCAGTTTTACTAATTGCTATCAGGTGAATTAATCTAAGCTCATTGCCTCGAAATCTCCTTCAACAAACATTTAGGATTTAATAAGAGATCTTAAAGAGATCAGTGACTTGTATTGTAACTCTCCCACTGATATATCATCTTCACATGATGGCCTTCAGACACTGCATTCATAATGAGACGCACAAATAAAAAATTATGTTTGACCATTCTGTTGCTGTTTTCAACAAATAAGTGCAACTGTTTGTATAAATGAAAGTACAAATGACAAAGACATCAACAGCCTTACAAGAAGACACATAGTCAATATTAAACATAGTCATTGAAAAAGTACGTCATTGAAGCACGGCATGGTCACTTTTTGCAGAATGTCAGAATCATATCTTTCATATACTCTTTTTTCTGTCCAGTGTATCTCAGTAAACAGGTAACAGGTCTAGGTACTTTCATTGCATGTATTACAGGGAAATGGTATCAACATATTCACACATTTTCAACTACATTTTCACTGTAAGTTCCTCTGCTGCTTTATAACTCTGTCTTGTGTCTCCTTTGTCCACGCTGTCACTTCTGTGTAATGTTTGTGGAGCCTAGTAAAAAGTAGTATTTAGACTCACTCTTTACTACAGCGAATACTGCTTTCTTTTTCAGAATGTCATGAAAGTGCCAAGTTCAACGTTTACGGCCAAATTCCATCAGATCCGTGTCCGGTCCGTCTCCGATCCGTCATGGCACCGGATCTGATTTGTTTTTATTCTAGTCATTGTGATTCTAGTCAATTCCCACTGGATCTGCTCTGTTGCGTTCCGGCTGTGTCTCTGATCCGGCAGGTTAATTTACAGAAGAAAACCCTCTGTTATCGCCAGATCATATTTCACTTAACTACAACAACAAACCGTCATGATGAGCAGAGCCAGGCCCAGTAAAGACAGCATGGGTGATGAGAGGAGTGGATAATTATTGATTCAGTGATTACCGCGGGAAAACCTTGGTCACATGACTCCAGATGTCCTGCTCCGTGCTGCGTTCCGAAAATGCAACCGGTGGGTTTTGACGTAGCAATGACAGAGCACAGAGCCAGGCCGCAGTGGATCGCAGACGGACCAGACATGGATCTGATGGAAGTCCTGTGTTTGACTGTGCAATCAGAGCTGGTTCAGCTGAATGCTCCCATCCTGGATTAAACATTACATATGTATAACCCATTTAAATGTATATATTCAGACAACATCTTGATCCCAGCTTGTGTTGTACTTACTCTCAGATGTACAACCCGAATTCCAAGATTTGGGGCACTTTGAAATGGTTGATTAAAAACAGATGTTGATGGTTTGCAAGTTATTTTAATCCAATCTTCTTTTAAAAAAGTGGAAATACAACATATCTAATGTTGAAACTGAACAATTTTCTTTTTAGATTACAGCAACGAGTTAACAAAAACATTAGGTGTAAATCTCTTTCATCACTCATCTGAAGTCCTGAGTAGTTGTAGTAGTCATTTCTTTGTACGTACAATACAAGAATGTATTGATGTCTAACTCAGGCTCTGAACACAGAGAACCGAGAGTCTGTATCTGTGAGTCACATGACTGCATGATAAACACATGAGGCTGCTGTCACATATTCCTAACCAACGCCTGATTAAGCGAGATAGATACTGTATGTATACTATGTTTGGATTCCTTCTTGTCCCGGTGTTCGTTAACGCTGTTGGCATGAAGCATTGACCTTCAGTGACCACACTGCGTCTACACTAATGTGGAGTTTTGTGCGATAATGAGTTTTCACCACTGTGGTTTGTTCCAGGTCTGATGCCGCAAAACTGTACCAGGTCCAAACAACTGAAGTGACTTTGCCTCTTCTGGGAACAAACTCTCCATTAACGCTGGCAGCCATGTTGTTGTTGTTGTTGTTGTTGTTGTTGTGTGTCTCTGTTGGAAGTAAACAAAAGGGGAGGATGGGAATTTAGAGAGACCATTAGGAGCGGCGGATGTTAATAGATTTTAATAGAAAATCTATATGATCATTTTTAAAATGAGTCATAAACTATAAATAAGAATGGAGGAAAGTATGGATTTATTTTTCAGCTCAAGTGTCAGTGGCTTAAGGAAATTCAATTTCATGAAATCTGATAAATGAATGTGGTTTTAGTGATAGAAAGTAAAATAAAAACTGCTCGTAACCAGATTTCACACTGCTCACAGTTTGGTGGAGGGGCACTGATAGAGTTGTTTTTCAGTTTTGCTTGACCTCCTCGGTCCACTGAAGAGACTTTTGAATGCTTCTGGATACAAAAGTATGAAAGCCCTTTGCTCTTCTCAGCATCACTTCGCCCCTGTGAGGTCCATGAGAGGTCAATGAGGTCCAGCTCTATATTAAGGTCCATGATTTTATTTATTCAAGTGCATCGGTTAGGAGTCCATTAAACTTTCCTGATGTAGTGAAACTTTTATTCTCTTTTCTTTCCTGTTTCTAAGAGCTTTGGATTCTTCAGTCTGTGGCCCTTGACTTATGTCTTCAGGTCCGGTTCAGGTTTGTGTTCTCATTATCATTTATTTCTTAAGGCGCAAAGAACAGATCACAAGGATGTACTTTTGCAAATGTGCACTATTGTTTTTGATGAGTACAGCAAGACTAACACCCGGTTTACTGACCTGGGAACAGCAGGTGTACCACGCTGCACCGGCGCCTTTGAGCAGCAGCACTTCATTAGTTGAAGCAATTACTTTTGGGCAGCTGAGGTTTCACCTGAGTTCCACGAGCGTGTGTAACGAACTGAGACTATGGACCTACACCTCATGAACAAGTTGCAATGACCCCGCTGTGATTGAAAGGGACAGAAAAGTTTCCTGTGGTAGTTTGTAAGAACACAGAGGACCTGAGTTTGAGTGGAATCATAAGAATTCTGCCTTTCTGTTCTCTACTGTGCTTTATTTCACTGATTCTCATTTAGGAGATCAAAACAGTCCTAACATAAATCAATTCTTAAAAGTTGTTCTCTGCAAAAGTTACAGTAGTATTAATAAAGGTCTTTGTTTCAAAGAGGATTTTTGATTTTTGTAGTTGTATTATTTTCACTGTGAACAAGTATGAACCAAACTGCAACCTCCAGTCTCAAAGTATGAAGCCCATACGGAAGTGTTATAAACTGCAGTTCATTGAGGATCCGCTTGTGGCTGGCTCAAGCGGCAACCTCCGGCTGCGAGAATTGAAGCCAATGCAGAAGTGTTAAAAACTGCAGTTTCTCGAGTGTCCACTTGAGGCTGGCTCCAGAAGTACCAGAAACCACATACACACCAATTCAAAATAGCTGATCTTTACAGCAGAAAAAAAGCTTAAAAAACCCCAGGTTGTCTTGATAGCTCATTCCTCAATTGGCACACACTGTATGGGGCATACATTTTTTCATAACATGGCAATTTCGAAGATATTCAAATTATGAGTTTTCAATTATGAGAGGCACAGCTGACTTGACTGACAGGCGGGATCCCTCTAGCTGTTGGCTAGGAGGCTCAAAGCCCGCCTCTTTACGTCACACTAGCTCGAAAGAAGTTAGGTTGAGGTCAGCATTTCCAATATGGCTCGAGCCAACCATTGGCTCCAAAACAAGGCTTCAGAAACAGACGGGTGACGTCACGGATACTACGTCCATTATTTATACAGTCTATGGGCTGGCTGCAGAAAAAATGGAAACCACATAAACACCAATAAAAGAAAAATGATGATATTGGCAGCAATAATAAACAGGTTTACTGCCAGGTTAAAAAAACTGTTTAGGTCGGAATAGCTCATTTTTCTATCGGCACACACTGTAAGGGGGTTGAAGATATTATTGCCCATTTCAGGACATGACTGTCTTGATTGACAGGCCGGAACAATGTAGCTGTCGGCTAGGAGGCTCAAAGCCCGCCTCTTTACCTCACACAAGCCTGACAGCAGTTTGGTTGAGTTCAGAATTTCCAATATGGCTCCCGCCGACGATTGGCTTCAAAATTGCGCTTCAGAAACAGATAGGTGACGCCACGGATACTACGTCCATTATTTATACAGTCTATGGCATAAACAAGCAGTGGTACCCTGAACAGCATTGACCAAAGTAAACATTATACAATTACAATAAATAAACAAATACATAAATAAATAAACCAAAAGTAAATTTTGTTTGTTAACTTTTTAATGACTTACATCTTGATAGACACAGACATACCTCCCTGTCTGAGGTCTCCTTGTTTATTTCCTGTCTGAACACCCACCTCATCTACATAATTATATCCTCCCTGTGCACCTTTGGTATTATTCTCTATCACCTCGCATAATAAACTCTTAGCCCCCTTGTTACCAAATTATATGATCGCTATAAAACCTCACAGTCAATACACTTATCTGCCCCACCTCCCCATGTGACACATTCACGTCCGCATCAATATCCTCATCTCCGTCCCACAGTAAATAAACACACTCTCCATGATCCCATCTGGTCTCTAACCTCTCTAATTGACGCCCCATTAAAGAAGGAAAAAAAAAAAGTTTTCTCAAAGTCTAATTAGCTTATGAATAATTTGTCCTAATTCAACAGGTGACTACATTTCAAAGTTTACTGTGAAAACACCCCGCGAGACCAACACTCACACGGCCTGTGAATGCTAAAACAAGGCCAGCTGAATGTAGGGCAGTGCTCTTCTTCACCCTCCTCGCCTCCTCAGGTGACTGAGACAGGACTACAAGAAGCAGACATATGCGTCCTGCTACAGGGGCCAAGCTTAAGGGAACATGCTGTGTAACGTACACCACCTGTGTGCCTCCCTGGCTGCTGTATTACTGTGGCTACAGTCGCTGCGACAGGCCCAGCAGAGGTCATTTGCATACTTTATGACTCTAGGTAAAGAGATAGCAACCATTAGAGGGAGGCAGGGACAGTGAGTGTGAGAGAGAGAGAAGGAGAGAGAGAGAGAGAGGCAAAGAGATGTTGAAAGTGTGCTGTTTTTCCTGACTCATAAGAGCTGGTAGTTAAGAGTGTTTGAATCCATCTCCAGGCCTGAGGATGTGCTGATGGCTGAAGAGCAAACAGCTCAGAGGTAAGTTGTTTTCGACGCTTAGCTTCCTCCAACAGGACACATGTTTTGTAGCCAGGCCTCCTGCAATGCTGTCTTACTTCTTCTGTTGTTGTTGTTGTTGTTATTGTAGCTTGCTCTTTACTCCCAGGGCTAACTCCGACTCAGGCCGGCTGTCTATATGCTTGTGTCTTGTTTTCCTCCGTCTGTCTTGTCAGAGGTGGATCAAACAGAGAACCCGGAGTACAGCTTCTCTTATTGAAAGTGTTTAATGAACTGCTCTCCAGGCTGTCTGCGTTTTATATCAGAAATGAAGCAGCTGAAAGAAAATGAGGGATCCAAATGACACCTTTGTTTTAAATAAAAACAAAACAAATTTGCTGGTTTGCTTCCGGCTAAATTTATTGAATGCCGGTAAGTTTGTATGCTCATAATACATTCTCACGGTTTGTTTGCTGAGTCAGAAGGGCAGAGTCTGAACTTTAGCCCTAGCTGAGCAACATGACACCAATGCCAATGATTTACCTTGAGCCTGGACTGATAGAAGAAGTAGTGAAAAGGTTGTGCCTCATGTGTCTTCTCTTTGTACTGTATACTGTATGTGGGGAATAATTGCTTCTTGAATGACATGTCTTAATAGATGATTAAGTGCTAACATTAAGCCCATCTTTTTTTATCTATCATATTCATTTGTTTCTAATGAATGAGTAATTAGCTACTGAAAGAGATTGACAGGTTGCCCCAGGAAGCAAGAAACAAGATGCTGGGAAATATTGCTTCCCTGAAACTAATTACCTGTAATGAGTGACTCTTATGTGATATCACTCTGACAGACGACAGCTTGGTAGGTTAAAGTCTCTGAAATGTAAAGAAGGATTTGGTGCTACAAGTTGAATTTCTGGAAAATTCCTTTTCTATCTCTGTCATAATTTATTCATTTATTCATTGATTTATTCATTTATTTGTTATTATTATTATTATTATTATTGTTATTGTTATTGTTATTGTTATTATTATTGTTATTATTATTACATTTTTTATAAAAAAAATGTATTGTACTGTGCAAGAAATGTGCTTCACAAAAAGAGGTGGGACCAAGTGTTAGATAGAATAACATAAACAAGGCACAGATATGGATAACGTAAGAAAGAAAAAACAAAGAATAATAATAATAATAATAATAATAATAATAATAATAATAATAATAATAATAGCAGGAGGAGAACTAAGGCAAAATCTAAACAAAAAAAAAAAATAGAGCAGAAATAACCTATAAAAACTAATCAGTGAAAGAAAAAAACCCGAAAGTTAATAAATATATTATATCAATAATGATAATGAAACAGATGAGGCTGAGTGACATTTTCCTAATTAATTTCCATGGGTTAATATTATATACAAAAAAATTTGAAAATTATATAATTATGTCTAATAATAATAATAAATAAATAAATACCTTAAATCACTGTAGCTGGACTAACTAAGATAGAAAATTATATTTAAGATATTTACACTATAATATTATGGAATTTGAATCTCCAAAAATCATCCTGCCCCTTGGACAAATATAATGCAAATAACTTTAGTTGTATAGCTCCTTTCAAAACAAATATTTACAAAGTGCTTTGACAAACAAAGCATCGCAAATACGTATCACGCATCCAGTAAAACACTTTCACAAGTTTTCATGTCAAACCTTCACACCACACAGGATGTGTCACGGAGCAATTATACTTTGTTACAGTGTGAGTGTTAAATCTTTTTCATACTTACTGCTTTTAGATATTATAAATACTGATCATTTCCCTCTGTAGCTTCCTGCTTTGCAAGTAATAATGATTTGGAGAATTAAAAAAAGAGCACAGACATTCATGAAGACATACAAACTATTGCCACACTAGACACTTTGACAATATCTGACTTTAACCACAGTTATGGTTTTAGGTTTGGGCTAATATATGTGACATTTATGCATAAACAGTGTTTACTTAGACACAAGGACAATTCATTTTGATATAACTAGGGCTGTCAATATAACATGTTGATTTTGATTAATTAAGCACAAAAAAAAATGTAGGGTAAGAATATTTAACATAAAACGCCCTCTGATGTCACACTTTGCTGTTGCACTGCGTACATATGTCCACAGCAGCTATGCAACCATGATAAAAAGTCCCTGCTGTAAATACATGAGCTTTTACTCTGTATTAGTTTATTCAACAAAGAGAATAACATCATCTGTGATTGATTAATATTTCTCCTCCCTACCCCTCCCATAACCGTCATGTCTTCACCATAGACTATAATTAATGGAAGTAGTATCCATGACGTCACCTATCTGAACTCAACCTAACTGCTGTCGAGCTAGTGTGATGTAAAGAGGCCGGATTTGAGCCTCCTAGCCAACAGCTACAGTGTTCCCGCCTGTCAATCAAGTCAGCTGTGCCTCTCATAATGGAAAAGGCGTGATCTTAATATCTTCAAAATTGCTGCGTTATGAAAATTACACCCCCCGTACAGTGTGTGCTGATCGAGAAATGATCTATCCAGACTACACTCGTCTTTTGTACCAGGCTCGTCTTTTTTGAATTTGTGTATGTGATTTCCGGTACTTCTGGAGCCAGCCTCAAGCAGACACTGCATGTTTTAACACTTCTGCATTGGCTTCAATTCTCGCGGCTGGAGGTTGCCGCTAGGTCTGCAGCATAGACTGTATAAAATCTGGACGTAGTATCCGTGATGTCACCCATCTGTTCCTGAGAGCTGTTTGGAAGCCACCGACGGCGGCAGCCATATTGGAAATGCAGAACTCAACCAGGCAGAGTGTGATGTAGTGTGAGCCTCCTAGCCAACAGCTGTGTTCCCGACCGGGAGTCACATCAGTCATGTCCTTATTTGGGCAAAAACTCGAAATCTTAATATCTTCTGAACTGTTGTGTTAGAAACCCCCCCCCCCCATTAATAAACATGTAAACATGTTTTAAAATCACAGTGCTTTCAAATTCACATGTAAACATGTTTATTAATGCTGCAGAGATCGTCTTTTTCCCATTCATGTCTATATGGTTTACAGTGTTTCTGCAGCCAGCCTCAAGCGGATTTTCGATATATTGCAGTTTATAACACATTTTCATGGGCTTCATCGTTTGAGACCGGAGGTTGCCGCTAGGTCTGCACACACGATTTTCAAAGAAACACACACTCGCATGTAACTCACTAACACACAGAGATATGCTCAGGTACATCTAAACTCCAAAATCATGGAAGTCAGAAGTAACCACAAGTTGGGTTAAGCAGTAGGTCTACATGTGAAGCATTGTGTCACAGTTTTCATCTTTGTACTTAATTGTGATTAATTCAGATTAATCAATCACAAACCCTTTTAATAATTAGATTATTTAGTTAATCTCTTACAGCGCTTGTTAAAACACTGTGAAGAAAGCTGTTTGAAATTACCTGGTATCAACCAACCTGATGATTATTCTCATTTGTTGCTTAATGTTAAAGCTGCAGTGAGTAATGAAGCAATGGAGCATGTATTAAAAAACACAGTTGAGTTTTACTTCCACTCTTAACAATGAAACCAGCTAATGGAGAGCCTTTTATGCAAATATTCCAGATTTATACAATGATTTGTGCTGCAACAAATGCAGGTGCTGCTGACGTCAGTGTGATTTAGCAAAATGTTGCCACTCCATTATCTCAGGCATGTCAGAATTTTACAGTCAAATAAGTAGCTGCGGTTTTAAAGCCTGGTCAGTGTAGTAAGAAGTAAATGATTACATGTTCCATTACGTTATGTTGCTGACAAAACATTCCCCTCTTATGAAAAGGTTGATTATAAAACCTGTGTGCTGGACTTTCTCATTTGTTACGTATGATGTTAAGCACTTAATGCTGTGTTCTTTTAAAGGAAACAGGCCATATCTGAATTTGAAAGCACTGTGATTTTAAATTAGATAGATATTCAGCCGTGGCATATCAGTGATTGTATCCCACCCCTGATAGAAACTCAGGACAAGACTGAGATGTAAAAGAACTTCCTCCTGGACCACACACTGAGGTCCAGGGAAATCTTAATGTACTTAAATTACAGAGAATTCAGTGTGAGAGTCTAAAAGATAATCAAGATCCATCTCTGGGTCAATAAACTCTGTTTCCTTTCTGCTTGGCAGAGCGGGCACAGGGCAGGCCAGAAAGGTGCCCCAGGGAGAGCAGGGTGCTGATAGCAAGAATAAGTCAGCTAGAAGCTACAGTAGCACTGGAGATAATGCTGTGGACAGCCTGTGGATGTTGTGACTGTGGAACTCAACAGATTGTGGCTGAAACTTCTAAAAAGCTTCAGCTGAGCCAGACAGCAAAATTAAAGTTGTGGTTTCATAGTTATAAATGTAGCAGCCAATAAAAGATTAGATAAACGTTGGTTATGCAGTAGCGCCAACAAAAAGTTACATCACCAGTCTTGGACTTCAGGAATGAACGTGCAGCTGAAGTGTTAGGAGCCCTGGGTTGTGCGATCCCTGTGTTCACTTTCTACTGTGCATTAAACTACATTTTAGAAAAACATAGTGTTGTGGAACATATTGATCATAGGAACCAAAGAGAAATGGGATTATTGTGGGGTTTGAAAAGTTTCTTTGGTTTGGTTTCTTTAGCCCTGAAAGTAGGTCAACGTTTGTAACTGCCTTCAATTCAACCTGCAGGCTTCTGTGAAGAGGAAGAAGCATGCCACTAGCTGTCAACTTTTTAAAGCCATCTTTTCAAATATGTTGGGCTGAGGTTTTGAGAATAATATTAAATGATAAATTCAGTTCCTGATAATGGTGCAAATACACTCTTTGTAGAGTCTACAGATAAAGAAAACATTTAATTTTCCTCTGCAATTGTTTGCAACTTGAATCATTTTTCAGTTGAGGGTGTGAGCTAATTTGTACAGTGTTATTCAGCTTGAATGACAGCAAAAGCATTTCTTACCACTACCCATATGTTTTAGGGATTTCATTCTTAAACTATAGGCATCAGTATATCAGTATGTCTTTTTTGGTTCACTCTATAATTGAGAATTACTCATGGAATTAATGACCACATAGGCCATGATGATGTTTAAATAATTCTATTAGTTGTATTGTAACGTAACATAATGTATTGTATCATATCATATTGCATCGTATGGTATGGTATGGTATCGCCTGGTATGGTATTGTATTGTATCGTATCGTTATGGTATCATATTCTAATTTTATAATTGTGTTGTAGTCATGTCAGACCAATCTGTATCGTGATGGAACCATACTATACTGTCTTTTGGAAACGTATTCACTTCAACCGTCCCTGCTTGATCCTGATTGGTCAGTAATCAAGAAGTGACATTGATAAGTATAGTGGTGCTCCAAAAGTATCAGTTGAAACTGAGGGCGTTTTTGTGCTGAGGACGCTGAGCGCTGTAAACACTGCATCACATTTTGAATAGAAATAGGCACTGCCATATACCTTGGCACTGTATTGATTGGTTGCAAGCTTTCAGCCGCTTCCTATTCCAGATGTCCTTCCCATCTTAACAAACTGTTTTACTGATGGGCTCTAGAACTGAAATGTTGTTTAATATAGAAAAAAGCAAACTCTTCCACTGTCTTACTTGCAAAAAAATATGTTGAAATAAAACCAGAAGTTAGAAGTGAGACTTCCAGCCAAGGCTTCCTTTTTCATTCTGCATTGTTAACAGTTTCATCAGAAACGTGGTTTGTGAGTGTACTTACATTAAAAGCAAAGCAAAATATGCCCCATCATGTTATACCGGCTGAACACACACTGTTGTTTCTTGGTTGGCTACATTCCCTGGGTGAGTGCCCGTTCATCAGTTTCTGGTGAATCTTAGTTTCATTGTAAATAAGAAGTTGCATAGCTTGATTCAGCTGTATGAATCCAAACAAAAAGCCTGTTTTCTTGTGACTTACTTGCAATAAACAGGTCTTAAGTTTGATAAAATGACAACATCATTATGCATACTTTTAAAGAATAAAAATGCAATCTTTGCTAGGTATGTTCTCAAGGGCAAAAAAAACAGCTTCTCAAATTATTTTTAGGATTTTCAATGTATTCTGCCTGATTTTGCTCTCCACACGTTTTCCTCTATACACCAAAGCCTGCTGATTTGTGGTCAATACTTCTCAGACTACAAACAGAAACCAGCATACTCCCCACACTAAAGTCTCGTCCCCTAAGTACAAATGTATGTAAAATCTGTAAATACAGATTAAAATAAAGCAAATCAACTGCTCAGTTGCATTACTGGAATACCGACCAAATACCATCGCTGCATGAACACGTAAGGCTATGTCATAATGTCCCACCAGTAATTAACACAAAGATAAGATAACGAGAGATAAGCGCATCCTTGAGCTGATCTTATCACAGAGGTTCCTGTTATAGCCATGCTGTGGGGAAGCTTACGACAGAGACCGAGCTAGAAATAAAAAAGGATAGATTGAATGAAGGAGCACAGGGACCATTATACCCTTCAGTGCAGTGGCCCTGTCCTAACTGATGTCGTCCCCATTCTCTGCCGTCCTCTGCTCTCATACTCATTGACAAATTTCAGTTTACTCTCTCGATCATCCTCGGGGCTGAAATAATACACTTTGCTGTTTCCTGTCCCTGAGAGTAGGCCGCTCTCTCGATACTTTCCTCTTCACATTCCTACATTTTCTGCTCTTCTTGCTGATTTCATGGGGCTCTCTTTCAAAGTAATGATACAGTGAAGTGCTGATGCCAGTAGCTGATGACCACAGTCTTGAGAAAAACATTCTGAAAGAACAGCTCAAAAAGAACCTATTTGAATTATCATCTGTAGTCCTATTGGTAGATTAGAATGATGATCTGGAAAATACTCTTCACACTGTATGGTCTTTTGTTCTCTGGAGGACTGCGGCTGCAATGCAAATCACAATCATACCCTCTCGTTATTTGTTATCTCTTCTTCAGATGTGGAATTGCAAAAAGAGTCCTTGAGCTGGGCTTTTCCACAACACTCGCCCACACGCACAAACACTATCTTTAACAGGCACATCTCTTTTCTTATCACAACTTTGCGCACACATTTTTAGATGTATGGGTTGAGTGTATTCTTGGATATGTTGTTTACCCTTCATGCTTGACGTGATTTCAGAGTGGAGGTGGTACCAAGCTGTCCTCCTTTGGCGCATTACATCTTTCAGAAGACGAGGCTTGAAAGCTGTGCGAGCGAATTGCAGTACATACTCAATTATACAAGCACTGATGGAGTCGAGTGGTCATGCATATACCAGGCCTCTATGGGTACTCTTCTCTGTCCATTTTACCCGCATGCTGTTTCACAGCCAACATCCCCTGCGAAGCATTCACAATGGGAGCCAGGAAATGGGAGCTAGAGTAAATAATAATAAGGGAACTAATGTAGGAAAGTAATCTTACTGCAGTGTGTGGTAGATGTCAAATATGTGGTAGTTTAACAGCAGCATCTGTAGCATGACTTAATGTAAACCCTCTATACTATATTAGAGGTCGGTTAGCCATCCCACCAATACTCTGTAATAGATTAGAGCTCTTTTTTAGCCATCTGTATGCCTGGGAGCCTCAACTTTCCCATGCCAGTAAATAAAACATCCATGGAGTAAGCAGTAAATAATGTAAACACACAGAGGGAAGATGGAACCAGTACAGAAAGAGGAAATGGAGCGTTAAAAGGTGGCACATTTGTCAGGACTACCCCTGGGCTAAAAAGCCCATCTCTAGCCCCTCCTGCTCTACCTTGTTCACAACGTGTAATCTCTGAAGTCTCTGCAGAGGATCAGTGGAAGAGCTCTCTAACATGGTTTAAACACAGAAAGGTAGATCTTAGTGGACCTCGACAGTTTATGTACAACCCCAGCAACAAAGAAGTTTGGATGCTTTGTAAAATGTCGATAAAGCAGATTTTTATGGTTTGCACATCAATTTAAACTCTGTATTGAAATTAAACCGCACAAAGACGTGTCAAATTTTGAGACTGAAAAAAGTCTTTTGGTTTTTGAAAATGTGCTGATTTTTTATTTGATGCCAGCAACTCGTTTGAACAAATCACTGAAAAAGTTTAATAATGATGCAATCAAAAATATAATTAACTAATGTTAAACTTCCTTACTGATTAGGTTGATGTGCAATAGGTTTGTAACATTGCAAGGAATAAAAAGGGCTCACCACTTTGTCAAACTCTGTGAGCCAATAAATCAACTATTTCAGATTACAGTTCGTCAACATACATTTTACACTCTGTCCCAACAATTTGCAAATTTGAGTTGTATTTTTTATTGATATATTGATACATTATTTGAAATATGCAAAACACTTTTGTTTAAGATGGACGTTTTACAGCATTATAAATACAATTGATATGAAAAATACACAACAAAATAAAAAGCATGCTTTGTGTGAGTATTATTTTGCTTATTATTATAATCTAGCAAATTCAGATAAATGAATGTAGCACACAAGTCAAAGACAAGGTAACACTGAAGTGTATTATATTGTATCATATTGTTTGGTATCATACCGTGTCATACTGTATTATATTGTTTGGTACTGTATCGTTTCGTACCATATTGTTTGGTATCGTATTGTTTGGTATCATATTGTTTGGTATCATATCGTTTGGTATCGTATCGTTTGGTATATTGTTTGGTATCGTATCGTTTTGTTATCGTATCGTTTGGTATCATATTGTTTTGTATTGTATTGTTTGGTATCATGTTGTTTCGTTTTGTATCGTATTGTTTGGTATCATATTGTTTCCTATCGTGTGGTATCATATTGTTTCGTATCGTATCAAACTATCATATTGTTTCGTAATGTATCATATCGTAATGGTATCATATTTTGATTTTATTGTGTTGTAGTCATGTTTAACCATGCAGTCAAGTCTGTATTGTGATGGGTCCATACCACTGTCCTCTCCTCTCCTCGAAACCAAAACCAAACCAAACATACAACTCGAGACAAAACGAATCAGAAGAACGTACCTCTAGCAAACCCCCGTATGATTGTGTTGTGTCGTCTTAGTTCTAAGTACTTAGTTTTTTTATATGTCAAACAATCCTAGAAGAGTATATTGAAACAATTTGAAAGAGTGTTCTGATGTAAAATAAATCTTGGCTCAGAGAGAATAATAAGATTGAGTATCATTTGTCATGTTTTAGTCAAAGTTGAGCTTCAATGACGACTCTGAATCTCACCATCACGTGTTTTCCATGAATATCTGATTTCTATTTGAATGTTTTCCGAGTGTATAAAAACTTTTGGGAAACTCTTGATTCAAACTTTGTGGCCCTGCATGGAACCACTGAACGAGCTGCAGTCAAAGTAGAGACCGTCAGCGCCGGTGAAGTTTTTATTAAAGGTCATACTTGTAGCTGGGTAAAAATGTCATTCAGATCTATTTGTTTATCATCTGTGTAATCAGTGTTCTTTGGCTGATAAAACAAGCAATAAATATTTAACAGCAATCTTTGGTGCACATAAAAAGTGAAGCAGTTGCCCGTGAAGTTTTTGTCTTTTATTTCACTCCGGTCCCAAAATGGTTTAATTAATTGGTAGAGAATTTGTAGCACAGCGGTGGTTAATGAGACAAGGAGCACAGTTTACATTGCCTCATCCCCCTTTAAGAGGGAAAGAGAAGAGATTTTGGCTTGTGTTAATAGCTTTATATGCAGTACATTAAGTAAAACAACCACATGAATAAAGATTCTTTCTCTGGATCCAAACTGCGTAACCTCCTCGTGCTCACACTTCGCCTCATCCTGAGATGTGCTGAGTGCAGGTGATAATAATTCTTAGAACAGGTGCTGCACCATAAGCCCCAAGGCCAGGGGATGTGAATGATTAGTGGCACTCCCCCAAGATGCATTGCTCCTCTGTATTAAAACCAAACTCTGCCTTTTATTCCCTCCAGGGTTTATTAAGTGGGCCAGTTGCCATAGCGACGCTTTGGCAGGATATTGCCAGGATAAGGCGTAATGGGTCTCCTGACGCAGTTCACTCTGCTCCTGTGGAAGAACTTCACTCTCCGGAAGAGACAAAAGGTACACTTGCGCACCCTCCCACCCTCCCCACCCACCCTCCTCGCAAATCAACCAAGATCTGCTTAAATTGGTCAGCAAAGGAGGGAAAACGAGGATATGGTCCCAGGGTTGTTTTATCAAGGGCAAGTAAGTTATTCATGGTGTGTGGGGAGGTTAGGTAATAGGAGGGATTTACAATGAAAATTGTCTCCTATAGAAGTAAGCTGCCCTCAACTCTCCCACTAGAGAACAAGAACAATCTTAGCTTAATGCCGGCCAATTTGAAGTGTCACCTTCAATTTTTGGAGATCTATCTCTGCTGCACATTTTGTCACATTGCCTGTATTTTAGTTCTAACAAAGCCAGACTGTGGCCTAATAGAAAGGGATAGGGAGTGACGAATGTTGAATGCTTTGTTTGAAGGGCAAGTACTCTTTGTGGCTCTTCCTCCAAACTCATTGTCACAGCCTGTCCTCTGAAGTTTCATCGCAGTTTACAAAAGGGAAACAACAACTTAAAGTCAGATAGTAGTGACCGACTCAAAGCAGAAATCCAACAACTAACACTGGACGTTGTAGTTGTTTGCCCCTCAGAACAATTCAGATGTCAATCAATATTTACACTTACTGTGATGTTTAACTTGCTTTCAAATTTTATACAGTACATTAAAAATGTATTTGCTTTCAGGGCTTCTGATTTGATTTACTTCACTTCTTCTTGCTAACAATTCAATTTGCCTCAAAGATGAGTTCAGAAAATAAACTTTAAGTCGTTTTCATTATGAGACATTATGTCAGTGCTTCAATTTTAAAAGTTTGTCTTTATTAAAAGTAACTCTCATCAAACATTCAATAACACTTTAACCTCAACTTAACCTTTTAACATCATTTGTACTTCTGGTTTACAGAGTATGAAGACATTAGAAACTTTTTAACAAGGTGTTTTCAAACCTAAAACTAAGCATTTTATCTGTGGCACTATATACATATCTAGTCTAAACCCTGCATAAAAATCAATCTGATCTGTTCGAGCTCCATTCAAAGGCTGGTATTTTGAAATTTTGCTTGGAGTTATATCGACCAACCTGACAAAAAATAAACTCTTCGTTTTTACAAGGCACATTTAAGTATGACATACTTACATACTCAATTTATTCACAGTTTTACTCCTGGGGTGCAAAACTCTATAATTATCTAGATAACAGCCAATGTGTTACTTGCTACATACAGAGGCCTTGCTGCTCAGAGGAGACGGATAAACAGATGCCGTGTAGCTGCAACAGAACTCTACAAGTTGGTTAATATGCCAACATCTTTGGACACAGCCAAGCTGAGCAGGATGTAGTAAACAAACTTCACACTGGTCAGCTTGTAGTAATTGGGTGTAGAAGTAAGTTACAGAAGTTGAAGAAACTAAACAAGTGATGCCTCATCAGATGACACAAACAACTTTCAGACTCAAGGGTAATTGGTTTTTACACATATCTGAGCTGTTTATAACTTTTTACTTTGACATGTTTCGACTACACACTGCTTGCAGTCTTCTTCAGAAGAATCATGTGATGCTGCTATGACTTGTTATACATTACAATAGACACTAATGAAGACAAACTCAAGGAAAAACTGACACTATACAGGCTCTTGCTGAATCTATAAGCTATGAAAACATATGTTGAAATCAACAGCCTGAAAAAACTATTACACACAAATAATTGGCAGAAATTACTTGAGTTCCTTTTTTTAAAGTTATATTTTTGCCTTTTAATTGATGGGACCGCTGAAGAGATACAGGAAATGTGGGGATCAGTGAGCAGCAGACGTGCAGCAAATGGTCGAGGCCGGGACTTGAACCTGCGACCGTTGGGACGAGGACTAAAGCCTCAGTATGTGGGGTGCGCCCTTATACTGCTAGGTCAACGGCGCCCAAATTGAGTTCCTTTTTAGATACTGTTTCTCTTTTTTAATAAACCTTAAAAAAAGGAATTGGAGAAAATGAATTAAAGCAAATTACTAGGGATTTTCTAAACTGAATAATGTCCTGGTCACATTAACAGAAATTTACACTCAAGCTAACTGACTACTTTACAGGTAAAAAAAAAAGCGGTCAAAGAACAGTCGTCATTAAGCCTGATTTATTTAATACCTCTAAACACTGGATCACAGAGTAAGCTAGCACCACCAGTCCTCCTTGTAAGTTAACGTCCTCATGCCTCTGCTGGTCACGCATTACTCCATCCATGTTGTTATATGCCAGGTTAACCAGTAACAGCCTACATATAAATGAATCTCTATGTTCTTGATCAAAAATCTTCCAAACTGCACCACACTAAGAGATGCCATCTGTCGTATTAGCTTGTGAGCATCTGGGCAGTAGAAAGTTATAGCATTACAGCAGCAGCAGCATTCTGGGAGTAAGTGGGTAGAGCCGGTCATCTATCAATTGGAAGGTTGGTGGTTCAATCCCAGCTCCGGCAGTCACATGCTAAAGTGTCCTTGAGCAAGACACTGAATCGCAAATTGCTCCCGCTGTTGATCAGAGGTGTGTGAATGTGTACGAATGAGATTAGAAAATACTGATGGTCCCTTACTATAGCAGCCTCTACCGTCAGTGAGTGAATGGGTGTGAATGGGTGAATGTGATGAGTAGTGGAAAAGCGCTTTGAGTGGTCAGAAAGATTAGAAAAGCGATTTATAAGTACAAGTCCATTTACAATTTACCATTTTACCATCTGGACCTACAGCTAATCACGACATACGACCAACATGTTAGGCCCACAATAATCAAAATATTATTGATAAGTTCAACCGACTAGCAATAGTAGTAGCTACTAGCCAGGGTTACAATGCTTCATTGCTTAATTGGCTCCCTGTAAAGTACCACATCACCTATAAACTCCTCCTCCTCACCTACAAATCCCTGCATGCCCTTGCCCCCCAATACCTGGCTGACCTCCTCCACCAACACACTCCATCCCTACAGTGGAGAGGGAACCTACGGTCTTCGGACCTGGGTCTCCTCTCTCCATCCCCCGGACTAAGCTGCGGACCTTTGGGGACAGAGCATTCAGTGTGGCAGCCCCCACTCTGTGGAACTCTCTCCCTCCCGACATCCGCAGCGCCCCAACCCTGGACAGTTTTAAGAAAGCAGTCAAAACGCACCTCATCCTCAAGGCCTTTCCCCCGTTAGATATTGTTATCCCCACCTACCCCCCAGACCCCCTACCTGACTCTGTGAAGCGACCTTGGGTTTCTTGAAAGGCACTATATAAATACTAGTTATTATCATTATTAATTGTTTAGTCATCTAAACAGGCACATTCCTACAAATTACCTTTTAATTTTTGTTTACTTGTTGCACTTCATATCGCTCGAACAATATTGAACAGCATTATCACACATCACGTTTTTCTTAAATGGTTCAGAACTCATTTTATCTAACAAAAATAAACACATCCCGCACTCAAACCCTCTGAGGATGCAAGTTTGCTAAATATAAATGACAGATATTTTCCCCCGGATTGTGTGAATTATAATTTTAAACACTGATATCGACATTCCCTTCATATTGATGCATTTCTCATGAATCCTCATTGACTCAGACAACTTTTAAAACCACATTTTAACTGCTGTCGAGGCGGTGTCCCTCTGCTCTCATTACTTTCTCATCCTCCTAACACACAAAAGCTCACATATGATCGACCAATGATACATGGTGGAAATGATTGCTTCTGGTGTCACCCACACTGGCGATGAGGTCACATGTCGCCCGAAGATAACAGTCCCTCTCTGTGTTGTAACTTCATCTCAAGGGTCAGAACGAGCTGTCGCCGAATCTGGTTCGCCAAATGAGTCACTTTGGAGGCAGATATAGATGGAACAAAGAGCTGCTGTGTGTGCGTGCGCTTTGATTTATATCCTCGCAGTGCTGATAGCAGCCACATCCACCCACTTGTTTTGTTAGGGCTTCAAGAAACAGTAGTGTGTCTGTTGGCGAAGTAGAACAAAAGACATCTTCACAACATAACTCAGCTTTCATCAGAGTTCATACTTTCTTGGAATAACTCAAGGCAAAGTCATTTGCGATTGTACTACTTTGAATCTCGGAGACATACTCCTTGTTAATTCTATCAACCAGCAGAAAGAACAGGAGGAAGCAAATGTGAGCCTGCTTGTTTCTGTGGAATGTGTGAGCGAACAGTGGTGATTTCTGTACGTGGAATGTGTGATATTTGGCGAACGTCAACATGAAATATTGTTATTAGACAAAACCGGTGGGAGTTGGCAAGGACAATGGTGCTTCTGGAGGGCTTGTGGAGGTTAATGACCAATTATATGAATGCCTCACCAAGCATTTTAAGGTTTTATAACAGGCATGAAACTGATTTTATGGTCCAGTATTTCACATAATTTCATAGGAGGAGATAATCTGTTCACAAAGACGCCGGTGTCCGACGGCAAGCGCCTGGGGAGCCAGACATCGAGAAAGTCCTCGTGATCTCTGCGTTCCCTCTCCATGCCTTTTCTGCGGAATACATTATGATAATACAGCCGCTCAGCAGAACTACATCCTCTCTGACACACATACACACACACACACACACACTGGAGGGAATTAGTGGACAGAAACTCCATCTAGTGTCTTAGGAATACTTGCGATTGGATTTTTTCTTTTTTCATCGAAAGAAATTATGAAACTGGAGATTCATTTTATGCATATATACCCAGCTGAGTCCTCATTTCTATTCCACCACAGAGACCTTCACGTGATCAATAAGGTTGCTGTATTGCTGTGACATGAAGACAATTTGTATTATTATTATTGCATTTTCTTCACCTCTACCTGCCCTTTATTTAATTATGAAGACAACAGCCTCAGTATCGATGCCTTCTCTTATTATTTCTGCTGATATGCACCATCAAGTTCTCTCTGTCTCAACACGTTACCCATTGAGGAGCAGAAGAAGCAGACCTGTGCTCTGAATCAAGGTCACTTCACCAGACATGTTGGGAGCGATGAGTCTGCAGGCGGACTGGGTCAGCTGAGGTTAGCAGAGTGGGCTCGTGGGGTTGCTGAGCGGAGGTGCACCGAGGGATGCGTAAAAGCCTACATGCTAGACGGGGGGGTTCAAGAGTCAAGAAAGGATGAGCTCAGGCTTTGTAATACCTCAGCGGAAGAATAAAACTTCCTGTTGAGCGCAGGAAATCTACCACTGTACAAATGTTTCTCTGTATTCCGCTTTTTCAAACGCACGTTCCCTTGAATTATGCATAAAGCAGCTGCACTTCTGTGAGAGCAGTAGTGAAAATAAAGCGTGCAGGTGTTTTCTAAATGTGGAATCTTGAACCTATTTTAACCTAAGGTAGTTCAGAAATAACCTCCTCGCTCTAAGGTCTCGGTACTCTGTCTCATGAACATCCCTCATGGCAAACCGAGGGGAAAAACACGAGAAGACATCCCTACGAACACGTAAAGCCTTGAGGTTATCCATTTGTGTTTTGTAGGCTTCCCTTTTCACCCATTCCCTGAGGTTAAAATAAAAGCCTGGCATGTCACATGGGGCGCTACCTGCTTGCAGGTACTAAAGTGGTTGTATTGAAGCGAAGGAAGCGGTTGGTGCTCCTCATCCAGAAGAGGATTAAATGTGGCGAGGAGATGATAAGGAGTGTGGGATAGCTTTGGCTTGGGGAATCACAAGCAGAGGTTGCTCTCTCAATCCTGTGAGAGCTTAGAGTAGGAGCAAGACTAACAAGGAAATGTGGACTATTGCATGTGTAGCTGCATTGTGAACACACTCACATGAATGCACACGGTTTATTAGGTTGTTTGGTCCATCATGAGCAGGCGCACAGCCAGAATAACACAAAAGGTTTAATAGTGCACCAACATCTCAAATCTGTCAATAGAGGATTTCATATCTAACTTATGAGAGGAAAATGCAAATGAAGTGTGCTATCATGGGATGTGTATCACAAACAAATTATGAAAATATGCCCTATTTATTCTCTGTGTAGGTGCGGCTGGTCGTTGAAGTGATATGGCCTCTGTTTCTCTTCTTCATACTGGTGGCGGTGCGCTCCACCAACCAACCATTTTTCAAAGGACAATGTAAGTACAACACATCTGTAATGTTGAACTCTCTATTTTTAATCATTAAAAAATGAAGTGAAATCAATGAAAATACATTGATCTAGCAAGTTACAGATCTATACGTCATGCATCTATACTTTCAAATATTTATGTGTTTGCTGTGCGGCTGGGTAAATGCAAACTGTAAGCACTCCTCTCTATTCCTTCAGGCCACTACCCAAATAAAGCCATGCCGTCGGCTGGCGTTCTGCCCTGGCTTCAAGGGATGATGTGTAACATCAACAATCCCTGTTTGAACTACCCAACGCCGGGGGAGACACCAGGCCAAGTCAACAACTTCAACAACTCCATGTGAGCACTGGGATGTTTCCTCTGCTGTCTTCTATGTGCTTATTGAAGAGAATGAAACTGGACATCTTGGAAGACTCTTTAAATATCTCTATTTATATATTCTTGATAACAATATATAATGTGTAGATGAAGGTTTGGATTTTTTAATGGTAATTGTTCTGGTGTCTGTTTGTGATATGTTTGCTGTCAAAGTAGCATGTATCAGCAGGCTTTGGAAAAACAGTAGGTATAGAGAGCTTAAGCAGGCAGAACACATCCGTCATATTGACTTTCCAGCTTCCATCTATGATGAACTTATGAGACTTTATTTACCCCTACAGTATATACAGATTTCTGATACAAGTGCAGATAACAATCTGTTTTATATTTTAAAAAAAATCAACTTGAGTAATAAATCTGCCAATCAGCATTTAGATCTCACTTTGCTGCATCAGAGATGTTTGATTCAACAAACAAGCATTTATATATGTGTTTTCTTCTTCATTTGAGAACAGACTTGACAAAGCATTTCATTATACAAATGCACATCATGATGTTGTCATTGGCAAACTGAAGACAAGAAAATTTAAAATGAAATTAAATTGGTTTATTTATCCGGTTCGTACTGCTAAAGTAGTCCAGAAGAAAGCCTCTGTGTAACTTGCTAATCACTAGATCATTTCTCAGTTTCATGCTTCTAACACTGGTGTCCACCATGTTCGCTGTACTAAACTGAGGCAGGAAGCATAGCACAAAGGATTATGGGACGGTGGTCTCTGTAGATCCCACATCCCTCTGCTCTGCTTCATTGTGGCTGAAACAAAACTACGTCTGCATTGCCTGGAAAGCCTTTTGTTCCATACCATCACAGGTCCATGATGGCATTGAGAGACCTGTTCTCATGATACCGTGATATTGACAATACTGTTACATCCCTACTGTTTACAGTGAAACTGAGACTTTCCAGAAAAAGACGAACAGTTGAATGGACGCTGTTCTGAGGACATAACAAACCAAGACATGAATGTGTTTATTTTGCACATGTACTGATTTAATTTTGGGACACGGTTGCTTCTTAAGTTACTTACTGGACTCTAAACAAAACAGCACACAGAAAGGAAGTCTCGGCTGGTAGTTGTTCATTGTTAACTGCTAACATACCTTCAAAGTTGGCCATTGTTGTCAGAAGGCAGCAAGTTGGTTTCTGTTTTTCAGACTTTACATTTACAGATGAAAAATGTTTTTTTTTTGTGTGTGTCTTTTTGTTTTGAAATTAGAGTTGCTGGGATGTTAATCGAGCTGCAAACCCTGGTGGTGAACAGATCCATACTCAGCAAGGCTCAGCTGGTGGCTGTTGACATTGAACAGTGGTCTTCAATCCTGTCACAGTCCAATCCTGGTAACGGTAAGCGAATCTGAAGACCACCTTTTAAACTCATTTTCTAACTCTTCCACAGAAAAGCAACAATGTCAAAGTGTAGATCGGTCTTCTTGATACTAATGCATTATTGCTTTTCTAAAATAATTGGTATATGAAATACTCCGCTCGACAACAATCCTTCTGCTATTTCTTTATTAAGTACTCTCCATCAAAGAAAGTATCCCCTTCATGTGGATGACAACTTTGAGGATTTGTTATTCCCTTTTATCCCTCCAAAACAATGGTGCCATTATTTATGATGCAATTTGCCATGCAGACTGACAGATCGTTTGTCTTGATAACTTGCTGCTTTGCATTAGGCTCATTTAGCCTGATGATATTCAGATTTTCATACGGCACCTAATTTGCAAAAAGACAAAGGGGGGAGGGGGGGGGGGGGGGGGTGGTCTGCTGTTCAACAAACGGCTTGTAGTCCATTTGCATTTTGGGGTCGCTGGCTTGTAATATACAAGATTAAATCCATCAGAGATCTAAGCCTGGGCATAATTAACGGCATTCTCTGTCAGAGGAGTGAGCACAAAAGGTCATTAACAAGAATGGGGAATAGAGTGGTATCAAAAGAGTGGGATGGCAAAGGCGATTGTGTTGTCCTTTTTTTGTTATTACCCAGAGTTGATTAAAAGACTCGGGTGGTCACTTCAATCAGAAAGACGACAGTGTTCAGGAAGAGCACAGAGCATGTTGGACCACGTCATCTGACCCTCTTGATTCAGCTGCAGACCTGAGAAGCATAATAATGTGTTTAGGAGGTGTTATCTGGAGTGTGAGCACTGCATCAAGCAGCATTATTCAATCCAAACAATGCTAAAAGATGGTACTTTTTATCAAACATTCATCCTAATAGAACCTTTGTTAACTCCATAGAAGCCACTTCCTCCCCTCATCCCCATAATTGACCGACTTCAACTTGCATGTATTACAATCGCTCAAGGGCTAATCTAATTAAATTACGTAACCCCCCTTCATCATCTCACACGCTTGTGGAGGGGTCCCGGAGAGGAGATACACACAGTGAACAGATACAGTATGGATAGAAATGTGTGAGTGGGATCCAAGCCACGACGATTGGTTTTTAACGCAGCTCTTTTAAATTCTGTGGGCAGCTAATCAGTCAAAAATGGCTGTTTAATAATCTGTTTCAGTTTTAGCAACAAATAGTCCCCTCTCGCACACTCATGTAACTCAAGTGTTTAACCCTCATTTGCATCATTAAAGGATTTAATTGCAGCAGTCATCAAAAAGCCATAATTTAAGCTCAAAATCATCAGCGACTCTGATCAACATGTACAACAAAACAAGAATCTGAATCTTCTAATCTAAATGACTCCATTTAGTTTCATAATATCTCATATTTAATGTTTCAAAACATTATATGCTAGAACATGTTTTTTTCAATCAACTTAAAGCTAATTACACTGTTGTCAAGCAGATGTTATATTATAATAATAATAATAATAATAATAATAATAATAATAATAATACTAATGATATTAATAATACTATTAATGTTATTATTATTATTATTATTATTATTAATAATAATAATAATAATAATAATAATAATAATAATAATAATAATAATAATAATACTACATTGTGGATACTATTTAACATTTTGGTTGATTATATATTTATTTGATATTGATATCAAAATATATGGGTTGCACAGTGGTTCAGTTGGTAGCGCTGTTGCCTCACAGTAAGAAGGTTCCTGGTTTGAATCCCGGTCCTGGCAGGTGCCATTCTGTGTGGAGTTTGCATGTTCTCCCTGTGCATGCGTGGGTTCTCTTCGGGTACTTCGGCTTCCTCCCACATCCCAAAAACATGCTCACCAGGTCACTCTGAATTGCCCTTAGGTATGAGTGTGTGCGTGAATGGTGGTCTGTCTTTCCATGTTTGCCCTGTGATAGGCTGGCAACCAGTCGTCCGCCCAGTGTCAGCTGGAGTAGGCTCCAAGCCCCCACAACCTGAACGGTATAAGCGTTCAAGATGATGGATGGATGGACACACAAATAAATTGATGTTTTCTTCATTTGCAAATCAACCAAAATTTGTTGTTAGTTGTGTGGCATGACTGAATACAGGCTTTAATGAAGACTATCTTGTCCCATGATGTTGTCATTTATGTATTTACCCAAACACAAAAAGACCCAGATTATAAGAAGACACCCCTCCCCTCCTCTCCTTCTTTTAACTGATTTTTTTGTAAGAAAGAGTCCTTCAGGAATCTTGTTTTAATAGAGAACATAAGTTTAATAGAAAATAAAGATAAACACGACACACTGATTAAAAGAAGGTAAGTTTTTCTTTGTAACAGCTTTTAAGTAGAGCCGTGTTTTGAGTGCCTTTTAAAGTGAAATAGTCATAGTCATATTTAAATGAAACCAAATGTGATACCCTCTGTGTAATTGAACTGCGTTATATATCCTAATTTAAATACCATAAACATTCCGGTACCCTGTAGTCTTTTGGATGGATGATGGGTCTGGTAATGGGAAAACCTTTGAAGCACTTTCAGTATTGCCGCAGACATTTTTTAGACATTAGTCTAGTCCAATCACTGTATCCAAATCTTTCATCCCCCTGGTGCTGCAGTGGTGAGTGACAGCTGGTCTCAGACATGAAGGATGCACTCACTTTACAGATAAGTGGCACCCACCACTGTTGTGAAGGAATATGTAACCCTGAATATAAGACAGTTCTTCCTTCCTTGGGTGTATTCCAAGGAAAGATAACTGTCTTGCACTCAGGTCAGTAGGTTACTTGATGAATGCAGCAGTATACACCTTTTTAATTCCAAGCCAATAAGCTGTTAAATGTCAAAAACATACCTTGACTTATACTCTGCTGAAACCCTGATCTCAGATATCTTTTATAGACTGAATCTTGGTTTCTTAAGGCGAGTACATAATTGTACTCAGTAGCTGTTTGACAATGATCCTGCAGACAGACTTCATCTTTAACCTTGTCCTTTCAACAACAGAATAAATCCTCTGGTGCTTCGTTAGACCAACCTTACATAGCAGCGGAGGAGCTGCTGTCCTATTAGTTACACGACAGGCTCTCCTCCACGGTTGGCGTAGGTGTCTGTTAGGTCCATTGACATAAGTCTCACATCTGTTTCTACATGCACCTATTCCTCATAGGGAGGAAATACAGGAGGTTAGAGAAAAGATGGCTGCAAGGTTGGCTGCAAATTTGAAATTGCTTTTCTTCTGTGAAACTTCGACTTGCATTTCCCTTTGAGTTGTCATTGTAACATCTCCAACAAAGTAAATGTAAACTAAATGCATTCCCATGCACTGTATCTCGTTTTTCTGTCTCTGCTCTTGCTTAATACTCCCAAAGTAATGATTTTCTCTTTTATTTGAAACTCAACCAGTGATCCTCCGGACGATACTCAGAGACAACGAAACTTTCTCCTCTCATCTGGAAGACAATTTGTCCGTGCCACCAGCCGTGGTCGAGAGCCTTCTGAACGCACGGATAAAAGTCAACCCAGTGAGTATAATTTCCCTCCTCTGCTCACACTTTGAAAGTAGCGAAAAAAACAATCTCCACCTGCTTTGAAACACGCTTCCCCACCTCCTTTTTTAAATGAAGGAATTTAAAATGTTACAAAAAATTGTTCAAAAGACCAAAATGTGCCAAGAGTGTTGCGCATGAACGTTGGAGACTAAAATGTCCCGGCCAAGAACCGCCTGTGGGACTCTTGATGGTCTTAATCAAAGCGGACTGAAGTATCTGAGCTGTTTGAAGCTGTCTTCACAAGGTAATTTGGAATGAGACACGCTTGCAACAGCAATAAGGCTGTTTTGTCTCTAAATGTTCCCCAACTGATACTGCTGTATGTACTGAGTGATATCAGATGAGCTGCGAGGAGGTAATTATGCTTTACTAACACTGACAAGGATGCTTAAATACAATGTGTGCTGATTAAAAGATCCCTGCAGTGTCTGATTCGTTCTGATGGTTGCAGTGGACTTTGCTGCAGACCGCGATGTGCCCAGAAAGTAAAAGTTAGAAGCCATTCTTCGTCTGGGAGCCTGTCCGGTTTGGTATCACTACTCATTCTGGTGTGATAAAAAATCACATGCGTATGCATCTGTGTGTGTTTGTGTCACATTGTCATTGCTAGAAGTATCATTGTCTGTGTTTCTGCATATGTACTCTCCTGTGTGACAACTTCTGATTCTGAAATGTAATTTTGCATAAAACCTGCCAGCACGACGACACAAAGAAACACAACACATGAATAAATCAAACATGTTGGATGCAAAGTTCTCTTGTTTGTCAACTTCTACCAAATATTTTTTATGTTTTTTTCACTCAGATGACGGGCATCGCGCGGCCAGGGAGCCTGAGGAGCATCCTGTGTGAGGGGACAGATCTGGATCAGTACGTCCAATTTAGCAGCCAAGCCGAAAAGGAGGCTTTTCAAAACGTCAGCTGCTCCCTCACTCCCCAGCAGCTGATTAACACCCAGCAAGTTTTCCTGCAAAATCTGGATGGAAGAAAAGTGCTTTCAGAGGTGAGCTTTCAAAAAAAAAAAAAAAAAAAAAACTCACAAGTCCTCTGATTTAACTTTCATTACAGTTGAAGGAAGTAAGCATCATAAAGCAGACACATCAGAGTCATCTGGCATACGTTACAGTGATACTGTGTTTTCTCTAATTGTCCTAATGGGGACACTGCAGTGTTCATACAGGTTATAATGTCTACATTTTAAAGCTCTGACTCAACTCTGTGAAGTCACCCTCATTTGGCTTCCTAACAAATCACTCTGTTTTTGCTAACAGAGCTTGTATTTAACATGAAGGTATAAAACTTTTGTAATGTCCCTGCTGATGCCTCTATAGAGGAATAACTGGAAAAGATTCCTTTGAACGCATCACTAGGCATTTTAATGTCAAACCAAAGCTACTGAAGCCATGATGCTAATTCACCTTGTAAATTTTCCCATCAACCAAGACAATGATAAAGTTATTGGACAATTAGGAAAAACAGCATCCCTGGCTGAGTGATGGCCTAACGCCTTAACTGATCGAGACATGATGATCGCTTCACTCTCGACACACAACCAGATACGATACAGATAGTCATGTGCTGCTGCCATGTCTGTACATCTCTATCTAACTACAGATCTAAGAGACTAAATGAAGTTGAACAAGTGCAAGATAAAAGATAGTTCCCCCTGATCTTTAAAAAAATATCCATGATCATTCTTTAGTTGTTACTTGTATGCACTGATTTTTTTTCTACCACAACATATCAAACCAAATTTATAACCATCTTACCGCTGCTGTTCACTGCCTGGAAAGCTCCCAGTTGACTTGTCTTATATTCTTGCAACAACGAGTTATCAATAACACAAACTGATAGCTGCACAGCTAACACATCCTACGTGTGTCTGCTCTTGTGGGAATAAAATATCTAGCTGGGATACTCACTAAACGTCAGTGATGTGTTCTGGCCCAAGCTGCTGTTGAGTCAACGGACAGGAGCACACACTCTCAAAGTTCCCCGTCACTTTCTGGCTTGTCTGACAAATTTGTCCGGTGGTGACCCAATCTTGGCTTTTAACGCTGTAGCTCAGGAGCTGATGGATCTTACTGAGGCAGTAGCTTCTGAAAATGGAGCAGGGGGGGGACCAGATTGACCTTGTTGTACTACAAGCTCAGGATGTCTGCGAATCAAACTTCCTCATCTGTAATACTGAGATTACCCTTTCAAAATAAAGTCATTATGTCATCAACAGGAAATACTTGAATCTAAAAAATAATTAAAACAAACTGCCTTTCCTCATTATTAACTAAGATGGCTTCAGAGAAAGCTGTGGCTGAAAACAATTCCCCTAAATTCCTGTTATCCCTCAGTAGCATCAAGTTATTTCCACTATTACTAAACATTGAACATTTTGAACTCCCTGTTTATTTTGTGGTTTCTAAACTGGAACTTTTAATTCTTGTTAGTGCAAGGTTTTTGCAGATGTGTGGTCATGTCAAGCAGAGTAAGCCATTAGAAGCCAGAGCTTTCAGCTGTCCAGTCTGATGGTGTTGCTGAAATTGGTGCGAAAGTTTTCAACTATTGAGTATAATATTGTTAAATGTACTCCCTTGGAGAAATACATTTCTATGGTAGTGTAGGTGTTGTTTACAGGATGCCAAAATGTCCTGTTGAATCCTCATCTTCCTGTGTGGGAGTGATGATAGATACTTTTGTAAATTGAGAGATAAATTAGAGAAGTCAACATTGACATTCTTTTATTTACTGTTAGATAATAAAAACATGGCGCTGAATACAATTTGAAGCATCTATAATTCCTGCGTGGTTCGCAGTAAATTTAATTCAAAGACACAAGTTTGCTCTGCCAGCCAAATGAGGTTAATCAAAAATTACTGTTATGCTTCTCTGACTCTTTGAGAAGAGAGATGTAGAAAACATACCGACCACCACGAGGCCAAACACACCCACTAACATTTTGATTACAGCACCGTCTTCTCAATGTGTTTTTATTTCATCCGTTCTAAGTGAGAGGTCATCTTTTTCTCACACTGTCTAAGCTTTTAGAGAATGTCACGGTCACGTGCACCTCCGTGTCTTCAAGTGATTTTAATCGAATGCACACAATCAGTTGGGAATTAGAGCCAATGTTTTCCCTGAATTCTTTGAAATCCGAGAGTTTCCTTTGGGATGATGAAAGCCTTCACTTCTCCATGAGTTTATCTTTGAGGAAAAATATATGGGACAGCAAATCCAATAAATAAGTGATAAGGCAGGAAGTTCGTTGGAGGGAGCATTTGAACAATTTAAGCCCACAGGCATTTCCAGACAGAGAGAGAGAGGGAGGGAAAAAAAGAAAGGCCAGACAAGATATGGAGGGAAAAGCTCTTCAGTGCTGCGGGCAAATGGATGGAAAAGAACATCAAGCCTTCACACTTAAAGCTTGACATTGCTGAGTGATTGTGATAAGAACAACAACATAAAGAAAGGGACAAGAGAGGAAGTCCGGGTTTATCACTCAGTTAGATTCAGAGATTGGTTCCACAGTGTTATGTTTGTGTTTCTGGGAATCATTTCAGAATCCAGAGAAAGGCAGTAAACATTTCATTTGAATATATATGGAGCTCAACAAATGTTATTCAAATGTCAACGTGTCTGTCTTTAATATACATCAATTTTACAGAATCAGAAAGTGCTAGAACACTGCAAATGAGATTTTGCTAACATCACTGCTGTAGTGTTTCTTTTTCAATCAGTGTGCCTTGTTAGAGAAGAAGAAACATGCTGGCATTATCCAGTTGTACTGGTGACAAGATATCAGGAGAAAAGTTATAACACATATAATACTGTAACAGCTCTACTGTTTGTTAAACGTGTTCAGTGTAGATGTTCTTAATTCCTAAATTGTTGACGGTCAGTGAAGGCATCAGGAGAGGTGTATAGTGTGTGAGCGGGAGAGAGGAGAGACAAGAGGAGAAGTTTTTCATTCATTCAAACATTGATTGTTGCTTTGTTAGTTTGCGTGATCATGGCCGACAGTGACCGGTTAATAAAGATCAACGTGTTCACGAATTGGCTCGCCATCCCTACAGCGTCCAGACGGACGCTACAACATATACGTTTTCTGTAGGACTTACTAAATGTCATCAATTCTTTTGCTTGTCAGAGCCCCCGTGGTGAGAGCTTTTGAGACTCTGATCCGGACTACAGTCCTGAGCAAAGCACCTCATCGGGTTTCTAATAATTAGAAATATATTAAAATAAAAGTAAAATTTACATTTAAAGCAAGTTAAAATAAGCTAAAATAGGAAGGCAGTGGCAAATAAAAAAGTATTAATCTTAATCTTTAAAAGAGGTGAGAGTTGGAGCGGACCTACAGCTTGCAGGGAGTTTGTTCCAGTATGTATTGCATAATGACTTAACATTGCTTCACCATGTTTCGTTCTGACTCAAGTGACTGAAAGCAGACCAGTACCTGATGACCTCAGAGTGTTCCAGATGGAATCAAAAGCTGAAATCCTTTGAAGACCAGCACATTTAGTCATCTACGTTGTTCTTTCTTGGGTTGCAAATTTGCCTCCCAGCGGATATTACCGATATTTAGAAAATGTTGGCTGTCAAGGTTGAGGCAATGATACTAAATAGTAACTCAAACTAATCATACATTCAAGTTTTACCCCAACTTCCTACCGTAATTTAGGCACACACAGTGACCTGGTTGTTCTAGTCACTGTTGTGTTATATACAGATGCTACGATGACGGAGGCAACATCACTTAGTTTACTGAACAAAGTTTTGTTTCAAAAATCTGCAGACAAAGTTGCGATCACATGTTTCCTTTTTTAGTAACATATAATTATTTTCTGTTATTTTCCTGAATAGTTTGAGCCTCTTGGCCTCCTCTTCCTTTCTCCTCTGCACACTGAGAGATGAAGTAACCCTGAGTGAATATACTTGGAACACAACCGATAGCCTTGCAAAAGAGGGTTTTATTCTAAGATATGAACGCAATGTTCCTCTCTTAGCCTTCTGATCTCTCATCTCTTTGTCTTTCTGGGCTTATATCTTATGTTTTATGTTGAAAGACAATCCAGGCGCTCCTATTAGAGCCTATGCTTGACACTAGATGTATGAAATGACAGCGGTTTAAAGGGCATGCCATAAGATTTTCTAATTGGACACACATTGTATACCTCCATTATATGGCTGTAACACTTGTCAATGTAATGCAGCTTTGAATACGCACTGTCAGGAATGATGATGAGAGGGAACAACTTGCAGGTCAGAATGCCAGTATCAGTGCATGTGTTTCTGTCCTTCAGCGTCTCTAAGAGAAGGGTATGTGGGTTGAGCATTTATAGTTATAGTGTAGCATGTGTCGGACACACATACACTTGAAAATAATGTGTTTGTAAGAAAATGTTAGATACAACATTTTACCTTTTTTTTTCATTTTGGAAACCCCATAAGACCACCTGCAGAAGCCTTACACATTACTGTAGAAAATGACACAAAGGTCGGCCAAATTGTAACACTTAGAAAAACTTAGAAATAACTAACAATTACCATCATTCTTTTGATTACATTTGAGGAGTCCAGACTTTGGGTATGGATACGAATGAAGATGTAGAATTAACTATTGGTTAAGAGGTTTTTATGTGAAAACAGCCCACTGGCTCCAATGACTAATAACTAAAATTAGTCATCTAATTTAGCTCAGCTTTTACTTGAAGTGCTGTGAAAGAAATTATAAGCTCTACTGTGGATATACTGGGTTTAACTGTTATAAATGTAAATAAATAAATAAATAAATATTAAACAAACCTGGAAGTAAAGGTTAATCATGCAGTTTTCCTCTACTTGTCCTCCTTTAGATCGCTCCAGCTTCGGATCAGAACTCTGTCAACCCAGCCACTCTGGTGTTAAAAACTGCTCAAGATGCGCGCCCATTGTTGGAGGAGGTATGTTTGGCTAATATCCAATGGGAAAGGAACGCATATTTACTCTGTTTAAAATCATTTCATTTTTAAATGCTTTCTCAAAATCCTTTTACCTTTCTTCAAGGCGGCCCGGTTGCAGAACTCTATGATCTTTAAGGCGGCCAGATCATTGGATTTCCGAAATGACATGATCGGCAGTGTGAATATGCTAATGTGTGAGAGGAAGTCTGACGTAAATACCACCAACATGTTCACCAGTTCAAACTCATCTATTCAGGCGACAAACTTCAACTTAATGTCCCTCATGGGGAACAGCTCAGGTAGGTTCTAAAGCAGAGCATAGCTGTCACACTGTTCTCACATATTTTTTCTGCATTCTCGCTTTTCAGTTCTGTTTGGTAAAAGCCAGAAGTAGTGACGTAACAGCCAAAATGGCTTGTTTATTTGTTTGTTTGTTTGGAAACCAGTCGGCAGAAGTCATGCTATTGCTACAAAGGAATACAAGTCCAGCAAAGCTCAGTGGGCATGTTTTTGGTTACGATCTAATGCAATTGGGAA
Organism: Notolabrus celidotus; assembly: GCF_009762535.1. NCBI lineage: Eukaryota > Metazoa > Chordata > Actinopteri > Labriformes > Labridae > Notolabrus > Notolabrus celidotus. The sequence goes on along the minus strand of NC_048294.1, from coordinate 13,836,959 downwards.
AAATAATTAGTGGATATTCTCCTGCAAAGTCAAATTCAGTGTTTATCAGATTTCAAAATAAGTTTTGAGATGAGGACAAAATTTAGATTATCCCTATTTTCACGAATGAGCTGTGCATGACAGGCAGTGTAACAACCTGTACATGGTGCACGAGATGTGAAGCCAGCACCCGTGCCAGGTTTGATTAGAAATTCATTATCAGCGGCTGCGTCAGGGGCTGGCATCAATTGTAGCCAATCAGATCAGCTCATCTCATCCCGTTTACAGGCTGTGTACTCCCCACCCTGGCGTGATGTGGTTTTCTAAATGGAGAATAAAAGTCCAGAACATCTTATCCCGAGTGGGAAACTGATGCTGTTGTGTGAATTTTTGCGGAGTCACAAGGCGAGAACATATCACATCCTAAATATGAACATATGGCAGCCCAAACTTCTCACAGAGGACAGATGGTGTCACTGAAACACTTTTTTGTCTTCTAAACTGGTATTCTGTGCTAATCAGTTGGAGAATACCACCCGGGCAGCCATATTGTCTGCATTTGTAGCCAAATTCCCTGATGCTGTTTTGATTTAACAGAACCCTGCTCAGCATTTTGAGAAAAAGCAAAGCTACTCTTGCCTTTTTAAATGTCCGAAAGCTGTCTATATTGTAGGGTCAAGTGAATCACATCACTGTCTCTCATACTCCTAATGCTATGCATTGGACAAGCAGAGCGACCTCCAGCAGTAGCCTTTTACTACTAATGAAAAATGAACTCTTAGTGTCGTTATCAAAAGCGAGCGTGTTTTATTCACTCTGCTTTGGAAAGATGAGCAGCACCACCCACATTCAGTGTGGTTGTAGGTGAGTAAGCCTCCTCAGAGCTTCAAGGATTTAATTAATGAAGAGGACATATAGATTCTACAAGCATGTGGATAAAAGACATAAAGGCTCACTGATATGAATCACCCTTTGATCCTACCTAGAACACTGCTTTGCTGGCATAACCGCATCAAAGTGGGATTCTAACACATACGTTTGTCTTGTGGGTGAGGATTTGATATCAAAGTGGAATACCCACAGTGTACATGCATAAAGATGGTTGTGATTTAAGTGAGTCAGTTACGTAACAGAAGGAATATTTCTCATGGCCCTGTTGCTGAAAGGAAACAGTCAGATACAATTTTCTGCATACATTCATGAAGGCAAATTCTCAATCAATGTTAAGCCATGTTTCCACCAAAAGTACCAGGAACTTCTTTTGAAGGTACTTACTGTTTCCTCCAGCCTACTTTGAACTACATTTCCAACAGGGTCACAATGTAGTGTTTTTTTCATCAGTGCAATAGACTGGATAATATTGGGTGACTTTATCACCTATGCCTCCATCATCAACTCACCTCCACCCAGTGTAATCACTGCTTCAGTCATTAGAGGGCCCTCAAATCGGGGACTGAGATGTCACCTTACAACCACTGAGAGGTCCAGTATGTCTGTTCCAGCGGAGCTGTTTGGCATCACCTTTCCTTTCGTCCTCAGTTTTCATTTCATATACCCTTTTGTTGTTGTCCTCTGGAATCTTTGTACATTAAACTTAGTGGAGTAAACTTGTTTGACTTTAGACACTAATGATACCCTCGCACTTTGTTAGATATAATAAGACCAATGGAAGTTTGTCATATTAGCCAAGTAATATTCAAAAGCTACACACATACTCCAATGATCAAAAATATTTAGTGCTCCAAGGACCAATTCAAAGTCCTGATACTTTTGAAAAGTTCTACCACAGAGCAAGAACCTTTTTGCAGCTAAGCTAAGTACCAGAACTTTAGACCCCTGTTGCCTCTAAGCAGAAATGTTCAATGCTGTAACACCCTGATTAAGATCTGGTACTTAAGCAAAGTTCTCCCATTAGAGCTAGAACCTTTTTACGGCTAAGCTAGGTCCCAGAGCTTTCAACCCTTGTTGCCTCTAAGCAGAAATGTTCAATGCTGTAACACCCTGATTAAGATCTAGTATATTAGAAAAGTTCTCCCATTAGAGCAGGAACCTTTTGGAGGCTAAGATGGGTCCCAGAACTTAAGAACTTTGATGCATCTAAGCAGAAATGTTCAATGATATAACACCCTGATTAAGTTCTGGTACTCTAGAAAAGTTCCCCACATAGAGCAGGAATCTTTTTGAGGCTAAGCTAGGTCCCAGAACTTTCGACCCTTGTTGCCTCTAAGCAGAAATATTCAATGCTATAACACCCTGATTAAGATCTGCTACTTTAGATAAGTTCTCCATTAAGAGTAGGAACCTTTAAAGGCTAAACTAGGTCCCAGAACTGAAGAGCTTTGTTGCCTCTTTGCACAAAAGTGCAACGCTATAACACCCTGATTAAGTTCTGGTACTTCAGGAAAGTTCTCCCTTAAGAGTAGGAACCTTTTGGAGTGTTAAATGAAGTCTACAATCCTTCATTTAGATCTTGTTCAGCTAAGAAAACCCACTTTGACTGTAGCCTAGGCCTTAAGCAGAACCCAAGTGTTGTCTGCCAAAGTATTCTGAGCTCTCATGTAGGTGAAATTTGAGTTACACTTGACTCCTGCTTTGACGGTACCTGTTCACAGAGTTTCCTCTGAATCATTTAGTGCTACTCTGGACTTGCTGAAACCTTTTGAGGGTATTTTGAAGTAAATCGATGAGAGAAGATGACCTCATCCAAACAGCGAGGCAGCAGTCTGAAAATCTCTTCACTTGTCAAATGTCAGTTTCTATATGTTTTATCTGTTGCACTAAAGAAGAAAAAATACATACAGTGCTTATGGATTATCATCAAGCCCCTGCATGTTTAAACCCTACCTGGAACTGGTTTTAATGTCTGGTGTTAACCCTGCAAGATGAAAACACTTTTGATCTGCACCTGTTTAACTTCACCTGCTGTTATATTTAGTCACTAAGTAACTATTTCCACATGAGGATAAACACTTCTGTTTGTTTTGACTGCAGATGAAATTCCCAAGTGGAGTTTGTGGCCTCATTCTGCAGAAATAGTTGTTTATTTACACGTTTTTATTTTCAAATGGATTCCTTATATGTATTTTCTTGAAAGCTGCCCTAAATTTCTTGACTTGAGGGAGTTTGATGGAAATGAAACCCTAAAAGAAGACTCACAAAGAGTTGTCTTATGCATAAATGAGTCATCATTTTTCCATACATTTTGGTGCAAAACTTGTGATACTGCACTGGATTATCTATCAGATTTTGTATTGAAGGAATACAATAAAGCAGCTATAATTAAGGGAATAATACATCAACATTGTATATGTATTAAGATCTGAAAACTGCTGAATAGGTTGGTTCCACGGAATCCTGAAGACTTAGCTCTACAGCGTAACGCCTTCCAGCCTGCTGCTCATTAGAGACCTCACATGCCTGTTTCATTAAAAGCCCGCTCTTTGGAGACAACCTCACAAAATTAGATTTTAATAAGAGGCCCTCTGCTCCCTGGAAATAAAGTTGCACTGTAAAGTGGAATTGCATGCTTGTGCCAGAGCAAATTAGCAAAACCATTGTGTCATCTATTCAAAATAAGCACCAACATCTCCTTTAGCATGCTAATGGTTGTTTTGAATTTGCCTTGGCATTTCATTGTGTCGCTCTATGTACACTTAAGTGAATGTGGAAGATGCAGAATGTCTGCATAATGGCCAATTACAACTCTTTTGTAAATGCAAAAGTACACTCAAAGGAATAGTGCGATCGCACTAATAAAAGGCAACACTGATGCTTAGTGAATGGAGCGGTAATGTTCCCCTACTAATTAATCATTCAAACTTCCGAGTCACCACTCTGAATAGCCAGGGTGGTAAGAGCTCGTCTATGACGGTAAACAGTAATTTTAAATTGTTTAAACTTTAAAATCTGCCCAACAAATGAGCACAAATGTCATTTATACCCTCTTGGAAAAAATCTTTGGGCACCTGTTAGAGACACAACTCGTTTCAGAGAGTTTCGTCCTCACTGTTGCTATTTGCTACCATATGGTGGATTTAAAAGAGCTGGCTCGCTCTTTCCCTGCAAATAGAGCAAGGCAAAACAGTTAAAGCACCATAAGACATGGCTTTAAAAATGCTGATTTAACTTGACATAGAGCCATACCAAGAAGTTTTGCACTGTTGTAGTTTTCCTGGCTTTTCTCAGTGTTTCCTAATCTTCTCCAGACCCATAGTGTCATTGTTTGAGTACTTGCTTTAAAGGTGACATATTATGCTCTTTTCATCAAAATATATTGGTCTAAGAGGTCCCCAAAACATGTCTTCAAAGTTTATCGCTCAAAAAAACACTTTGAAATCAGATTTTGGAATGCCTGTAACCCCCTCTTTTTCAGCCCTGCTCAGAACAGGCTGTTTTCTGTGTCTGTGCCTTTAAATGAGAATGAGCTCTCTGACCACGCCCCCTCAGTAAGTGGATGTGGCCTCGGCTGTCCAGCACGTTGATCTAATGTTTACATGTTGGCTGCTCACAGACCTGCGTTACTTCAACCCTCTGAATTTGATCCAGAATCTGATCCTGACGGAGAGGCGCCTAAAGCAGGACCTTTCTGAACGATTGGTCACAGATTTAGTGTTTCTTGTTGTTTTATTTGTCAGTATGTCGACGTGTGTCTTGGTACACAGCTACAAACATGTAGCTATGTGGCTATGCTAACTAGCGCTAGCACTTTTCCATGAAAAATGAAAAACATCCACTAGATCTTCAAATCTGCAGACTAGGGGAGTAAAACCGACCTCTGTGTTTATTAAGACAGCATGCCTCCCTCCTAAGCTCCTTGTTAGCACACAAGTGTGCAGGGAATGAAAATCGGAGGAAGATTTGAGTTGTATTTTATAAAGTCTATGGGCTGAACAAGCTCTGAGCTCTGACTTCTGTTACAGACCGGATGGCGTTGTGATGTAAGAAAAACACTGAAAACTGAAACCGCTCGTTCAAAACAGGGCAGGGATTTTTTTTCATTTTCAGGGGGTTTGTGGACATGCCAGGGACACATAATTCAGGTAGAGAACCATTCAAAAGTCAATTTTGAATGATATGTCACCTTTAAATAATCAGTGATAGGTACCCTCTATTTAGTGATATAATTGCATATATGCTGCAGCTGGTGATCTCAAAATCTTTGCTCTTTTAATACTACTGAAATCCAAAGCTGCCTCTCAGTTTCTCAGTTGAGACCGACTTCAATGACATTTATTCACGCTTATTTGACTCTGTTAGATTTCTGCTAGGCAGCATGTGATTTGTCCTGCTTGCTCGATATAAACGCTGCTTTACTGATGCATGGGGTAGTTTACTGCAGATTGGCTCGTCAAATCAGGTGTGCAGACGTGCAGCTCTATGTCCCACAAACCTTGCCTCATGTTAATCCAGAGTAATGTCTGCCCATCTAGTTGCACTTGCAAGACTCTGTGTGTGTGTGTGTGTGCGTATGTGCGTGTGTGTGTGCGTGTGTGTGCATATGTGCGTGTGCGTGTGTGTGTGTGGTGTGATGGCACTGTCTCACTGTAGCGCCAAATTCAGCCCATCTCCAGGGTGCAACTCAGATTGATTAAATTTGCCAGGTAAGTTGAGGAGCCGACTTGGGGGCTCCAAGCAATTATTTGACTGTGGCTGAAGCTGCGGTGGAGAACACATTCTCTTGGTCTTTCATATTGCGGCTTTGTAATAAAGTAAAGATCTGTTGTCAGAGGGACCCACGCAGCGGACACCTCTTGAGAATGTGTAAGCTCTGTAATCTGATGCTCCCTTTCGCACACAAAATATCAAGGACTGATCTATCCATCCATCAATACTTGATCGGCACACACTGTACGGGGGGTGAATTTTTTCATAATTCCGCAATTTTAAAGATATTTAGATTACGAGTTTTGCATTATGAGAGGAACAGCTGACTTGACTGACAAGCGGGAACACTATCTTTTTAGCAAGGACGCTCAGAGCCTTTCTCTTTACCTCACACTAGCTGGACAGCAGTTCGGTTGAGTTCAGCGTTTCCAATATGGCCCACCGACAATTGGCTTCAATACAGCGCTTGAGAAACAGATGGGTGATGTCATGTATACTACGTCCATTATTTAAAGTCTATGGTTCAAACCAAGCGGCAACCTCTAGTCTAAAAATATGTGTCAAATGCGGAAGTGCTAAAACCTGCAGTTCATTGAGAATCCGCTTGAGGCTGGATTCGGAAGTACTGGAAGTCACATACTCATGAATGGGAAAAAGACGATCTTTACAGCAGAAATAAACATGTTTACAGCCTGGTACAAAAGACGAGTGTAGTCTGGATAGCTCATTTCTTGATCAGGTCACACTGTGAGGGGTGTGAATTTTTTTCTAACGCGGCAATTTCGAAGATATTGAGATTACCAGTCTTCCATTGAGAGGCTCAGCTGACTGCGGGAACACTGTAGCTGTTGGCTTGGATGCTCAAACTCTGCCTCTTTACGTCACACTGGCTTGACAGCAGCACTATGGCCATTATTTGTAGTCTATGGTTCAAACGCAGAAGCCTCTGCATGTAGCCTGATGTGCACCTCCACCAAATTGTAACTGTGTGTCGAAATGACGTGGACCGCAAGCCCTGTGATTGGTCCACTGTAGCATTATTTATTCTGCATCTACAGCAATTCTTGAATCGCCGCACATCAACCGTATATAGGCCGTATATTCCATCTTATTCGACGTCTCCTCTCTATTCTTCTTTGTAGTAATTGCTTTAGGAGTAACAGCAGGGCAAATTTAACATAATGGATCAGAGTCACCATCATTCCCTGCACTCAAAAAAAGCAACATGGGTGTCTGTTTTACCAACATAAGTATAACATGTAGCTTCTGTTATATTAATTCATGTTTAGTGGTTAAACATTTTTAAATCATGAAGTTTTAACATGACATGCAAAATCTTTAAAACTATAGATTGCTTTATGTCAACACAACCTAAAGGGTTTAGGTAGGAATCCCATCTGCAATACCTCTCCAGAGCAGTAACGTGCGACAGGCCCTATTCATCAGCCACGGTAGCGTGCTTCTGGCAAAGAAGAGCCGTTATGGGGAGTTGGGAGAGATCGCCTGTGACTGATTGCAATTGGGGCGCTGGTGGCCTAGCGGTCAAATCACCCCATGTATCGAGGCTAAGTCATTGTGACTCAAGGCAATGAAGTCAGATCATACCTTAGTAAATACGTTGAAACAATCTTTACAAATTAAGTTGGACCCAAACATTGCAAATAAGTAATGGTAATGTCAATACTTTATGTTCATTCAACATATTTACAATTAGTTGGTTCAACAAAATTGTTTCTCACTAAATGAAAGCATTTTAATTAGGTGGAAATTATTTCCATAATTTTATTATGTTTGCCCAACAAATTATTTCTTTGAGTGTGTGGACAAGCAAGCTGAAAACGCAGTGGGACCGGAAACATGCGATCTGACTAGCATAAAAATCCCACTGCCTACAAGCGTTTAGGCAGAGTATTACAGTGCGGCACAGACACGACAACGCACAAATATGTGGTTCTCATGACCATATCGGTCACGAGGTTGTCGGGTCGATGCAGAAGTATACACCAGGGTTCAGGGGTTCACCAGAGGTTAAAGCAGTAGTTCAACCAAAACTTCACTTTTCCTTTTCACATTGTTTTGTTGTGAGGGTTTATAGAGTCCAGAAGAGTTTAACATTTCATTGACTTTGGTATATAACATTATATTGTGCCACAGAAATATTCAGATATATCTATATCTTTTTTTGCTAGTGACATCTCAACCAGTCAAATTTTTCTTTGACACCTAATCACAGGTCCAGATTTCTAACTTTAAGACAATACCAGTCCCATCAGAAATCTAATCCCTTTCCTCACACCGTTTTTGAAATACTTCATGTAAAAGTTTGTGGTAATTTTTAGACATCAGATCATTGCAATGTCTCAAGTCTTTTCCAAGTGACGCCTAACAGCAGAGAACTACCGAGCTGTGTCTCTCACACATTTCCTGTCTTTTAAGTGCTATGTTTGCAGGATGTGGCATCTGTGCAGTCGGCGGAGGGAACAGCTGGCCAGACTCCGACTAAGGGGTAGCCATTAGCTGCCCGCACACAGACCTCCCAGGAGCACCTGGGAAAGAAGGCCAGCAGGCAGAAAGGCTAACATTTAATTGCACCGAAAATGGCCGCTAAAATCTCCCTGATGGGGGGGAAACGGTTGCCCTGGTGAGATGAGAGCTAAAGGAGGACAGAGGGAGGTTTCTTGCCTTCTTGACAGGGGAAGACAGCATGAAAGGACAGGAAATAGCATGAATGTAATGACAGGTGTTGAACAAAGGGACAGTTAGCTCCAAATCAAAGCGGCAGACGGTCGTATTGACTTGCAGGCGACACACTGGACTGATCGATTGTCTGATTAACTGCCACACCACAGGAATCACATATTTTCAGTCATCAGAAAACAAGCACAGCCCAAGCAGAAGGTTGCATGCAGCGCGGGTCCTCACGTAACCTATTCATCGCTCTCCCAACCTGGCAATATTCACGTTGACAGATAAGTTAAATTAGTAATGATTGCACCACTGCTGAACATATTGACTTTTTCCTCTGCCCCACACAATCTTGTCCTTGTGCACTCAGGACTGATCTCTTTGCTTGGCTTGTTTTCTTCTGCCTGTGTGTTTTTACTTTTAATAGCTTTTTATAAATACATCCACGCTTCAATTATCTGTTTGCTGATGCGTAAAAACATGACTGTAACTGACCCCAGTGTCCTCTTCATGGGAGCTTTTCTTTTCATGAACTTCCTTTCTTTTCAGATTTTTGAATTCAAACAATTTAGATTTTTTAAACTCAGATTAATGTTAGTGGCTTTAGCACATGCTGAATTGTAGAGTCAGAGACCTTGACCAACTTTACCTCCTATTAGAGCCCCAGACCCACCAAAGTTTTTCATTGCTCCTTCACACACAATGAATCAAACTAAATTTTTACAGCTGTTGTTTGAATCAAATTACATTAAGTTATAACAGACAAACAAACAAGAAAAACTAATACACAAAATACCCAGAAGGCTGAAATGATCTAAAATAATCTAAAAATACAACAAGCATTAAACATTCATTAGGGCTTTTTATGAGTACTGTTTGTTTTTTTTATTAAGTTTAGATGTTCTTTATCTAAACTTGCCATGTTTTGTTTGTCAGTCCTCTAGCATTACTCATACACAAGCACATAGCTTTCTAACTCCACATCACAGTTGACCAGATAAACTCCTGAAAAGGTCGGAGCTGCTTTTCTAAGATAACCACATCATGCCTTGAGTTTAGTTTGTCTTGACTTGATGCAGAAACTGCTCTTTAAGTAGTCTAAGTCACTATACAAACATAAAGAAACCGGAGAACTGGATCTCATGTTAAAAAATAAGCTAATTGTGCCAGTTTCACAGTAAGACATAAGAAAGACAGCTTGTATCTTTGTCCTGATCATCAGTCGTTAAGTAATTTGCATGTATCGATTCAGGCAATCAATACAGTTTAAAATGAAGGTGTGAAATATTGCAACAAAACACTGACAACAAAAGGGAAAATTTAGAAACTTCAAGAGGGAGCTTTAGTTGTGCTCATCAGCCAGTTAAATCCAAAAAGCTTTAATGCCTCCCTAATTTTAACACAGTCCAAGCAAAATCATGCAAGTGAAATAGTGTTCTCAAGGTTTTTTGGTGTCGTGTTTAACCCTGCTTGAACAAACTGCTCGTTGTGGGTACTCTTTGGGTTCGATCACACAGAAATTAATCTCAGAACCCAGTGGCAATCCCCCGAAATTGAATAACCCAGCTTTTCCAGCATTACGCTTTAGCTAGTTGTTGGTGATAACAACTTCAACTCAAGCCATCCTTTTGTCTGTGTGATGCATTTTTGACTGTCCATATCTGAAGAGAGATGTGTCCATTCAGATATGTCTGGAAAATAAATTCAGCCACTCCTGGGTTTACATTACATCCCTCAGGTGAGTGCCTGTTGCCCTGGGGAGTCTCAGTTTCACTGTAAATAGTGACACAGTACTTCACCAGTTTGAACCTGTAGAAGAAGAAACAAATTCTGTCAATTTACTTGAAATGAAAAAGTCATATGATTTCCCAAATCATTCAAGTCAACAGTTTTGATATTGAATGGATTGGTAGTGAAGCTGTTTTTTCCTGCATACACCAAGACTGGTCACATGTGATTGGTCAACTCTGGCTGTAAACTACCTGAGGCTCTGCACTAAGATTCTACATTTTTTAAAAATGACATTAATCTAAAAGAGAAGTTAACCCTTACAGACCGAGACCAATTTTTGGGGTGCCAGACTCTCCTGAATTTATTTAGCATATGCTGAATGAGACAAATGTGGTATCAATGGAAAGCTTAGAATGTCCGCTGTAACTGAGTTTTTAAAGCTTGTTAATTAGATTAGTGGTTGAAAAGTTATCAAACATTTAAGAACAAGTAGCCGCCGCCGGCTGTCTAGGTCTTTGAGGGTTAAACAAGCTGGTGTGACAAACCAGTGATAATGCTAATACTTTCCCCATTATGTAAACTTTGAAAGTTATGATTTCTGGAACTTACACTCATTTATTTCTTGCCTTTTACTTGCACTTCTGTGACAGTTTTTGCTCTGTTAGTTGGGCAGTATTTTGTAGGAATTTAGCATTTGATTCGTAGTTGATCTTGCATAATTGTTGTTTTCTCACGCTGTCGTTCAAAGTAGAAATGGAAAAATTCAAATATGATTTAACGTGTCATGTTAGGAAGATGTCTCTAAAATGTTATGAGATACTGTATGTCTGGGTGTTAGTAATGGGAATTTATTTAAGGTCAAGATTGTGTGCTTTGGGGTTTTTACCAAACTCAAACTATGTTCATATTTGCTCACTCGGGCATGAGATTGGTTACTATGGTAGCCACATCTAAATTTTAAACTTGTGCAATATTCATCATGTTTTCTTCTTGGCTTCTGTAAATTCAATAAGTTTCACAGATTTTAGCCGCTTGTTTCTCCTCTTACCTCTTGTGGAGATGCTTTCGTTCAGTACGCACGCACGCACGCACGCACGCACGCACGCACGCACGCACGCACGCACGCACGCACACACACACACACACACACACACACACACACACACACACACACACACACACAGGGTTCGGGAATATAGAGCTCATGTCTTGGTCCTGTGTTGACTTTCCCTGTCTTCTCTCCTCTGCTCCTCTTTTCTGTAGATGATTTTTGTCAGACTCTCACCAACACCCTGGAGGGCACACCTGGCCTGCGCTACATTTGGAGCACCTTCAAGCCCTTATTGCAAGGGAAAGTCCTCTACAGTCCTGATACACCTGCTGCTCTCCACATAGTGAAGGAGGTAAGTCTGGATTGGAAAATGCGCCATGTTTACATGCACTCACTGACTCTTCATGCACTTGAATAAGAGCTGATATCTGAAGTTTAGTAATAGGAAAAACACTTTATTCTTTGTGGGTGTTTGAATATATTGTATGCACAGGATCAGGCTGGTAAAAGTAATTTAATCAGGAGCCGTGTGAAATGTGAAGAGGCCTCCAGTGGAGGAAAGAAAAACAACCGATGTCACACAATATTACCACCTAGGGAAGAAAATAAAAATAATACAATCGTTAGTCAGGAGGCTGCGGTGAATGTGATGTATTTTCATGACATGACATTTCTCCAAGATATTAGCATCATTTTGATAACCGCATAAGCAAAGCAAACAACAGGCAGGCAGTAAGGTTTCTGCATCGAGAATACATAATGACTTCACAGCAAGAGGCCCGGTGCAGGCGGAGGAGGCCCCTCTTTTCACTCCAGACATAGTCGGATTGTTTACAAGTCAGTGTTCAGGGGTAAATAACCCCATTTACATTAGTCACCACAGGGGGTGGCAGTGTTGCAATGTGATGAGTCCCTCCAGGGATTAGCTGAAATATGCAGATGTGAAGTACTTTCATGTCTGGATTTGCTCAGAGCGAGTTGAAGCTGCTGAATGAATATTCTCTCAGACAGGGAAAGGTAAAATAAATGTTTTAAAACATTGCTTTTGTTCTTTGTTCCAGGCAAACAGCACATTCAATGCCTTGGCTATGCTAAGAGAGCTAGCGGATTCGTGGGATGAACTTGGGCCCCGTGTTTGGGATTTCCTTCAGGACAGCACACAAGTCAATACAATACGGGTAAGACACAAAGAAACTACTATTGGATGCATGTGAACTAAAGATCTATATTATGTCAGTGTCTGTCAGAGATGGATGACATGTAAGCTTCTCAAAAATGTGGACAAAACATTTAGAGCTCCTGACTCACTGCAGTAAAGGTCATCAATAGGAGTAGGACAAAATAGTGTCCCGGCAACATGTCATTACCCTGACACGATATCAATATGGCGATGCTAAATATTGATTGAGATCACACAATTCACTGTGATGTTGTTTTGGCTGAAGTTTTACTGTAAGCTTCGGAGGACTTCCTGTTATGTACTGAAAATGTAAATGCATTTTCATTCTATCGGTTTGTTCAGAAAATGTTTGAGAATGTTGAGAAAATGTTTTGGCACAAAACAAAGACTTAAATCTGTCTGAAACTAGACTAACATTTTTTGAGTTTCTGCCGACTAAAACTAGCCTAAGACTTTAAAGGACTGAAAAGACTAAAGTGTGACTAAAACTAACAGGCATATTCATCTAAAGACTAAGACTAAATCTAAAATAGCCGCCAAAATTAACACTATTATGAAGCCAGTCCAATTTGATCAGTTATCGTGATGTATCATTACATGATCATCTAGCATTACAAAGATCATTGCAGAATCGCTATAATTGTGATATGATTGTTACCATGGGCCATATATCGAATGTCGTGTCGTCTTCTGTCGTGCTGTGTCTTGTTGTTTTGCACTGTCTCCTGTCATGTCATGTCCTGTCTCTATGTCTTGTCTTGTGCTGTGTCTCGTCTCGCCTCCTGTCATGTCTCCTCTTGTCTTTTATTGTCTTGTCTTGACATCTTGTATTTTTGTGTCGGGCTGTGTCTCATCGTGCTGTGTCTCGTCGTTTCGTGTCATCTCCTGTCGTGTCTCGTCTTGTCTTTTACAGTCTTGTCTTGACATCTTGTATTTTTGTGTCGTGCTGTCTCATCTGGTCTTGTCGTTTTGTGTCGTCTCCTGTCCTGTCTCGTCTTTTATTATCTTGTTTTGATGTCTTGTATTTTTGTGTCGTGCTGTGCCTCGTCTCCTGTCGTGTCTCCTCTTGTCTTTTATTGTCTTATCTTGACATATTGTGTTTTTTTGTTGTGCTGTCTCGTCGTTTCGTGTTGTCTCCTGTCGTGTCTTGTCTTTTATAGTCGTGTCTTGTCGTGACGTCTTGTATTGTTCTGTTGTGTCTCGTCTCGTTGTTTCGTGTCAAACAGCAATTCCTTTCTCTTTTTCATCGAGGAGCCCGCCCCTACATGTTAGCAGATGGAACATGGGTCAAAGTTTAAAATCTTTATACACATCAGAGAATTATCCCAGAAAATATTTCCTGTCATTATAGTTAGTTCCCTGTTATGCTGTTTAATACCCAATCAAAATATGTAAAAAAATAAACACCAACATGAGTCACTGCACTTTTTATAACTGTGAATGTCCACTTCAGACAGGAACAGGAAGCTGTTACACTGTAGATTTTATCATCCTAGGTGGTCTTGTCATTGTTTTTTTTACTAGAATAGATGTGTTTTGGACAGCAGAAAGGGCGTGGTGTCTACCAGCCACAATACACAGTCTTGCTTGAAAAACAACACGGCAGTACCTGTTGGAGCGGGGATTTTGGCTTCACTTTAGTACAACAGGAGGAGATGGAAAATGTCGTTCATCTTTTTATACAGTCAATCCTAAAATCCTTCAGCTTCTTATAAAAAATATTCATCTTTTAAGCTGAAAACCAGTAAAATATGAAAGTGATGAGCCTCTTATGTACGCAAAGTGAGAATATACGTTACTTGTATATCAATTTTCAGCACCGTCTGTTAGATTCGGAAACCGAGGGAGGAAAGTAATTATGGATAAGTGCAGGATAATTTTCATCCTGGCAGAAAGGATTATCTATAGAAGGTAGAGGACGTAGACTCTCTCCTTCCCTCTCTCTTTGCCTCTTGCCGTATTTCCTTGACACTGACATTACTCCAGTGTCACTCCAAATGAGCTTATAGGCAGCTGGAGGGGAGCAGACATCGGGAGCTCCATATAGCCAGGGTATTCATTACCCTAGCCCTAACCTTTACACAAATGGGCCGGCAATCCTCCTTTGTCTTCATTTTCTCCCCCAGCCCGCCGCTTTCCCTCTCCGCCCCTCACCACGAAGCTGGTGGCTGCAGAGGTTTGTCATCTTCAGAGGTCCTTCAAGGTCGCAGACACATTTTACACTTATGGACCAATTACCATCACCACCACAAGTACACTTCAGAAAGAAGATCCTGGAGTGTGGAGTTATAGAGTGATATTAGTTAAATACATCTCTTAAAAAAAAAAAACTGCTTCTACACATTTAAGATAAAATTCTTTGATTCTGCTACAGCCTTGGTTACTATGGCAACAGCATCGGCGATTGAATACTACATGCCCCAGCATTTTGGAGCAGCTTCTTAGTCAAATATATAAGAGCAACTGGTGTGTATATTTAGGGTGCAGCAAGACTTATCAGCTCTAATTCAGATGATGTGTCAAAACTAGACTGTCTGTCTGCCCTGTTATCAGCTCCACCTATCACCATGAAAGGATCAATACTTCCCAGGGACACTTACAGCCCCCCATGAAGGACAGGTCTCAATTGAACAATGAATGTTGAACCCTTAAAACATTCTCACCTTTCTCTTGAGTTCCCCCCTCATCCTCCTCTCTCCAGTGTGACAGCACAAGCACCAAAGCCCAGAAAAAGCCTTCAAAAAGGAAGTCTAGTGCAGATCCAACAACAAGACATTACAATTATGCACTGGAAATAGTTTATTAATAGAATAATCATAATTTAATAAAAGGAACTCAAAAGCCTTACTTAAAGCAAATGATGGAAGTCAGTATAGGCTTGATTCAATGAGAAAGGTACCATGCTGTTTTTGCTACCACTAAAGCCTAGCTTTAGTCGGTCTTTACAGCAGAAATAAACATTTTCTCAGCCTGGTACAAAAGACAAGTGTAGTCCCGGATAGCTAATTTCTCGATCGACTCACACTGTAGGGGGATGAATTTTTTTCTAAGGTGGCAATTTTGAAGATATTAAGATTACGAGTCTTCCAATGAGAGGCAAAGCTGACTTGATTGACAGGCGAGAACACTGTAGCTGTTGGCTACGAGGCTCAAAGCCCATCTCTTTACGTCACAATCGCTCGAAGCAGCAATATGGCTGCGGTCGATGATTGGCCTCAAAACAACTCTTCAGAAACAGATGGGTGACGTCACAGATACTACGTCCATATTTTATACAGTCTATGATTGCAACATAGTCATAACATGCTCTTAATCAGATTTTTTTTTTAAAGTTATATTTTTGGCCTTTTTGCCTTTATTTGATACGACAGCTGAAGAGAGACAGTAAGTATGGGGAGTAGAGAGCGGGGGAAGACATGCAGGAAATGGTCAACCAGCCGGGAATCGAACCGGTGACCCCTGCGACGAGGACTGTAGCCTCTGTATGTGGGGTGCTTAGACCACTAGGCCACCAGCGCCCCTCTTAATCAGATTTTAACTTTTTTTTTTAATCAACAATGACTAAAAATCTACTTGATTAAAACATTTTAATGATATAAGAATATATGAAAATGTTTAACTTACTTTACATTGATAAATCCAGTCCATATATAGCAATATCAATTGTATTTATAAAGCACATTTCATTGCAACTAATCTCAAAATGCTTTACATTGAGAATAAAAACATAAAAATACATAGAAAAACAATAGATACACCCAACATATATCAGACACAGCAAACGGCAATCAAACAAAGAGCAAGTGTTTCTGCACATGAAGCCAGTCACATCAGTCATCATATTTACACGGACACTGTACCTATTCATACGCTCTGGAAAATAAATATGTTTTGAGTTTTGTTTTAAAAGTAGAGACAGTTGTGATGGACCTTAGGTCAGCAGGCAATTTATTCCAGAGAGGGACCACAGTGACCAAAGGCCCCTTCCCTAGACTTTGATCTGACTCTGGGTTCATTTAAAAGTCTTCCACCTGATGACCTAAGGGTCTGGGTCGGGTTATACACTATACATCAAATCAGGTGGAGTTTGCAGGAAGATTTGAAAGTTCTGTTAATCAATGGTCAGACCTTAAATCAAATGTATCTTCCAAAAACATTGTGAGGAAAACCAATAATGCCTGTTGACTATGTTATTGTGTTTTTTTTAAGAATGAAATATTAACAGATAGTTATCAAGGACAGCTAATGGTGGTGATGTTAAATTGCAACGTTGTTTTGATATTCTGCCTTATCATATAACTACATCAAATATTGCAGTCAGACATTCTGAACATGTTCAAACAGCTTTCCACACAACTGCAGTTCACCCTAGAAGGTTTGCTGGTTTGTTTTATGCAAAACTCCCTCTGATATCTTTTTTTATTTTTTTATTTTTTATATTTTTTGAGCTTTTTGCCTTTATTTGATAGGATAGTGAGGAGAGACAGGAAATGTGGGGAGCAGAGAGGGGGGAAGACATGCAGGAAATGGTCGACCAGCCGGGAATCGAACCGGCAACCCCTGCGACGAGGACTATAGCCTCTATATGTGGGGCGCTTAGACCGCTAGACCACCAGCACCCCCTCCCTCTGATATCTTAAAGTCATCCATGATCCAATTTGCCAGCAGTGAATTATTTTAACGTGAAGTGGCAACATGAACAGTAGTTAGATTCAGCCCTTGTACAAAGTTGAAAACATGAAAATACAACTTTTACTTTGGCACAAAAACAAAACAAAATGACAAAGGAGAACAGAATTTACTCAGACGGCAAAACAACAAGAGAAACTCAGATGACAATGTCATTGTGAAGTTAAATCAAGACGATGAAAGAATGTTAGAAGCCGGGGAGAGAAGTGAAGGATAATGAAAGCTGTGAATGGGAACAGAAGTGAATTCCAATAAAACCAAAATAAAAGAAATCAAGAAAAAAAAAAGACAAAACGATTAAATAAAAGAAATAGAAAAGATTCAAACTAACAGTTACCAATTATATAAAATTACATAGATTGCCTGCATTGATTACTTTCTTCCTTATGTACTGCAGATTCAATACAATATATTAATGGCACACTTTGTCACAAACAATCAAGTCAGCTATATAGAAAGAAAACTGAATGTAAACTCATCAAATAAATGCAGCAGAAAAACTTGAAAGGATTGAAGTGTGAAGAAGTTTTGTTTAATTTCTTTCACTCAACACTCCAACAATAACATGCAACAAAATCAACGCCCATACTGTTTGCAACAATGTTTATATCGTGTGTTGGAAACCATTAACATGACAGCTTCCTATTGTTTCATTCTTATGTCATGCGTAATACTCATAGACTGTATAAATAATGGACGTAGTATCCGTGACGTCACCCATCTGTTTCTGGAGCACTGTTTTGAAGCCAATCATCGGCGGGAGCCATATTGGAAATGTTGAAATCAACCCAACTGCTGTCGGGCTAGTGTGATGTAAAAAGGCGGGCTTTGAGCCTCCTAGCCAACAGCTACAGTGTTCTAGCCTGTCAATCAAGTCAGCTGTGCCTCTCAGAATGGAAAACTCGTAATCTCAATATCTTTGAAATTGCTGTGTTATGAAAAAATTCACCCCCGTACAGTGTGTGCTGATCAAGAAATGAGCTAATCCAGACTAGGCTCGTCTTTTGTACCAGGCTGTAAACATGTTTAATCTGCTGTAAAGATCTGCTTTTCTGAATTGGTGTGTATGTGGTTTCCAGTACTTTCAGAGCAGGTCTCAAGCAGACACTCGATGAACTGCAGTTTTTAACATTTACGCATTGGCTTCAATCCTTGCAGCCGGAGGTTGCAGCCCGGTCATACAATGGGACTCATGTCTCCTTGTTTACAGTATAGGGTAACATTTACAGTATAGGGTAGTTACATTTCCTCACCATCAGTGTCATTTAATGCATTATCAATAAGCTTTAATCACATATCTGCATTCCTTTGATCGAAATGTCAATACAAACTAGCTGTTATAAAAACTTCAAATACTCAGCCCATTTAACAATTGAAGTCAATATCCCAGCCAGTCATTGTTATTAATATGTCAACATGACTTAAAGATGGATGCACTGTGTCTTTAAGAGGTCACATGTATAGATTGTCACTTTGTTGTAATATGAAGCATCAGAAGTATTTATTCTGAAATATCACTGAGCACTCTTACCAGAATACATCTGAATGTGAAGTTAGAATTTCAAAGTTTAGACCCCTAATTTTACCTTTTGACTCCACAAGTCAGTCCTTAAAGTAAATTCAATTACTGGAACGAATGCTTTGAAAATACCAGCTATTATTTCTCTTTTATATTGGTACAGCGTTGATGTGCCCATTAACTCATTTGAGTTGTTTTACTTTCCTCTCTTGCCTTCTTATCAGCTATATAATCTATTTAATTTGATTTTATGTAGTTTGATAGTCATTACAGGAACAGTCTGTTATGTTAAGAATCAGGGGTTAATTTCACCGCAGCTTAAATTGTTATAGATTCTATGTGGGAGTGAGGGGAACGGTTAAATAGAGGGCAACACATTTAAACTAACAGGTGGGAGTACAATTACCTTATTATGCAAGAGTTATCGTATCCCGAGCTCAGCACCATTTACTCCTCTCAACAGTCATACATATACATATTCATGTTTTGTGTATGAACCTTGTAGGGCTGAAGTGCAGCAGCAGGGTTATATTTGCTCCCACAGCCGTGTATTAATCGTCTAAATGATTAGTGCTTTGATTCATGACCTGAGGTGACAGACGGAGGCTTCCGTAAACGATTCTGTCATGTTACCGGAAGAAATGAGGGAATTAGCATTTGTTGGTTTCTCTGTTTTGTGTGCTTGAATATTTTGTGTGTTTATGTTTGCGTTTGTGCAGATGCAGTGAATTGATTTGCATCCATTTACACACTCTCTTCCCAAATGTATTCCTGTGCACTTGCTGAGTTGGTGCTCGATGTACATTCATCATGTGTGCTGTATAGGACTTCCTGGACGTAGAAATGTCAGAGCTTTCCCCCAAATCTAAAACTGAACAGTTCAATCCATCTCTAAAGCTCTGATTAAATCCCTCCCACCAAAGAACAGTTGCTCTTTCATGCTTCTTCTACACTCATTCACTCTAACTTGCATCCAGGCTCTGCTGGCGAATCCTGTGTTCGCTGCCGCCTTCAACCAAGGTCTCAACCGCACATCATGGACGTCTGAAACCCTGGCCAACTTCCTCTACAACGGGCCCCCAGAGGATCGTCCACCCGGCATGCCGGACCGAGACTGGCGAGATGTTTACAACACAACCACCCAAATACTGAAGCTCCTCTCCAAGTTCCTCAGTGTGAGTAACTCTGTTTGTCTCTGTTTTTATTAAACCCGCAGCACCTCATGAACCTGGGCTTCCTGCCCACTCATGCACCGGAGGGCTCTTTGACCTCCTCACGAAAGTGAGAGATTTGATTAAAAAAAGAGGACAAAACAGGCTGTTCTTTGACATTTAAGATTTTCAGAAACAAAACTCTCACTGGTGAGGAAATTGGTAATACATATTTTCTCTGCCCTCCCGTCGCTGTTCTCTTTTACCCTCTCCCTTCTGTGTTATTTGTCTGATTCACCTGATATTACCCATGTGGTTTCTTTGGTTAGAGTTGGCGTGAAAACAAGAGCTGTATGAACTTTAAAATGCTCAAGAAACCCGTCTTTCTTCGAAAAAAAGTTGAGAAATTCTAATGTGTCTGATGTATCCCTCTGATTCTTAGCTTGTTAGAGAAATTATCCAGATGAGCTTGCTTTAGAAATACTGAGAACATGCTGTAGTTGCAGTGTTAGACATCAATAAAAAACAATATATTAAAATGTATTTTACAACAACTTGAAAAGTCACTCGAGATCGACTGTGTTTACAAATCTCATGCTGCTGACGTCTTTTGGAGCCAGAGTCTACACAGCAGGATCATCTAGCAGCCCCGTGGTGTTATTTTCCTTCGCCTTCCACTAACCAAAACACACATTTAACTTAGCCATAAAACAACAATGTTCCCTCAGGTTGGTACAGTCTACGAAACAACAGATTTATGAGTCAGTTTGGAGCAGACACTCGCAGTTTAGAAAAGTTCACCAGCTTTTGTGTGTCAGTATTTGTTATGTTTACTTGTTGTTTCTACTCTACACTGCTAATCCAGTGCACACAGCTCTGTAAAAAACACATTTGTCAATAGAGCAGTATACCCCTTTTTAAAGAACTCTTTAAAACGAAACTTCTCATAAAAGTTGAAAAAAAGGATATAAATGAGCTTCATAATAATTAACCTTGACCTGTATCTGGGTAAGGGATGTTCTGAAGCAACTGATTTCCTAGTCGTCAAAAGGAAATTTAAATCCAGCCTTGTTCTAAAAACAAGAATACTTCAGAAAAAAGTCAAAACTGAGCAGACTGACAATGTATTCAAGAGGGCTCAACACGGGAACACAGAGTTTGCAGTTAAACAATGTCAAAATTGTTCCCTGAGTGTGGCTAACAATAGCTGAGCTAGCACCACCAGCCTCTGGTCCTCCCTGCAGGTTAACATTCCAGTGGCTGTGCTGTTTACGCATTGCTAAGGCCAAGATTACCAGACAGCCTACATACAGCTTCATCTCCACATCAAAATACTACAAAACTATGCTAAACGGTAATTAGCCCTCTGTGTTTGTTTACCTCCAACTCATCTCGAATAACTGCAGTCGCCATTAACCTGAGCTACAGCCCTGGCTAGTGGCGGTTGGCTGTGCTACAGCTGTGAATCAACATGTGACTGGTATGCCAGGCCGACAAAATTCAAAATATTAACTTTTTTCACCAATTAGTAATTCTGTTGCTGATTAGCTAACGGCTAACGACAATTAATTATATAGCCGACTGAATGCATCCCGAACACATCCCTCATTTACATTTTAAAGTTTGAGCCATGTCCCACCTATTAACATGAAGGGGTAGGCTTTATGACCTTTACTGCAGCCAGCCAATAGGGGGGCAGCACTTTTTATTTTATTTATTTATTTATTTTTGCTTCACTTTTAGGGATCTGTTATGTCGTCCATCTCTTATACAGACTATGATTGAGATATGTCAATAATAAATTAAGTGCTCAATACCCGCTCGCACTTTTACTGACAGACTTAATACTTAAGAAGGATTCGACTTCTGTATCCCTGAAGTAATTGCTGCACTCTAATATGCTCCTTTATCTTTCTGTACGTGATTGTGACACAGTTCTGGCAGAGCAGCATGTAAGCACAGCGCTTTGTATTGAAGACACAATGTATCCGTGTTGAGCACGGTGCTTTTTGTCTCTCAGCTCTTTTGTTGCTGTATCTGTGCTCAGCTGCTATTTAAACCCAAATCAAGACTTTTCCAGATGTCATGTATTTTATTTTACTTTATTTCATCCTGCTCACTTTATAAGCTTTTTATCTTTCTCAGAGAACAAGCAAGGAACAGCTCTGCTCTTTTAGTCATTAAAGTTTAATATCCTTGACTTAGCAAACTGTCAAACGCACGGGGAGATCTGTCACTACCTTGCTTCCATGATAATCATAAAAAAACATTGTTACAAGCCTGACAATAGTGAATCCACACAGGCATCAAACAGAGTGGTGTCTCTGAGTAGGAACACACACACACATACTGTTGACATTGATATATCGATCTGTGGCACAGTTTGCAGCGAAACCCTTCTTTCGCTGTGTTGTGTGATCAAACACATGTACAAAGCCCACCCATACCCCCTGCCATGCGCGCGCACACACACACACACACACACACACACACACACACACACACACACACACACACACACACACACACACACACACACACACACACACACACACACACACACACACACACACACACACACAATCAATCCCCAGGCAGGTGAGATGGCAGGTTGGCCCTTTGGGGTTAGCCATACAGGGCCAATGAAATTCCAACGTAATGCAGTCTATTCTGAGCCGCATGGAAATTGTGATGCTCAGGACGGATACCAGGACAGGGACAACCTTTATGTTGGTGTCCTCTTATGTACTTGTATACATCTATAGGGTAATGTATTCATGATCAATCTCAAAAGACAAGCATACTGACATCATTTAGCCTGAGAGAGATCACATTTTGCTTTCACAGTTTGACTTTAAATCAGACTATTTCCCACAGCACACCTCAAGAAAAACAGGCAACTAAATGTCCATTTATTCAAAACAGATATAACAAGATAAAGAGAGAAACTCCTCAATAATGTTTGTGAAGACACAACTATGTGTCCTTGGAGTAATAGTCAGTTTTAATAAAAATACTCAAGTTAAATGCTCATAATCTGTGTTCAGTTCAGAACTCAAATGGCATTCACCAAGGAGCTAAGACCTTAAGTAGAGCATCAAACTGCTGCCGCCCCTCTTTATATACAAACTGCCCACACAATTAAATAATATCGATGCTAATGAAGGAATTTGAAATAATACATTTAAGAAAAAGTCTCATTCACCAAAATCTTCTAATGTTTTTTCTTTCCAAGAAATTTCAGTCAGATTCTTGACTCTGTTTTAACCTGCAGTAGATCCTCACCTCTGTTGTTGAATTCATGTATGCCATGTCCTCATGAGTTAGTAGATCCTGCCAGCTGTTTTGAATGAGAAAAGGTAAACACCCTCCAGTTCCAACAAGAAGGCATGAGACTACAGAGTTTTTGTGCACAAGCAAAAAAAAACATACATGCTTTCCATTAACTGCTTGACTGCCGGCTGATTGACTGACATCTACCACCTAACAGTACGGAGCCCGACAATGTACAGTGAACTCTTTACACAGCAGGAAGACGACATTGCAAGGGGACTTTCTCAGAAAGTGCCATTCTGAGAATAAAAATTAAAGTGAAATATTTAGTTACTTAAACTTGGATGGGCGTCATGCATAGACTGTATAGAATATGGACATAGTATCACTGACGTCACCCACCTGTTCCGGAACGCTGTTTTGAAACCAATCGGCGGCAGCAGCCATATTATTATCTTTATTTAAACTCGAAAATCATTGAGAGCAAGCCCTCATTTACAATGACGACGAGCATATAAAAGAAACATGAAAATGCATGACAAGCAAATAAAAGATGTAACCCTAAAAGAATGATGATCAATTAAAACCAGACAACAATTAAAAGTAATGTTACAACCATTGAAATAATGTTACACAAAGTCAGTTAAAACAGTTACAATCAGAGGTTAAAAATTTTAAAACTAATGATTTAAAATGACTAAAAGAAACTAGTGCATTCATTTTTAAAGTGCATTGAAGTGAGTTCCATGCAGATGGTGCAAAAATGCAAAAGGCAGATCTACCCAGTTCAGAATTAACTCTGGGAACCTGGAGAGTGAGCCAATCAGTTGATCTGGTGTGTTTTGCTCCAGAGGACCAAACTAGCATTGAAGATAAGTACGATGGTAACATCCCAACAAGCGCTTTATAAATAAACAGGTAAAAATGCAAATCACGCCTATTGGAAATGTGGAACTCAACCAGGTGTGACGTAAAGAGGCGGAGTTTGAGCCCCCTAGCCAACAGCTATGTGTTCCTGTCCAGGAGTCAAGTCAGTCATGTCCTTATTTGGGCAAAAACTCGTAATCTTAATATCTTCTGAACCGTCGCATTAGAAAAAATTCACCCCCCTACAGTGTGTGCCGATAGAGAGATTAGCTACATAGAGCCAAGCGGTTTTTTGAACCAGGCTGTAAACATGTTTATTAATGCTGCAAAGATCGTCTTTTTTGAATGGGCGTCTATGTGGTTTCCGGTGTTTCTGCAGCCAGCCTCAAGCGGATTCTCGATGAATTGCAGTGCATTACACATTCCGCATGGGCTTCATAGTTTGAGACCGGAGGTTGCCGCTTGGCGTCATGTCAACAGAATCTCTTCACACAGTAACACCCTCTTAGACAGAGATGTTTTTACATAATGTGTGGGTCATATCTCACTTCTCGCCACCTGTGAGCACAGTTTATATTGTGGATTTAACACTAGCTTTGCAGTTCAGACAAACACTGCATAATTGAAATAAAAGTCAACACTTAATCACACTTATTTATGTTCTTAAAGATGCACGATTACATAAAACTAGTTCTGTAAAGTGTAGAGCAGGCCTTAAGAAGGTGTCCATGGCAGTAGTAACAATACCACTAGTCTTCACAACTACATCATATATTTATAATGTCATTCAGATACACCACAGCTATTCTACAACTTGATAAGCAGTCCACAGCACCCACACAGTCTCTGTTAGCATGATGCTAACATGACCAAAAGAGCTCAAGGGATGGCTGCCCTGGGTGCTCCACTGAATTGGGCCAGGATGGGATTGGCAAGCTATCTGTTTGGCCAGTTTCTGCATCAGAAGCTAGCAGACAGCTTAGCCTTATCAGCTGGCCAAGTGCTCAAAGACCAAAGAAATGCTTTTCTATTCTTTGTGGAAATGTCATGCTTGGTGAGGCGTTTATCAAGGAAAGAGAAAATGAGGTGCAGATGAGAGAATTACATTTAAACAAAAAGCTGTCGGCTGTTGATGAATGCATTTATTTGGTTCATTTAAGCACCTATCCAACAGGCTAACATGGCTGACATTTAGCTCCCAAATTCATGATTTGTCTCCCAAGAAATTTCTCTCAACACTTGTCCGAACTTTGGGCTAAAGTCACCATTCCCCCTGCTGCGATATCCTCGCTGTGCTGAACTTATGTCGTTGCTGTGATATTTTGTTTTCCACCACAGCTCGATATAGAATACAGACCAGACGATCCTGGGGGAGAAATGAGAAAACTATTGTGGCGCTGAGATGTGTGGACAGCTGTCAGGTGTGACTGCCTCCCAGGATGGCTAGCTCATTATCGTCTCATGAAACAGGGGGACAAAGCTACAGAACAGGGAGTGCTAGCGAGACTGAATCTCATTTGGTTGTCTGAAGCCCAAAACATTTCCCCACCCCTGACAGCTCCAGATAATTTGGAACTAGGCTCGCTAAATATTCATCTGCCATTTTGCCTGAGAGTTCGTGCCGCCCCCTGTTTCCTCTCTCCTCGCACACACTGCAGATTTAAACAGTGTAAGATTTCAAAGAACACATTCTGTTGTTTTCTTTGTCATCAGTGTTTAGACTTGAACAAGTTCGAGGCTGCCCCCAATGAAGAGCAGCTGGTGACCAAAGCCCTGGAGCACCTGGAGAACGATACTTTCTGGGCTGCTGTTGTCTTTGAAAACCTGCAGGAGAACTCAAGCCAACCACCTCCTTATGTTAAATACAAAATCCGCATGGACATCGATGAGGTGGAGGAAACCCTCAGACTGAAAGAGATGTAAGAGACACAGCTCAACCATTCATATTATACGGTTATTTACTTCACTACTTTTTTTTTTTAAAGGCAGTTTTATTTTAGTTTTTTTTATTGCATTTCATCTTTCCATTAATTGTGTTCTTTTCTCATATTCTTTGTCTTATCGAGTACTTTTTATATTAAGTCTGTTTTATTATTGGAACATTTGTAAGATGACCTTGAGTGTCTTGAAAGGTGGCCATAAATAAAATGTATTATTTCTTCTTCTTCTGCTTCTTCTTCTGCTTCTAAAATTATTATTGTTATTATTTTCAATATTTGTATTTATTTATTATTATTACCATTTGTATAATACTTAATGTTATAATAATAATAATCATTGTTCGTATTTAGTTATATTATTAGTATTAATATTATTATTATTATTAATATTATTATTAATATTATTATAGTTATACAGTTCGGGGGACCTGCTTATAATTTGGATTAGATTTATAACACTCTTATGTTGGCTAAATCTGAAGCTAAGCAAAGATAAAAGCTTAGGCTTATTTTATAAAGATAATAGAAAGAAAGGGGGAAGCTATCGTGTCACTGTCCAAATGTAAATGTTAATCATTCAAATAAACAATATTCCACATGTTGTTTAGTAGAGATGCTGCAATAAAATCAGGGCTGATAATAATCCTGGTGTTAAAATAATATCCCCTAGTCAAACTTCAAAATATTTGTAATATCTTCATAAGAAATAATTATTATTAAGAGCATCGATAAATAACACTCTGTATTAATCAATGACAAATTAGTTGCAGGCACATATAATTGTAAATAGTTTGTTACGTCATCACGTGTGTTATATGCCATGATTGAACATATACAGTAGTTGAATGGAGCTGAGGTGCTAAGGGGTGAGGTAATTTGCATCCTTGCTGTCTTGCACATGCAAAACAGTGACTGGTAAGTGATAGGTTAACTAAATACCGCGTTTGAAGAGACATATCAATTTTAACATCAACTCTGATATTCAACTGAGCAGCAATAAGTTACAGTCACACTGAGATGTTTACATTTTCAGTTCCTCACCTGAAAGCCTTAAAGTTACATTTAAAAGGAGATAGCTTAGTAAGAGCCATTAAGTTATTGTGCAATTCATGATATTATTAGTGCTTTCATTGTTTCAACAATCAGTGATGAGTCAAAACACTCATTAGTTGCAGCTCTTTTGTTGAAGTCATTGCGGCCTTCTTTTCACTATCTTGGAGTGAGCCCAAATGTAGTTGTACAGATTTCTAAAACAACCTTTAATTGACTCTTCTTTCACATGAAAATATGATTTGTCTGAAAAATAACTGCTTTAAAAGCCTCTTTAGCTGCGGTATGATCACAAACTCAATAGACATTTCCAGTGCAAAGGCATCCTAACAAAAAACATAAAACTGTTATCTTACAATTCATTAAAATGCACAAACTGTTAAAATATGTGAAAAAGCAATTTAGTATAAATGAATAGTCTAAATAAGGATGACTGTCATTCAGCTTGTGTTGTGATGTATCTAACATAGGAGATAAACAGGGCTAGTATTGTCCTGATACCTGAACTCAGCTGATACACCACCGCATCCATATCTATGACAGTTTTTCTCCACCTTTTGTCAAAAAAAGGCGAACTGTTGACTTCTATTACCAGTCTTTATGCTAAGTCTTGCTAACTGTCTCCATGCTTTACCTTGAAGACTGCTACCTCTCCTTCCGTGTTCAGTTTCTTGTATCCATGTCAAGCTAAGCTAATCACCTGCAGGCATTTGTTTCATATATAACACATTAGATCAGTATCAATCTTCACTTGGAAGTCTTTGTAAGAGAGCTAATGCAGACTTTGTTTCATGATGTTAAAGTGTTCTTACAGCCTAACGATTACAGAAGATACTAATTTTTATTGTTCTGTGTTAAACTAAGCTCTGATCTCTTTGTCTTTTACAGTTTATTGCACATTTATATAACTCCTCTAAAAGCAGCTGCGATGCTGTGACTGTGTTTCTGACCATCCTGGTTATAGTTTACCTGCCCTTTGCTAAGACAGATCATGGTGTGTCTCCTTTTAATAAGGTCTTGGTCTCCGGGGGCTCGAGACAACTCCTTTAACGACCTGCGCTATATATGGGGAGGCTTCGCCTACCTGCAGGACATGATGGACCACGGCATTATACGAGCGCACACATCAAAGACCCAACCCCTCGGTGTTTTCGCCCAGCAGATTCCATACCCCTGCTTTGTGGATGACGCGTGAGTACAAATGCTTTTTATCTGTCAGCCTCGTGATTAGTGGAAGAGAAATGAAGTGTTAAAGCAATGAAAGCGCGCTCACTCTGAGGAGTCGCCTCGCACTGATGCCACATAGTGGAGTTATAGTCTTATCAGTCACTCAGAGCTTTAAGATTTCCCTGTGGAAACCTCAATATGCTCCAGCTTATTTGTCTATCTTAGCCTTTCTTTGATATCTGTGTGTCTCTTGTGCAAGTGTCTTAAGCTGATCTCAAATCTCCAGTTTAGGGGACTGAGATTTGGAGCTCTAATGATGTCTCTGTTGAAGTTAGAAACCAAAATGTGACATACTTCAGGAAACATTCAACCAAGCAGCCAGGGTCAGCAGAAGATATGAAGTAAATGAAGAGGACAAGAGGGACAGAGTGGGCAAAACTATCGATTTTAGTGATACTTGATGAACGCTGAATTATTCAGGCTACCACCACGAGTCCCCTTCTTCCTCGTGTTTCCTCTCAACAAAGCGAGAGCCCAGGTCTCACATAGCTCAATCGAAGCGCAAAGATTGGCATCAAGGCTCCATGTATGTTTGTATGCATCCACATATTGCTTCCATAATGTACTATCATATACCAAGGGACAGAAACGATGCGCTATCACTCTTAATCTTCCACATCCAAGATTTCCTCTGAGCCAGCAAGGAACGACTCCCAACCACACAACATTATGATCTCCATTAATAAAGGGAAAAGCCCAGTGATGCCATCAAGAGAGAGGATAATTACCAGGGAGATTTAAGTCCAACAACACAATACGCCCCTGCCAGTAGGCGCCAAACATTCCCACCCTGTGGGGAAGCGTACTTCCAGAGATTAGGGATCTCATTTTAAAATATTCTGTGCGTTGGATGGAAACGGAATTTACAGTAAGGCAGCCTTCAGATGGTGCTTGGATCAACATATTTAAACAAGAAGCAGCATGAAAATTACGACTTCATATTGAAGATGCACTCCGGTTGTTATTCTTTACAAACATGCTGGTGCGGAAATACATGTTCTGAATCATAATGCCATAATTTGTGCAATATTTCAGTCTGAGAGACATGAAATTAGAAGATGTCGACCATTAATTCGTCATCTGGGGGTTTCTATTTGGTTCTTTAATAAAGTGCCTGTTTCCTGCTGCTTTTATTTGCTTGTTGTGGCTTCAAGATTGAATGCAGCTTCACTGCTTTGCACTTTATTTTGAAGCTGCTGTGCTAAAGCAGGTTTAAGATGCATTTCATATTTTCTTTTGCTTACTTAATGGGTCCACTTGGTTTTGCATGCCAGGCAGGAGGATAGATCCAGAAGTACTAATTGGAGGAATGTAAAACTAAATATTGTGCCCAGTGGAGATATTCATCTGAGAAGCATTTTGGTGTTTTCAATTAAGTATAGCGTAAAAAATCTGCTCTATATACATTAATGTGTAGACGCACCGCAGGCCAAGGAAGACGGACAGCCCTGCTGTGATGCATTTTGTCTCTGTGCATGTCATCTTCTGCACGATAACTAAAACTTAGCACCACATTCTTCCCTTTTTTTTAATCCACAGCACTTTAAAAGGTGAAATCTCCCTCCTTCATCATACCTCTTCATTAAAAACCCATTGTTGTGACAATGATCTAAAGTCCGACAGTCATGTTACAGCTTATTTTCCAATGCTGGCCCCATTGCCTCTGTTTCATCATCCTAATATAAAAGATTGATAATTACCAAAGATAAATGGGAGCCATAAAGCAGAGCAGTATCCTCAGTCCCTCCACCATTTACTCCTTCGCCTGCCGAGCCATTTGGGCATTTCTATCAATTATTAAAACTTGAAAACTGCTATTTCATCCATAAATAATTGAGAGTGAAATCACACAAAGGAAGATGCTCTTGGACACAGCCGGGCCTGTTGGGGGAGTTTCCTCTGCGGCAATAAGTTTTATTTCCAACATTGTACTGTAGCAGTCTAAAAGGAAGGAAAGAACATTGTGCATTCAGATGAACATGTTGGTCTAATGTGACTTTAAGATGCTATTAAAGAAAAATACTTTAAAGAAGTTTTAGATGTCCTGGTCAGAACCGCAGAAAGCTTTCCACCTGGGTGAAAGAGACAAAAAAAGCATGTGTATGCAGTTCATGTATAACCTACTCCTTTAAAAACAGATACAGTGTGAGGTAACAGATGCAGTTTTTGTTGCAACCTTGTCACTTTCTTTTGTTATTCCTTTTAATTGCATTTAAAGAATCTAGTTCATCCTACAGCAGACTTACTTTTTAAAAGGTGTATATTTCACAGTTTTGCTTCTTTGTAGTTTTTTACTCTAACACACCAAATAAACCACCAACAATCTGCACCGCCTCAACCAAAGCTGACCTTTTTGGCATTTTGAACTTGAGATAAACAGACAGTATGAGCTCCCTCTGTCTTTGTATTCACATTGTGCACAGACCTGAGATGTTGGCGCAGGATAAAGCTTGACCCTCACCGGCCCTGATAGCACATACACTGTTCCTTTATCAGCGCGACTGCACCATCGCACGCAACTGAATCAGAGACATCTCTTGTTTGGATCCTGAGGCCTCGCTCCACATCAATAGGTCTTTTTTCATTCAACACGGGATTGATGTGAGATCTAAAGATGCTTTTAGCAATAAATAGCACAGGGCTGCTGAAGGATGTGAGGAATATTCAAATCAAGGTTGTGTTTAATGTGCTTTTGTCTATCTGCAGTGGCTAATTAACCTTCTGTGCTGTGTTATACTGAGAATGGGCAAAAAAGTTCAGCATGTTTTGGACATCTGAAGCATCTGAAGAACAAAAAACAGTAATCGGGTATTAATTTAGTAATTAGTACAAAACTGATGTTCAGTATTGAAACTATTGGGCAATATATTCTGAAAGTAATGTTTTCATGTTACCTTTCAAGTCTGAACTCATTTCCCAGATGTAAAGATGGACGACATGTCTCTTCCCCTCCTCACCCTGTACAAAAGTGAAGACTAGATACCCAAAAGACAGACACTGACATATTACACATTTGCGGTATAGGTATTGGCTAGTGGAGCAGCAATATTGATATTCAGCATTTTCAAGTAACTTAAGCACACATTGAAATGACAGAAACAATGGCAAAGATCCCTTGGGTCGGTGAAGTCTGCAGTGTAACAGATTCTTGTGTTGATTTGAAGCCTGATATTCATGGTTAGAGAAAGTTCAATGAGTCTTGTGTTAGTGTTTGTTGTGTCTCCTCGCGATGTAAATCCAGTGCTCATACAAGACAGAGACCACA
Source organism: Notolabrus celidotus (assembly GCF_009762535.1). Lineage (NCBI taxonomy): Eukaryota > Metazoa > Chordata > Actinopteri > Labriformes > Labridae > Notolabrus > Notolabrus celidotus. The sequence goes on along the minus strand of NC_048294.1, from coordinate 13,805,748 downwards.
TAATTCAACAGAACTTCTAATTAGGGCTGGGTGATAGGAAATATTTTATCGTGATAACATCATTTTCCATATCAGTCGATGATAAATATCTAATCAAATCATTATTTATTTTAAATTTAAACTCATATTTTTGCTCCGGAGTGAAAGTTGAAGAAACCAGACAGTTTGTTAGCTTGCATCTGGATTTAGTTTTCTGATAAACTTCTTAAATCAATCATTTCTGACGGTGCTAACAGGAAGCAGGTCTTTTGTGTAAAATTTGATTTTAGTTTGTAGATTCTCATTTTTCTCAGATTGAGGTTATTTACATAATTTGATTTACATTTACAACAAATACGTGTCAAATTGTGTACTGTGTATCAGTTTAGAAGAGTATTGTTTTGAGTTGTGCTCTCCCCTTTTAGATTACGAAGGGTTACTGGCAGAGTGATATTGTTTCCCACAGTGCATTGAATGCATCACGCTCGTTCGGTGCTCCGTTGTGTTACGGTCAGGGTGGACATTAAACGTGTTTGAAATGCACAGCTGAAGTTGTCTTTGTGCTCTTCCTTTACCCACATCCTGAAAGTATATTAAATGAAGTGCATTAAGTTAATAATTAAAGCTAAGTCAGCACAGTGTCAGGCTAACCACTCGCTGTCCCTCGTCTCAGCTGTGTTTACATTCAGCTCTGAACGTCTTTAAACCCCGCAGCTCTCACCCTGCGACATGATTGGCTGTTCAATGCCTCTTCTTCTTCTGTCAATGTCTAATTATGAAATTATATTAGTTATTTATTTTGGTGGAAAGCCAAAGTGGCACCTCAAAAATATAGCACTTTTTTAGGCATCAAAATTAATGTATTATTTATTTTTATTGTATTGTTAGATTCTTAAGTGGACAGTCAGGTGTTTTAATTTCCCATAAATAAATGAAAAAAATAACAAAACATGACGGCCTAACAAAAATGAAGAAGAAAAAAAAAATTGATAATTAATGAAAGAAAAAATAGGATCAGCAATGATGAGACAATACAACACACCTACTATTACCCAAAAAGCATCAAAGTTCTAATGAAAAGTAAACTTCTCCAAAAACGAATATTTGACCCATGTTACATCTGTTTACGTGGAGAAAGCAGACTTAATGACCTTTTCTGCAACCAGTCGGTAGGGGGAGAGCTGAATGTTTTGACTTTCTGGGAGCTTTCATGTTATCCATCTTTTCTAAAAATCTGTTGGTGCAAAGACATAAAAAGTATAATGCTCTAATTTTGAATGCTCATCCTGCAAAACCTGAGTGTTCATTATCAGAAGGTGATCAGTGTTGAAGCCAAATGCACAAAGAGATGTGCATTCAAGGGACTGTGAACGTGAAGTGTTAGTTTGATCCATTATGACACTTTTCATGAGATGGTGTGTAACAGCATCACACTGAGGCCCAGTGGCAGATGCTGCTGTGTTCATGATGTCCAGGCACAGAAAGTTTCTCCTCCAGGATAATTGTCTTATTTTAATGAAGAGAATTTAAGGCTTTGCTGTCTAATTGCTGGATTTACATTTTTTAAGGCTTCTTTTGTTTTTGCTGAAAAACATGTAATGTGGGCTTCTTGGTAAATTGCTATTTACAGAACACGCTTCAAAATGTCAAATAGATTATTTTGTACATTTAAACATGAAGAAAATTGAGCTGTAGAGATCTAGGTATTTCAAATTGTAGACCTTCAGGTCATATTGAATTTAGTAAAGTTTCATTAAATTACTTTCAATTCAAGAAGGCAATTAAAAACACTTTTCTAAAAACATGAATTACCTTGAACTTTCACAAGAACTTAAATAAAACAGGACCGGATACATTTCTGTAATTACTTGTATTGAAAGCATTCATCTGAATATTCCATTTAACTCTGAATTAAACTGTTTGGTTGGAAATTTATGTTATCACATTTGTTGAAGGTCCTCCTCCAAATAAAGAAAAAAACATTAAAGCAATTAATTTCCAAAACTTCTAAGAGCTGAGATGTTTATTTCAGACTTGTTTGACTTCGCTTGTTTCTAACATGTCATAAATCCTATGCTATCAATATCCATATACAAGTTTGAAGTTTGAAGTTTTTATTTTATTATTGAGACATTCATACAATCATATGCCCAGCCCACATGGGTTTACAAGACACCATAGATTTGTACAGTCCAGGGTCAGAGCACACAGCACAATCATTCCTTGTTACATTAGATAATATTAAGTTCAAGGAGTGCCATGTCAATCCAGTGTCTATAAAGAACATGATTAAAGTCACAAACACAAAGTTTTAATTGAATGTCAATGACATACTGTAGATAAAACATCATGTAAATTAAACAGTTTTTGAAGAGGTTGAAGTTAACTTTATATAATGCAGAAGAAGAAGTGGCATGCAGAATTCCTCTTCCTGTGAATATATGAAAATGTTTAATATTTTTTTCATGACTTCAGTGTTAAGATTCCCCCTTTGGTTTTTAAATTTTAAAATAAAACCCTGTGCCATCTAAAGGTACAGAGACAAACCACCGGACTTATATTCCTCATTGACTTTAATCTCTCACCAATAACAACCCCCCATCTGAAGTTATAAAAACATGAATTACCTTTAACTTTCACAAGAACTTAAATAAAACCGGATACATTTCTGTAATTACTTGTATTGAAAGCATTCATCTTAATACTCCATTTAACTCTGAAGGGGTTCTAATTTGCATAACCACCAGCTACATTATTATGCTTCCTACCCAGCTGAGGCAAATGAGGCTAAACATCTGTCACCACTAACTATTGTTATCCGGACACTCAAGACCAGCCTGAGACAGAAGCAAACTTTTTTTCCACAGTGTCAACAGGCAGAGTTGAAATGTGCAAGAGCTTCTTCCTGCAGACTGATTTGGTAGAATAGGACGTGCGATCAGGTGGTTGCCTTATGTCACTTTTGTTGTTGAGAATGAATCACTCTTTTGTAGAGTTTTGACCAATCAGAATCTAGTATTTAACACAACCGTAATAACAAGTGTTAACTTATAACCAATAGGGTGTTTTTTGATGTGGACATAGAAGTACAAGTACAACATGTATTAAAGAAGTGATGAACCTTGTAAAAGATTATATTTTTCTATTACATTTTCTCTCCACCTTATTTCAATTTTTAAGTTCACAAACAGCTTTATTGTGCTCACTTGTCTCTCTTAAACCCTCAGCAGCGGTTTGTGTCTCTCTTGTCCTTGCATGCTCATTTGATTATCACATAACTGTTTTACTGATAGATTTAATATGCCAAAAAAAGTATTTTTTATCAGCTGTTGGTTAAATAGTTCATGATTAAACATCCCTGGCTCTTAAGTGTTCCTTATGCCATAACCACATGCACCTGTTCTTCAAATGATAACTTGTGCAAGCAAAGAAATAATCCACATCGTATGAAGTCTCTTCCTTTTTTGATAAACTGCTCATCTCAGCCAGCGAAGGAACTCGACAGTGTATTTGTTCAAAATGAGACAGGAAGCTTTTTTTATCAGAGTACGCCAACCTCTTGGGAGGCTGTGCTCTACTATCTCTCGATTTACTGAGAAATCAGTCTTCCAGCTTCCCTAATTTAGGTCAGGCTGCCAATGTAACTGAAGCCCTGCAACACAAGACCCGCCTGGAGTTCTATTACTTAAGCACCTTTGATCGATCAGCAAATGTATAATTCAGGAGCATCTGGTGGCAAGGTTGTCAGTGTCAGACACGGTGTGCATGACTGATCTCTCCCCCTCCGGTGCTAGAAGTCGCAGAAGGAGTTAACTCACCCAGGCTGTCAGCTGTTACAGAGATGTTAGGCAAGAATCAGGAGCAGATAATAACAGAATTAGTATTCAACATGACACATCTGCTACTTGGGGCTGCTTTCCTCCATAGAAAGGATGCTAATGTGTGAGCTCGCTTCATTTGTTGAGGTATATCTATTTCACGTGTTCCAGCTTGATTCTCCAGGTTTTAAAGGAGTTTCTATTCATGCAATCGTGTTACAGATTTCAGTTTTATTCGCACTGGGTTTGAACTTTTTAGAAACTCCATGTCAACCAATCCTGTCTCGCTGCTTTCAAGGCCTCGTTTGAAATGGATCCATCCCTCGAGGGCAGGGGAAGTGTCCTCGAAATGAGCCTGTCTCTTTCCTGTTCAAGTTCTAATGTGTCACTGAACTTCCTCTGAGGTTTCAGTGGAGCTAACTTAATCTCTGTGCTGTGTTTCCAAGACCATCTGATACTGTAATCATGAGTCATTGTATTGACAAAACTGCCTATAACAGTACTTAAAAAAAGACTGAGTTGAGGGCTGTTTTGCCTGATTGCTGTTTACATAGTGCAATGTTTGATTGTTTTTATAGTGCCAGATTATGAAGCTGAATCGCACTGTTCTTCATACTGAGTATGTTTTTTTTAAATAACCTGGTGCAATTTTATCCATGCAATAACTTACCTATCTATTTATCAGATAGAAGTGTACATAGTGTGTCTACATCTGTAATAGTTGCCATATGTTATTTCATTTTATTCTATTCTATTCTATTTTATTCTATTCTATTTTATTTTATTTTATTCTATTTTACCTTTTTCATTGCTATTATTGTTATTATATTTTATAACTATGTTAGTACATTGTTATATTCCCCTGTTCCGTGTTGTAAGCTACTGTAACAAAATAAATTCCCCCAATGGGGGACCAATAAAGTACATCTTATCTAATCTTATCTTGAAAGGCAGAAAAGGGCTGAATTTGTAAGAGAAAGTTAAAGCAAAACATCACTAAAGTATTTCAGGGCTGAATTTGTAAGAGAAAGTTAAAGCAAAAAATCACTAAAGTATTTCAAGCTCTTCCTCTTGAAAGGCAGCAAAAAACAACCTGTTAAATTAAGCATACATGTTGAAAAAAACAAATATAAATCATGTTAAATATGCACCAGACTGCTCCTTAACACTCTCGACATGTCCAATAAATCTCTACATCTCTAACGTGTCGTTTTCGCTTTTTCCAAGTCGTGAAAAAAAGTTCCACTCTTAAAATTTCACCCCTTGAAAAGAGCACTAATGCAGGGCTACCTAGCAATTACTGTAAGTAGATGTTTGTGTGAGCTGCTCTGGCTTGGCTGTGATTTAATAAAACCTTTGAAAAGAACTGAACAATAACAGAAACAAAAGAGATATTCATTTGAGGAAAATGTTCTGCGAGTACGGCCACTTCTTTGAACAATTATTTGTCAAATTGTTGAAAAAAAAAGGGCATCGCTCTGCCAATTACTGCATATTCACTGAGCTTTGCTTGCATTATACCCTCAGTATTTATAGAATGCAAGCATAAGTGAAATGTGAAATCCATACTTTGTCAGAATCTATTTGATACCCCTCCTTCACTGTCTAATAAAGCAAAGGAAGCACTTTGTTTTATTGGCGGAGGAGAAGATATTGACATGGCATTTTGGTGGCATTATGAAGCCGGTTTAATATCACCTCATTGTGCTGTAACAGCATCAAATCATACATCATCTCCAGCGTGGAGCGCAGCACTAAATGGCTTGATTGAGCTGATGCACCAGGTTTATGAAGGTTAGCTTAGTGTAAAAAAAAAAAAAATGACGTCAATGGCATTTCATCTGAGCTTGAAGCTGTGATCGTCTAGATGACGTTATGTGTGTAAAACAAAGTGTACAGGGTAAAACAGTGAGTTATCTTTCTATTTGGAAGAAGAGTTTTTTTCAGCCCTTTTGATTCTTCAAAAGTCATAAAAAAAAAACACTCCACCAAAATCCAAAGTGATGTGAGAACGTTGTTTGTTATGCTTATTTCCACAATCAAGAAGTACATTTAATTTTCAGTTGCCCCTATCTAATTTAATCACAGCTTAGCTTTTTATTTATTCATTATTTAATCGTTGTAGCTCCATCTGTCACCAACTATCAGCATAGTCAATTAGTGTTATCAGTCACAATCTGTACATAGTTAGAATTCCTGAAAATATGCATCAACATATTTTCATATATGTTGTGTTTTCCTTCAATAAACTGGTGCCTTTGCCTTTTTCAAATTTTCTCCAAGCCAACCACTAAGTGTCCCAAAATACCTTAAACACAATGAATATGTAGAAGATTTTAAACCCACAATCAAATTGTTTAACCCTCCTGTTATGTTGCAGGTCAAACTGACCCATTTTAAAGTTCAAAAATCTTAAAATATTATTGAAAGTATTATTTTGCATTTCTAATGTCACAGTGGATGAAAGGCTAGTGGTATTCAGTGGTTCCTCCCATCTTAGGTAACATATGCCCTCCAAGCCAGCTAAATACAGCATCAAAATCTGGGAAGCATGTGACAGAAGAGGTGTCTCTACATAAAAAAAATAATTCTAAATGTAAAAAATAATAATCGAAAATCCATGTCATGTAAAACTATTAAATTTATATGTAGGGTGTTTCAATGTAGGCTAAATTAAACAAGTTTTAACATGGATTTCATAAAAAACAAGTGAGTTATCCTCATTGAAGCATGATCTTTGACGATTTAAAGAACACCATTGCACTAAATATTGATTTAAATGGTTAGTAATGGAGTTAATAATGAGATTAAAAAAATGTTTACTGGGATTTTTTTGGGTTCTGACACTTTTGGATCATTAAATATGCCCTGGGTCAAGTTGACCAAGGAACATTATTGCTGTCCCTAAGAAACGAACATAGCAGGAGGGTTAAAAAAATTGTATTTGTTTTTTTATTTCTCTCTGTGAACAATGTACACTTAACATATTAACAACACAAAACACAACATCAACAATGACAGACAGGAAAACCAAATAAAACACACAAACATACAAAAAATGACAATCACATTAAATCCACATATCAAACCAACAACCCCAACCTGTGTCTTTTAAAGCTCTCTCCCTTAAGCCAAAAACAATGTAATCATAAAGTAAAATAAACTAACACTACCTCACATACAACTCAAATACTGATCGACTTATTTGAAACTTCACTATCATTTAGTTGTTACCATTTTAATTGTAACCTCGAGGCGGCTTTGCTGTCCATCTGTCCTACCAACAAAAACGAGTACATAAAAGGTAATGCCAAATAAAAAAAACAGGCTTTGTGCTAACTTTTCTTTTTAAATTAAGGTTCTATTTTCTCCTGATGGCTATCACATTTTCATTATTCAGTAAATAACAGAAATTAATTACTTCAATGTTTTAGTGAAGGAGGATATGTAGGTTTTGATATAGAAGTTTCTTATAATCAATTTAATGAAAAGGAATAATCCACCAGCTTTGTGAACACTGCATGCTATCATGTGACTGAAACCATTGAGTGAATAAAACATTGATGCCGTTGACATTTGTTGGTGTCTGGCGAGACCTTTCTGAAGCCCAAAGATATAGTCCAATTACTGACGAGCTGACTACGCCCAAATGTCCTAACAGAGCTCACTAACCTGCCACTCACATCAGCCAAGCCCTAATTTTGCCAAATTTCGCACAAGTCTTATCCTTATGATAAACCAGATGAATAATATAACAATACATTTGATACCAAAGTGTTGTTTGTATCAGGTTGTAAACATTTTGTATTCTGATGTAAAAATGTACACACTAATCCGGGTTTCTCTGGCTCAAGTGGACTGCACTGCAGGTTTGTTTTTTTCTGCACTTCCACACTGGCTTCATTTTCAGTTCCTGAGCATTGCAGCTCAGTGAAACCCACCTTGAAGTGTAGCTCCATATCAAAAGCCACTACTTCACCTTTATCAAAGTGCAGGGCTGACATTTCTGATTGCTTTCCCTCCACACACAGCTTCATCGCGAGTATTGGAGGCATCCTCCCCATGTTCCTGGTGTTGGCCTTCATGTACACCGTGTGCATGACCATCAAAGGCCTTGTGCTGGAGAAGGAGCTCCGGCTCAAAGAAGTGCTGCGCGCTGTTGGCATTCAAAATGGCGCCCTTTGGTCGGCGAGGTTCACTGAAAACATAGTTCTGCTTATAGTGCCCTGTGCGCTCATAAGTGTCATGGTCAAGGTCAGTAGAAACGAGTCTCTCAGTGGGAAGTAACAAAACACAAAGCATTCATGAATCTAACTATTTTGTTTTATTATTTCTCAGGCCTTATAGTCATAAATGAAGATAGTAAAGTTATAGACAGAATTATTCACATACAGAGTACTTTAATATTTAAGTTTTTTGTTTTTTTTAAAGTTATATTTTTGGCCTTTTTGCCTTTATTTTATAGGACAGCTGAAGAGGGACAGGAAATGTGGGGAGTAGAGAGTGGGGGAAGGCATGCAGGAAATGGTCGACCGGCTGGGAATCGAACCAGCGACCCCTGCGACGAGGACTGTTGCCTCTGTATGTGGGGCACTTAGACCACTAGGCCACCAGCACCCATATGTGAAACTTTTTGACTGTAAAAAAATAGTATGTGTTTTAGCATTCAGCTAACGTAAGACAGTACAAAAGTTAAGAACGAATTACAAATCATCAATTCCATCAAGACGAACTAAGAGAGAATTCAATAGATTTAAATAACATCATGCTCTTGTGGGTAAAATATTGTTTATGCTTTGTGTTTTGGTACTTTCAACATTTCTTAATCAAACCAAATAAACAAGCTCAAAATCAACCCTCTTCAAATGATTACCCGCGATTTCTCCAATCACGCATGCATGCAATCAGACGTACAAATTAAGTCAAAATCAATCAAAGCGTTAAGATTTGCCTTATCTTTCTCTAATTGCATCACCTACTACTTCTGAGCCTTCGGCATAAAGACGCCTTCTGTTGTGTAATTTGATAAGTGATTGATTTGCTCGGTATTTCTGTGAGTGCAATGAAAATGTACGTTTTGGCTACTGCAACTCCGTGCACTGTTTTACATTATTGAATTTGCAGTGTAATAACCGTGAGTGGTACACCAAAGGCCTCAAGTTCAGACAGGTGCTCCAGTGTGTGGACTAAATTACCATCCTCAGCCCTGAAGTTTATATTTTGTAATAACACTGCTCGGATTCTTATGAGAAAGTAAGATAGATTATCTGAGTTATGTGAAACAAATACAAACAAACAACATTAATATTGGCTGTTTTCCTTATGCTGACTTAAGCAGAGGTTGGGAATAAAATGAACTTGAAACAACTCATCAAAGCGCTGCGTTTACATTTACAGTATTGGGAGATTTCACCAGCCTCTTTAGCTCATGCATAATGTACAGCAGTTGGAACAGTATGAAAGAACCAAACTTCAGACTACCAAGGCCTATCTCAGCATCATACTGCTTATGATGTATAATACGACCTTAGTACAATTTTCTAATGGTTCTCGCATCATCAATCATTGGAATAACTTTGGAACCAACTGCAAAATGGAGTTGGTGTTATTCCCAGGAAGGGGAGTAAAGAAAGTGTGACCAACATAAGTAATGAGCAGTATGTTTGTTATCATTTTTCTTATTTAGTGAATGTCTGTATTCTGGAAATATGTCCCCCGTGATGAATGTAGTTTTAGTTGTTTCTGTTACAGATTTTTGTGTTGAATCAATGATGGAGTAGAGTATAATGGAGCTGCTTATCTGCTGGAATGATCCTCAGCTTTAGGATTGATTAGAGAAGACACATGCAGCACAGTTATCACAGAAGGAAGGCCCGTGTGCCGTTGGTGACATACGATGTAGCAGCATTATTATAGGTCTCGTTAAGAAGGAGCACAGTCTTCAGCGGCTCTTTGTTCTGTCGGCATAGTTAATAAAATAAAAAAGATGGTTATTTTAAATAGGTCTAATCAATTTTTGCAGTTTAATTGGAAAATGCGGCTGGTAAATAAAAACTGATATTTGAACAGCTGGGTGAAATGTAATTTCCCACAAGCCTAATGTGTTTGTAAGCCATCAACAATTTGTAAACATTAATAACAATAAATTGAGTTAGTCGAGTGCCTTGGAGGAGCAACTGTGAGTGCGATGTGTATTCAGATCACAGGCCCATTCTAAATGATAATTTCACAGCCATTTTTAGCACATTAATAATAATAGCAAATCAAATGGCAATTATCTAAAGGCTGTATCTGGATTAGGTGTGACAACAACCAGTTCTGTCATCTGCACCTGAGGCCTCTGTCATTTTACACTTGTTTTCTCCTCCATTGCAGAGGAGCTATTGCACAAATCATGTGGAATACTGGCAGATGTATTCACACCGCTCTCTCTCTTGTTCTCCCCCCTCTCACACCGGCTGGATTTCCTTCATGGAAACAATCTGTGATGATCGATACGCGCTCCCTCTCCCCAACAGTATGTCCTTGTTTTGACAACCTCAAATCACCTTCCAAAATGTTTTTGTCATGTTTGCGCTCAGTCATTAAATCGTGATTAATTTGTTGTCCACAACGACACTGATGTGACACGGTGAGAAAAGAATGCAAATGACAGAGACCACCTTCACAGTTGGAAGACAGCTATTGACACCTCATCAATCACTCATGGGCGAGGGACAAAAGCATAATAAAATGAGGCTTTATTGAGCTAAAACATTGTTGGAGGTGGATCATGACATTAACCCTTTTGCTTACAGCCAAAAAACAACTTTAATTCAACTTAAAAACTCTGCACTACCTTTAATTTCACTACAACACACTTCTGAAAAGAAAATAGAAATAAGAAGACGGTATTGGGGCTTCACAATTCCTCAAACATTAGCTGCATGATGATTCAGGCCTCCCCATGATTAGAAAACAGGATTGATGACGGTTATTACATTTGAAATGTTTTCACCGCCCATAGACACCTATACTGCATGTCAAATCAGCTTAGTTATCTTTACTTCTATTAGCAAAATGAGTAAAGACCACAGGAATAATGCATCTTAGTGCACTAAATGGGGTCAATGTCACCACATGAATTAAAAAGTTCTGCCACTACATCACAAAGATGTTGATGTATTAAGTACTTGTTTACTCTGCCATTTAACCACGCTTTGTTTGTCAAAGCACTTTGTAAACATTTGTTTTTAAAGGTGCTATATAAATAAAGTTATTATTATTATTATTATTATTATTATTATTATTATTATTATTATTATTATTGCTGAAATGGACAGCTTCAATGTTCACTGATATAAAAATGCATTACAACACTCCACTTCTCCTCCTACTAGCGGCTGGTTTAAGACACAGCAATACACTCCACTCACGCAAATACTGCAGGGACAATAATCATCCACTGTCTGTCCCAATAATCCACAGCACAAGCTGAAATGATCTTGATTTCAATATTTATCTAAGAATTAGGATTATTATTTTGGCCAAAGTCATGCAGCCCCACATGTTGTTTTCATATTAGGTTATTTCATATTTTCTACTGTATGTCAATAATTGTATAATTATATAGAGATAGGCTGATTAATTGGGTAGTTTAATAGTTCTTCTAACATAATTATCAGTCATGTTCTGAAATATATAGCATATCCAGTGTTTTTTCTATTTCATGGATCATCAAAAAAAAAAAAACTAAACCCTAACACTGGCTAAGAGAACCATGTATTTTAGGTTGTAATGTGCATGGGGTAATAGATGTTGTTATAATTATATATTAGTATTTTATCATCTGCAGAAAAGCAACAACAAATTGATTTCAGCATTACATTTCATCCATTAGCTGACCCGCGTTCTGTTTTTATCAGTGTTGGCTGTTAAATAACGATATTGGTCAACCACTGTTTTAAGAACTTTGAAAGCAGGACTTTAACATGTTTTGAGTCATTTTACATTGTAAAATATTCTACATTTTAAAATAACAGCTATTCTTTTTTTTCATGTGGATGCTTCTTCAGTCACTAAAAATTAAACCTGCCTGTATTGAACCTAGGCTCAGCAGCATAATCTGTCAGTTGCTATGAGTTAATTGCCCCCACTCACACACTCATCAACAGAAAATCTACAGTTTCCTCAGTTTGACTATATAGTGGAAAGGATTGCTCAAAGTTGTAAGAAAAAAAATAATTATCACCCTGCCCTCAGCTTAAGAGCATTTAAGCATCTTTCAGCTCATTATTTGAGGTAACAGCCTGCCCCTTTACTGTTTGGCCCGGTCACACTGCTCTAATATCTCTGTCTACAGCAGCAGGCCACAGTTTTCAACATTAAAGACTTCAGGACACATTATATGCATTTAAACTGTCCTGTGTGCAGACAAGATTTGCTGTACAAAGTAGTTTAGAATGAAAGGTCCCACATCTGAAAACATGTTTTTATTCCCCATACTTGAGTTAAGACATCCTCCAGCCTAGCAACCATGAGAATATAGAAGCCTTTTTGTTGTTTCTGTAGCTCAACGACTGAAAAATCATATTTTTTGTAAGGTGATTTCAATAAGCTCCTGGGGTGACATACAGCAGCTGTTGGAGTGCCACTAAAGGCTGATTTATACTTCTGCGTTGAATCAACGGCGTACCCTAGCTCCCGTACCTACGCCGAGGCCTACGCACGTAGCTGACGTGCACCTCCTCCAAAATGTAACTCCCCGTAGAGCCGATGCGGACCGCAAGCTCTATGATGGTCCGCTCGGCGGCTTTGTCTTCCCGCATTTACAACACTTCCGGGATCCCGGACATCGGCCTCACATCGGCCGTGAATTTTATCTCCACCTCTCTATTCTTCATGTAATCATGTCTGTATGATAAACAGCAACATGTATCAGCTGTAGATTAACATAACACGCTCTGGAAAAGTAAACAGAGATCGTAGCGGGACCGGAAGCAGGCGGCCGGCTATCAGAGAGACCGCACTGCCCTCAGGCGTTTCGGCGGAGAATTGCTGCGCGACACGGACACACCGACGCAAAAGTATGTGGGGCTCATGTCCGCGTCAGCCCCTGCTGCGTAGGGGAGACGCAGAAGTATAAATCAGCCTTAACTCAACTCAAGTGATTTAAGAAAGTCAATTTTGATGTACCACTTAGAGAGGTGCGGCAGGAAACCTGGCTACAACAGTTGCCTCGTCATGTTTGGGGTCAGATTCAGGATCATATATGAAGGGTACTGGCACTGGTTCGTCTGGTGCACTCGCCGTGATGGTTTGATGTTTTTCCACCTCTGCATCTATCTACACTGGTCCCTCAGACAGCATTCAGGCAACCAATCAGTACAGCCTCATGTAAACAGATAAAAAACACCATTATATGTGACATCTGAGTTATTTATTGTGTCCAATCCCACACTGTGCATTCAAACAGCCAGGTGCTGGGCAGTTTCCATTTAGCACAGTTCATAGACAACACACTGTGGTGGAATAACCTCAATACACTGGACACTGGACACAGAAGACTCTGGGGATTCTGATGGCTTATGTTGAAATATTTTATGTAGAACTTGATCAAGGAGAAATAACATAACAGTGCACAGGCTGGAGAGTGCAGTGCAATGCCAAGTCAGTTCTGCCAGACAATTCCTCAGGCGTGCTATTCTATCCCCAAAGACGACACTAAAGTTAGATACCCATATTTGGACAATAGGAAAGAAAACAATTGGGAAGAAGAGTGGTGCTCTGGTCTGGAGACACTACGTCAGTCTAAACATACAGATAAAGACAGGAGCAGGGAGAAAGGCCTTGATTACTACACTGACCCTGTCTCGCCTATCACCCAGTAGTCTCGGCTGACATTGGAAGGAAGTAACTCTGCACCTGACACTTAGACTGGAAAGATACAAGTGTTAAACATTCCTACACAAACTTATATAGACTATGAAAATTCCGCGACACACACAACCTAGTTTGTGACTTAAGTCAAATAAAGTTGCGCTGCATTTGTGTAACATTCAGCTAACAAATGCTAACTGATATAACTTTTTCACGGTGGTGAAGTCCAGTAGTAAATATCAGGAGCGCTGATCCTGTTTATATCATCAGTCTCACAGTGCAGAAGTCTCTGTGATTCCCTACCTGCTAAAACACAACATTTTTAACACAAGATTACAACTCAGGCTGTCGTACAATACATTCATATTATGTTTAAGTGTTTGTGACCTGGATTGCACTTCCCATATCAACTTAGAAATTGATCGGATTTTCTTCACAAGCTTGTTTTATGCTGCCCCCCAAGAGGTATTTATTTAAAACAAACTTCACATGTAGAAACAGATCACGTGTTAACACTCAGAGGTAACCGGGGTCACTGTCTGGTCTGCCTCATCCAATCCTCAGGTTCCTCCGGTCTCTGACCCGCTCCCTCCCCTATACATGACTTTAGCATGGATCTACTCAGTGGCCATGATCGTTCAAAGGCATCGTTGCAGAGGAAAGAGGCGAGGCTTAAGGAGACAGTGAGGATCATGGGCCTGAGAAGTGCCATCTATTGGCTGAGCTGGGCCGTGTCCAGTGTGCTGCCGCTGGCTGTCAGCGCCGTCTTCCTTGCTCTCATTCTGAAGGTGATTTGAAGATGATTTCAAAATGATCCAAGGAAGAACCCAACACTACTTTTGAAGAGTTTTTGCCATCCATCCTCATGGACTAATGAGACTTTGGTTTAGAATAATGATGGTGCTAATTTGAAGAGAAACTTTAAGCTAACAGAGTCTTTCTTGAGGGATCATTAGGTTTTTTGCAAATTTAGGAGAGTTCCTAAATGAACTATCGTTGCACCATTATCCTAACAATTAGGCTCAGAGAGGACAGTAGGATCGTGAGAGAATGGATGGATTCACAAAACACTCTTTAAAAGACAAGAAGGGTCCTCCTTAAAACTGGTAGAGCAAGAGAGTGATGCTTAATTACTCAAAGTTGAATCATCATTGGGCAAAACCATGAAAAACATCAATAATTTGAATATTTAAACCCTTTCAGAACTCATTACTCTGCCTGTTTGTTGAAAAATCAGTTCATATAATCAAACTTTTCTCTGTTTCCTTGCTATCATTTTTATAAGCTACCCTCCTCTGCTACACTTCCAACTGTTCGGGGTTATTTGACATGAATTTACATTTCTAATGCGTCTGATATTTCATATTCTTCTCATCACAGTATGGCAAGTGCTGCAGTACAGCGACCCCTCGGTAATCTTCGTCTTCCTGCTGGTGTTCTGCCTGTCCACCATCACTCAGTGCTTCTTCATTAGCGTCTTCTTCTCTAAGGCTAACTTAGCAGCAGCATGCGGCGGCCTCATCTACTTTGTCCTCTACCTGCCGCATGTCCTCGCCTACGCCTGGAGGGACGTCATGGGTTTCGGGGTCAAGGTTTGCTGTGGGTAAGTTCATCCTGCATGAGTTTAGTATCTTCCCCTACTGTTTTCAGATATAAGAACTGACTGACTCCTGATTTAAATTCCTCTGTTATGTTTTGCACTGTGATCACACTTTTGACAGCCGCAGCTGTTTTTTTTCCTTTATGTCAAAACAGGTACATGTCTGGTTTGATTGGTGCTGGTTGTTATGAAAGGAAGCGAGTTCTCTCCTTGTGTCAAAAAATACCTGGGAGAGATTTGCCTTTATCATACCTGCACATTTCTCCTGATAATAAGCTGTGAAGTGTCGCCGCAAGATGAATTTAGAAGTCTAGGAAATTTAAATCACGACACAAAGCTTTCAGAGAGCGCGTTAATATTTATGCCATCACTGAGCATCTCTTTCCACTTGTACGGACACAATTTGGCACAAACCTGACGATTTAACTCAACCTGGACACACTCAATGAAACAAACATGAAACGTTTCCATAAAAGCAGAGAGTACACAGACACACAATGAAGAGGAAGTTGGGATTATCTCCTTTCCTCTAAGGGACAGAAATAAATAGTACACCATTGCTCAACTTTCACTGTAGTCTGTCTGCGTGACCTTTATGGCAGTGCTGCTATCATTTTCCTCAAGCTGTCCTCTCTGCAGACAACACACAAAGTCTTGAATCTTCATTGCTGTGTGAGCAAGTGCATCATCCCAGATTCTCGCTCAGGTGGTGTGTTCTGTCTTTTTGCAAAAACGCAGTAATCTCACAGGTGGCTAAAGTAAACAGACTGTTGTTGGTTTGTTTGTTTTAAAACTGAAATAGAACAGAAAGGAAAAAAAGGATTTGAAAAGATAACACCCAGACTGAGTCACAAGCCAAGGAATAAAAATGTTGGAGGACAGCCGAACAAGAAGAAGAGACACAGAAGAAAAGGTCCATGTTCTGATTGATCCAATTCAGAAGCCAGATCATACAATGAAATGGGGTCTCTGTGTGTCATTGAGCAACTCTTGTATGAATGGGTGTGTGTCTCTAGCTGTTTTCACACCTGCACGGAAGTTGTGGGGTGGGCCACATGTGTGAATACCAATTTTCAACCCTGACTTCACCCAAAAGTTTCCTGCCAGACCATCAAGTAAAATTATTGCAAGAAGCTGGGATTAATTGCAATCAAGCGGACAGTTTGATTTCATTTATATCCTACCAGTATGCAGTGCGGACTAGCACAAGCTTGTGCACTGTACGTACGGTAGAGCTGTAGTCGGGCCTTAAAAGTTAGACCCGACCCGAGCCTGACAGAATTCTGCCCGAACCCACTCGAACCCAAATGACCTAGATTTTTTTGAAGCCCAAACCTGTTTACAGCCCGACTGCCCCGACATTATTCATTACTGATCTGGCTAATTTTGTGAGTTTGGGTAGGATGGTTTGCGATCTTCCACCAGCCAAGAAAATCGGTTTCATCTTCCATGACAGTTGTTTTAATGTAGCGAGATACCTGGTCGTCTTCCCAGTTAGCTCACTGTACATTTTCCCACTCCTCAAAAGTCGCTGTTTTTGCCGGAGGATGGGTGTGCTCGTCTCTGGAGAGCTCTGGGACTCAAGTCTTGTGCACCTGCAGCACCGTGCATAGCTTGCAGAAGAGTGCAGGCATGAGCATGTACGACCTCCCTGTCTGAGTGAGGACAACATTCTCAGCTAGTTGAATTTTGGCCGGAGGATAATGATACAATTTTATAAAGATCCTGTATTATCACTTTACACGCGAGCCAGTGCTCATGCCGTTGAGGCACGACTGCTTGCTGAGGGGAATTCAGATTCACTTAACCGCTCATTTACTGCGCAAGCCCAAACCCGTGCAAAATGATAGAAATTATAACCGAACCCCGACCCGACTGTGGATGGTTGGGTCGGGTTGGGTTCTGACAAATATCTTCAGCTCTGATGTATGTCCAATTATGTCTATGTAGCATTGATATAAAATCAAAAGATTGATAAGATGTTATCTAACTGCAGACTCCTAAACACATTAGCAGGGGTCTTTCAAATGCAGGACTCACTTTATCCTTGAAAATATTGTAAACCTTGCTCCAGCCAACAAGTATTACCAGCATACCAGCTGAAATAGTTCATCTTTGAGTTAGTCCTTTAAAATGATGGCAGCAGTTTCCTTTAAGAAACTTTCCACTCTGTTCACTTTTGCAGACTGCATGCAGGTTAGGTCTGCATTTTACATCTAAAGCACAGCAAACCTTATTTAATCTCCACACAAAGTGCCATCACGAGGTGCTCCCCTGGTGCAGAGATTTTTCTCCCCTGCTCCAGCTAGATGGATAGCCCTCCAGCCCTCTAATTAGCATGAGCAATGTTCCTCTGACCAAACCACTATCCAGTTCATCCTTACACTTTATCACAGACGTTTGTGCGTGTGTGTGCGTGTGTGTGTGTGTGTGTGTGTGTGTGTGTGTGTGTGTGTGTGTGGTGTGTGTGTGTGTGTGTGTGTGTGTGTGTGTGTGTGTGTCTGTGTGTCTGTGTGAGTGTGTGTGCGTGTGAGTGTGTGTGCGTGTGAGTGTGTGTGTGTGTGTCTGCAGAGGTTTTTCTCTCCCGGCTCGGGTGAAACTACACCGTGCCAAGGCATGCAAATTCTCCCCCGCGCTGTCCTTGATAATGAAGTCTTTAATCGGAACAGAATTTCAAAAGATCACCTGAATTTATATGAACAGTTTTTGATTGCAGCTGTGTGCCAAAGGAAAGTTTCAGGAGGTGTATCAGAGGGTCACTATAAGAACAGACCTAGTCATATTCCAGCCTCCTGACATCCACTGTATTTCAATGTTTAATCCCTGTGTAACCTCCAGTTTTTAACGAGGAGACAGAACCCAGAGTTCTTTTATGTTATGGAAAACCAGAAATGCATTTGATCAATCTTCAGTCCTGGAATCATCCAGGGAAACTTTCTGAGTTGTCTTTGCTGAGATCAAATATTGATTGTATGAGAATGTATTTTGCACTTATTTGGTAGCATATAGCACTGCAGAAACCTGGGAAGAGTGCCGAGTGGTCCAAAGTGACTGAAGTGGGGATACTCTGAAAGTTTAGCCACCTTGGATGTACTTTCTCATTAATAACACACACAATCCTCTGTTGGTCTATAACATAGAAGTGGGGAATGGAGAAAATGCCCCATATGATGCCTTCAAATGTCTTGTTTTGTCTGACAAACCAGCCAAAACTCAAAAATAATCCCTCTGGTGAACCTCTAATTTGAGAAACCGCAGTACAACAAAACATCTTAGGCAGTTTTCTTGAAAATGACTCAAGAAAATTCCTCAATCATCGAAATTGCTGCCAATTTTTGAGCTATCAACTCGTTGATTTATGGACTAATTACTGCCAAAATCCTTTCCAGTTTGAGAAACTATTTTCAGAGAGAGACACTTTGTTCTGACATTTCTCATCTAAGACTCCTGCAGCCAGACACACGTGTCTCTGTTGTGAGTCCATCCATCACTCTATCTCTGTTTTTTAAAAAATATCCTGGAAAATGGCTTCTCAGAAGGTGCTGGAACCATTATTACACTTCCTCTTAACAATGCTCTTTCTCTGCAGCCAGCTGAACGGCGGCTGAATGTGCGGTGTTGACATCTGTTCAATAGAAGGGGCTTGTTTTGTCTCGCTCCCAGCCCGTGCCCTTTTCTCAAAAGCCAAAGGAGTGGTTCCTGTCGTTTTGTCAGCCGTTCACACAGAGGTCAAGGATGGGTGCCCGGTAGCCCTGCTGTCACCCCTCATCTAGTGACTCACCGCTGATTGCTTGGCAGTAGACAGACAGCGGAGGACAACACAGGAAGTGCCCGACAGTGTTAGAAGCCAGGCTAGATATTTGGCGCCACTGCAGAGCTCCTCAGATTCTCGGCTTGGTAATGTAACATCAGTTAGATGTTCGTCTCTGAAGCTCTAGCAAATGCTTCCGCCGCAGTGAAAATGCTGCGAGCAAATGAGGCATGATAAAACAGCTGGCAGGCAACATGGCAACACAGAGTGATAGGCCACGGCAGATGATGTTTCACGGGTGGAGCATCATTTGCAATTTCCTACTGTATGAAAGAGCCAACAAATCTTGTTTTGCTGCACACACATTTAAGCCTCCATCTTCATTCTCATCTGAAGTCCTTAGAGATGTTCACAAAGGCAGCGCAGCAATTACACCAGCCGATGCCTGTGTAGATAATGTTCCTCTGTCTGCTGCAGAGTTTATTGATCAGTTATGGTTATGACCTTGGCTGGTAACACTCACAATAATGTCATCAGTATAAAATAGACTGTGTATGGAAACCATACAAAGCCCCTTGGTTTCAAAAGTTAAGCCAGCCAAAATGACTTAAACCTGCATTCTTTGAAACAAGTTTAAAATACTGGTTGCTAAAAGTTGAGTTAGTTACAGTCCTCATCAGTTCAAGTGCATGTTAATTTAGTAAATCGTAACCCAATTTAAAGCAGTATAGGCAATAAAACAAGTTCAGCTTTAGGGGTGTGGCTTCCTATGGTAAACTAGTCACTACCATAGAGACTATGTAGAGATGTCGAAATCCAAACTCATTCCCATGTGCAAATCAAGTGGCAACCTCCAGTTTAACAATATGAGTCCAATGCAGAAGTGCTAAAAACTGCAGTTCATCAAGGATCCACTTGAGGCTGGTTCCAGAAGTACCTGAAACCACATACACACCAATTCAAAAAAGACGTCTTTTGTTCCAGGCTGTAAACTTGTTTATTTCTGCTGTAAGGATCAAGTGTAGTCTGTATAACTCATTTCTTGATCGGCAACACACTGTACGGGGGGGATTTTTTTTCTCTAACGCGGCAATTTCAAAGATATTGAGATTAAGAGTCTTCCAATGAGAGGCACAGCTGACTTGATTGACAGGCGGGAACACTGTAGCTGTTGGCGAGGAGCCTCAAAGCCCGCCTCTTTACGTCACAATCGCTCGACAGCAGCAATATGGCTGTCGCCGCTGATTGGCCTCAAAACAGCACTTCAGAAACAGATGGGTGACGTCACGGATACTACGTCCATATTTTATACAGTCTATGGTGCAAATATGTTCTCTTTTGGTTCCAAACAAAAACAAGTGTGCCACTGCCATTTGCAACCTAATACAGTCCAAAGAGGATACATGAATGACATCATCCTGTCTTTGCTCACTTTGATGTCAGACATTTTTGTCTATCCTTGTAACCAAAGGATAGAAGTTAGACAGTTTTATTATTTTCAGAGAAGTGTACCGTTACTACTCTCTGGGATTCTACTAATTCAATTTAAAAGTATGTCTTATAAAGCATATGACTCACCTTGTTGTCCTTTAATCGTCGATATCAAACACATAGAAGTACATTAATAATTTGTCTAGCTAGCAGCTGGTTAGCTTAGCCTAGTGTAGCTTAGCATTCAGACTAAAATAAGCTAGCCTGGATCTGTTCAAATGATAATTCTATGTACTGGCACCATAGCTACTGAACATAGTATATTTTGTTTTGATCAGTCTGCACAAAACCATGGGGCTTAAAAATGACATCATCAGGGCCCGGTTCATTAACGCTGTTTTTGTTTTTTTTTGCTATGACGCCTATTCTTTGTACAACACCAATGCAGCTCAGCGTTTTCAGTGCTCAGCATTCTAAGTGCAAAGATGCCTTCAATGTCAGCTACTTTTTGATGCAGCACTCATTGAGTTCTCAGTTAAACTTTTGAAACATTGCTGTGCAAAGAGGTCAGTGTCACTTCTCCATCACGGAGGTCCAAACGGAGGAGGATGCCACAGAATAAAGACAAATATGAAACATCAGAACATTTTTGAACAGACTTAATGGTCGCCACTGATGGACGCAAAAGTACAACAGAACAGCTGTCCTAACCTAACAACAGTGTGCCCCTGTTTTCATAAAGAAGAAGTTCTCAGCATGAAGCAGATATCCATGTTTGTGAAAATGTCAAACTGCTCCTTTTAGCTACTGATGAGTTAACGTGCTTGTCTTGCATCCCCAGAGCTTACTGTCATGCGTTGCCTTTGGCTATGGCTGCGAGAACTTCGCTAAGTACGAGGTGCAGGGCATCGGTATTCAGTGGAACAACATTTTCAAGAGTCCAGAGGAAGGAGACCGCTACACCTTCATTGTGTCTATCATGATGATGCTCCTAGATGCTGCTATTTACTGGATTCTCACCTGGTACATCGAGAATGTCTTCCCAGGTATTCATAATTTAACGCTACATTATATGATAAAAGAATGGAAAGATGCTAATTATTTACCTGGCATGAGATCCCTCCCTTCAATTTAAATTGATAGCTAATGTAGCAATCAGAACAGGATGGTCTTAATGCTTTTCTCATCAACTCTAATTAAAAGAAGACCAGATTTGTGCCAGGCTGTCCAGAGTTAACACACACTGTACAGCACATGTTCCCTGCAGCCAAGCTGTTATTAAAATGTGTATAACGTCATCTGCTTTTGATCCCAGGCCAATATGGAATCCCTAAGCCGTGGTACTTCCTTTCACTTCATCGTATTGGTGTGGGACAGGCTCAGAGACTAAGTCTGACCCCGACCTGCTGAAAGACTCCACCATGTACAATGGTAAACATCCACTCAATCTGCAGCTCACACTTGCAGTGTGTAACAGCATTGTTACAGTTGTTATGTTTTGTCAGATTCTCAAGTTAATCAGGAAGTGAGTTAATTGGAACGGGTCGCAAACAAACATTAGCGCCTTATTTGTCACGTACGGTGATAATAGAGCTCGGCGGGTAGAAAGAGTTTCACGTCAGGAGCTTGTTAGAAAAAAAAACTGTTTCCAATTAACAGCCGGAGTGAGTGAGGACATCTTTTGTTTTCACTTTTAAAGGCTCTATACGTACTTTTACAGCACGAGGTCAGAAGATAATTAATACAGAACAGGATTGTGTTTGGTTGTTAGCCACATCATTAAAAAGTGTGTTCTTTTCAGAGTGTATTAATAGTATTCAAACTTTTTTTAGCATCAGAATGTTACTGAGTCAGATTTTTGTTCTAATCTTTGAATAAATTGATGTATTTCTGGAGGCAGTGTAATCTTATTCCTCACAGAGATCATGTGTCATTCTTTAAAAGTGCATTTTTAATCGATTTTGTTCACTTCCTTTTGGGCCTCTTTGTGTATCTTTGTGTGTTAATCAATATTATAATGTGTTTCTAAAGCATATCTGGAGAAACCACCACCTGATATGAAGCCAGGGGTCTCGATCCGCAATCTGGTTAAGATCTACAAGACTGGAAAGAAGCTGGCTGTGGACGGACTGAGCATGGACTTCTACGAGAATCAGATCACATCGTTTCTGGGCCACAATGGAGCCGGCAAAACAACCACAATGTGAGCTGCGTTATCTGTTTCTCATTCTTTTGCCACTCAGCTGTGACGTGTAATTTCATTGGGTGCAACTAATCTGAGTCCACAATGCCCACTGTACTGTCGCTCCATTAATTCAGTAGTCAGTGCTGTCTGAGTGACATCTTCTGAGAGGACATTTATCACACACAGTCAGCTGTTGTGCTGATATTCGGACTCATCTAATTGCAGTTTAGAAAATAGTTGAAAGGTTGGAAGGGCTTTGGGATGACAGAAATAACCGAAACCCAGTGGCCCAGAAAGAATGAGTGAGGGAGAGAGCAAGTGATGCAAGACTAAGGGCTGAAGGGAAGACATCCGCTCAGAGCAACTGTAACCAAACATAACAGAGCACAATAACAGAGAAGGACAGAGGAAGGACTCTGTCACACAGTGCAGCCTCTGTGCGGATGCATTCTGAAAGCACAGTATCTATCTGTCTGTGAAATGCAGTGTTACAGCCAGTTTGTGTGCCCACACAAAAACACACACGCACACACAAACTCCAAAAGAAAAGGGAGAAGAAAAGGAACAGAAAGGAAAGGAGGAGGGTGTACAGACATAATGCCTAATCCCAAAAAGGGTCAAACTGTCTTTAAAAGTTAAAGAGAAATTAAACTACAAGTTGTAGGAGTCCTCTTTTTTCTTATATCTTTATAAACAGTGTTATTTGATGTTGATATTATTTTACCCAGACTAGAGACTACATGGTCCCCTCTTATTCCCCTACTTATCATATTGAAAAATAATTCTACTAGCGTTTTATATATTTCCGCTAGTTCAGCAGATTCGCCTATTTCCCCGCAATATACATTTTTAACAGTGCAGTATACATTTTTGCTGTGCAATGTAATTTTCCCACCATGCATTGCTCATATTTCCCCATGCAACACACATTTCTTACTGTGTGATAAACTTCTTTACTCTGCCACGGATGTATTTTACTCTGCAACTTTAAATCTTACTCTGCATAATTAATATTTTCAATTGTGCAATATATATTTATTTTTTCAAGTTATATATATTTATATATTTTCATATGTGCATGTATATCAACAAATGCACATCTGTATACTTATACACAGGTATTCATACATACACACTCATACACACACATACTTACAATCTATACATAAGTACAGTATATATATATAAGGGATGTTAACATTTAATCAAATATGGATTAATTGATGTTAAGAACTTATTCCAACAAATGTTGTTTGGATTTTTATCACGTGGAACAAACATCATGTGGTCTCATATTTCGTTCAGTTATCAGGGAGGTGTTTTAAGTTTAAAGCATGTTTTAATGTGAATAAGCTGACTAAAGGTGTTGCGCACAGTGGAGACGCTCAGCTGCGGCTGTCTTCACAAACGCTTTTTTAAATCTACCGCCAGACTGATTATGGCCTGGTTGCACTCCCGGCTGACTATTGAAACTCCAGCTGAACTCCAATCTGATTTTTCAACTCTTGCAAATTAATTCAAATTCATTCAAATCCATTCAAATGCCATTCTCGCCGTCCAATTTTGCGGCGCCTATACACGTCTTTACGCCCCATTGCTCTTCATGATATAGAATTCAAACTGTGGAATAAGCATGTTTTTCCTATGCCGGTTACATACTTCCTAAGTTATATACATGTCTTAGTGTGTTACTTAAACGTTTGCTGTTTAAGTGTTGATGTTGAATATTGTGCTCCTAAAGTGAAGCATCTGTTCATTTCCTTGTAATTTGGAGCATGACAGCAAAGATGTTCTATTTCCACATGTAAATATGACTTGACATTGCTCCCAGTATGTTCTTACAGCAGCACCTGTGATAAAAAAGAATCCCTTTCCTACTTTTGTCTCTTAAATTGAAAACACGCAGATGAACTAGGGCAGAACATCTTTTGACAAATGTGTTTAAATGGAGCAGGGAATAAATCTTAATACAGCATTATGTTCAACCAGCTGTTTCTAAGTTGCAGGTAGTCTTAATTTGAGCGCCTTGGCAGCTCTATTTTTCAACATTTCATTATTAATCATGATCCCAAAGTCAAGAGCTAGACTTCATCTTAAAGCTCTGTGTGTTTTCTCTCTCTCTGTAGGTCGATTCTCACTGGACTTTTCCCGCCGACAGCCGGCACCGCTCTCATTAACGGTTACGACATCCACACTGACATGGACAGCATCCGCAAGTACCTGGGAATGTGCCCGCAGCACAACGTGTTATTCAACGAGTGAGTGGATTGAGAAGCTCCATCTTTGCGCTCAGCCGGTCATTGTAATAATCATGTGTTGCCTCTGGTGTTCAACAAAAGAGAGGGGGAGAGAGGGGAAGAGAGAGGGAGAGGGAGTCAGACTGAAGCAGTTAAATCATATGCGTAAAGAGGGCTCAGTCTCGACGTGTGTTTCACATCAACACATCATTATCACTTCCCCTTTTTTTCTGCTAAAATATGAGGTGAACTCTGCTCACTCCATCCACAAAATCTCTCCTAATAGCATCACTCCCAGCTATTATTCCTTTTTTTTAATGTCACCTTTAGAGTCCCCTCTATTTCTCTCTCTGCACAAACTGATTACCTGCAACTCGACAAAAGTCCTACATCATAATTATGGCTAAGCACCTGCAAATTACTTTCATTAATATTAATCCTAGACAGTCAAAGCATCTATATTAAGTAGGGTTAAATATTCATGCCAACAGAGAGGGAGACTTTCTGATATGTTGTGTTCTCACCTGTGAGGGAAATTCAGGACAGGTCTTTGCGCCAGTTTGCTAAACTGCACTCAGAATGTAGCTTGGTCTTGCAAAATGCATGAATGTGGCATACATATAGCATATGAACATACTCAACACTTCAATTATTATACAGCTAAATAGTTTCTATAGATGTCTGAAGGTTACAGTGCAGCTTTAGAGACAGAAGAGAGATGAAAATACTCGTCACGACTAAATCTGCCAACTAAGCCAAAGGGGTGATCAAGGAAGTGACGTATATTGTTGGGGGCTTTGAAGGTTAAATAAATGACCCCAACTAGCCATATTTTCTTGATTGCAACATCTTTGTGCAAGGGAGTTGCAAAAAATGTTTCCATCTGCTATTCATGAATTGATAGAAATAACATGAAATTAATGATATGGTCAGGCCGTCATTTTCCATCCAAGTCCAAAAGAAATGTTTCACAGAATTTGGACTGAGCATGTTGAGCCTATGCTAGACTTTATCCACCTTAAAAGAGTATATAATATAGAAAACACCATGATTATTGCACCACTTCCTTTAACTATTCATAGCATACAATTGAATGCTCCACATGTTCATTTGTAAATAACTCAATCCTATGGTACTCAAACAGCAAAAGAAAGTTTTTTGAAGAACACTGTTGAAAGGTTATGAAATGTACTGCAATTCCTTTTTCCATTTTAAATGTGCTCAATGTTTACACCTTTATTATAGAGAAGGGGACAGTGGATAGTATAGGAAACAGGGATAGAGTGGAGGGAATGACATGCAGGATAGAGGCTGCTACCACTTCATGGGCGCACAACTTAACTATTAGGCCAAGTCCATGCCCAAATGTGCACAATGTTGTGAGAATAAACCACACCAACAGGACAGCCTTATCCACTATCCAAGAAGGTTTCATCTTGTCACTGCTTTCTAATTGATATGCAACTGCAAAGACTATGGAGAGTGAAAATCCAGAGAGTCATCAGGCTACTTTCAACTTAAAATACATGTTTATTTCCTATTTGCTAACGTTGGAACACTGCTCACATTAGCTCTCCAATATTCAGGTAACATTTATGTTTGTGAGTCATGGATACAATTATAAAGGGATGTATTAATTCCATAAATTATTCTATATTGCTAGCTAGTAACCCCTACTTGAACACATTTATGGGCTTGAGGTAAAACTCTCTTGATGTAACTGTAGTTTCCTGTAGCTCCACTGTTATTTTCTCACTACTCTATTATGGATGCATACACTAGTGAAGCAATAACACTCAATTTTTTTTCACACTTTTAAAAAACTAAATTATTATTTTATAAGCAAATTATTATTATCAGTTATTACAATTTATTTTTCACCTTAGCAAGCTAACGGTGATTACAGTACAGGCACACTCTGGTGTTCTTGCTCTGATCATGGTTTCAGGCCTCAGTCCAGCTGCTGCATCCTTTTTGAATCCTTCCGATGATCCGGACAATTTCATCAGTGCAATTTGTTGATTATTTTGAAGGAAGGTGTGTGTACTCAAGTGAGGTTCTTCATTCTTTAGTCATTACTACACACTGCCTCGACCTCCCACGCAGAGTGTGACATCACTGCTATACAGCAGCAGTGTGAATATAATATAATCTTCTGACTTGAAGTCATACTGAAGCTATGTAAAGTGCTGAATGTAAAGTGGTGCTCAACCCATATCACAAATAAAGAAAATATCTAACTCTGACATATGACTATGTGGCAGCTGATGCCCTCTTTGGACACAAAACCTCTCACATGTCAATCAGAGTGTTGTGATGATGTATATATCTTCACAGGTTGACAGTGGAGGAGCATATCTACTTCTACTCCAGGCTGAAAGGATGCAGCCGCGATGAGGTGAAAAGAGAGATGGACCAGATGATTAAGGACGTTGGTTTGCCACATAAGCGGAAGGAGCTTGCCAAGAATTTGTCAGGTGTGTGTGTTCACGTATGCACATTGACATGTTTTGGTTATTTCTGTTTCAGTATCTGAGTGAAATTATGCAGAAATGCAAATGTATTTTTGTGTCTGCTCCTCCGCCTCCCCTGGGAAGAAACATCATCAGCAGATTATCCTTTCTATTCAGGTTAAAATCTCCTTGTCGTGTCGTTTCCCTGCCAGCAAATACACATGCAGCTGTCTCAAAGCACACATGCACTGTACCTGTGTGTCACAGGTTGTAATTCATTGTCAGGTAGCGGGGGCACAGGCAAGTCCTTTATGATAAATTGCCCCCAGTCACGGATTGCTTGTGAGCAAAATCACTGAAATATGACTTTCAGGGTTGATCTATGCTGACATTTCCACTACATTAGCACTACATTGGATGCATCTTGAAGAGGCAGCTCTGAGAGTGGAGCCTGGAATAACCTGGGGAGGGTGTTTCATCCCTGTGATCAATCATTGTACGTCATGCAAAAGACAATAAAATCCAGTGCGGTACATCTCGACAAATTTATTCCCGATCAGCTCCCGATACTGTGTCCATTTCACATTTGGAACCTAATGCTGACAGATAGGTGTGTGGGATTTTCACAGATCACAGCCAGAGTTTCCTCTACACAGAACAAAGACAAGCCTCCATGCCATGTCAGATGCAATTTTGTTCTTGTTCAGTCATAAGAGCACATGTCCAAGACAGAATGTATCACTTACATGAAGCTGATGTAGGTGTTTCTGTCTCGTAGGTGGCATGCAGAGGAAGCTGTCTGTGGCTATAGCGTTCGTCGGCGGCTCAAAGATCGTCATCCTGGATGAACCTACTGCAGGAGTGGACCCCTATGCTCGCAGGGGGATCTGGGAACTGCTGTTAAAGTACAAACAAGGTATGGGATAAGCGCTAAGAACCGAGACTCAGCTAAAAGACTTTGAAGTGGCTTGTGTTTGCAGAATTCAGTGGAACTCACAGAGCTCACATTGATCTGTTTCAAAACGGAGAAACTTTCCAAAACTGAGCCGAGCTCGAGGTGAACTTTAAACTGACAAGGCTGGGATGTATCCAGCGTGAGAGCTGCCGAGGTAATAAAGAAGCCAGAGTGGCCGGCTGACGTTATTTTTTTAGGCTTTTTTCCGTGTGACACTCAGCCGTGGGTGGAGAGAAATTGTAATTTGTACTGGAACAGATTGAAATGGAAGTTAAGACAAGTGAATCTCAGACGCTTTAATTGACATTGCTATTTAACAGAGTCCCTAATTGTCTGCCATATCAGTCAGCTTGTCGCCCTCTGGCCGCATACACTTTACTATTGCTAGTGGCTGTAAGCAGGGCACGGACATTATAGCAACACATTCTCCCAACAGATGTCTAAATGTTTAATGTGCATTGAGTGACATTCCGCCCTCGCTGTGTCATTAGCTTCTCTCGCTCTAATCAAGCCCTTTCACTCCAATTGGGAGGCGGAGATAACTCTGTTATAATGAGAACACCCACATTCTGGTTGCTTGAATGGCTCATGTTTTGTGCCTCTCCGCTCTTATTTGCACCACTGTATTACTAAGGTTTGTCATTAAGCAGAGAAAAAGGCTACAGGCAGCTTAATTGTATGAAACAAGCTAAAGGCTGAAATTGCGGTTCTTCATAGCTAATTAAGTGTGCAGCTTTTTCCACACAGGAGTGTTGACCACATTGCCTTGAGTGGATATTGTTTTGATTTAGTTTAGTCTGAGCTTATTTGGTCTTCAAATTGCTGGAGGTACAAAGGAGCATGAATGTAGTGTACATGTGTTAATAGTCTAATTAACCCTCTGTGTACATCTATGCTCAATACGGCCAGTAATAAATAGGAAGTGCTCTCTTTTGTCATGTGTCATTAGAAAACTGCCACAGAAGGTGAAGATTTAAAGTGGGAATTAGAAAATTATGAATTTTTAATTATCAGCCATTACTGAGAAGTTGATTACTATGAAATTACCCCACTCATTATGTTATAAAATGGGCCTTGAGGATGGCATTCATGTGATAGATTTTATACATTCAGCCTTGTGTGTTTTTGCTGCGACAGCATCATTTTATACAACCTGATTTATCGATTGTAATTAGCAGTTTTACTGATTAACAAGCATTTTTTGTTCCTTTAAGGCTTCGTGTTCTATTATTTTATGTTAGCCCCACACGCTCTTTACTGCCACATAACTGTGACATTTTACATAGCTGCACATGATACACAAATCTGACTCACTTCAGGCTGATGAAATAAGAAGCCTGCCCCAGACTTTTTTTTATCAGCTTGTATCGACATCCCTGTAACAATTAGAAGTAAAAACATTAGCATCCCTCAAGTTAGTTGTTAAGATTTAATTAGTGGTTACACAGTTAAACAACATGTACCTGCATCCCCCAAATGCCATAAACAGGGTATTAAAACAGCTTGTTTTACCACTGAAAATCCCACGTTAGATTTTGAGATCCTGAGTGTTTCATATGGGCTGAGATGAGGGGTGCAGAGAAGATGTGGGCTGAAGCAAATATATTAAGAAGCATTTTCTTCTTGTCTGCTGTCTTTCGCACGCCTTCTAAATAACAAACAAAAACCAAAGGAAGAGAACAGTTTTTTATTTTCTGATTGCAATGCAAATAATGATAGCCAGAGCATGCCAAAAAAAAAAGATGCATTTGATTTATTTCTGTAATCAAATTTGATTAAAAAAGAGCACATCTAACAAATCTCACTCTCCAGACTCACCTGAAAAATACTGCACATTTAAATTCAAGTTCATTGCAACTCCATTCATTGTAGACTCTGATTGCTGTTGCATGCACTTTCAGAGTTTCTGCGGCAGTTGTGAAAAATGGAACCACCATACATAATACATGTTTCCCAGGACTACAAATTAATGTAGGGTTGAAGCCAATGTTGCAGCACAAATGGCATAAAAATGCATCAGCCTTTCTTTCTTTCTGGGATGTTATGTAGTTTATTTCATAACAGACGAGAAAGTATAAAGATTTTTTGAGTTAAAATGCAAATGCTGTGAAATCAGACCTCTTAATAAAACATGTTGGGGAGCGTGGAGGGGACGGTCGGGAGCAAAACTGAAAATGTTCAGTTGTGGCATTTGGAAGGTCGTATGAAATTTAACATGAGTCACTGGGAAAGAATACTTCTTTCCTCCTGTGTAACCTTCAGCAAAGAGTTCAGTCTGTGTTTGAGTTGTTCAAACTACTATCTCTCTACAGACTCTTGTCTTTGTTTTCTCCTCTCCTCTCTCTTCTCTCTCCTCTCATTGTAAAGTGGGGGGAGTAGAGCGAACAGTTAAGCATGGTGGAGGTGAGCCTTAGCCCAAACATACTTCTCATTTTGGCTCTGCCTTCCTTGTCTTCTCTCTCAGATCTCTCTGCAGGCTCTTCTCTTTGTTCTCTCTCTCTTCTCACCCTCACTATAAAGTGGGGGAGTAGGGGGAAGTAGAGCGTACAGTTGGGCCTGGTGGAGGTGAGCTCTAGCTCAAACAGGCTTCTCATCCTGGCTGAACCTTCCCTCTTTTCCTCTCTCTCTCTTCTCTAGTGCAAGTTAGTGTGTGGGTGTTATTGAGAGTGTTAGTTAGCATGGAGGGGGTTGTTTTAGGATGCTGAAGTTAACTGTTAAACCTCCCTAAGGTTTTGTGGACCTAACTCAATGAAACGAACGGAGGTCAATGGAGGTGAAGGGAGGTACTCACTTGATAACCCTGGTGACATACTGGCTCTTGCTGCCCATCTGTCTCTATCAATCTTCATGCTTGGGTTGCAAGGAACATTGGGTTCCTGTAGTTGATTGTGTGACTTATGTGAGGACAAATGGGTACCTTAAGCCTCCTCTTCTTTTCCTTTCTTTATTATTTACTTTGACTTGTTCTCATCTGGGAAATTGGGATTGGGTTTGGTTGTCACTGGTTTGTCCGAAACTTTAAAACGCACCTTTTTCCTGAGGTGTGACCCATGAAAGGTGCTTGGTCAACTTTATATGACGTCACCAACATACTCCAAACAGATCGGCGTGCAGGTGAGCTGACCCATACCGTTTCCAGTAATGAGAACCAGTCCTTTCCTTCACTCTTGTTTTGTGTCACTCTTCTTGTTAGGGCTGGTTTTAACATTTGTTCATACCTCTGCTCGGGGCAGTCCCTAACACTTATCAGTGGAGCCTATGTGGGTTCATAGACAGGTTTCTCCATGAATGCTTATCAGCTTCATTGGAACACAAGCAAGATCTGAAATGAACACCCTCCAAGCACCTGCAGGTAGATTTCCATTTGCCCTAACATCGAACAAAACTTGGTAATTAGAAGCTGCATTTCCACCTTCCACCACTCTTCTATGACTTCAAAATAAAAGCCCCATCTGTTTCTTTTAATTCCTCAGACAGGCTGTAAATTGCATCACGGTAGTTTCAAACTTTATTGAAATGGTGATTGGTGGCATATTGTCCCCGTGAGGTGCCTTCAGGTGCTCCTCCCAAAGTCAAAAGACACACAGGATCGGTTAATTGTCGCCACTAAATCGCCCAAACGTGTGAATGTGAGTCAGAATGGCTACCATCTGGGATCACTTCCAGCCCCCCCTGCCACACTTCAAAGCATAAGCAGGTATCACTAACGGATGAATTTACTGCCACAAACAGCAGTTAATACAGTTCTGTGTGATAATTTATCTGACTGCAGATGTACGAATATCTACCCAGCTCTACTCGACCACTGTGAAATCCATTTCTATCAGTGTGATTTAGAGGGGAGGGAGCAAAACAACAAAAAGCAGATTTTCTGCCTCACTTTGTGGTACACAGTGCGAGTACTGCGAATTTACCTGAACACACCCAACTCTATTTGATATATCACTTTGTGCTGTAATGCACCACAACACACAATAAATCAGAATACCTTTGTGGGCCATCTGCAGTCCAAACACATTTATTTTGCTCCCGACTCCCAGATGATGCAGTGCGATTTGATTTTTTTATTTTTTTTCCTCTCTTGTAAACCGCAACAAATCCCCAGGAAAATCATCTGTGAGTTTGAGCATCCCATACGAAATGAGTTGGCTCAGTCAAACTAAACCTCCAGCAATCTCCCCAGCCACCCCCTTCATAGACGTCACTTCTTTCCCCCCATATGTTAAATTGACTGGGCTGTGGGCATTCATTCAACTCAGGCGTTTTGTTGGAGTTTGTATGTAGATGGATCCAGACTTGCTTGGCATAGCATAAGGCAGCAATACTTAACTAAGAAGGGACAGATTTAGCAGCTCAGCTGGTGGCAGGCTACAAATGTGAGGAGAATGTGAGTGGGAAGAGGGGAGACGGAGCGGAAATAGTTGGGCAAGCAAAATGGCTTCATTGGGCTGCAGTTAATGACCTCTGAGTGTGTCCTTGTCCCTGGGATAATGTGACCTGCGAGGATACAAATTTAACTAGCTCAGCCGCCGAGCTCAGCAGAGCACCTGACCTTCTGCAATAAACACCATCAGATTCTGTGCAGAAAGGGTGCAAACTCCAGCCAGTCAGCTACTTACTGAGAGAGCATCTCCTCGCCGTGTTTGGGGATTAATAGGCTTGATATAGCACACCTGTCATCTCTGGAGGAAGGTGATGCGAACTGAGACTTGCTTTCAGAATTATGCCTTTCCATGGCTAATGATCTGCAACCATTCTAGTGGTAGTGAAGCATAGCTGTGCATTAGCTCATTGAACTATATAATAATGTCAGAAAGCCAACATGGTTAGAATAACAACTCTAACATGTTGATGGTAAAGATTCATGTTAGACTGGATGGACCTCTTTCAACAAAGCTGCGGTACGATTTGTCCCCATAATTAAAATTGATGTTTTGTGACATTATCAATCCTATTGTTTACGACAGAATTGGATAACGCCTCTGTAGGAACATGAGTATTTAAACGTTAAAGTATTGCTGTTATTGCGAGTGTGCATGTCTTCTTTGAGCCAATCGGAATCTGGATACAGCGACAACGATCCAACCTTGGGACAATTACTTAATGGAGAAATGATTTGGTGAAAATGTATCCACTCCAATTCACTTTGATGCAGTTTCAGCTGATGCAAACTGATAAGAAAATGTTTATTTTTTTGTAATGGAGGAAAAATAAGCCAGTTTATCATTTCAAAATAAGACTTTATTTTGTTTCCTACACGAATAAGAGACAAAATACTCTGCCATTTGTACAATCAGATTTTTTTTAAATAGTGCTTATAAACTTCAGTCTTTATCACACAACCATGTGTGTGTGTATGGCTTCGTGGGTTATTCCACCACTTCTGTACGTCTCATGGCATGAACTTTGCACCACCTTAAAGCTTAAAACAAAGTACATAAATGCCACAGGAGGTGCAACTAAAAGCCTACTTAACTATTACATGATATAGAAAATACACAATATGACTCCACAGTAAGGTATCAAACACTAGAAACACATCAGGTTAGATGTCACAGCAAACATAGACTTTGCTTCATTGTGGAATTCAGGACTGGTTGCACTGCTTGTCAATTAGAGAATCCTCTCTGTCCAGGTTTCTCCATGCACATCAGATGAGCTTTGTTTGTTGTTCACGATTCATATGTGTGAACAGACTTTCGGAAAGTTTTGCCTTCCTGCAAGTCATGCTAACATTGCTCTCATCAACCTTAGAGTTTTGAGAGATTGAGGACCCAGTAGGGGAGAATGGGGTTGGTTGTCACACGGGTTGGTTGGCACACTTGTTATATCTCACCACCAGAGGGCGCTGTCTCTCAAATTGGGGTATGGATATTTCCAGAATTAGGATCAGAGCTCACCTATATAGTCTTCTGTGGAGTAAGACAGCTGAACTTGAGGTGAGAGGACTTTTTGTGTTTTTCATGTCAAATTGTAAATATTCAGCTCCTCAGTATTTTTCTTCTAGGCTTTTAAACGATGGGTTTATAACAAAACAAGTGTTACCCTTACAAAGTGTGAGGGGGAAGCTATAGTTTAGGTTTTTATTAGCCAACTAACTAGTTGTTAGATGGTTGTTAGCCTTGATGCTAGCAAAAAATTCCATTTGGGGTTTGTCGTCACATTCTCATTCTCTATGTTGGCAAAATCATGCATGGTGAAATGAGTTGGAGTGCGCAGACCCTACATTTGCCATCACTGTAACTCAGACAGTGACTGCATGTAGCCTAGTTGAGTCGGCCATTATTGTTAGGCCTATTTGTTTTGTTCTGTATGTTGTTATATGGGCTGGCCTAAAGATGTGTTTCCTGCTCATGTTCGTTCCTCATTTTATGTTAAAATGCATTAAGTTATGTTGGCCTATCACTTGTAAGTGCAATTAAACTTTCATATTTAGTTCTGCCTTCTTGCCTTTTTTAAAAGATTTTTCCCATTTAAATACCATTGATGCAACCAATCCATAGTGTGTGACAACCATCCCCGTGATGAGGTTGGTTGTCACAATGCGTCAGAGTGTCTTTGATACTTAATTGCCTCTTTGTTACAATGAGTTGGAAAATGAGAGGCATACACATTTCAAGCCAACACCTTAAGCTTCAATTTAATGTAGGAATGACTATTGAAAGAGGTTTTGATGATGAGCAATCATAAAAACAGGAAAAAGTGTGACAACCAACCCCGTTCTCCCCTACTGTTTGCAGAGTGAGCAGAAAAACCTCAGTCAACCTTGTCATATATTGTATAAACTCATGTCTGTTATGGCAAAAGCAGTGTCTGATTTGGATTGGCGAATCTTAACGCTTGACACAACTACTCTTCTTGTGGTGTTGCTGTGAAAGCCAGGAGGTCTGTAGAGTCATTTCAGACTCTTTTTTAATGATTCATTATACTCAGTCTGCAGTGCAAAGCGCAACTACATTTTGGTGCATCCCATTCTCTACTGCTGGTTATAAGTTGTATAATTGGAACAATGCTCAAAGGAGGTGGCCGAGGGTGTGGATATGACAACTTTTAAAGCTCGGTGTAAGTTGAGTTCCTGGAATTCCTCCTCTAGGTATTGTGGATATCTGTTCTGGTGTTTTAATGTCAAACCATCAACTAAATTTTAAGACACCTTTCTAAAAATCAAAATGTCATCTTAATGGTGGTGCTCGAGGAAAAGTCAACGGGTCAGCAAAGCCTGTTGGATTACTTCTCTGTCCGTTAGAAATGTCTGAACCAAATGTCAAAGCAGTCCTTGAAACAGCTGTTGTACTTCAGTCTGGACCAAATTGGCGAGCCGACCAGCTGACCAACACACCTGCATTACCACCCAAGCATCTGTGCCAACACGTAACTAAGATAACCATCTTTAAATTACATTAGATTATTTATATATTTTTTCGTCTAACTTACAGTAGAAAAAGTGAATTCTCTTGAGCTACCTTCTGACTTCTAAGCAGCTTCTTCTCAACATTTCATCTTGAAGTTATGGGGTTAAATGTTCTTTTCTTTTGTGACTGGATCAGAAGTTGCCCATTACGTTATGGTATTGCCTCCATGCTGACTGCAAACTCATGACCATGCTGTGACTTCATTACACATCTAGTCCTATGTCCTGATTTCTGGGGTGTGTGTTAATTAACATGTGTTATCTGATGCAGCATGATATGAAGGAATCAGAACACCTGTGAATAACCTTGCAATGCAAGCTGCAGTCGTCTTTGCAATTGTGCTCAGTTTGATGCCTCTCGAATCAAAAGAAATCACAGCATTAAAGAGAGAGCTGAAAGAAAATGTGGTCTCATAGAAAAAGCTGGAAAGTAGGCTTAGGGTGGCCTTTATCATGATTTAAATTTTGTCCCAGATTCACGCCCACGCTCTCCTCTGGAGTTTGCTTTGTTGCCATGCGGATAAGCACGGTGGAATCAGCAATAAGGAGATAAGTGCAGAGACAGATTGTGATATTGGCTTGATTTGAACACGTTTGATCTGTGGCTTCTTTTCTTGTCGGCTTCTTTTTCATAACAGCAGTTGTCAAAACAAACAAGGTCCAAAGAGAAAAAATGCTTCTGAAGTACTCCTTATTTTTGATTTCCAAGACTGTGCTTCAACTTTTTGTAGATTTGCTTATTCTACACTTCAGACGCGACGTCTCCGACACACACACTCCTTCAAACACTAAGCACAAACTCTTGTTGTAGTCTTTCAGGTGACATCAATTGAATATCTGTCTGTTTGCTCTTAAGGGAGGACTATCATTTTGTCGACACACCACATGGACGAGGCAGACATCCTGGGTGACCGCATTGCCATCATCTCCCATGGCAAGATGCGCTGCTGCGGCTCCTCACTCTTTCTGAAGAAGTGCTTTGGCAGCGGATACTACCTCACGCTGGTGCGAGATGGGACTGAGAAGATGACAGCTCAGCGTAATGGTGTCATACAAAGACAGGCCAAAGAGGTAAGAACAATAGCATCTGTAGGCTTTTGAACCCTGATGTAATAAAGCATAAATGGCTTCTATAGCAGGGACCTGAGGGTACCCTTTCTTTACAATCTTGTTTTCCTCTAATGCCCCTGATATATTTTCATCCCACTATATCCATCTGGACTCACTGACAATGTGTTCCAAATGACAGTTGCTGTCTTAACCAAAGCTCAGAATTTAAAGCTACTCCACCCTACTAAAGAAAAAGACCAATCTGCACAGTCACGTTTCAGTTGCTAAAATAGGTGTATCTGACCCTCCCCTTTCAGATTGACTTCCATACTGTCTTATCTAGGTGGGTTAATCACAGCTGTTAAAGAAAATGAAGCAAGATTGGTGCAATGGTTGACAGCAAAATTGTATTGAGGCATTTCCATGAACAACCAATATGGCTGCCACTGGAAAAAGAGCATTCTGATATTGCGATTATATAAGTTATAAACAATATGAACATTAGTCAGTTAGATTAAAATGGTGATGGTTGTCTAGTTGATAATGTCATGCCAGATATTTTTATTTAGTTTGAACTCCGAGCTGGCCCTAATCAACTTGGTGCCCTAGGCCAGATTTCAACTAGTGCTCCTTGTATTGTAACCAACTCTACCAACAATCACATCACATATACACTTAAAGAAAACAGACATACAGCTTTATGTTTTACAGGTTTCCTTTAAAATAAAATAAAAATGAACTCTAAAAGAACATTAATAAAAAGGTACAAAACTGATATTTAGCAGGATAAATAATGTATTCCCCCCCCCCCCCCGATTTTTGCAAAACCATTAGTTTTAAAATCAAAAGTGAATCACAAGCTTTCAAATGTATACTGGCATCAGTCTGCAATTTAACCCCAAATTATATCAGATAAAACAATATTATTTTCCTAATATCTTCACATTTTCTCCCTCATTCATTTAGGGTGCATGTGGCGCCCCCTATGGATGGCTTGCGCCCCTAGCATTTGCCTATACTGCCTATGCCAAGGGCTGGCCCTGTTTGAACTAGAAGTCCCATGAGTTTTGTTGGGGACCTAGCTGGAGATGTTTCCAAGTGATTCATTTCATAGATGTTTAAATTGCACTTCAAATTCCAACCTACCAACCAGTCTACAAGTAAGGAAACAGAGAAAACTGTCAACATTGAGAATAATGTATTCAACACACCCAGACACAGGATCACAGAATCTGCATGTAAACATTGTCAAATTGGTTCGCTAAGTGTGGCTACAGTTATCAGAGCTAGCACCACCAACCTTCAATTCTCCATATGCCCGTGCTGGTTACATCTTAGACACAACACATGATCCATATTTTGGGTCTGGAATAATGAAAATTATTTTGGGTGGCAATGTTCACTAGACCAAGCTACCTAGCCTAGCCACTTGTTAACACATCACGCAGTTTGTTACTCAGATTGGCTTTTGTGACCAGTGGCCCCATGGAAATCAAAAATAGACCACCAGGTTCCTGACTTAAATGCAATTGAGAATTTTTCCAGGAATGTCAGGCTTACACCAATTATCACACCTGTATTATCATAAAATCATTGATCATATGTTATATGGAAGTGCTCACTCATACTAACAAACCAATATACCTTTATCTGCAGTTTTACTAAGCTATAAAGATCACTTTAGCTTCCTTTAGTGCAGGGGTTCTCAAACTTTTTGGAGCGAGGGACCTCTTACAGGTGAGAAAATTGTCCAAGGACCCCCTCATAATTGTAACACAGATTAAGCACATTAGTGATGTGTCATTATCAAAAGCTGCGGCTCTGAGAGCCGATGCTTTATAGTGAATCAGAAGAGCTGGCTCGCATTGAGGGAGAGCCGGCTCCCAGCTTTTTCCTTTCGCTGCTTAGCTCTCGCAGTGCTCAGCCCCAGCTCTGCTCACTGCAGAACTTTGTTTTGATTGGTCAGCATGGCGGCCATGCGGCAAATCACATGTGAGGATATAGGATATAGGTGATGGAGGGGAGGCTGTGTATCCTGGCTTCATCTGTTCCTTCTGAGAGGTTAGGGTTCTTCTCAAAGACCGGGCAAATTCTCACTGAGAGGAGAAATCAGATCAGCCCATCCAAGCTGAGGCATCTGATTTTTCTCAATGCCAACTTGCACTGAGGATATTAATAATGTTTGGTTCTGGTTCTGTTTGCTTGAGTTTGGTTCTTGTTTCTGTTTGCTTGAGTTGGTTTTGATTCTGTTTGCTTGAGTATGGTTCTGGTTCTGTTTGCTCAAGTTGGTTCTGGTTTTGTTTGCTTGAGCTTGGTTCTTGTTTCTGTTTACTTGAGTTGGTTCTGGTTCTGTTTGCTTGAGTTTGGTTCTGGTTCTGTTTCTATTTGCTTGAGTTTGGTTCTGGTTCTGTTTGCTTGAGTTTGGTTCTGTTCTGTTTGCTACAGTTCGGTTCTGGTTCGGTTCTGGTTCTATTAGCTTGAGTTTGGTTCTGGTTCTGTTTGCTTGAGTTTGGTTCTGGTTCCGTTTGCTTGAGTTTGGTTCAGGTTCTGTTTGCTTGAGTTTGGTTCTGGTTTCTGTTTGCTTGAGTTTGGTTCTGGTTCTGTTTGCTTGAGTTTGGTTCTGGTTCTGTTTGCTTGAGTTCGGTTCTGGTTCGATTCTGGTTCAATTTGCTTGAGTTTGGTTCTTGTTTCTGTTTGCTTGAGTTGGTTTTGGTTCTGTTTGCTACAGTTCGGTTCTGGTTCGGTTCTGGTTTGGTTCAGTTCTGGTTCTGTTTAGTTGAGTTTGGTTCTGGTTCTGTCTGCTTGAGTTTGGTTCTGGTTCTGTTTGCTTAAGTTTAGTTCTGGTTCTAACCCTAATCATAACCCTAACCCTAACCCTAGGATTAGGGTAAGAATGGTTTTGTAACAGTATAAATGCACAAAATTGGGCAATTATAAGGCTTATCATAAAAACAGCATACATAAAAGGGTTTTCAACACAAACCATTAGTTTTTGCAAAGTTAAGGTAAAACATACGGCTACAAAAGATCCCAAATTAAGAGCCATTCGGGAGTCGAAAGAGCCGGCTCTTCTTTGGGAGCCAAGTCAAAAGAGCCGGCTCTGTGAAAAGAGCTGAACTTCCCATCACTAAAGTGCTTACTCTTAATCCATTTGCACTCTTAGTTGCCCTTGGAACTATTTGCATTTTAAAACTTATCAATGTTAATACTTCAGACCTGCTCCATAGTGATAAACAGATAACACTTCAATTTGAATCAAGTAAATACCACTTATATACTTTAAAACAGAGGGTAATTTCATTCCTTGTAGACTCAACATGACAGCATTTATACTTTTCAAGTAATTGATCTTAAACGCTTTCAGAAAATGAACAGTAGCAAGACTCACATATCCCTTCGAGCCACCAAATGGTATCATAACAATGGTGTATATGCTGTTTTGTAATGACACAGTTTATTAGAAATGTATTCAAATTATTTCACGGACCCCCACGCTATGGTTCGCGGACCCCCAGGGGTCCCAGGACCCCACTTTGAAAACAACTGCTTTAGTGGGTTGTTTTGCTGTACTAACTTCAATTTAACTGCTTGGTTCAACTCAACAAATCTTAATGCTAACTTCCTAACCCCAAACTATAGACTCCATATTCTAAAAAGTTTACAATTATCAAAACATGAGCCAAATAATTCACTTAGAAGATTTTAAGGCACAATTTGAATATTGGACTTAAATGTAACCAGTTGGCAGAAACATGACTTCAGATTGATCAAAAGTTTCTCCATTATGAGTGTATAAATAAGCAACTAGTGACTAAATTGGGGAAAAAAATGCAAACTTTGAAAGGGTTAGTAATTGAAACATCCTAAGACTTAAGAGCAACCGATCAAAAACTAATGTTTTGTTACCCTCAAGGATATTTGATGAGTGCACAAGATTGTTGACTCACCTATAATTGTCTGTGTGATCTCATTATCTTTAGGTAAACATGATTTGGGCCCTTGCATGGCCATGTACTAACTCTTGCTGTTCTCCATATTAGAAGACCTTAACATCATTTATCTGGAGTAATGGAAAGCGGATAATTTTTCTGCCTGTATGAATGAAGAATAGGAGTTCAGATGTGAGCCCCTCTGACAAACAGTAACCTCCCTCCAGTCTATTATTGAACACGGCCCGTTCTGACTCTCCTCTGTGCCCTCTTTCTCTCTCACCACCCTCCCCCTATAATGATCTGTGTTTAGTCTCTCCCAGCATGAGAATTGGCAAACGCCTACGTGCTGGATGATACTAATTGTCACCGGGGAGAGGGGTGATTCTCGCATTTGCTCGCCAATGGTGCCTCGCACATTTAGTTTTAATCAATAGGAGCAAATGAACAAGATGCACTGATGCCAGCAGGGCTAGAGCAATTACCATTAGTCTGCAAGCTCTTTGAGGTGAGCACAGTCATTTGTTTGAAATAAATAAATAAACCTGCAAACACCTTTGTGGGCTAGGCGGAATGGGTGCCTCTCCAAGATGACGACTTTGTAATTCAGTGGAAGATTTTGCAATTACACAGGCAATATAACACGGAAACGGAGCTAGACGAAGTTTGATCATCCTGATCTCATTCAGTTTGATTACACTTTGGTTAATACATGAAAAATGCAGAGAGGTTAAGTCAGCCCTTTGTGAAATTAGAATATATTCTCCATTTGTGTGCTTTGAATTTGACTTTATGAGTTTATTACAGCTTGACCCCATTACCTGTCGCCTCACATATACAATTAAATAGAAACTTGTGGAGGGCATATTAAATCCTTTCTAATCCAATTCTGATCAACAGAAAGAAGACTTGCCTTCGAGGGGAAGCAGCCCTGATGACAGCATCGGCAGCCAAAGTTTGGACACCTCAGATCCCTCAGGTAAGAGTTTGTCCGCTTCTACCAGTCCTGTTTAAAGATGAGCACCTTAACTTCATTTTTCAAACTCCAATTCAGCATCAATAGAGCAATCCTCAAGGCATCACAACAGGCAAACAATATTCACAACACTTGTCAATATCCATTAGCTCACAGATGCTTTTTTAAACATGTTCCTGCTAAGAGGAGCCTCGAAATGCTATTGTTAAAGTACTCTGAAAAATCCAAGTTCAATAAAAGCACAACAGAGAGGACAGGATTCTTTAGAGGGGCAGAACATTCAACAGAGTTTAAAGCACAACAAGAACTCAACATGGAAAATCAAATATACAGTATGTGATTAAACTACGCTGAAGTGTTTTGTTTTTTTTAGTTATGCTTTTTGGGCATTTTTGTCTCTATGATTGGACAGCTGAAGAGAGACAGGAAACATGGGGAGCAAAGAGTGGGGGAAGACATGCAGCACATGGTCGCGGCCGGGAATCAAGCCGAATACCTCTGCGACGAGGGCTATAGCCTCTGTATGTGGGGCGCTTAGACTGCTAGGCCACCAGCGCCCCAACGCTGAAGTGTTTTTAACATGATATTTCAGAGATTATTTCTTTAAATGAATGATAACCTTGATAAAAGCTCCTGCATAGCAGTGCATTTTTTTTTAGAGAGAGTCAAAAAACTCATGTCTTTAGTGCCTCCATTCACAAGGTATAGTCTCCAATCACAACTTTCTACTTACACACACACATATGGATAGGTTCTCTAAAACATTAGCATTCACACACATAATACACAACAGCATGGATGACCCCTTAAAATCAATGTCAGATTAACTTGCAGCCATCATCTGTCACGGTTTGGATGCTTGTTTTATGGTGATAAGACAGAACGAGCAACACAGACATGACTGATCCAGACCAGAAAACATCACATCGAAGCAGCTCAGCCATTATTATAAGGG
The DNA here is from genome assembly GCF_009762535.1 of Notolabrus celidotus. Classification (NCBI taxonomy): domain Eukaryota; kingdom Metazoa; phylum Chordata; class Actinopteri; order Labriformes; family Labridae; genus Notolabrus; species Notolabrus celidotus. The sequence continues at coordinate 13,763,160 of NC_048294.1, read as the reverse complement.
TCTCTCATGTCAATAAGCTCTTTTATATCATAATGATATTGTTGTATATTATTATATATTATATTTATATGCCCTTAATCACTCTTGTGAAATAAGAGCAAAACAACATGAAGCTTTATTTTCTTCATCGTTGGTTGCTCTCCTCAGCTTGACCTTAATAGTGTGTTCCATCTTGTTTAGCTGCCACTTTGCTGTTTAAGTTCACCCTTTATTGTCACTTAGCATCATTTTTGGCCACACTAGGTGATCCTTCTTTCCAAATAAAGCTTTAAAAGTGTAAAGTGCTCTGCCTCCTGAGCACAGAGCAGTACAAGGACACACTGCCCAATTAGCTGGTAAACATAGAAGAGCATTTAGGAGCACAAGAGCTCCATATATTCTTTGGCAGATGGTAGATTAAAATCAAAGCTACAATGCTACAATTGGAATATTTTATCAAATGAGATTTGAAATGGATAAAAGTGTGTTTTCCCATGAATGCTGTGTGAATAATAAGAAGGTAGTTGTAACAAGATTGCTATTTGAACTTAGAGAGGAAGTATTTTTTTTTCTGTGAGAAAAATGTGAAAACATTAATTTTTCTGCAGTTGTGCAGTGATGTTGAAAGGTTAACACATTTTAAGTGATTCAATACAATTTCTGTGGAATCTGGAATATGAGTCACATCTGTATTTAAGACGCATTTACTATTTGGAGGTTCCCAAGTGAAAATACAAGCGCTGAAGTGTCTTTCTGCGTGACAGTTTCCATTGTGTTCAGCAAAGTCAACAATGCGCATTTTCTGTGCAGCTGTATCCCACTTTTTAGGGCCCGAGCACTGATACGCAGTGGCGGCGAAGCCCTATTGAAACTCTTCTTCTTCTTCTTCTTCTTCTTCTCTTCTTCTTCTTCTTCTTCTTCTTCTTCTTCTTCTTCTTCTTCTTCTTCTTCTTCTTCTTCTTCTTCTTCTTCTTCTTCTTCTTCTTCTTCTTCTTCTTCTTCTTCTTCTTCTTCTTCTTCTTCTTCTTCTTCTTCTTCTTCTTCTTCTTCTTCTTCTTCTTCTTCTTCTTCTTCTTCTTCTTCTTCTTCTTCTTCTTCTTCTTCTTCTTACCTGCCTCTTGTGCCCCAAATTTGCATGCCTCAACGTTGCCCAAATCTCCCAAAACGTTGCCCCAAATTCACAAGCGACACAACAAGCAGTATACACTCTCATAAACTGTTTTTAACATGCTTGTGATCACAACTGCTTTTATAATGATTTGTGACAAACAATCCTGCAGATAATTACTTCCTTCAATTCATATACCCACCTACTTTGGATCTGATACTATAGCTTCCAGGGTTGCTCAGTGTATTGGTTCCCTCTCTTCTGCTGTCCAGTCTAAACTCAGAAATCTTGGAAATGATCATTCATGCTTTTGTTTCATCCCGACTGAACTATTGTAACTCACTCTTCACCTGCCTCAGTAAGTCGTCCATCCATCGTCTTCAATTAGTCCAGAACGCTGCTGCAAGGCTGTTGACCAAGTCCAGCCGGACAACCCACATCACTCCGATTCTTTCTTCCCTACATTGGCTTCCAGTTAAATTTAGGATTCATTTTAAGGTTCTTGTTTTTGCGTATAGAGCTCTGCAAGGTCAGGCTCCTGAATATATCGCCGACCTGCTCCACCCCTACCTCACCAGTAGGTCACTCAGGTCTTCTGACTAGGGCTTGCTGGTTGTCTCTCGAACTCGTCTAAGGTGAGACAAAAGGTGACCGTGCGTTTGAAGTGGTGGCACCAACATTGTGGAACGCTCTTCCTGTAAATATTCGTTCAGTCTCTGTTGTCGCCTTTAAAAAACTTGAAAAGACACATTTATTTAAACAGGCCTTCAACTCACCTTGTACAGACTAATGTTTTAATTATGCTATTGTCTGTTTCTTTTAATGTTTTATGATTTAATATTTTTTAGGATTTAATTTAAAATGAATATTTTTTCTGTGAAGCACTTTGTGATTTTATTCTATGAAAGGTGCTATACTAAATAAAATTTACTTACTTACTTACTTATTTACAAGAGGTGATCCATGTGTGGATTAGGCTTGGTAATGACAATCCAAAAACTGAGAGCACTGCAACCAGCCAAGCACTCTTAAATCAGCAGTGAAAGAGGGTTTCCAGTATATCTAACATGAAACGTTGACCTCAGAAATTGCATTAACGGGAAGGACATACCATAAGACGATTATAAAAAGGCTTGAGACGAGTCACAACATTTAGGGGGGGACAGGAGGAATTGTTCTCTTGTTGATCCCAGATTATCTGCATAATAGTATTCCACTGCTGTCTTTAAATGTCTCATTATGACTTAATGAGGGAGAGAAGCTGTTAAAAAGTGGGGCTGCCAGCTTGGCCTGCATGCTTTACATTACACTATCTGGGGGTGAAGTTTTGATTGCATCAGGTCACATGTAATGAGTGATGTTACGGGTCATGACGGTACATGTTTGTGATAAAGCTTTAGCTAAAACAGCTTAGCTTTTTTAATCTCACATTTTATACTGTTGCATCAGCATACCGGACACAGCCCAAGTTATGTGAAAATAATGTATTAAAAGTGTGTTTAATACATCATATTTTACAGAACACATCAGTTTTAATCATTCTGAGTCTGGTCTCATAAACAATAGTACTCATGCACGACAGGAGTTGACCAAAAAAATCAGGTAAACTCCAGATTACTTTCTATTCCTTCAAAATAGATACACACACATCATGGTTAAATACACAACACCATAATGTCATAAAAGTAATCACATTTCTACTGCTGACAGCACATTTCTCTTTATTACCGCACACACAAGCAAACAGACAGGAGCACACACACATTTCACAAATAATTCAGTGTGATGTGTGAAGCCGATCCCCTTTACTTCTTCATAAAGCACCGAGCTGCTGGTTGTTAAGCTGCAGTAATTATGTATGAGAGGTTCTGGATCAATAATGGATGCGGTGTGTTCTGCAACACTGTCCTGATTGATTCTCACTGAGACCCCGGCTTCAGAATGGATGAGGCAGGAGAATTATGTCCACTGATCTGCTTCGGTATGTTTAAAGGTCATCGCATTAGGTATGTTGTGAACTCAATTTATTATGCTGCTGCTTTTCAATGTTTTACTCTACCACAATATTTAAGTTTCTTTTGGATCAACTTCGGGTTCAGACTAAGGTTGTCATGATAACAGAAATTCAAACTGTGATACAATTCAAGTACAAATCTTGAAGCGCGTATCAAGGCTTGTGTTGATGACGTATGTGGTGACGTTCGAAGCCTCGCGAGCCGCCTGTACCATGTGACTGATTCAGGAACCAGTTAGTGGGTTTGGTGTGCAATTCGAAATATAAGGGGCAGGGCACAGTCAGAACCTTTCCCTTTTGACCCGGCCGTTGTATCATGAAGACAGACACTATATTAAGAAGTTTATTATTTATGTATTGGCATCACAAACATCATTCATTAATTTATTCAATTCAAAGCTTCACACACCAAAGGGATGGTGTCATTATAATCACTGTGTTTATTTGACATTTATTGTCCACTTGATGACGCAGTGGAGCAAATTGAGCACCATGAAGCTTCGACCCATGAGTGAACCAATTGGAAGGAAAGCCTCAATGCTTCACAAAGCTTCATCTCGCCATCACTACTGAGTACTACAGTTACTCACTTGACACAAAAGAAAACAGCGGTTGTTCCTAAAAAAAAAAAACATACATAGAGAAGTTACCTGCTCAGTAACTTGGCTCAACTGCCAAGAGAGCCAAAACTGGCCCTCTTTTAAAGTGTGTAGCCCCTCCCACTGGGCGTTGGAAATCACACAATTTTTCCCAAACAATTATATTCCTACTTTAAGGTAATTTGAAGGCGATTAACCTTACATACAATCCAAAGAATAACACAAACATATATGTAGGCATTTTACTTACCCAATTTAAACAGATAATTTCAAACAAACAAAAAGAAAAATTAAACACGTTCACGTGGCCACTCCTGGCCACCATACCTCCATATATATGATGCGCACCAGATGCGCTCGGTTTGCGCATTCCGGACATGAACTGGTTGAGTTTGAGCCGGTAAGTGCAGCAACCCACAGACAAGGGCTGTTTCCGAAACCGCCTACTATACTAGCAGTATGTACTGATTTGGCCAGAATTCAGTATGTAGTAAGTTGTAAGTGAACAATAGCAAAATCTGCAGTATGCCAAAACTCCCCGGATGTCTACTGATTATGGACATTTTCACAGTATGCATCGGACCAGTCTGCCTCGCGTAGTTTCCCACAATGCACAGCGCTCGTTACGCTTTTTCTGTTTCCTTCTTTCTTGACGGGAGGAAATCTGTTTTTGGGTGCTGTGAAGGTTACTGAATTACATATAAACCACTTCCTGACTTTTTAAATCATAAGTGGATGTTAAAGAAGCAGTTTCTCTATCGGCTTCGCCGTTGTTTACTTCCGCTTTCCGAATCCGGAAATCCAGTGACGTCTGGTCCAGCATACTGCAACACAGATTGAACAGAACAGTCACACTACATACTAAATTCAAAAGCAGTATGTAGTAGGCAATACCTACTGCCTACTACATTAGTAAGTAGTATGTAGCAGGCCGTTTCGGAAACAGCCAAGGACAATGTATGGCTAAACAATGTTAGCTTCAAAGTGTGCACCCTGAGAAACTCTGAACGGAGAAGGAAAGAAGGATGTTGGCGTGTGAACCGGAATGAATGAAGTGCTGTTAGGAACGGGAAAAGTTTGGTGCGTGCGTATGTGTGTGTTGGTGTCAATGTGTGTGCGCTGCCCGCTGTTAGTGACGGTGCCACTCCGTCACACTGGGTCATACCCCTGAAGAAAGCCAGTGAAGCCTCTGTACAGTGAAACTGAGACTCATCAGAAAATGAAACAATGTGCTCCCGAACCATGGAATGACAGTGTTTACTTTTAAAGAAAAATTTAAATGAGGCACATTTTGCTTCACTTTTGATTAAAAAAGCATGGTAGTTTCTTAAGTTTGCAATTGGGTAGTTCAAAATGCAGCATGCTGAAAAAGGACAATATCTTCTAAATTGTTCCTCATGCTCCAGGAGACGCGTTTAGGTGTCAGTACCTGCAGAGAATCCGCCCTGTGTACTTCCAGTGTTATTTTTCCTGATTGTCAGTTTTTGGGAAGTGCTCTTAAGCTCACAGCCCACAGTCCACAGGTTGGGACCATCACTGTCTCTCTCCTGGGCTGTGTCTCAGTAACAGGCGCATCACTTGTGCATCTCTACGAGACGCCAAAAGGACCGTTCAAACATACTGTTGGTATTTGCGGACCTGTGAATAGCAGCAGTCTGTTGCCGAGGCAGTGTGACAGCTCCAGGTGTGACTAAGAGTGGAGAAACACAGTGGGCAGGATGTGGCACATGCACATTTCTGCAGTGCTGTAAACGTGTTGATCCGTTTCTTTAGAAATGAAGCGAAAATAACTCCTATATGTTCCCATGTCATTAACACGGCTCTCTTTACTTACCCTCCATGTCTCTTGGCCCCTGCTGCTAACTCTTTGTAGCTTGTGGCAGCTCTGGGTTTCAAATCTGACTGTAGGTCAATCATTATAAGCTCTTGTACCTGTTGCGTTAACAAATGTCAATGAATAGAAATTGCCCCATGCATTTTTAGTACTTCATATTTGACAAGTCTTGTTTTGACACCCTAGAAAGTTTCTGTCATTTATAAACTGCATTAATTTGCAGCCAGTAGCGCTCATTGCTTATGTATTCTGTCTGTGAGATCACTCTAACACAAACTTTATAAAACAGACAAAGCAGTGACATGGATTTTTCACAAACGTCAGTCATTTGAGTGTTTGTTTTCTGAGTAAATGTTCTTTTCTTTTTTTCTCTGGCAGACTTGACAGCTTTGGGTCAACTGGTGCAGCGCCACGTCCCTGAGGCAGCCTTCTTGGAGAGCATCGGTCAGGAGATCACCTACATTCTGCCCTACAGAGGAGCCAGAGATGGAACCTTTGCACGGCTCTTCCAAGAGCTCGACCTGTCCATGGCTGACCTCGGCCTGACCAGCTACGGTATCTCTGACACCACGCTGGAGGAGGTATGCCAAGCGTGGGACTGACATGCTAGTCGGAGACACAAGCATGCGCACATTATGAGAGACGGCCTACACACACAGGAACATAAAAGTACACAGACAGACAACAAGGCGCTTATTTTTCTCCTAGGTTTTTTCAATGCTTCAAAGACACTTTACAGCATTTCTGCTCTGTATTTTCACTAGATCTGTTTTCTGCCTCTCAAAAAGTCAACTCAAACTCAAATTTGGCAGAATGTTTTGCAGATTTGGACGAAGGCAGCACAAAAACAAGCCACTTTACGTTTTCCCCAGTAAAAGTATGAAGACTTGTTTTTCCCCTCTGTTTTTCAGCCTCAGGAACAGAGTGGAAAAAAACATTTTGTACAGGAAGCTCCAATGCCATTTTTAAAATTCCTTCATCTATTTTTGTGTCTTACTCTTATTCCTTAAAGGTTGCTTCACTTTCAAGTTAATGTTTCTCACAGCGTCCGCGTCATTGTGCACAAGTCCTTTTTTAAAATCAAAGCAGTGACTGTATCCAGAGTCGTTAGATGATGTTTTGTTCATGATGAATTTTTGATGAACAGCAAAATTAGACGGACCACATGTGGCCGTGTTCAAATTCAGATCAGCCTTATAGCAACAAAAAAATATTTAAACATTGCAAAATGGCTTTAATCTCTGCTAGATTTTACACTCTGCATATTTCAAAAGTTTGCATCATATTGGTGTCATAGATGTTGCGTTTTTTCCGCTACAATTGGTGAAATAGCTTCATAATGATGATATCCCTCTGTTGATTAACCCTCCTGTTATGTTCATTTCTCTGGAAAAGCAATAATGTACCTGGATCAGTTTGATCCGGGGCATATTCAATCATCCAAAAGTGTCAGAACCCCAAAAAATCCCAATCAGATTTTTTTAAATCTAATTTTTAACTCCATTAGTAACCATTTAAATCCAGATTTAGCCCATTGGTGTTCTCTAATTGTCACAGATCATTGTTCAATGAGGATAACTCACTCGTTTTTCATTAGAATGAATGTTAAAACTTTTTTAAATGTATGTTGGAAAGCCCTAAATATAAATACAATAGTTTTACATGACAAAAAAAGGGATCAATTTGACCCGCAACATAACAGGAGGGTAAAGGTAACTGCTAATTTCCTGGTTACCTTTATTGAAATCTAAAAACATTAATGCAATATCAGTGAGAAATTTGGCAAAATTACACAAGCTTCCTAAATATGAAGAGCTAGATCTTTGAAAACATGTAATACGGTGTTTGCTGTTAGCTGTGTAATACCATATTTGGTCATACATACAGACAGCAGCAAATTTAGCCATAAGGAAATAATCAATTAACATTTCGCTCAAAGTTAGACAACTTTTTCATTTTTTTTTTTTTTACATTTTCTCTGTTCAGCTTTAGTTTGGGGTCATTGTCAGTGTCATCATAGACACACAGAACACACTCTTCCTCCTCTTGAATAAATGACTCACACAGTAAGTTTGGCATGAGGACTAGTCTTGGCTCATGAAGTTGAGTGACTGTTGGTTAATGCTCTTCTTGTAACTCAGACATGAATCACATACTCATGGCCTGCAGGCAAAGTAAATAATTCCTTTTGAATTTCTACAATTCAAACACAACAAGGTCATTTCATACGTCCATGTTTTCTTTTGAAGTCCGACCACACTTGTTCTTCACTTCATGGAGGAGTTTTTTCTTCTTTTTAAGGGCTGATAGATGCCTTTTTTTAAATTATTTTAATAGAACTTAGTCATATAATACAATTTGCTGTAGTTGTTGTTATAGAAAGTCTGTTTTAGTGCTTGTATTCTTGAGTGTTCTATAACAGCAGTCGCTCTATTTAGTGTGATTTTAATTAATATAGTCCCCCGTATAAGCCATATTCAGTATGTAGATATGTTGTGCAGTCTCTCCCAGATAGAGGGCAGATGCTGAAACAACATTTAACACCCACTTCACAGTGAAACAAGAGGGGATGACTAAGAAATGTTTCACAAGTATTGAGATTTATTTACTCTGACATGTGGCCTGAATTAATAAATGAAGTCAAAGAGGGCAGAGCTCCTTTAGAGGCCATTTGGCAGGTGCTCGAATAAAAGTTAGGGTCTCTTTGGAGGCATAACCCTGATCTGATTTGAAGCGGGAACTTGACAGGGATAAGTTGCCTTTGCATCATATCTGTCTCCACTTGCTGAGTGAATTTCAACTTGTTATTACATGCAGAACAAAAAGCTGTCATAGCATAGCAGCTTTTAGCAATCATTCCTTGCAGCATTCTGAATTTATACTGTCTGTGAGATACTTAATTCATGCATAATCTGTTTGTCTCATAGATATTCCTCAAAGTGGCTGAAGAAACTGGAGTGGACACAGAAATAACAAGTAAGTTGTCATTCACTGAAAACACAAGGATGGTCCTCTGTCTAACAGTGCTCTGTGTTTGTTTTGTACCAACACGTGTCCATTATAATTTTATGGAGCAACAATCATGCCACCGCTGCTGGCATTGTGCTTGACTCCATCATTGCATTGCAGAAAACAAAATCATCAAGCTCCCCTTCCTTCCCTCGGTCTGTGTCTCTTTGGGGCCAGAATCTGGCAGCCACAGGAAGCAAATCTGCATCGCAATGATGTTGCTAAATGATGATGTTGCTGGTGAATGCTAGACAACACTAAAGAGGCAATTTCATTCAGGTCTACATTGCTTGGACATCTGTTACATAGAACAGAACTAGATTATGTATTTAACATGTTAAAAGCAGCTGTCCCAGAAATCATAACAAACTACCTCAACAAAGAGGAACTTATAACACATTATTAACATGTTATTACCATACAAAACCTAACCACACCACACAAAATAAAACATGACAGTGTGTTATCTAAAATTACATTATGTTACAGAATGGTATGTTATGTGAGGACATATTAGGTTATGTTACATTACATTGCATAGCACTACTTAAGACAAACGTTTACAATGAAGCTTTTATTTTGTGAATTTGCTCTAATATTTAATGTTTCACTATTCTGCTTAAATTGTCTGATTTTTTTTAAGGACTCTCTACTTTTATTGTTTGTTGCTTTTGTCAAGCACTTTGTTGCTTGTATTGAAAAGTGCTATACAAACAAAAATATAATAATAACAATAACAATTCTAACACTAATAATAACAATAACAATAGCAACAATAATGATAGCAACAATAACAATGATAATAACAGTGATATAATAACAATAATAATAATTATTATTATAATATATAATTAAACTTATTATATAATAATAATAATTATTATTATGGTTGTTATTATCTTTGTTGTTGTTATTATTATTAGTGTTAGAATTAAAATTAAAATTATAATTATTGTTATTGTTATTAATGATATACTATAATAATAATAATAATACTACTAATAATAATAATAGTAATAATAATAATAATAATAATTGTGACTTAATAATAATAGTAGTAATAACAGTAAAAATAGTTTTCATTGTTATTATGATACCATAATAATATTAATCGTTATCATGTCACTATTATTGTCACTATTAGATACCATAATAACAATAGTGACATAGCAACTACAACAAAGACAGCTACTACTAATGCTACTATTACTATTATTATTTTGTCACTATACTACACTTTAATAAAAATAAACACAGACAAACAATCAAAACAAACAAAAATAAACACTACATGTAGGTAGAGAAGCATGTTGGTACTTAAAAATGACACAATCATGAAAGATGATACTTCTAGTTATCGCTTGAAGACTGAGAGTGAGGGAAAGAGGGTCAGGCGGGACCTTTACCCACAACATGATGAGCCATGCCAAGTGTTGCAAAATAATATAAGTCTAGAATAAAGACGTGTGAGACACATTTCTGTCAGTTCATGAATATGACCCCCAAAAGTAAAAGAATAGTTATAATGTTAACCTCATCACTGAAACAGAACATTATTGTTTCCCATCCAACTCATCAGCTGACCTCACTGGATATAACTTCCACTGCCTTACAACAAGTTTAGTTTCCTTTGTATCTATCTCACTTTACTCTATCTCTACTTAAATGTAAAAATCTGGATCTCCTTTAAACACCTGGGGTTTTGTGCTTTTACGGGGAATAATGCAGCTTTTTTTCATGGCAGGTAGCTATTCTTATTGTTATTTATAACCCCAAATTGGGTCAGGCCAAAACAACATATCTTATTTGTATTCCCACAGCAACAAAGGAGCTGTCGGTGAGAGACTGCAAGAGAAGCTCCCGCGAATCCAAGCGGAACAGCATCAGCAGCGTCCACTTTAAAACAGAACAAGACTCTGGAATGACGGGTGAGTCTCTCTGGATTTATCATCCAGTTCTTCTCTTTTGAAGGAAGCTTAATGAAACATTCATGATTTAGCTTTACGAAGCAGAGAGCTGGCTGATAAGTCATATTTTGAGTTTTCATCAAACATAAAGTGTGAAATTAACTTTAATTCCTGCTTGTTTTTTTCTGATTCTCCTGCAGAATCAAAGGAGAAATTCAAAAGTAAAGTTGAAGGTATGTTCTATCTTGTCTGTACACCAGAAAAGTCACCTCTTATTACACCTGCAAACGTCTGTTTTCCCTCACACACTTTTTATTTCCCAGTTAATAACTTAATTTAGTGCGCCTTCAAATTGACTGTTTCGCCTCAGTGGCGGCTCTAAAAAGAGGACACAAACAAAAGCTCCGTCCTCAGAATTTCCAGCCATTCCATACAGCATTATCTTACCTGTCTATTCACCTTTTTCAATTTGGCCTTATGAAAGAAATTCTCTTTTATACAATGTTTTCAGCATGAAAATGGTTTTCAATCAGGATACGCTTTATTATTTCTGTGACGACAGTGAAAATGGAATGCTTAGTTTCTTTATTGGGGGACTTTAAACCTCGATGTCAACCAAGCTCTTAGTTATTACCTTTTTCCTCCTGATTCGCCCGTGTTCCTGTTTCCAGATTTATGACATATTTTAAAAATTGGTGCACTGAGGAACGAGCAGCTGACAGCTTTGAGTAACATTTGATCAGGCCATTAGCTGTGCTGGAAAGCGTGCTCAGCAGCTCTCTTACATATGCACAGATGATAAATAACACCCAGACTTAATGTCCAGACCTTAACAGGAATGCCAGCGTCAATGGGAGAGGATCCACAGTCATCACCGGTTGGAAGCTGATCAGGAGGCAGTTCCTGGCGCTCTTTATCAAGCGCTTCCACAACGCCCGGAGGAGCCGCAAGGGACTCATTGCCCAGGTAATGGCCTCAGTCTGTCATATTGATGAATTGAAGGGTTACACTGGGAGGGGTGCATGGGAGGATCAAGGCAGGATTTAAGAAATACATGTTGGCTTTCAATATCACTTAATGACAGATATGATAGAGAAAGCTAATTTAGAATCAGGAGGGAGACGTCAGGTCATCCATCATGGTGGAGTCAATAATCGAGGGATTTGTGGGGGAAGGAATAGACACAGCAGACAGGTTTTATAAAAGACTTTGAGAAAAGTGTGCAGCATTATCCATGGAGCGGGTAAAAAAGGTGTTCATCAGTTCCACCTGATCGCCGTGATTGGCACCAGAAAGGCAAAGTGACATCCCTGATTTGTTTTTCCTTCATTTAGCCGCGTGCTAATCATGTGCTTTTGTTAGCTATGCATTAAAAGTGATCGCGTAACAATTAAGAGATGACACACAGCCATCAGCACATTAAGCCTACATCTGTATCATTTTGTCTCTCATAACCATAATTTGAAAAGTCAGAACCAATGAATAAATGCAAGTTAAAGAAGTCACAACCAATTTTCATAAGAGGCAATTTAGAAGAGACTTCATTTTTGTTCCATCGAGCTCTAAAAAGTGTCTTTTAGTGTGAATGATGTTGACACACACTTAAAGATCTTTTCATGATGTGTACGTAAACATCAGGTGGTGACATCAGATATGACAGCTGACATCACACTGAAATACAAAGAAGTGAGGGAGATAAAAGTGATGCTCATCCACCCAGGTGGGCTCATGTTTGACTGATTTAAAAACAGAGAGGGAGGATGAAGGGGAAAAAGTGACAAGAAGAGAGAGAGAAAATAAAGAGTGGGAGAAAAAAGAACGAGATGGGGTTAAAGCGAAAAGAGCAAGGAGGGAAAAAAAGGAATAAGTGAGAGTGAGAAAAAGTTGGAGTAAATGAATTCAAAAGGAATAGAAAAAAGACAGAGAGAATGTAAGAAAAAAGACAGAGAGAATGTAAGAAAAAAGACAGAGAGAATGTAAGAAAAAAGACAGAGAGAATGTAGGAAAAAAGACAAATAGAAAAAATAATGTGAAAGAAAAAAGTAAAAACAGAATAACAAGAAAAAGATGAAAAGCAATACGAGAGGGTAAAAGTAAAAAAAGAGAGGAAAAATTAGGGGAAGGAAAAAGAATGAAAGGGAAAAAACAGTAAGAGAAGGAAAAAGAGTGAGAGAAAGAAAAGAGAAAAAATTGTTTGAGAGAAAGGCCGGAAGAGAGAAAAGAGCAGGGGAGAAGGGATAATGGAAATAAAAGAGAGTGAAAAAGGGTGAGAGAAAAGGTGAGAAAGACAAGAGTGAGTGAGGATGAGAGAGAGAGAGAGAGAGAGAGAGAGAGAGAGAGAGAGAGAGAGAGAGAGAGAGAGAGAGAGAGAGAGAGAGAGAGAGAGAGAGAGAGAGAGAGAGAGAGAGAGAGAGAGAGAGAGAGAGAGAGTAGGAGATATCTAGAAAAGAGTACAAGAGAGAGGAAAAAAGAGTGAGAGACAATGAGGAATAGTAATAAAAGAGTGAGATAGATGGAAAGGGGTGAAAGAAAGAAAAAGTGTGTGTATGTGTGAGAGAGAGTGAGAGAGAGAGAGAGAGAGAGAGAGAGAGCAGTGTTTCACCTTTGTTAGGTGTGCAGGCTCTTCTTGTAATTTGCTGCAGCACCAGTCCCCATTAGTCACTGTCAGTCCTGGACGTCCCTCTTTAGCGGGGACGCAGAGCGGGATGGGAGGACGAGTGTGTACGTACAAGGGTGCTCATTGTCTGCAAGGGCGCACCTCCTACCTCTTCCTCTTTATTCGTTTGGCTGGAGGTTTTTTCCCCCCATCATGTCAACAGCTCCCATTGTCAGCAGATATGATTGTGTGGTGAGGTAATCTCCTCCAATACAAGCGGTTAGGGGAATAGAAAGGAGATTATGGCATGTTGTACAAAAGGAATGATTTATGGGAATGAAAGTTGGGGACAGGCGAGTCTTGGCAATGTCAGAATCAGGGAGAAGCTGTGATTGGTTGTGTCGCAGTGGACAAGTCGGAAGGGCTGGATTGAAACTGAAAGCAACTCTCCTTTTAAACTGCAGAGGATGAACAATGTGGATTATTTCTGTTGTTTCTCAATCTAATTATTGCTCCTTTATGTTTTATATTTGTTCTCTGTTGTGCATTTAATTCAACTGCCTGAAATAAAATCACATTTATTCAGAATTTGTGGGATTATTGTGAAAAGAATAGACCAAATAAACAGTAAAAATATGCAAGGTGATGCTATTATCCACCGCAATGTGAGGTGTGGAAAGAAAGCTATTATTCACAAATAAAATCAGGTTGAATGAATGTGTTCTAAAGCAAACAAACTCAGTCTAATGAGCCGTTTGACTTGTAGGAAATAAAACACAGCTTAATAGTGTTTTGGTGTTTACACCCTGTTTGGGTATAATCCTGTCCGCTTCTTTAAATCCCACCAAACTTGAGATAAACTCATGCATTGTTCATGGGAGTGCTTCGGCTTTTGTGAACATGATGACTTCTCCACTTTTTCCGTGCCTATTCTCTCTCAATGGAAGAAGTACCAGCTGTCACCTGCAATTACTGTCGAGAGAGAGAAACAGAGACAGAGAGCAACAGAAATAAGAAGAACAGCTCTGTCTTTTGCACTCTGCCATTAAGCTTTTCAGTCTCATCGCTTGGTCTTTATCTTCTCTTTATTTCCATGGCTGCAGAACGGCGCAGTAAATTCAGGATTTTCAATTGTAGCATCTTGAATTGGCCTGGCAAATTGCACACTCTGCAATTAATCAAGTGCACGCAAAACCTCCCCCTTGCTGCCAAGAGCGCCCCAACCTACAAGTGATTAAACATTAAAGATATCGAGCATTTTTTTCCCCCCGCTGACCTTTTTGTCAGCTCTAACAATGAAATAAAAAGAGAATTACATGACGGAGAAAAGAGGATTGGATTTGGTGGGGGTGGGGGGGTTAGGAGGATAAGGGAAGGCTTGGCAGCGTCTGGTTTTTAAAAAATAACACAAAAAAAGACAAGAGAATAGCAAGAAACTAATTACATCTGAGTGTCCACACGATGGTGGTGGTGTAGGAAGTGTTTAATCAAACTCATACAGCGTGCGGAAGAGCCCAAACAAGTTGGTGTGGAGCATATTAATGTGCATGTTATTGCAGTGGCCCGGCCTCGTTGTTGATTTCATCAGTCATTTTGTAGCACGTAATGACAGTGTGGGAAAGGATGATGAAATTGATCTTGCATTGAATCTTGTGCTGTCATGCTTAAACTTATTAACATGCATCTTTCATCCTTGCAGGGTACAGAATAATTTCTTTCATATCAATGAGACCAGCTGTAATTTGATCAACCATAATCCTGTTCTTGTATTTTGTATCATTACATTGAGCACAAAGTGAACAAGGCCTGTTTCTACAGTTAACACAATGTCTTCCAACCTTTTCTCTGAAATGTGTTCTGAGAGAAAGTTCCTCGAAAAGTCAACGCCAGAGTCATGAAACTTTAATCTTACACTGCAGGGTTGAACCCACACCAGTGTTCTCAAAATGATGTGTGCCACGACCTCATGAGTTAGGCCATCATGTTATTAGCATACTGTGGGTAAATAGTCCTCCAATACCTGTTTGAAGGACATTACACTGCAGTGCCATGTACACTCTATTATTTTTATTTTAATTAATTAATTTTTTCTAATAGAGGCAAAAATACTCGCAACATTACAACAGGACTAATCATAAGAGCAGTAACACGACATTAAAGTACAACCTCACAGCAACATAAAAAATACAGCAAGTCAACTAAATAAAGACAAGAGAAGACAGAAGGGTACAAATCAAGACAAAATAAGACATAAGACGTATGATCCATCTGATTCAAAAATGAAGAATCAGTGAAGTAATTTTCATGTAACAAACAGAGAGTATCTAGGGCTCTAAAATATCCCTCTCTGCATTACAGATAAATTATTCCTATTTTAATTTTTTTCACACAGAATTGAAGTCAAATATAGACGTAGGGGTTTCTTAATTTGAAATCCCAAAACAACAAGAATCTGTAAGAAAGACTTCAGCAGTTCTGAACTTGAGCTGGATGTAAAACAAGAGCTGACTGATTCATTTTCTGATTTTTAGTAGTGTCAGTAGTGGAAATAAAATATACACTACAATTAATATCTGGAACACTAACACTTTTCAAAGTATGCTGTCATCAAAACAAGAACTATTCATACAGGACCTTCAAAACTGTTGGTGGCCTAGCGGTCTAAGCGTCCCACGTATAGAGGCTATAGTCCTTGTCGCAGAGGTTGCCAGTTTGACTCCCGACCGGTCGACCATTCACTGCATGTCTTCCCACACTCTCTACTCCCCACATTTCCTTTCTCTCTTCAGCTGTCCTATCCAATAAAGGCAAAAAAGCCAAAAAAAAATCGTAAAAAAAAAATAAAAAAAATGAGGGTTTAAGTGCTGTGACATAAAAGCAAAACATACATGAGAACCCAATCAACAAAAGAACCAAAACACCATAAGAACCAAAGCAAGACAGGAACTGAAGCAAGACAGGAACCCAACAACATGAACTGAGATCAAGAAGACCAATGATGTAAAATGATGTAAGACATCAAGAGATAGAAACAATAAAAAGACTTCAAAGCAGAAAAAGAGGTAAAAACAGCAAATAGAGAAACAAACTATCGAAGAGATAAAAGCAGTATAAACATATAACAATAAAATAGATCAAAGCAATAAAAGCCATTGAAGGTGAATTAAAATAGCAAGCAAAAGAGATACAAACAGCAAAAAAGATCAAAGATTCACAAGAGATAAAAGCAGTATAAACAGATCAAAGAATACATAAAAGCCACATATGCATTAGAAGAAAATAAGAACAATAAATAGAGATGAACGCATTTAAAAGTAAGGAGAACCAGTACAGAATCAGTACAATTAGACTATGACTTTATTCTCAAAGCTACTCTGTTACACAATGAAACAAGTGACAGGTGTGTCTTTTAATACCTGTGCATAAAGGCAGGTTATTATTGCTGTGGATGAGTGTGCTCCTATCAACATGTTACCTAAATCAAATCAGAATTTGACATTGTGTTCTTTCCACCTGTAATAACACATTGACAAGAAGGCAACTCCATTTATAAGATGGTATACATGTAATTTAATAATACCTGGAAGCAGAAGTTAGGAAAGCACCAGAATGTCAGCATCTTACTGAATATTCAGTCTGTAGATTCTAATAAGGGATTTACTCCTCAGAGCTTTTGTTAAATGAGGCCCTCTCTGTAGAAGTGTACAACATTGAAGTTAATTACTTCCCGATAAATAGCTATGCTTTTATTGCTCCTTTAAATAAATGTATGTAACATTTAACCTCAGGCGAGTTTTATTACTTTAATTAAGACAAATTATTCTATTATTCTACTCCTGATTCTTAATGTAGCAGCATAACAGTCATTAACAGGAGCACTTCATGAGCTATAGTATCATTTACTGTCTAACTTTTTTCTCCTAGGTGGTCTTGCCTGCAGTTTTCGTGTGCCTGTCTCTCATCTTCTCACTCATCGTTCCACCGTTCAATGAATATCCAAGTCTGGAGCTGCAACCATGGATGTACGGTCTGCCTCAAACCACCTTCTACAGGTAAACACATTATGATATGGCATGACAGTAGTTTTATTTTTAAAAGGTAATTTCATTTGAATCTAAAACAGTGCAGACTGTATTAAAGATTTACAACAGTTATAGTAAAATTTAAGTTATCTAAATGCTGTTGTGGTCATGTTTTTTAAGGAAGAGTCCTCCAGAAAATGTTGAAAGTGCACTGTTCTTAGAGGCAGAGTTTGTGTGAATTATTTAGAAATAGTCAAAGTAGCAAGTACAACAATAGCCAGGAAGAGGAACAACAGGCTTTAAGAAACTCAAACTTCAGAAACAGAAAACCCAAGGAAAAAAGATGTCTCTCTGCCTCTGCTGCTCTTTGATGGCCAGGAGTTTTTTATTTTGCTCTGCTGCTGAGGTCATCGATCTGGGCACTGTCCCCTTCTTGGCAGCAGCTCGCTTTTCTGTCATTGAGAATCTGCAGACGTACTCTGTGACAAGCCACAGCCTTGGTGGACTTCAACACCCGCTGAGAACAAACGTGACTTATTGTAGAGGATGTGGACACATAAAATCAACACAACACGCAAGATCTGTCTGCAGCTCTCTGAATGGCTTGTTTAAAAGAATCTCCTTTAACAAGCATAGGATTTCAAATAAAGAGAAATAAAGGAACTTATTTTATAGCTGAATTATTGTGAACATTTAAAGTTAATGACATTAGCTGAACACATATTTTGTTATATATTTAAATGGATGAAATGTGTTAATACATAAGCAAGGACGCTCAACATTGCTTTCTAACTTCAGCTATAATAGGCTGGAGCCTATTATTGTATATAAACAATACAGAATATTTAATTCCATCATTAATTCAACCAGTTTTAAGTTTATCTGCATTTGTTCAAAACACTTAAAAATGTTCAAAAGTGTATTTTTAACATGTTCCAAGCCAACCTTCTGGTAACACTTTACAATACTGTTCCACCATAAGCGTTTATTGATGCTTAATTCTTGCTTGGATAATCATGAGTTCATGTATGACTCATTCCTGCATTAATGAATACTATATCATCAGTTCAGGAAGAGAGTATATCATTAATAGTCTAAGTAATATCTGAAGTAACCCTCCTGTTATGTTGCGGGTCAAATTAACCCTTTTTGAAGTCAATTTTAGGTAATATATGCCCTCCAAACTAGCTAAATACAGCATACAAATCTGGGCAATATGTGACAGAAGATGTGTCATGTTAATTTATCAACAACACTTCATAAAAAAAAAAAAAAAATCAAAATGTAAAGTAAAATAAAAAAAATTCAAAATGTAAAACTATTGTATTTATATTTAGGTATTTCCAATGTATATTAAAAGACGTTTTAATATAAATTTTAATTAAAAAAGAGTGAGTAATCCTCATTGAACTATGATCTGTGAGAATTAAAGAACACCAATGGCCCAAATTTTGATTTAAATGGTTAGTAATGGAGCTAATAATGAGATTAAAAAATGTGTATAATTGAATATGCCCCAGGTCAAATTGACCCAGGAACATTATTGCTGTTCCAGAGAAACGAACATAACAGGACGGTTAATATTAATTCATTGGTTAATTCACTGTTAATATCTAGTATTATTTAATGTCATTAATACATGTTTTAATTACCACAGTGGGTTGATTGTGCATTGTTCCTCATGATGAGTTAAAAATGGTGCCCCACCAAGTTAAATCACAATATGATTATATCTCCGTTTAACAGTAGTTAATGGTTAATTAAGACCTATGCTGATTATGGTTTAAGACAATATCTGATAGCAGCAGCAGTAAAGTAGATACAGTCAGAATTACACAATAAAAATGAGTTAGATTATTCTCAATTTGTTTAAAAAAATACATAAAGAAAACACATTATATTACAAAGCCCATTGCTTATGCAGCTTCACCTACAGTGAGCATCACTGCTGCATCCATAAAGACTTAACACTTTGTTAATTAGCTGAATGTTAACTCTGTGAGAAATAAACAAAACTTGTTTTCTAGGTATTTCAGAAGTACACTATGTTGCTTTTCCTCCAAACTTATTCTGCTTATGAACTTTTACTAAAACAGAAAACTTATGTTTTCTCTCTGTATCCACTCTGCTCAAACTAACTTGTTCAGTCTGTCTGTATTTCACCATCCACTGTTCTTAAACATTGAAAATGGTCTGTCA
The DNA here is from genome assembly GCF_009762535.1 of Notolabrus celidotus. Lineage (NCBI taxonomy): Eukaryota > Metazoa > Chordata > Actinopteri > Labriformes > Labridae > Notolabrus > Notolabrus celidotus. Next base: position 13,743,893 of record NC_048294.1, on the reverse strand, counting down.
CTCTCCATGGTGCTGAAACATTCAAACCCAGTCTATTTGCTGTTTCGTCTTGTACCACCGGATTATTACTGCATGGTGCACATGGAGTTGCCATTAGCACTGAGCAACAACAACAACAGGCAAGTGCAGCAGCATAAAACCCAGCAAACTGCCTCCAATCACCGGCGACCTTATCTGTCCTGAAACACCCTTGTTAGTGCATAGCTATACATTACAATCCTTTTATTGAAGTGACACAATCTGGCCTGGTGACTGAAAGACTCTCAGATGATACAGAGTAAATACATTTCTTTTGAAGCTTGTCTCGACTCTACAGTACACAGCTTTTAATGGAGTAACCGACCAGTTTGCGAATGGGACTATATTTCTGGCTTCGAAGCAAAAGTTCAAGCTCCCTTCATGGGATTTCAGAGCCCACTCGACTTTGTCACTTCATTTTCTGCCAATGTGGCATGACTTGAACTACACATTCGGTTTCCTTGCTAATCCCTGAACTGCTCTTCTGAAATAGCTTATAAAGATTCAATGCCCTGAACTCTTTGGCATTCTTTCTGGCCAGTTATTAAATATTTTCTTTCCTATGGAGTGACTTTTAGACATTCTTATGGTGCTTTCGAAAGGCCTCTTATTTTGAAAGTGCATTTAGTAGAGGATTCCAGCTCCATTATATCATGATCCTTTGCAAAGTTCTTTGAACCATGCACACTAGTGAATAATGTGCAATAGAAATAAAAAAGCTGAGTTAAAGCTGCTGTTGGTAGTCATGATATAAACACCAGTTCGGAGAGAGATTTCAAATGTCAACACTACCCCTCCCCTCTCTGCTCCCGTAACCCCGCCCACAAAAGATTGCTGTGCGTGTTCTATGTGGAAGTAGTGGCTTCAAAGGCTTTGGAAAACACAGAGATTTCGCCATTATCTCAAATTACTTCAATTACTGATGAGTACCGATGGGTATTATGACCTTTTCTCCAAACCCAGCAGAAAAAAGTTTTTTTACACCATTCCTACCAACAGCAGCTTTACCTGTTGTGCATTTTTAATTGTAGTGTGTTTGCTTTGACAATTAAATGAGACGTCCATATAAGTAAGGTATTTACACCCAGAACAACAAATCAGAAACACTCTCTTTCATACACCCCAAAGATTTTTATCTCTATGATATTGTGCAGCCTTCATTTGACTTTCTTCTAATACCGTCTCAGTTCTTACTCCTGTGATGTTTCATTTTGACTAGATGAACCATTCATTAGTTCCACTGCCTCTGTGTATATGCACAAGTCTTCATTTTGGAACTGTCCAATAGTTTTATTACCTTAAATAACGTGCTAACCCAGCCATTGTTAATTGCAAAACAGATGGCTGCACATAATCCATTTTTACAATCAGACCACTTCAATCGCGCTCGCTGGTGGTCAAGAAAATGACCGCGTGACCTTCATGGGAATGCCTCTAAATGAGACAATGAACACTGCATTAATCCAAATGGTCGGCTGGGCTGTGGCCACAGCTGGCAGGAAGCCATCACGATGGTCTTTATGAAACACTGTGTTTTAACTCCCCTGGTACCCTCAAGATAAAGGGCAGAGTGTATGTGGTTAGTAATGAGAATGAAATTGGAATGGGAAGATTGTTTAACTGAGACACAGAGCTTAGATTTGTCCAGGACACTCGGATTATAATGACAGGCTGTGAAGAGTTTGTACTGTACACAGAATATTGAGCAGGCTCCTATCAGTACATGCTTGAACAGGAATTTTGTTTCCTGGGCCAAAATAGTGATGGCCAACTTATTTCCTACTCACGCTTGAATAGAATAATCAAAGTGGTATTGTTTTTTGAATATTACATTGCAAGCACCACATTAAACATCCAGATCATGGCTGTTTAAACGGTTTAATATAGATAAGTATGATTCTCATGTGGAAATCCACTTTTTTTGTTATCCAGAATCCTTTTATCCAGATTACTTTCTCCAGGTTTTTCAAATAAAAATTGGATCAACCATATCCTGATCTCTATTCACAGACTCAAAAAAGAAATGTTGAATCTGTACACAGGGGTCTTGATTCTCAGTATGTTTTTGTTTGTATGTTTTGTAGCCCAAGCAGTGTTGACCAATCCTGGAAAAGCAGGCTTTGGTGTAAGTAGGGAAAAACATTGTGTGTGGAGAGCAAAAGCAGGCAGGACGTATTCCCCTGCAATGACTTTCAGGCTCCAATAGGCAACAATTTATGTGTCCTTCTAATCAGATATCTTCATGCAAGTGCAGCTAACAAATGATCGAGATTAGAAATTTTAATTTTAGCAACAAATCTGCTTGACGCTGTGTTGTCATATCCCAGCTGTGGTCAGATTTGCAGACAACTTGGACTTAATTAAAATGTATTGATTCAACCTTAAGAAAAACATTTTAATAGCAATTTATGTCTTCTAGTAAGACCAAACTTGACGATGTTTGCATTTTAATCTGTAAATCACAAGAACACGTTTTTCTCAGGTTCTTGCTACTGAAGAGTGCCAACAGTTGAATTAAAGCACACTTGAATGCGGTACCCAGGTTGATATAATAGACCAAGAAATGACAGTGTTTATGTTGCAGATGTAACAATGATAGACACTGAGTGCTGATGGTTCCTGAGATTGACCTTATCCAGATATAGAGTCAGGTCAAAGTTTATCTATATAACACATTTTAAAAGAACTGCACTTGACTTAAGTGAAACACAATATCAATTAAAAAGCAAATAGACCTTAAATGCTAACTAAATCTGGTATGCGGTGCTCTGAATGGGGCACAAGTCCAAATAATGGTTTTTTACATCTGTTTTATATTGAATAAGTTATGTTCAATATTACCAGCTTTTTGGTTTCTTATTTTAAAGGGACATTATCCCCTAATATTTTGAAAGTTAGACTTATACACTTTAAAAGTTTTAACATCACAAAGTTGAGGTTTTATCCAAACAAAATCAAAGATTATACAATTTTTTTTTTCAACTTTCTTCTGAACAACCTGATTTCAAGGTTTGATCTGCTCTGAAAGCTTTATTCAGGTCAGGTTACTTTTGAACAACTTCCTGTCAGAACATTTCCTGTCAGTTCCTCCGTAGCATCAAGATCCATTAGAGATTAATGATCTTTTAATCTCCTGTGCTTTGCCAATATCAGAGACGGATTAAGCGACTTGGAGAATGTTAATCGATTGTGACAAGAGACAGATCATAAAACGTTTAATATCCTAACCAACTTTGATAGAAGAGAAATTAGAGGACTTGAAAACTCTAACCAGTTGTGACGCAGAACTGCATCGTAAACATAACAGAATAGTTCAGAGATCTTTGTCAATCAGGCTTGTTGACCTAGTGGAACCTGTCATTCACCACAAGATATTCCCTCTGACTCAAACTGTATCACTGACTGAAGAGATTTCAGGGCCTCAGAAACCCAGGGATCTTTGCTGTTCAGAATTAGGGATAGAAGTCAAACTCAGCCTGCTCTGCTTCGCCTACTGTTCATCAGCTTGTATCGACTCTTGACTGACTCATCCCTTTTGAGAATCTGTGATCTTGACTCAGCAAAGAACCACAAAGAAATGTGGTTTCAAATATCAAGCGTGTTGATATCATCAAAGCTACACAGGTCAGTGTGAAAAATCAATTCAGCTGCATAGAAGAAAGAGGTATCATGGTCTGAGCTTCCTCTATTACTCCTCTTTGGGTCATCGGTGACAGAAACACCAACGTACTAACTCGTTGACTTTGAATTGGATTGACAGATACTCATGGTTTGAAGTGGCATGTGTTTACTGTACGGTATTGAAATGCTTGATTGTTTATGTTTCCATTATTTGCAGCAATGATCTGCCAGACAACGCAGAGGTGTCTCGTGTGACGGAAACCTTGGTGAACACGCCTGGCTTTGGGACTCGCTGCATGGATGGAGACCCAATACCGTGAGTGTTTCAACTAAAAGTACACAATCTGCACACTCATTCATGCCAAATCGAAACTTTGTGCAAGATAAAAACAACCCAGAGCATGAGAACGGAGTGCTTTACAAGGTTTTAAAAAACAAACGATCACCCCGATCAGAAGGAGTTCAATAATGAATGAACCTTCTTCAATTTAAAAGTGATCAATATAACTCCTGAGTTTAGAGCCAGCACAGTTCACAGTGCTTTCACAACACAAAGGCCATGAGAGGCTTACTGCTCTTAAGATGTTATAACAAATACAATAAATCATTCAACTGAGTGGAACTATCAAACAGTCTTTTAAGAAATACTGTATTTATGACTTGTGCTATTTGTATGAAGTGGTTAAAATGTAAAGAAGGTATGCACTGATCTCACTTTCACACTGGGCCATGCCACCTCAGTTGGAATAAGTGGCAGAACATCTGACAATCTGGCTGCCTTCAGTAGAGGAAATGATGAAAACAGGAGTAAAACCAAGCAGCAACCTCTGGTCTAAAAATATGAGTCCAATGCGGAAGTGCTAAAAACTGCAGTTCACTGGGAATCCGCTTGAGGCTGGCTCCGGAAGTCTGTGAGACACATACACATGCATGGGAAAGAGCCGATCTTTACAGCAGAAATAAACATGTTTACAGCCTGGTACAAAAGACGAGTGTAGTCTGGATAGCTAATTTCTCGATCGGCTCTCACGTGAGGGGGGTGAATTTTTTTCTAAAGTGGTACTTTCAAAGATATTGAGATTACGAGTCTTCCAATGAGAGGCACAGCTGACTTGATTGACAGGCGGGAACACTGTAGCTGTTGGCTAGGAGGCTCAAAGCCCGCCTCTTTACGTCACAATCGCTCGACAGCAGCAATATGGCTGCCGCCGCTGATTAGTCTCAAAACAGTGCTTCAGAAACAGATGGGTGACGTCATGGATCCTACGTTCATATTTTATACAGTCTATGAGTAAAACTGACAAATATGCATTCGATTTGAGGACACTTTGATTCTACAGAGATCCCTACAGCTGACTAAAGGCACAGTGATGAACATGTGACCAGCAATCAGGTTTCCTTAAGTTTGTATGTAGCTGATATCAAAGCTGGGGAAGTTCACAAAGAAAGGCATGCAGGAAATTAGCTTGAAAATTGATTCTCGTAAACTTATGGAATCAAATATTTTACGAAAGTATTATTTTCACTGCCCACAGAGAACATCAGGATGTCCTAATAAGTGATAGGACTCATATTTCCCCACTTTGTCTTTCAGGAAGTTACCATGCTCTTCGGATGGCTCTGATTGGTTTACTCCATCCGTGGATCAATCCATCACAGACATCTTCCTCAACGGCAACTGGAGCATGTCTAACCCCTCCCCCTCCTGTCAGTGCAGCACACCTAAACGCACCATAATGTTACCCGAATGTCCACCTGGTGCAGGCGGGCTCCCTCCACCTCAGGTTAGTTGTGTACACTTAAGCTTTTGTGCCTTATTTCCCGCGGGTGGTGAGGCAGTTTGAGCGACAATTATGTGACTTTGAGGTCAAAGATTTGAAGCCCTGGAACAGAAGCCATGTCAGTCTGTCTGAATTCCCTTTTAGAAAGACAGTTAAACGCTGCTTCAGCCACCTGGGGTTCTGCTCCCAGCTGCTTTTTGCTTCTTGGACCACCTACTGTACTATGTCACGGTTAAATAAACTGCAACGAAGAGAGGGAAAAAATACAAAATAAGTCTGTGACACAACAGTGCAATGAAAAATGCTTGTCATGGAAGCTTTTGGCTTGGAGTGTGAAAGACCCAGTCAGCATCATTTTGATTTGGAAATGTTAAGGTACTTACTAACAAGGGATTTGCATTGCATTGCAAAATGTAAATCAGCCTTTTGTGCTGCCTTCCTTTTGTGGACTCGCGCAGGGGCATGAAAGTAAGGCCAAAATTGATTCCACTGAAAGTACACCGAATTGGCCATTGAGAATGATTCAGCTTGTTCCACATACTAAAAATTCATAGAAAATGTACCCACAGTGTTTCCTTTTACCCAAACTTCAACCTTGCAGCACCTTTTATGACATTTTACAACACTCACTGCCAGCAAAGACTCTTCAAAGAACCTTCCCTTTTCAGCTTGCATTAGGAGACCTGAGGGGTTTACATGTCTCACCCTCCACCAAGAAGTCAATACCAATCTTTTATAGGCCATTACTTGAGTGGTATACATGACCAAATCCAGCTAGGGCCAATGGTGCAAGGTCTGACCTGCAGAGGCTTGATCAAGACCTGGATCGATGGGCAAGTTAGACACCCTGCATCCCTGTCCACCAGCCCCCACCTGCTGACTGAACCAATCACAATAAAGAGACAAAGTGGTGTCTCAGCTGGAGCTAACTTGTTTGCACCGCTGCCTCCCAATGATAATGAGAAAGCCAAGCTTGAGAGAAAACAGACGGAGAAGCTGCCACCTCCACTCCAGTGTCATTTTATTAGAGATGGCTTTTGTCTGTTTACTCAGTCTGGTTGGCATGCACCTGCATTTCAAGAGATCTAAACTTGAATTTCTCATTCCTAACCCCTCCCAAATCTGCCATTATTTTCTTCCTCTCAGAGTCCTCAAATGGTTGAGAATTTGTTCGTGCTGGTTATCCACAGATGGAGGGAGGGAAGCAGGGGGGGAGTTCTGGTGTCTGATACCTGAGATTTGGCTGCAGACTTACAATTTCACACCTTCAGCCTCATTTTCATACAGACGAGCGGTCTCTGGTGATTTGGACGAGCATAGGCTCTTCTGTGATAATGGACAGTCATGCTGCAGATTGGATAGATTTCTGCTCAGACAAACCAGCGTGCCAGACAAACTGCTATTTGGCAAACTGTTTCTAAGTCCTAGCAGATGTCTTTGTCAGACTAAAGCAGAATTTATGCAAATCATTGCAAGAACTTTCAATCATTTGAAGACATTGATCTCACACAGACTGAATTGTTAGTACGAGTGGATTGCAGAAGTGGGAACAGCACATTTGTTTAGGTAAATCAAAGACTGAATGTGAGAAACTAAATGTGTTTTTGTTTTCCAAAACATGTAAGAAGAATAATGCTGCTTACTGATCCTTCAATTTAAAATTCTTATTTTCTTTCTTTCAAAAGCTGACAAATAGCTGTACACACGACACATGGCATATCCCCCATTGTGCTCATGTCAACCACTAAGGACATTAATATATTTCTAATTAAGCCCACATCCTAATCCTGCTGTCCAAAAACAAAAGGACTAAATAGGATGCATGCACACGTACAAGCAAGTACTTCTGTTGGCTTAGTTCTTAAGGGAGGTAAGACAGTGTTCAAAATGGATCTTATGGCACAGTTTAGAAAAATATACACAATAACACAACCCAGGCTTTATCTAAAAGTTTTTTATCCCATTAGTATGACGGCATTTCCCCTTTTTATAATGTATTTATTTTGGATGAGTCATCTTAACAAGAAAAATGAGACTATATGTACAAAAAAGACTCAATCCAGACAGTCAAAACGACAGGAAGTGGAAGTGCAGGGCTCATTTGCCACACTTTTCTTTTCCCTCCAGTCCCCTATACTTCCCCCTATACAATATCCTACACCATGTAACGTGCCAATTTCACACCCTCTACAGATCAGTATTGCTTGTTGAACTTGTGCAAGTCCTGCTGTGAGCTCCTTCATGTGACAAGGCCAATCCGGGGCTGCATTAAAGTAGAAACTGTCTAGATATCATGTTATGGGATGATTGTTGAGACAGTCAAACAAGAGAGGTGCCCTTTGTGTAACCTTTTCCCTTCCCTGACGTACAGTCCTATTTTATGACAGCACTGTCAAGGACTCCCCCATTTGTTGAGGTGCTAGCTTTATCTTCATATCTACCTGGTACCCTTACCTTGTTTTGTAGTGTGTTCTTTTTCTCCTCTTGTCCCACTTCTTGAATTTGAAAAAGCATCATACTGCGGTATTGTGTGGTATTGTAAAACCCCAATTCCCAAAATGTTGGGACGCTATGTAACTATTAACTTAAAAATGTTACTGTTTTATGAGAAATAAATGTAAAAAAAAATTAAGTGATATTTTTGGGCTTTTTTTCCTTTATTGAACTTGGAAAGCTGAAGAGAGACAGGAAATGTCAGGAGTAGAGAGTGGGGGAAGACATGCAACAAATGGTCGCGGCAGGGAGTCAAACCGGTGACCTCCACAACGAGGGCTGTAGGCTATGTATGTGGGTCACTTAGACCGCTAGGCCACCAGCGCCCCAATAAATGTGGATTTTGAATTTGATTGCATCAATACATTTCAGAAGAGTTGAGTCAGGGGCCTGTTTACCATTGTGTAGCATCACCTCTTCTTTTTACAACACTGGACATTTTTGGGAACCCAGGAGACCAGTTTTCAGAGGTTTGAAAGGGAAATGTCCCATTCTTGGCTGATTTCAATTTCAGCAGCTCAACAGTTTTGGATGTCCCCTGTCGTATTTGTTGTTTCATGATGCACTAGTTGTTTACATTGGATGACAGGTTGAGACTGCAGACAGGCCAGTTTAGCACCTGGACACTTCTACTACAGAGCCATAGTGTTGTTATATAGACATAGTCTGGGTGGCAGCATGTGTTGCTCTAAAACCAGTTCCGGTTAAAAAGCTAAGTGGTTCTTCTCCTTGTTGGAGCTGAGGATGTGGTATCCATGATTTTCCAAAAGAATGTCAAATTCTGATATAGGAAAATGTTCCGCTTCTTTTCTGAATTGTGTCAATACACGGTTTCCTTTTTGAATGAATACAGTTTTAACCTGCATTTGGTGGTACAGTGACAGATTATTCACAGACATGTTTTTTAGAAGAGATTTTGAGCCCATGCAGTGATTTCCACTACAGAGTCATGTCTGTTTTTAATGCGGTACTTATGTACTTACAATGATGAAGTCTTAAGTTCTTTGCAGTTCTACGCTAATATTCTGAAAGTGTTGAAATATTTGTTCACGCAGTTTGTCACAAAGTAGTAAACTTCCTCCCATCTTTACTTCTTAGAGACTCAACCTCTCCGGAGTGCTCTTTTTATATCCAGTCCTGTTACCAGCCTGTTGCAAATTGACTGAAATAGCTCTAGAATTTCCTCAAGGTTTTTTCTTCTTCTTCCTATTTAACAGCTGGACAAAATTTTCATCATTTTGTTGTCCAATCCCATCTTTTCTTGCAATGTGTTGCTGGCATCAAGTTTAAAATGAGCATATATTTTCATAAAATAACACATTTATCTTCAACGTCTGTCTTTGTCATTGTCTTTGCACTATTGTCTGTAAACCTTTGAAATGTGTTTCTAAGAACATTTTACATAGCTTCCCAACTCTTTTGGAAGTGAGGCTCTATGAATAACTTATATTTACTATTTTACTTTATTTGAACTGTATCCAATGCTTTAAAGGGTTGGGGCTTTCATTACACTAAGTTTGTAAAATTCCTGTTTTGTTTTCTTGCATCATTTCCCTTTTATTTGCAACATCATATTTGGTCCCACTCTAGATCCTGGAAACAGATATTAAATGGACTTCCATTTTGCATGGAAAACACCCTTAAGGACTCTGAGTTATTATCATGCAGACATAGTGTTGCCTGTTTCCCACTGTGGCTAAAGGAAGTTTGAATTTTGAAGCTACAAAGGAGTATAGAAAAAGAAAAGCGAGCGGTGTAATTATATGTAATACGCATGCTGTTAACAGTGACATTCACACATAATCACTGCCTTTTGTTCATTATGCAACACACAATTTGTTTGCAATGGTCAGCTTTTGTAACACAGTGAGCCAGCAAACTTTTCATCTTTTTATTTCATCATCTGAGACCTTTAAAGATTTAAAAAGCTGGGATAGTTTGAGAGTTAATGCTGTTAAAAAAAATGATGTCATTTGAGTTGAAATGCTTGATCGTGGTCTTTCCTCCACCCTTAAAGTATAGATGCAAGTTTACCAGCCCACTACTGCAATGCTTCTTTATACATGACAGTGAATAAATGTATGGAACTGCAACCAATAACACCACACATCTTGGTAACCCTTTCCACCTCTCTGCTGTAAACTATAATCCACAAGTGTGCCATAACCAATAATTTACAGAGTGAGATGTAGTGTAGTGCATAAGGTCATGTAAAGCAACATATATATTGTGTTGTGTAGTGTGGCTGTCATACTCGGATACACAGTCCACAGATTGAGAGCATCGTTGCTTGTTGTATGGTTTGATAAATACCATAACAAATATGAATAAATGCATGAGGCAAGCTTCTTAACACACATGCACCTATAACGATGGAGGTGCATGGGAAAGTGTGCATTAGTCACCTGTAGACTTTGGTCCAATGCGTTGGGTGGAGGCATAAATTAAATCCAAGGCAGAGACCACCCACAGTTGCTGAGCACACTGTGAGGATGTATTCCCTTTGACCTGAAAGCTTCCCCCTTTGAATAAATCATGACAAACTCTACCAGCTTCCCACTACTCTTCTTTTTTTTTTAATCTTTTATCCTGCCCATCCTGCGAATATGCCCTTGAGAAACCACAGAAAAGACAAGTGAGAGAAAAAACACGGACGCCCAACCGCAGGGAGCCGGTGCGAGATCATTGTTTCCATGGAAATGGCAGGCAACAGTAAGCCCATTATCAATTCTGAGGTATTGACTCTCGTTCACTGGTGATATTTAACCTTCATAGATGAATAGGCCGTCATGCGTGCAGAGGAATTGATAAAGCCACCACGTTCAGCGAATTACGATTGATGTCTTTATCATTTGGAGACTGGCCTAACTACGGCTTGCTTGCAAATTACTCTCCTTGGCCTCATCTATCAGGGTATTGAAGTTTGGCATTGGTTTACCATTTGAATGGGAAAAAGGCAAAGTATTCTGCACAGGAGACACGACTACCTTTTCCTGTGTCGTTTGTTTGTTGGACAAAAGGGGCTTTTAAGTGGAGTATTTCTCGTACTTTTAGAAAAATAAATCGATATTTAAATAATGTCGTATGATACTGTGAGTGTTACATTGTCAATGATTCATACCTGTCAACAGTAGTCATTGTAATAGTTCATTTAAAACAGCATTAGCAGTTTATCTTTACACAAAAACACATGGAGGTCAAATGACATGTTCATATGAGGTCATTAGTTCATTAAGGGACTAAACTGTTAAAAAAATGTAGGCTAAAGGTTAAGCTTGTTCTACCTACCATTTTTACATAACATACATAAGCTATTAGGCATCCCTAATGAGTTGTAGTTACACCAAAATAAAGCGTAACAAACAGACAGTCTAAGGTTTCATACCAGTTTAAAAAGAAAATGAAAGTAACATAACTTGTGGAGTTCCAGAGAATGTCACACTAAACAAGCAAGAAACAAGAAAATCAAGAAGGTAAAGATAGTGAAATCAACAAGTTAAAAAGCCGAAATGTAATTAAAAAATAAATAATTAACAATATTACGACAGTTTAGAGAAAGCCCTTTGATAAAAAAATGTATTCAGTGGTAACGTAAAAGAGAGTACAGACTCAGCTAACCTGGGATCCTCTGACAGGGAATTCAGAAGCTTTGAGGCTTTAGCGGTGGAGGCCCAATCACCTCTGGTTGTAAGATGAGATTCATGAATGAAAAGAAAGTTCCTGCTAACAGCAAATAGGTGCATAAATACCTTACTGTGTAGGCTTTTAAAATCATACCATAAACTCCACCCCCCTCGCTAACATTAATATTACCATAGATGTCACTGCTTGATCAGCATGTGATTCATTTCCTGTTAATCCACAGAAGCTTGACCACAGCTGAACCCCATTCAGAGCCCACTTTAAATGACACATTTTAACAGCAAGATTTAACACGTTAACAGCCTGCTCAAGAAAGACTTTTAGCCTCAAAACTGTATGAGGTAAAATTATATTATATTATATCAGTTACATTAAAGCTACAAATTATGCATAGTTATGCATACGTAGGGTTGATTTGACAGACAAAAATTGCATTCTTAAGCTCTTTGCCAGAGTTCTCAGATCCTCCTCTTTTCTTGTTTCTAGATTAGTCAGATATTAGCTCAGGGGTGACAAACTCATTTCAGTTTAGGGGCCATATACAGCCCAATTTGATCTCAAGTGGGCCGGGCCAGTAAAACCATAGCATAATAACCTATAGAGAAGGACAACTCAAAATGTTCCCCTTTGTTTTAGTGCAGAAAGTACATTTACATTCTGAAAATATTCATATTACATGAACTATCTTTTTTTACGCACATGTATGGTAAGCATGTGTACGATATATCGCTCCTTTTTTCGAAAAAAGGTGGATCCACCGCTTCTGCTGTTACAAGTTTTCATACATGAAAATAGTGTTGATTGGATCTTGAAGTACTCTAAAAAGTCTATGAATTTCCACTGGATTATGCAAACTGCAGATATTCTCCCAGAGCGCAGTTCAGGTGCACTCTGTCTGCACAATGACTGTATGCGACCCCCAGAGGATAAATCTGAAATAGCAGTTACTTTTATTGAAAAATTATAGCTTATGTCTGCTCTGTAATTGTGTTACTTTGGGAAGTCATCCACAGGCCGGATTGGAACCTCTTGTGGGACGGTTTTGACCCGTGGGCCGTATGTTTGACACCCCTGTATTAGCTGGAGTTAACATTTCCAATGTTGCAACTGCCATCTATGAGCTTCACAGTGGCTCTTCAGAATTCAGTGGGTCTTGTCACTGAGAATGGATCCATGTTTTTCACTGTCTAGTTTGTATATTACATGTGCTGTTTTTAGATCAATTGTATCATGCAATGTAAAAGCATGTATGTAATAAGGATGGTGCATTGCTTTTCGACTCGAATAGATCAGTTCTGCAGCTTTTAAAACAGATTAGTCTTAGTTTGTGTAAGTTTATATGTTACCCCATTTTTCCACATGGTAGGTCATATACGTGAATATAGCAGAACAACCAAGCGAAAATGAGTTCTGAGTTAGGATATTTCCAGTTTTACTTGATAGGGCAATGTTTTTTGACATTTTAGTCCATTACGTATATGTGGCTTCCAAAAAAAGTTTATGATCAATTATCTCACCCAGAAATTTGTTTTCATACACAGTCTCTGTTTCAACATGGTTAATGTAGATTCTGAAAACATGAGGAATGTGTAAACTGGTGGTAGGTTTTTTTTAACCCAACAACATCTGTTAGCCAGGAACAAATCCAACATATCAGCTCCAAAAACCCCCACCAGTCCAACGTGGCAAAAACAACAGGCTGACACATCCTTTCTTTGCCGGGGCCCTGTTGATTTGTCACTTTGACTCCTAAACACCCGCAGATCCATTTTAGTGTAAAATGACCTGTCCAGAGCCACCCTCTCAGCAGAAGGCAAGAGATGCTTGAAAAAACAAAAGCAGAAAGGTCAGTGAATTGCGAGGTGAGGCAAATGGTGGATGAGGCACTGGCTTCTCTTTGTTGTGGCGAAAAAAGAACAGAAGGGGGACTGGATAAAAATCTGTCACCAAGGTGGATGTTTACAAAATTGCCACAGCTGTTTTTTTGTTGTGGTTACCAACAGCATGGTTGTAACCCAACAAGGGTGTTCACACACTAAGCTAATAGTATTGTTTTGCTCAATTAAATATGATGGTTGTGATGTGATCATATTGGACATAATCACATAACACAATGGCAGATGCTCAAATGAAGGCCAGCTCCTGGAATACACATGATGACAAACAATTGTGCAATAAACAGCCTGTCACTTCTGCTCAAAATGCTTAAATCATAATGATCTCAGAAGAACTGAAAGCACACAGGCTGAAACACAATCAGATGGATCAACATTAGGAATACATAAAATGGGTTTATTCTCAAAAAACACAGGAAGCATGTCAACTGCGTGACAACTAATGAAGTGTGACGGCTCTGGCTTGTGCCGTCATAGCATTCATGCAGGCTACATATTGACTGTGTGTCGTAAGGATGAGCCTGAATCCATACTGTATATGTATTTGGAAAAAGGACAGATCATGAGATGGGTATGTATATCCTCCAAATCTGAATATGCTTGTTATTGCATTTTAAAAGTACATTTTTATGCTATGCGCTTCATTGAAGCATGCGCTGCCTGAAGCCCTACAGCTTCAGTCCCTCTGAAGGGCCCTTCCTCCCACTGGATTCTTTCTCTGAGGCTTATGCTTAATCTAAGTCAAACCTCTGCAACATGTGTCAAAAAAAAGGCGAAGGATCCATCATTTTAGTGGGATGTGTTAATTTCCTCCATTTAAAAAGCCCCAGTCTAAAGTCGTTTCATTTGGTCCACATTATTGAAGTAATTTGGAAGAGTCTCACATTGGGACAGGAATCATTAATAGTTCGGCAGTGAAAGCTTTTTCTTTTGCAGTCAGATTTCTTTACAGCTCCTGCAAACCATACATAAGAATTAAGTTTAAACTTTTAGATTTTAATTGTGTGTGTTAATTTCTTTCATTTTAATACCAAGTCCTTTTTAAGTTGAAACCCAGTCTCGCATTGAGGAAGAGAGAGGAAAAGGAAAGGAGCTATAGGCAGGCACTGGTAGATGAAAGCTTTGGGTGGCAACTGGTATATCTTGTATCCCAGTCAAATTTCCTCCAAGCCACAACATGTTTCATTAAATATTGACTTAGCATCCCTTAAATCCTTGTAGTATTTCATGGTTGTTTAAATAGAGAGCAACAAGTAACAGTGACAGATGGTGACTTTTGTTAAAGTTAGTGATGGCAGAGTGATCTGTGATTGAAGCTAGCTATGGACTCTGAGTCTGACAGTATGAGGAGGCAGACATGTGTTATACTTATTTCGATGAGATTATGTTGAAGGCACAACAACAGCATTCCAAAATTAAATTTTAATTAAAAATTAACATGACGCCTTTTAATGTAAAGGCTGGCACACATCACAGGATTCTTCAAACCTTCACACATTTAGAGACCACACACTTGATGATAATAAAAGACAGATCGCACAAGATCTTTCTCTTCTGATCTTATAGTGTGTGGTGTGCACTACGGAGCACACCACACACTAACCAATTCTTTAGAAGAGTATCCAGTTATTCATGCTCAATATTCCAAATCTGTCAAAAAGGACACCAAAATGGAAAACCAGCCATCATGCAGCACGCAGCAAACACGCTTCCTATGTGAAGCAGGCAAAATTGGCAGTATGAGTTTACCTTAGATTTTAAAGGTCCTGTTTTCTACATATATACCCTGTTTGATTGGTGAGCTTTCAGAAAGTGACCAAAAAAAACAAAGAAAACAAAATATACAAAGAAAAGTAGAGAATGAGACATGAGACATACAAACGTACAAACAATGGCAGTCAATATTAAAGTAATATACAGAATGATGTTTGACAAGTCTGGAAATGAAGGTATAATTTAGATTAATAAAAAACAGGGAGATGGGGAAAGAAGTAATAATAAACAAATGAAAATAACTGCAAAAATAAATAGAACGAACGAGTGTTTTTGTTGTAGCTGGTGATATCTACTTGTGCTATGTTTTTGGAACAGTTTGTGAGAAGGAGTGAAAGAAAAATTGACAATACAAATGAAAGAAAAATGAAAAGTGATTTTTCTCTTTGTGCAGTTAAATGTGAAGTTTGCCGTTGAGTTACTGCACGACACAAACAATGCCAAGATCAATGTGAACCCAGCACAGTCTCTTATCTCTCTCTAGGGCTCAAGTACGCCGGCTCATTCAACAGATTTGATTACTCCTTAGTTTACATTTCCCTCACCCCTGTTTGCTTCCCAAGCTATCAAGCTACAACAGTGTGGCAGAGAACTGATGTTATGTACAGAATGCCAAAGCACACTGAAGCCGGTAATGAACACGAGATGCAAGCCCAGGTATTTCACAATCACATAGTGTTCCCATTCCAGTCTTTTTTGATCCTGGATATGGACTAAGGCCAAAATAATTAGACTCACACTGACTGTATTCGCAGCTCTAAATTTATTGTACACACAGCGGTGAGTAAAAGCTCTTGTTTTTGGTTCTGTTTGTTTCAGAGTTTCTGTGGCTTTTTCAAAAGCGAAGCATGTTTGTTCAGAGATAAGCCAAGGTTGCTGCGCCGTTCGTCCTCCTTATCTTTGATTCATAAGCCAGATGGGTCCTCTTCTTCGTCGTCTTTCTCTTTCTGTTTTCTTCTGTGCTTTGTGATTCAAGTTCTCCTCCTCCTCCTCTTCTTTTTCCTTTTTTAACTCGTCTCCATCCTCTATCCACTCCTTTTTTATTTTCTTCTATTTATTTTTTTATCAGAGTATTTTATCTTCATTCTAATCTCCCTGTATTTGTCTCCTTCTTCTTGTTTAACCTAAACTCATCCTCATCTGCTCTTTCACTTTCTGTAACTTTTATACCCCTTGGAACAGCACTACTATGTGCTTCAAAACTTAAGACTGATTTATCCTGGAAAACAAAGCCTGTTTTGGACTCAGGAATGCAGAGAAGAGGTTCCAGCCAACTGATATATGGGGCAATGTATTTTGAACAGGTGGTTATGCAAATTAGCATCCTGACAGAGTGAGCAGGACCGTGATGTAACGCAAATTTGCATAACAACCCCTTACCTGGCTACCTACTAAAGATGTAAAAAGAAGACAATATATATTGATTGAAGGATTACTTATTGATTTCAAAAGGATTCATTTATATAGAAGTTGTCCCTCCAAATACAAAATGTTGACACTTTGGCACCAAATATGGGTGTTATAAGATATTCAGATGTATTTGTATTCACCATGTTGAAGACATGAAATAATGAAAGCTGTATCCCAGATCCATTATTTAACTGGATATTATTACCTGGCTTTCTTACTGATCTTACGGTTGTGTACAATGTCTGATTCTGATTGGTCAAAACCCCTTGACAAGCCCTTAATTATGATTGTTAACTTTCACTAATATGAGCAGAACCAGAGGCAAACTGATCACACATCATGTCAAATCAATCTGCCGAAAAGAGTTAAGGCAAATTTCGCTACTGCTTGTTGACACCATAGACCGTAAGGTGAGGTAAAACCGTTAACATCCGTTAGCATCAAAACAATATGGCTAAAACACTTGTTTTGGTTAGCATGCAAATACAGCAGGCTAAATAACATGGATATTTACATCTGGGATCCTATCCATAGACTATAAAATATTGCCGTAGTATCCGTGACGTCACCCATCTGTTTCTGAAGCGCTGTTTTGAGGCCAATCGTCTGCGGGAGACAGTTCAGTTGCTGCCATATTATACTTTTGATGCTTGTGACATAAATATAGCTGATACAAAGTCAGTACAGCTCTCAACATAACATTTTTCTGCCTACTTTAGCCAAGATCCATGCGTGGCTCATGGATGAAATAGAGTAGCCTTCTATTCTGGATTTTAGCACGTGAGATTTACATGAGATTGACATGAGACGCGTGAGAGATGTGCTGCTGAGGCCTGTGTCTGAATGGTCTGATCTGTTATCATCCACGCTGAATGAAAATCAAGCTGTTCACAGCTGTCACGCAGCCAACACGTATCCAGTTTGAAGCAGCCATAATGATGCTCTATAGAAACTAAGTGAAGAAAAAACAGGTTAGGTGACCACAACAAGAAACCCTTTGTTCTTAAAGCTTGTACATGAAGCCGCTGTAGTAGAATGTTAAATTTCCAGTGTATCTAAGGTGTACATTAGTAAATTGTGTAGTATTCAGAGGTCTGATAATTAGCATTGTGTTACCTCTTTAAATAAGCAAGGCTAAAGCAGGTTGCCGTTGGTGTATGTATGTGTGCATCATCATACACATGGTGGAGTGTATTCGTGGCTGTGTGTCGCACCCTCCCTTAATTGGATGTTTGAATGTACCCATTTATCCACAGAAGGGCATCTAATTAGGGTCCTTTGACATTAGACACAGCTTTTGCAGCTTTGTCGGGAGTCCACATGTCCACCAAGCTTCCCGTAGCAGGGCTTAATTGACTATTATGATAAGGGCTGAGAGAACATGTTCCATGCTACTGTGAACACACACCACCTGCAAAAAAAAAAAACCTTCATCGTTTGCTGTTCCGTTTTGTTGATCTTGCATTCACTTGATGAGTTTTTATGGCTGGCTGAGCAGTGGTCAGCCTAGCTGCTTAAAATGCTTCGCTACACACAGGAAAAGTTAAGTGCTTAGTTTAAAAGTTGCACATCCTCACATTAGTGAAAGCAAGGAAGCTGAACCTCTTTTGCATACAAGCAGTGTATCTCCAAATGTAATCTATGGATTAGATGTAAGTTTTCAGAATCACAGGTAGTTTTTGAAACAAATGTCAGTAGTTTTTAGATTAATGGTGCTCTAAGCTGTAGTCTCGTTTAAAGGCTGCTGTTGGGGAGGTTTTTGTTGGTTATGAAATTGATGTCTTGTTATGACGTACACAAGCAAATCAGCCCATCCAAGTTACGATCAACTCTATCTTTACATGCATTTCTTCTGTCTGAAACCGTTTGCGGGGGTTGTTGTCTGTCAAATGGTTGAACTGCCTGCTACCAAATAGTCTTTTGATGTTTTACATGGCAGATATTTTTTTTGATGAGCAATAACATTTGAGTATTAGAATGAAGCAGGGTGAGATTGTGTCTTTAAAAAGAGTACTTTCACATCCAGGACAAACGCAGCTGAGAGATGAGAGAACCGCTTTGTCTGCAGGGGTCACCCAAACAACAAAAAATGAAAAGTCCTCACAAGACCTTTAACTTTAACAACCTTTATAATGTGTTACGTGAAATGCGTACTTAAGAAACATATTAAAGCAAACACACAATTCCCCGGTGTTTTTGAATATTTCCTGCTTTCTCAGCTGTTGCTTTGGAGCCCCTTTCAGACATTATTTTTGGTTTCACATTCTGCACTTTAAGTGTTTTTAGTACTTTTTTTACCACTCTCATAGACCTCATTTTGTACAACTAGGTAACAGAAGGTAAAAAGTAACAGAATGAAAGAATGAAGGACTGGTTGCTGAACAAATACAGCATTTAATAACTCAAGAGGGAGATATTTATTCCAGGGAGTTGTTTAAAACCAAAACATTGCTCAAAGTTTTGCTATTTTTCGAGTTTCATCCATTGATTATCCTGAAAAATAAATGCACTGCATCTGCTGGATGTCTACATTGGCAACTGCTCGACTGTGTATTGACCAAATCATTTTTATAAGTTATTAGCTATAGGTTGTTGTTCCGCTCCCTTGTGGCCAGTAATAAGCTTTCAAGTTCCTGAAAAACATACTTCAAATAGATTTTTCTCTTCTCTTTCAGCGGATCCAAAACACAACAGACACCCTCCTGGATTTAACTGAAAGAAACATGACAGACTTCTTGGTCAAAACTTTTGAACACTCCGGCAAAACAAGGTAATGTATGTACTGTATGTTGTGAATTTCAACTCCGACTATGGTTCCCCTGCAGCATTTGAAGGGCTTTTTGAATCAGGGTTTCCCACAGCATTCAGGAATCTAGGAGCACTTTAGAGACTAGTGACTCTCCTCAGGCACTTTGGTTTTGGTCACACATGTGTTTATTTATTTTTTTCAACACAAAGAGAGCTAAATTACTGCCTGGGCTGCTGCTGTGATGTTGTTGCATCCACTTTTAGAAGGTCAGTTGAGAGCAATATGAATGAAAGGACAAAATTCCACACACTGTGATGCCATTTGTATCGCTGCATGTTTTGCATCTGCCATGCTCTGACAAATCCTGCTGGGCCTTCATTTGATATGCCTCCCATAAACTGTCATTTTAAAAACAATTAGACCAAACTGACAGTGATGGAAATTATTAACAGAGTGTGGGTGTGTTTGTTCAAGCCATGACTCCAGAAATACTTGTTTAATATCTGTCTCATGTTTCTGTGTCTACTTTAGTATTAAATGTGTAGGCGTGTTCATTCTTGATGGCACTCATCCACTCTTAGCTCCACTTTATCCTCCTTTTTCTCCCCCTTTTCTACCACTCCAGGTACGGAGGGATCTCTGTCGGAGCAGTCAACTCCCAAGTCCGCATGACCGAGGCGGCAATCGAAGCTTCACTCAAGGATCTCAAAGACCTATTCAGTACATTTCAAGTATGTAATAAACATTGACATTCACAGAGTCAAACCTGTTGATCCTCTAGAATACACAATGAGCCCAGAGGCATGCACAAAAAATGCTGAAGTCTTTGATTTGTTCATAAAACCAAGGACAAAAAACACCTCCCTATAATCATTAGTGTGCTGATTCTTTAATATGAGCTACATAAGCTTTAATGCTACACATCCATCATCCCATAGAGAGCTATTCACCTCACATTCCAAACCCATTTCATGCTTTTTGCCCACATTTTCAGCTTAGTTAAGGTATTGAGACAAATAATTAAGAAGTGCAGACAATAAAAGATTGAATAAATGAAAAAAATAGCAGAGAAACAAACTGAAAAACTCACATCAACTCGAACATTTGTTGTGTTTTTTGAGAAACACTTCATTAATGTTATATTTTAGATCTTGAGTTGTTCAGTTGCTCTTCCAGGTACTCAAACAGGCCTCGATTTACCTACAAAACCTGCACTAATCGGTGCATGGCATTCTTTGTTAAGTTAGCTTTGCATCTCAAGGAGAGGTGATGTTATTTGTTGCAAACTTTCGGACCCTGCTGGATCCTTAAAAATAGATTAGATAAATAGATTGTGCAAATCAGGCCAGTGACGTATGGAGGAAATAAAAAGTAAAGGCAGAAAAACACCTAAAGATGAGAAGAGGAGGTTCAGATTTCAGGGAGTGTCGATGGAAACTGGCTGTAATTGCCAGCATGGCTGTAAGTTAGAGAAGAAATCTGGGTCTCGACTTCATGACAACCCACATCCATGTACAGCCCTTTGTACCTTTTCATTCACACATTTGTTAACTATATCTGCCTTTATTCAATTAATATGAACACACTAATACACCTCAAGCAGGGCTTCTTGAACTTCATACCAACTGACGTGCCCCCTCTTTGAATCCACCTTTTCTGCAACTCTCTCTCAGCCCCTCTTCGACACACACACATACACACACATACGCAGTGGCTCATTAACATTTCAAATTTGGGATGTTCAAACTACTCTGAGATCAGCACATTGCTTCACCCTCAGGCGTCTCCGGTCTCATCCCTACCCGGGCTAACTTCTCTGTCTCCCAGATCTGGACGCTTAATGTGACTTTAATTTGTGCGGCAGTGGTGATGTAACCCTAATGGCCGGGCATTAGCCTTCCCAAGCTCTGCATTCCCTGTTATTAAAGTGCTACACTGTCCTTGGGAAATGTCTGGCTCTCTGCTGCTCGGCAGGCATTGAGATGTGAGACGTTAGCGGGAAGAAGCAGGCTTTTGCACTCTAAGCCACCTGTGCAGACGAAGAAGCAGGCAGTGAAATTTCTGTGCAATTGCATTTCCTGTATCCAGCAGGTAGAAAAAGAGTTCAGAGCTGAAAGTGGTGACGGGAATGAGGAGAAAAAAGAGGGCCTGTGTGATGGAATTTATTTGATCAAGCTTGAAAATGTATCTAAAATAGCATAGTGTCTTATGTATATGCTCTCAGTGTCTGTGCTGCTTCTCGAAATGCTTATTTAAGCTTCTCAAATAAGATCTTCTTTTTATTATTTTATGTTATTCAGAGAAATAGGCTCTTCATTTTAAAACCCATGAACTCCTTCCTGGCAAGTTCACAATCAATCTTGTGACCCATCAGCTATCATCTGACAGTACGTATCATTTAAAGTGACACACGACTTCTAGACAAGACTTACTTTACGATGCGTTACTTTTTTCACCGTCCAATTATCAACTTAAAGAACAACCGTGTGATCAGATCAAAGGAAAAGCAACATTTGCAGGGATGTACGGTGGCCCTGAAGTGCAAATCACAACGGCATTTCAGAAAACACAACGGCAAATCAGAAAACACAACGGCAAATCGAAAAACACAACGGCAAATCAGAAAACACAACGGCAAATCAGAAAACACAACGGCCACAGAAGAAGTAGGAACACTCAGTCCAACCAGCGATGAGTCATGTCCCCTGAGGGAACCTTCTTGTGTTTTTTGATTTGCCGTTGTGTTCTCTGATTTGCCGTTGTGTTTTCTGATTTGAAGTTGTGATTTGCACTTCAGGGCCACCGTAGGGATGTCTGCAAAATGAACTCATAATTTTTGGTTCATTAAGTCCTGCAGATTGTGCCTATACCTGAGTCTCAGTTTCACTGTAAATAGTAAGTTACACAGAGGCTTCACTTCGACTTCCTTGACCATTATGTATTAGAAAAAGAAGCTGGTTTTCTTTGGATGCTATCATCATGCCTAATCATCTGTTCTGCTGCTTCCCAGTTTCATTGTAAATAGGAAGCTATGCAGAGGCTTCACTTCAGCTTCCTTGAGCAGTATGTACCAGAGAAAGAGGCCTGTTTACTTGGGATGTGGTCATTGTGGATTGGGTTTCGCCTTCTTTTTCTCACCATATGGACTGATTTGGCTTGAATGCCTGCTGTTACATGATTGGTCAATACTACTCGTATTGTAAATATACCACAGAACTCTTCTCCAACTAAAATTCAGACCCTGCCTACAAATTCTGCATACAGAGATAAGTTCTCACTGCACAGACCATTTGACCACACTGTCACAAAGATCATTTGACCACCGAACTGTACGCTTTGGAAATCAAACCAAAAACACTCATGGCACACTCCAGTGGCTTTATTGCTGAGTCGTTAGAGGTCCTCTGGCCAAACCAGCCTTGTCATTGTCCTTGAACGGGGAGGAGTTGGTCGAGGATTAGACCCTGGCAGCTGCTGGCCCACTTCTCATCTCGTTTCAGTCACCACTAATCCTCAAGACGGCCGCCTGTTGGTGCTGCCCGCTGCTTTTTTGGCATGATGTAAACCAAAGTGGAGCAAAAACAACAATATACTGAAGATTCCTTTGCTTCTGCTGGAGGAAGCATCGCGGACATGAGTAGGAGTCTTGTTCTTTGCCCCGGTGTATGAATAGGTAATGACTTGGAACAGAGGGGCTGTTATTTAACACAAATGCTCCTGTCAGCGTAGATGGGGGCGTTTTTCTCTCCCTCTCTCCCTCTCACTCTCTTCCCTTTCAAACTGTGATATGGAAAGAGAAGACGAGTTCATGCTGCGTTACTGAAATGATGGGTAAACACTTTATTATGCCAAAAGAGCAGGCTTGATCTATGGCAGGGCAAAAAAAAAAAAAAAAAGGAAAACACATGCTCTGAATATATTCTTGAAATGTCTCCAAATTTCTCCGAATGTCACAATGTGGCGTAGGATTGGCTGAGTGCAGGATTGTGGGATAGAAATAATCACACAAGTGGTGTAATCTCCTCATCCCTCTGTCCTTAGGTAACTGTCTTTGTGGGCTGAAAATATCTTTTGTGTCTAATCCTTTCCACTCTCCCTCTCTCAGGGCAGACAAGCACTTGCACCTGAGCGCACACTTGCATTCTTGGGATGTCTTACTTGATTTTTCTCTTCTTATTTTTCCCGCCCCCCACCTCTCTCGCCTGTTGTCACCTGCACTTTTCCTCCACCGACCTCTTCCTCACTCCTCTCCTCTCCCCTGCTATATCCCCCCACGGTGAAGGCTGGGTCCAACAGGAGGTCCATTTGCATTTATATCACACGTGTAATGTGCTCAGTGCTCCTATGGCTGGCCTGAACAGCATGGTATCAACATGACACTTTGGAAATCGCATGCCTGTCATCCTGAGCCCTCATCCCAAGGCTCATTTCACCCGAAACATGAGTGCAGTTGAGCAGATTTTTAATGCAACCTGTCCACTTTCTCCTCTCACTGCTGTCTTTCTCTCCACCTCAAAAACAAAATGCAGCACACACTCTGCAGAGCATCTATTTTTTGAACAGTTATTTTTATTCTAATCTCTATATGAACACTCAGGGGCTCATAATCCACTCATACTACCTCCATCTGATTAGTGCATTGGGTAAAAAAAAGGCGATTTCTGTGACTCCTGAATCTTTGTTTCATGTTCTGTCCTTCCTCTGGTGATTTAAATTATTTCACACTACTTAATAAAACAGAAACGTCAGAGGAGCAAGTGCAAAAAAACTTGCAAGTAGCCAAAATAACAGGGGACACATTTTCACCCAAGTCTGTGGGAAATAAGTGGCTCAGCACACCCTCATGCTCTCTGCAAGTCTTAATTCTTGTCTCCCCCTGCCTCATGTTTTGCATTTCAAAGAGCAGAAGTGGTTTTCCAAGTGCATCCAATTAAGTCTCCTTGTGCTTTCTTTCCTGTTTTTTTTTTTTATTATTTTCAATAGGATAATGTGACTGATGAGATCTTCCCGAAGGCTGAAACACTGCTGAAGAAGCTGGGAACCAGGGACAACGTAAAGGTATTGCATTAATTGCCTTGTTCTCCTTTGCTCTGCTGCTTGATTTGATGCAATGAGATGAAAGTTTTGGGTGCAGGGAAATGAGGCAGGTGGAGAGGATTTTGGGCGTGAAGAGAAGTGATCAAGAGTGATAGAAAGACGGAGATAGCCAAGGACAAACTCAACTCAGTCTGCTTTTGTCCTGTTTTATTGTGAGACCATGTGTTTTCATTATTATACTCTGAATGATTAAACAGTAATAATTCAAGTAGTGTGTCCTTTTTGAGTGAAAATGAAAAAGGGGGTACACTTCAATTATTACATACAATTGTTTAATTTTGAATTTCAAGCCCAACAATGAGTTTCATTCAACAGTGAAGCATTTTTTGGTTTAGTATGATATCCTGTCACAATTATTTAATCGCTAATTCAGGTGTTTCCGTTTTCACTTTAAAAAACAGGGGTCGGTACATTTTTTGGTGCATCCTAGACAGAAAGAAAACAAAAGTTACACCCATTTGTGGTTTCACTAGCTGAATGTGCTGTGCTCATCCAGCAACATAGAGGCTACGCTACATTAGCTTTACTCTGATAGAGGGAGCAAAGCACCAAACAGTGACGCTTTGTTATGAGTGAAGTCAGCAGTGTGTGCATTTCAGGTACACCAAGAATGACCAGGGACTTATTTGGAAACCAGATTACCCTTTTGCTCAACCTGTGAAACAAAAAGTTACAGCTGATCTATCTGTGGTTGCCGTCGTGATATCAGCAACTACCACAACCAGTGACCGTACAGCAAAGCAGGATGCTTGGTAGTTCTCGATTTATTCTGCCTTTTGTGCATTAAGCAGCCTCATGGCAGAAGGAATACAATAATTTTCATAGCGGTTTGTTTGTTTCCGCACCGGAACATAATACCGCCGACCTGAGGGCATGATTGGAAAATTCACTGCCAAGTATGTGTTCCGGTTGGGTCAAAATTCGGTTTGCTTTCTGGACCACCCACACTGTCCAAAGAGAGCAGAAGTCTTTATGCTGGACTCCAGTGACTTTTGAGCACAGCCTGATTCATTCAGACACTTCTTGTCTCTCACAGAGAGACAGCCAAACCAGCATATAAAGGAATACGTTAGAAGACTTTCAATACAACTCTGATAAAAGGAACATAAAATATTTTTGCCGACACCAAAAGAGTTGAGTTTCCTCGGCAAGTAGATCCTCTGGTTTGCTCGTTTAGCAATGCTGTCAATATTTTTGCTGAATTTCAGGTTAGAGTCAAACACTGTGCCCAAATACTTATACGATTGCACTATTTGTACCTCTTCACAAATAGTGCAATCGTATAAGTATTTGGGCTCATGGGAAATGTAGTTTTCATCCGAGAAAAACACCACAAATTTCTTCTGTAGGGGGGCACCAGAATCAGCATAACATGAAAACCCCTCATAGTACCTTTAGAATTTTCTTTAACTAGAACGCACTGATACCAAAATTCACAATGTTACTGTTGGTGTGAAATTATGAGCATACATAAGACAGTTTGCTCATAGAGCTGAACAGCTGATTAGTGCACCGCAGCAGAGGAACACAAATGTGTTGCAACTGTGAATAGTGTCAAAGCAAAGTGGTTTTCATAAGGTGGAGTAAAGCGCTGAACAATTGCAACCTTGCTGTTTTTGGTCGGGCTTTCTTAAGTTTGCTAAACTATGCGGTACAGCTGATCCTGTCTGCAGAGGTTGCTTTGCTTCCATGCCAGTTCTCTGGCTGGTTTCCCAACAAAGGGGCCGAGCTGACCGGCATCCCCTGTGGGTAACATAATTACTATAGAAAAGTACCTCATCCAACCCCTCTTCTTCCCTTTAAATTAAATGTGGTAAGGTTAATGGGGCATCAGTTTCTTTTGCAATGTAACATGTCCAAGTGTAAGAAGTAAAGGAAAGAATCCTCTAAATGTTGTCAGTACTGTATATGTGTTAATTTCCACTGCTCAACTACGCTTGTATTTTAAGCTAAAGTTACATCTACAATCTCATACAATTATATCAGCTTGCGTATTCTATCTCACACTGATACAAGAGTTCTGCTCCTCCTCAGAACAACATGTTAAAAATAGTTTGAGAACTAAAAATGCAAATGTGGCTTGTCATCATATCTCCTTACTCCCTCTCCCCCTTCTCTCGTGTTCAGCAGACAAGCTTGAGCTTTTTGCTTTCTGTTATCTTGAACGCATCAGATGATATTTAAGCTGCAGACCTTTCAGAAACTTCAGAATGAGGAAAATATATAACAGTAAAAATACGATCAGCTTCGGCCAATCTGTCTTTTCAGAAGAGAGAGTTAAAGAGAGGCACAAACATTCAGAAAGAGACTCTAGCATGTGTATGTGTGCATATTCTGTATGTGTGTGTACTGGAGTTTGTCCGTATCCTCCTCAGTGTTATGTTCCGCTGACACTCATACACCATCCACTCTTAATTAGTGCTGCACTATCAGCAGGGAGTCCTCTCTCACTCCCACTCTCTTTCATCCAATCTTTTTCTTCTGCACCCCAGCAGCCACAGACTCCAAGACTCACTTAAATTAAAAAGAAAGTGTTGAGAAATGTTTCTTTTACTGGGCACGCTACGCCACAATCCAGATTGGCCGTCTTTGCGAGGCCTTTATCTTCTAATAAATGAAAAAGTAGTGTTTGTCACATCTGTGGCTTTTCTCAAAGAAAAGTATTTTGCACTGAAAAATGTTTTGGCGATGATTTGACCCCTCTCCTCAGAGATCTTTTATTGCAGTAAGTGGACCAAAAATCAATTTTTCTATTACTTTATTCTCGCTGTATAAAAACTCTCTCACACAGAGATAAACCCTCAAACATACAGAATATGAAACATCAATAGGTGCACAGTAGCTCAGCAGTTACTGTACTTTTTAACCATATTTCAAACAAAGAGCCTCCGATAACCTTGGAATTGTGCAGGATTTTAAAAACTTTATTTTGACTATACTTGCAACACACACATCCAATGAAAGCCTGATGCAATAGATGATTCCAAAAAGTAGCTGTAATAATAGCAGAGAGATTCTGGCATGTGGTGGTTCTCCACCTTTCTTTCTTTCTTTAACTGGCAGTGCCAAATTTGTTTGAGGTTTCGAATGAGAAATATAACCCTTGTTACGCTTTGTAATAAGACGTCATTTTGGACCTTTATTAAACATTTAAGGCTCCTATGAGGAGTTTTTTAAGCTGGTTATAAAACAGACTGAAATGGATACCAATGTCCCTACATGACCTGATAAAGCAAAGGGATCATTAGAGAGAAGATAGTCATTCTTAATGCATGGAAATGTTGCTCTGGGGTAGGCTTCAGGTAAGACAAAGCACCCTGCGACCAAGCCTTCTGTTACATCCTTAACAGAAAATGTAATGCCAGTGTTATCCTTGGATGTTCAATAATACATTGAAATAAAGTATCATATCATTTATCACAAACTCTTCCTACCCATGTTCTTGACAAAATCTGCAAAATGACAATTTCAGCTTTGTCCACAGGGGGGCGCCAAAATCAATGCAAACAAGAAGTTTCTCACAGGTGCTTTAACCTCTCTGTCATGAGATTGAATAAACGAATGATTCACAATTAATGAAAAATATCAATAATGTGAGAAAAATAGCATTAAAGCTAGACTTGATGCATTATCTTACTTTTATGGTTATTTTTGGGCCTTTTATGCATGTATTCAGAGGACAGGACAGTGGATGAAGCAGGGAACAGAGAGTACTGAGGAGTGTCATGGGGTATAAGGGCCACAGGTGGGAATCAAACCTACTTGAGGACTCTGGCCTCTGTACATTAAATGCACAACTTCATCCTATTTTATACTTCTGCGTTGACCCAACGCAGACGAGA
This sequence comes from Notolabrus celidotus, assembly GCF_009762535.1. NCBI lineage: Eukaryota > Metazoa > Chordata > Actinopteri > Labriformes > Labridae > Notolabrus > Notolabrus celidotus. The sequence goes on along the minus strand of NC_048294.1, from coordinate 13,715,572 downwards.
GCACCACGTACCCGATAAAGTGTTTGCTTTTTCACAGCGATTCCGAACGCATGTGAATTAACAGCTGATACATGTTGCTTTTTATCATTCAGCAATGATTACAGGGAACAATAAAGAGGAGATTAAATAACAGCCGTGGGATGTGCGAGGAACCCGGAAGTGCTGTAAATTCAGGAAATACAATGCCCCTGAGCAGACCAATCACAGGGCTTGCAGTCCGCGTTAATTTGACGCATAGTTACATTTTGGTAGAGGTGCGCTTTGGCTTAGGGTAGGTATTGGAGCTACTCACAGCTACTGCTATGCTGCCGATTTGACGCAGAAGTATAAACCAGGGCCCGTATGCACATCCAGCCATTACACAAAAGGGATCATTAGTCTTAACGTACCGTTATGGAACGGCCCATTTGGCCGTAGTGTTAGCCGAATGCACGGCTGCAAATAATTGGCCAATTAACTAATTGTGCCATGAAAGTGAGGCTGGTGCAAAACTCATAAAAAAATCATATGTCCGGGGAACCTCCTGAAAAACCCTTATCCAACAAATTCGAATTTGGCATGCCTACTACACATAAACAACAATAAACATGGCGAGTGGTACCGGTGTGACTGAGAGAAGATCAAGAAGAAATTGACATTTTATTACAAGAATATAGAATGAACAAACAGCTATTATCAGAAAGTCAATCGTCAAAGGTAACAAACAAGGAGAAAGTTTGGCTTCAGATCTTTAACCGGGTAAATGCGTTAAATCCCTAAATATCCGTTGTCTACGCATATTTTGTCTTAAACGGTAATGCATAAGCACGATGTCTGCCATCCTGTAAAGAGCCTAACAGGTGCGGTAATCCTTCCGTTAGCACCTGTAATGGTGGGGTCTACCGCCATTAAATGTAATGCTTTGTTGGGACCTTAACCTGGCTAATGCATACCGCTAATCGAGTTATGTTTCACCATCAGTACAAACGGCCCCTTTTCATCACAAATGGCTGGACGTGCATACGGGCCCTGGCTTTAGCCACTAGGCCAAACCAGCAAACCATTATCCTAGGTTTAGATAGCTATTCTTAACTGTCTTTACTTCAACTTTTAGAGAGTTAATTCAGAAACTACTTATCATGTTGCTTCCCTCTACCTCCCCATTCAGAGACACACCATCCACTCTCCACAGCTAATTCCTTCTATGGGACACTTCTTGTTTGTGTGTCTGTGTGAGTGTGTGTGGGTGTGCAGTGTTGACATTCAACATGTTTTATTAGTCGCAGAAGATTAGTTTTTTTTTCCTCGCAGATCAATTTCCACCGTACCTGAGCCTTGAGCTGGACTTTTGTTGATTACATGGGGTTTCAAATAGCTTGAAGAGAACATGGCTCTGAATGTCATCTGGACTTTTTATAAACTTTTAAAATAGCAACATAGAAAACAATTTTTTGGGATCCCAGCACCTGGCTTTGTTGAGTGAAAAAAATCTGAGTGAAAACCAAGCCATGATTTAATCTAGAGAGGGAGGTCCCTGTCTGTCACATTCTAGCAGGACTCCCCATCAGGGAGCAATAACAAGTATCAGTGTGTATGATGTTGGTCTTCCAGATAGAGGAGATTAAAAAAATGAAAAGCAGATCATATTTTGCATCTGTTTTTTGTAATGTTTATAGAGCTGCAGCTATGATTAGTGACGTATGATGTGTGGGTATAATTAATCTGTGTTATTCTATCTGGCGTCTGTACTTCAAATGTAAGTGGAAATTTAACCAACAGTATTTCATCCATACATTTTTTTTTAGATAAATTAAGACATGCCCTTAAACAGAATCAAACCTCTTCACCTGCATCTGCTCCCCTTTCTGAAATGTCTCCTCTTTCATAACCTGCATGTAAAATCCTCCTCTATTATTTATCCATCAACAAAAGTGTCGACCACAGTGCTGCAACATGTAGTTGCTAGGAAACATCACAAGCAACTGCAAAGCTTCTCCATGCTGTTTTCAGCTCTAATGCCTGCCTCTACCTCCCCAGGTGTGGTTCTACAACCAGGCCTGGCACGGCATGCCGTCCTTCCTCAGCGTGGCCAACAACGCCATCCTGAGGGGGAATCTGCCGGCTGGAGAGGACCCCCGCCAGTACGGCATCTCTGTGTCAAATCACCCTCTGAACCTCACCAAGGCGCAGCTCTCCTATGTTGCTTTGTGAGTCATCAGACCAAAAACAATTGAGGTTAAAGGGTAGATGGTGGGTAGATGCTGCATGAAAGAAACAGGGCAGGAGCCTCTTAAATGAAAAATGAACTTTGATTTTAGAATGGATCCAAGCTAGTGTATTCAGAAATGTTGTGTATTGTTGATAAATGTTGACTATATCCAGAATCCTTTTCTGCAGCCTTGGGCATATATTTTGCTTCAGTAATGCTCTGGGTAATCACAGTATTATGTGCATATATGGTTTCGTGTGGGGAGTCCAAACTGTGGAAATTTAAGCACAAAATCTTTACCAATTACTGACTTCTTTACTAAGTTACTTACTCACTTTACTCCAGTTAGCTCTGCATGTCTTAGTTATTTTGTTCATACTTCTTCTCCTTCTTCCATGCTTTCCATCTGACTTACCACTGACTTACTGTACTCATCTACTTTCTCACTGAATTACTCTTTACATTCTTTTAAGACTCCCTGACTTGGTTACTTTAAACTTACTCATTACTTACAGCTCACTTAATAACTTGCCTCCTGCTTAAGGGGATCCAGTTGTCTCTGGACATGTCTTAATAGACATGTTCCAACTTTCCCAATGCTACGCCCTTGTTTGCCACTTTTACCTCAAAGTTTTAAAATGTAGGGTGACAATAATGCATTTACCTTTTGTCACAAGATGTGATTTTTGGTTTTCAGGAGAGACTGATTGTGACTGAGGAACTGAGAGAAATCAGACAGAGTGAGAGGGACATGGCAAGGGAGTGTAAGAGAGAGAAGCAGATACAGGAGAACAGATGAGTAAAATAACACAATGGAAATTGTGGGACAGAAATATAGATAAATGGAGGATTTGTTTGAGTGTGCACAGATTTGAAGGCCCTTATGAAGAGCGTATAGCATTTTTTCCTCAGGCGTAGAGAGAGCGAAAGCGAGAGAGCAGCTCCCCATGAGAGCAAGAGATTAATGATGTGCTAAATCCCAACATATGGATCTAACTGCTCTCTGTGTACCGTGCAATGTTTTGTTTTGTGATCAGGACCACATTTTGAGTTGGCATGTATTCCTCAACATCATCTATTGTTGATAGTTTGTATTTTGGCTTTTCTGAGGCATCAGCGTGATCAACACTTGTAATGCAAAGCTGCTTGAATTCTTCCCCCTAGCTGCAAATTACCATGCAGCACCATAACCACAACTCCTGACATTATACAGGCAATTCAATGGCTGCCACCAATCACCACAATGGAAGCAGTTTTATTCTGTGCTCCATCGCCGCTCCAGCCTGATCCTCAGTCAGGTATTTATGTAGTGATCAGGTGCTCACGACAGGCCTGAGTTAGAGAGCGGGACTGAACCAGGGTTAGGAGATAATTACGATCGCCTGCCTACGGTAGATTCAGGATGAACCTCTTTTCCTCTCAGCTTCTCGGTGCAGACTGTGACGACTGCAATTTATAAAGTAAGATTCCAAGATAAGCTTGGACACTCTGTCATTGTTGAATAAGTGTGCAGGTCACAGAACAGGAACAGGGTAAATAGAGGACTCCTTGAATAGATTACTAAATACTCTGGATTACAGTTCCTTTAAGCTCTATTTCAATGTTTTTTGTAATAATAATGTACCTAATACCGATATGTTACATTCAGAATAATAATCCCACATAGAAATGCTCTAACACTCTACACTTCCTGCCAGTCATACTGAGTTTTTGAGCCTCTTTTAGCTCATTTTTTTTGTTTTTAGATTTCCAAAGACCCTCTGCCATAACTTCCAACTGTCATATCTGTTTGAAACTCTGTCTACTGACCTCTCCTCCCAATATAGGGTCAAAAAATGCCCCCCAAAACAATCTTAAACATACCTATGCTTTGGTCCCCATCGACATTTCCTTCATGTCATGGAGTAATTCCTCACTTATGGCTTGTTTCATTGCCAAGGTTTGGACACCAGAATTGCATGGTGCCATCTAAGTTGAAGTGACACTCCCCTCAAGTGCACTTCACTACAAATTCCAATTGCAAGTTATATCAAGAGCCAGGAAATTGTAAAAAAAAAAATGTATGCAGCTGTAAAGAAAGGTGACATTTACACCAATCAAAATGACAACTTCACTCAAGTAAGGGATCTAGTAATATGGCCTTCAAGTTTCTCATTCATCTTTTAAATGGTCATACTTAAGCAGAGCTTCAATAATAGAGACATATTTGTCATTTCTTAGTGGCAGAAGAATATCAGACTGGTAATTGACAACAATATTCTGTTCATACCACCATGTTGAATTTGACTTTTTCACATAGTTGCCTCCAGCAAATACATTATGTTCCTTACTCGTCCACGGTACTCGCAAAACATCCCATAAAAAAGTGTGTGCGTGTCTAATTAATTTGCGTTCTGTCCCATCAGAATTGAAATAGTATCCCAATATATTACAAAATACTACTTAATACAAACACCATCCCAAATGTTGTGCCTGGAGCCTCAGACTTGATAATTATCTGCTCTCAGCCTCTCTGCACTTAAACATTTCAGGCTGTGCCCTGCAGCCCTTGTCATTAAAAACAAACCTAAAGCAAAGCAGCACATCCTGTACAGCTTTGCTCCCACTGCTCATTCTTCTTGCTCCTGCATTATTAGTTAATTAGCAGATTGCTAGTCGTCTTCTCCACAGCAATTACACCCCTTCAAAAATTCAGGGTTAGATCAAACTCCCCACCCACCCATGCACTAACCCACCCACCCTGTAGCACATAGCCCTTGAAACCTGTTGAAATGTGCTTCGGCACCCACTGCGGTGAATGATTTTATTTATGAGCTCTAATTGTGTCTGGTCGGCCGGGATAAATACCACCATGTAGCCACACAGGGTTGCTCATTTAATATGCTAATTACACAACAGGAAGTCTTGTGAGAGATTAACACAGGCCAGGGGTTGAAGATAGTGGTGGGGGTTAAAAGAATACACCACAATTTTATGCAATGCTAATGGTGCGGACACAAAGAAGGACATTTTCAAAGCTGGCATGGGTTAAATAAAACACAGTAAAACAAAGGTTAATAATAACTGTGTAGGGAAAAAACATTTTATTCAAACCAAACAAGGCGATTTGTGCTCCTTAGAAGTCTGGTTAAGATTTCAAAATTACCCTCTATGCTGCTGTTAACCAGGTTGCCAAGAGACCAACAAAAGCTACAACTTCAATGTGAACGAGGTGCAATAGCCTATCATGGTTTTAAAGGGCTAATGATCTTTAAAACCTTTTTTTTATTGTGTACAAACAGCATTACCAGAGCTCGCCATTAATGTTGGTGCTGCTCCTTTTATGAAGTCATCAATTATATATTAATTATTTTGTTTAAAAATGGTGTTAAACAGCATGCTGACATTGCAAAGACATAAATGTCATGTGTTTTTCTTCATTACAGATAATGAGCAATGGCTTCAGCATTGTTGCTTGACCTGGTTTGTGTCCTGGTAACAAGGGAAGCATGGGTTTTTCATGTTTTTGAGAATCTCTTATTTTCACTCCTAGGGAAACTGCAATGAATATTGCAGTCGTCATTTCAGACACCTTCATGAGAAGCATGAAACAGTTTGATTTAGATTTCAATTTAGTTCAACTTTGTGTTTCATAAAGGCTTCTTGTACACAGTACCCTGGAATGAGTGCGTACATGATGAAGCACATGTAAACCTAGTGGAAACCGTATGATCATTAGCAGAGCAGATGTGTGAACCAATTTCCTTTTTGACACAGTTTTGCTCACACCTAAAAGGATATTTTCAGAGCGAACGCATCATCAGAAACACCTTGATGAGTCTTCACAGGATTTAAACATTTTATACAATGTTTCATGAGCAGAGTTTAGTCCTGCTCTGCATTTTCAATCTTTTTTTCTGGTTCCTGAATTATTTTTTTGCTTTGCTCTATTCACCCACAGGGCCACGACCTCCACCGATGTAGTGGTGTCCATCTGCGTTATCTTTGCCATGTCCTTCATCCCGGCCAGCTTTGTCCTCTTCCTCATCCAAGAGAGGGTCAACAAAGCCAAGCATCTGCAGTTTGTCAGCGGAGTAAACCCGGCTGTCTACTGGTTGGCCAACTTTGCCTGGGATATGGTAAGATCTTAGACTTCATAAAACATGGATGTAGTCTCAGTGACATCACCCAGTGGTTTCTTAAGAGATGCGATTAAGACCAGTAATGGTGGTGGCCATACTAGAAATGCTGACTTCAGCTAACTTCAGGCTAGAAATGTCATATTAACATAAAAAGCAGTAAAGCTCAGTGACTGATGTCTGTCAGACAGCCAGCAAAATCCATTTGTCCTTTGAAGTGGCCTCGCCCCCAATTCATGGGGCTTAATATAGTGAAAACAAGTGAACTGTCAAAAAACTCACCCCATCTATATTTATCATAAATAGAGAAACAAGAAAAAGAGAACAAAACCCCTTTCTGGTACCAGGCAGTAAACATATTGTCATCTGCTGTAAAAATGTACATTTTTAATATGGTGCCTAATGGGGATTGACTCATTTTTGGAGTGATCCAAAGTGGCCGCTGGAGGAACTGCAGTTTGTTGCAAAACTGCAATGACTTCCTTCCTTTTTTTTTTTAACACTTGACGTGTTGGCTTTGTGCGAACCTACTTAATCATACTGCCATATCACCCTTACTTGATAGTAACATTTGGATGTACAAGTTAGCATTTCCTCTTTCTGTTAAACTTAATAGAATCTTGACTTTTGAAAAAGTTCAATTACACAATAAGGCGATACAACACGCCTTGTTTTAACTCAGATAAATCTCCCTCTATCCTGAAGACTTTCCCCACCTGTGTAAAAATAATTTCCATCCACTGTAAGTGATAATATAGCTTCCATACTAATGCTTCTGGGAAAAGCTTTACCCGAGCAGCAGTTATTGGCTGAGGCGTAATTATTGACACCAGCTGCCACCGCTGGTTACACTCAACAGGCTCAGCGGCAGTTTCCCTCAGGCATAATTGAAGTAAACATTTTATCAGGTATCCTTGGTAAAGAAATGGCATCAGGTCGCTCATCATTACGGTAGATAAATACAGTCTGAGTGGGAGACAAATGTACCCAAGGAGCCCGTCTAATGATTGTAGCCTGAAGCTCTCTGCATTAGCATGCATGCTCGGTCAACAATGGGGATATTGCAGGAAATCCAAGCAGAAATCTCCTTGATATTTCATTGTTACCTTATCATGTGAATTGAAGACAATCTTGTATCTTTATTTGATACACCTGGTGCAAAGTAGTGTGTTTGTTAAAAGAACTCTGCAGCCATAAGCATGATCAAAACCACAAATACAAGCTTTTATGTCCACTTTTTGATATTTACTGATTTAAGTATTTTTATTTTAAAGTAAACCAGTTATAAAACCATTGTTCAGTTCAATGTGTCATTGAAGGCAGTAGAGTCTGTTATTCATCTAATTAATAACTAAATTAAAGGGGGATACATTTGAGCTCTAATTAAAAAAGTAATTCACAGATGTTATAATTACATAAAAGGAAGCCATCACCAATGATTTAAGGATCAAAGTGTTCATCCTGTATGACTTTCCCTTCTCAGTATTGGGTCTTTGTTTTTGTTCTCACAGTGTAACTACACCGTACCCGCCCTGATTGTTATAGTGATCTTCCTCTGCTTTCAACAAGAAGCCTACGTGTCCTCTGCAAACCTGCCTGCATTGATTCTGCTGCTCATTTTGTATGGGTGAGTAAAACAAACACACCTACAGCTCTCATCATTGAATTAGAATTTTGAAGACAGTTTAGATTTAATAAGTCCTACTCTTGCTTATTCCACTACATACCTCACGACAGATACAAATTATTTAGTGTAATTTGTATCTACTAATGTGAGCATGTCATAAAATCTAGTGTGAGCCCAGCTTGTTGATCTGTTTTTAATTTAGATCAAATCAAAATGTATGAAGGAAACTTTCAATGAAAATAATGTCAACACCCACGGTGAGTCTTCATGGAGCTATCTAAAGCATTTCTATGGCAAGTTGTTATAACACTCAATCCAAACGCACTCCAGTCAGGAATTATATTTCAGAAATTGACAGCATAATTATTCTAGTACTAATGATGCCACTTTTTCCATTCGTGTGTATTCAGTTTCAGATATCTGAAACCTGGAGTCAGACTCTTGCCTGACTCCAGAATGAACATTATAGATGTTATAAACTCCCACTTCAGATTTCTGTTTTCAAATTGTTTGTAGTTATAACTGAGGTAAGCTAGCATCTTTTTGGTCATCTACATTAGCATTTTAACTTGCAAAAATTACATAATTATCGCCATTTCAGATTATCAAACAATAGGCTTACGTCATTCTCCTCATTGCAAGAAAAGAAAGCAGTCATGCTGTGGCCTTGATCAAAAAAATCACAAGAAAATATCTTAAAATATTGTAACTGAATAAGGGAATATATGCAGAGAGGGAACGCTGCTTTAAGAAATCTTGTGAAAATCAAACATTGGCTGTCTCTGGACACATTACAGGGCACTCTAAGTCACATATCAAAACAATGAGTCAAAAATGTTACTTATGTAAATTTTTCTTTAACACGATGTCAGCTCTATGAAACTGTGGAAAGAATAACAGATACAGATATCAACAGTGCGTTTACAGACGTGCTAGTGGTATTTTTCTCAGCATAATTGCAGTTTACATATCTGTAACAGCATTTTATACTAGTTACAACGTATTTTGGATACCCAAAGTTGCATTAGGGATGTCTGAAAATAAACTTTTGACTTGTCGCAATTGGATAATTGCTATCTAAATAAAAGTTTTCAGATATTTCAAATCAACCTAATGAGGGGCAAAAGTGACGGATAGGGACCAAGCAGTAAGGCACAAGACACAGGCGTAACTGTTATTTTACCCAAATTCACTATCCAAATGATAAGAGCTAGGCCTTTAAAAGAGGTCAGCTTAATATAACTGAAATTAATAACAAGACCAAATATAAGGTGTGAACTAAACAAACAGACCTTGCACAATGAGACTAAAAGAGAACTTGTATATACCTATGCACACACATGCCACCAGGAATAAAAACCTAATTACTGGGAAAAAACAAAGGTTTAAATTTACCAGCTTTAGCATTGTATGCAAAGGGCCCCAAATATGGAATGAGCTCGACGATGGGTTAAAAATGTCACTTCTAGAAAAAGCTAAATTGCAACTTCTGGCAATGTATGATTAATTTACGAATCATATCAATGCACCCACTAATCTATGTATGTAACCACAATATTGGGATTGTCTGTTGTTTGTTTGTAGTCTGTTAGTATGTTGTTGTTGTATCTTGTCTGTTGCCACTTTATTCGTGGGAAATTGGGCCCTCTATTTAAAGCTTTAAATAGCTTCCTTGGGGTCACCCCTTTCCAAACATCCAACCATTGTGAAAATGTGTACTGAATATAAATTGATGTATATTTGTGATGATGTCTGTGAATAAACTAGACTAAACTTTGGCCAAACCAAGTTTAACACAATGGGTAAACAAAATTGACTAAATTCAATGCAATACTAATTAAACCTACAAAAAAGACCACCCCCATGACATGAGAGCCCATGGTCTGCTCCAACAATAAAAGTCTGCCCTTGGCCACGCCTTTTGTTCAAAAACCCAGGAAGTGACATCCCCCACAGCAAGGTAACTCAAAGACAAAGAAACAATGATTAATATGACATAAATATATAGAATGTAAAATGATTTACATTGTTAAAATCCGTGCACTCAATTTAAACAATGTACGATTAAATGCAGGATAAGATACTAAAAGAAGCTTAGGCTGTTACTTGTGAGGTTGATTGGTGTTGAAAACTAGTGTTGGACAAACTGAGGTGACAGTGTGGCTGGGGAGATATTACTGTTGTGTGGCTCCAGACATCACAGTGACGTCAATAAGAATGTCATTGTGGATATCTAAATCACTCACTTTGACTAGAAATAAATTAATTGCAGATATCCCTTTATTGATATTCAATCTAGCTGTTAAATGTTAAATGTTTGCCATAGTCTTTCTATCAGTGTAACTTGTGTTTCTGAGTTTTTAATGGCATTTTTCTGATTAGAAAAGAGTCATCATGATGGACATAAAAAGTTGTCTGTCATTATTGTCAATGAAAAATAGAAAGCATTCATTATTTTAGAGTATGGACTAGTATTAGAGGTTGCAAAAAAGAACTATGTGTATTAGAGTGTAGATAGTTTGGAGATATTTGCATGTCTCAAAGCATTTTGGTGCTAGAATTAATATTTCACACAGAATATGAAGCACATTTAGTCCATCTATATATGCTAGTCACAGCATGATGCAAGTCAACAAGAGCATGTTTGCAGTGTTGTGGCTTTTGCATAATTATATATCCATGTCTTAGCTCTCAAAGGAAAGCCTGTGAACATCACAATATGTTAAATATACAGTCATAGGTCACAAGGTCACAGGTTGTCAAACCAAAGCAAATCAAAGACTTCAGTTTGGCAACTTTAACATGTTGTTAGCATGCAGACAGACCATGACTCAGCCATTTTTCCTGGAGAAATATTGAACCCCTCTTTTAATGACTTCAGTGAATACTTTCAGCAGCATCTCCCTTTTACACACCTCCAATCCTGAACTTGAACTACAGCAGGCCAAGCATGGCTGGCATTTACTGTGCAGCAGTGTTTTTATGGGTCACTTATGCTCTATGCAAATGACCAGAAGAGGCTTGTGATGCTGTGAAACGGCACACCTGACCCGCTCATCTGCATTTATGAATTGAAGGTGGCATCATTTCTGCTTATTCAGCTGTCACATAAACCCTGCTGTTGACTTTAATGGGAGAAGGCTACTGAAGGTTAATCATCACGTCGTTCTTTTTTATCTTGACTTCCTCTGTGTGAGTATAATCAGATCAGGTCACACACTCTGCCTCGTCTCTTGCAGGTGGTCCATCACCCCCATGATGTACCCCGCCTCCTTCATCTTCAGCGTTCCCAGCACCGCCTACGTGGTGCTCACCTGCATCAACCTCTTCATCGGCATCAACGGCAGCGTGGCCACCTTTGTCATGGAGCTCTTTGATGATGATGTAAGTGACAAACACACACTAACTTACACGCATTCTGAAGAAAAGCACGTTAATATGCAGAATTTGAACAGCATGGAGCCAGAGTTCAAGCTCCCAAAGCGGCATAAAAGATACATCCTGCAGCTTTAGGAGTGGATGGCTAATTGACATGAATCATAGATAAACGCTGTTTTTTCCGAGAAAAAGCTTCCCTACACATGTGGGCGGAGTGTGTGTACCCACCTGCTATAACTTTTAATATATTTCCTTTATCCTCTCAAGGATTTTTCAAAGGAGTTATTTTCCCTATTCTCTTTAATGTTTAATCGTTTGGTGAGAATTGGGTCTTCGGAGAACTTTTCCTCATCCATCTTTCAGCAAGTGTTCATTTTAACTGCAAGCTGCTTCGGTCTCGAGGGAATCAAAAGACAAAGACACCAAAAAAGCGCTGCATAAGAAATGGAGAGCTTTGGAGGAGTGTGAGGGGTGGATGTTGACTGTCAGTCATTTAACTTTTTGATTATTATTTAAATCGCATTTTATAAGAAAAAGAAGAAACTGGCCTATTCTGACTCCACAGCTCTCAATAGAGAGACTTCATCTCCTTAAAGGTACTGATGCCTTCTGGTTTATTCTCTGAACTCAATACGTCTAATTTGATTTGTAGACTTAATTGTTGTTTGCACGATTAGCATACATCACCCACTCTTGGAATTTTTCACATCACATTTTGTAGCCTCCTGCTGATCAGCCATTCGTTGTCAACAGACACAACAGCGTCTCTCTCTCTGACAAGCTGCTTATACATGTGATGCTTCATCAGAACGTCTCCCACGGCTCCGAGCCGGCACTTCAGACGGGGTGTTATGTTGTCTGAAAGACGCTCTGTCCCCTCCGACATGCCTGCCTCCGACTCGATGTTTCCTCCGGCGACGCTCAGCGATGGCATGGGATGTTTCCTGCCTCCTAACGAGGCTGCCTCATTTGCATTGTGATTTCATTATCACACGCATTCATTATCAATTTGTATTTTTTCGTCTGGCACGTCTCACCTCTAAGAAAGTCACTGATGCCATTCTGTTGCCTCTGCATTCACTTCATTTATTGACACATTCTTAGTTGAGTGTGCTACTCATAAAAGGTGCCACTGGTGATAATTTAATGGAGACTATGATGCCAAAAGCAGTGCGACGAGACAGATTTATTGTGCTTTTTTCTTGTTCAAGGCATTAGGGACAGAGATAGTGTTCTCTGAGACTCAACAGGGACAGAGGTCTATGATAATTCTGCTAATCTGACTTGATTTCACAGCTGATAACAGAACCTGACAGGCCGACATCAATCAACACATGACACGACTCTCCAGGTTTTTCCTCATGTGCCCCGTTCAGAGGAGCTATCTCTGCAGAACAGACTCTTCACAGAGACGCTAGCACTGATACGACAGAGCCCCGGTGTGCCCCAGTTTGGCAGAGAGGGTAGATCCTGCACATGACAGCTCAATCCAGTCTTCTCCTTTTGCAACTTCTGCAGTTTCAAAGCTTCCTCTTGTCAATTTGAGGCTTCTCAGCAGTGGCATTAGTTAAACAACGTCGCTCAAAAGTAAAGCTACAGGCTTCAATCTGTTCTCCGTCTTTCAGGCAGGGGTTGGATCTCGTTCCCTTGTGGGCATAGCACCATTTCTCCAAGAGAAAGAAGTATAACACTGGGTGAGAAAGAAGAGCTGCCGTGTAACAAACTCGGTGCCCCAGTTTTGTCTCCAGACGAGGGGAGATTTTCTTCCCCCTCAGGACCGTCCAGCTCCCTGTGGATCGCATAAATCCCAGCCTGCCTTGCATGCTCAGAGCAGTGCTCTAGTCAATACCTCCACCACATGCCGCTCAGAGATAACCACAGGCACATATAGATTTTTTTCAAGATGGATGTCAAGGTGTGGCAGCTGGGCCAGGTACGAGCTAACTTGTGTTGTGTAATTGGAGTGGACACAGTGAAATCTAGCAGCACATATTGATCATATGTTTAAAAAAGGATTAGAGGCAGGTGTTGCATTTTTGATAACATAAGCAAGAGATCCTGGTAGTACATTTTCTCAAAACCCCTTTTTTAACAGTTACGAGCATGGCCTTGAAACAAATGCTCAAATCAATGTTGAGGCTGCAGAAAAAGAAAGAAAGAAAGAAAGAAAAATGACTGAAATAAATAATCCTAAAGCTCCTGCAAGGAGGTTTGGAATGGATGTTAAAGAGACTGAAATTGACAGGGATGCCTCTTTATGACCTACAAGAGAAAACAAGACCATATGCAAAGTGACTATATTTTTTAACTGTTGTGAGAGGATAGATGTCAGACGGGACAATTTAATCAACAGTCTGTTTTTTTTTTTTTTACTTTCACTGAGTGATACCTTCGATTGTTCAAGAAAGCAGGTGAGATATTAATTTATTTATCTTTGTATTTTATAAATTGTTGGAAGACACAATTCATACATGTACAGGAAAAGATCAGCAAAGAGATTGGATTTGAATGTTCCTCGCTTGACCATTAAGTGAATTAAGAAAAACGTCAAAGAAATAAAATCTGGGGAAAATGTTCTGATAGGCTACATTTAAATATCCAGGTATTCTATTTTATCATACCTTCTAGTAAAGTATACCAGTGTAGTCTGAAAGTTATGTGCAAATCAATCTAAAATCTGTTAAAAATGTAAATTAAGGGATGTCGTGGCCGAGCAGTATATTTGCGCCCCATATACAGAGGCCATAGTACTCTTCATAGCGGTCGCTGGTTCAAGTCCCGGCCTCAACCATTTGCTGCATGTCTTCCACCGCTTTCTGCTCCCCACATTTCCTGTCTGTCTTCAGCTGTCCTATCAATAAAGGCATAAAAGGCCCAAAAATAAACCCTTCAAAAAAGTAAAATAATTTAGCCGATTTTTAGGGACAGATAAATCCTAGGGAAAAACAGTAGTTCATAAGAAATAAAAATAATAAAGCAAACATCATCTTTAAAAAGTATCTGACTCTACTTTAGCCATATATTGTCTCTCTGCTCTCATTGCGATTCTCAGCATTATGAATGAAGCCATGCTGCGGGAATAAGCACAAGTAGCGATATGGGTCAGATAAGCGCCTCGCAGGCTATACCACTTTCAGAACCATTTGAAAATGATTTATGGGCACAGAACTGGAACGTAAGGGGGGAAAATTGTCTAGTATTTCATCATCCAAGACTAAGAGATGTTCAGATCTCCTTGATGAACACCCAGTCTGGAGAAGATGTGTTCTTTCATGTATTGATCTCAAATTAAGTCTCGCTTTCATCGCATTTTTCTGTCAGACAGATGGTGTATAACACCTGGGGGATAAATATATGTTTAACATTTAGTGTTTGCTGACAGTTATTAAAGTTGGGGTACATTTCATCTTTTCCTTATTTCTGTTTTCTGTTATGAAAAAGAACTACTGTAAAAGTTAAAAAGAGTAGTTCAAGAAACACACTTGGGAGTAAACTGTTTATTAAAAATTTTTGTCTTTCTAAAATGTACTTCGGCACACAAGCTTTGTGTGAGCTTTGAATCATTTTCAGCTCTTTACTATGATTCCCTGTTTATTGTGCTTTACTAGCATCATCTGAAACATTAAGTTAAAAGTAACGAGCACTGATGTATGAACTGATAAAAGGGATACATTTTTCAAATGATCTCACAAATCACAGAGCTGACTTCACTCTCAGCTGTGAATGCTGATTGCCGTTCTTTGTACCCTTTTAGTCCTCCAGCAAATGTGTAAATGTAGATAAAAGCAGTGATGAATTATTGTTGAACACATTGCCGGACATCTGAAGGTTTGCTTTGACATCATGATCAATGAGGCCCTTTCATCACACCCTTATATCTGCCTGAGAGAAAACTAGGCCAGTGACCACCTACTCGTGCAAAAAAAAATCACCTCAGATATGCATGTACCCACTTTTGATCTTGAACATTACTGTGTGTTTTACCACAAGGGGAGAGGTGGATTGCTTTTTTCTTTTTGACTCAGATGGCCTTAAATAATGTGTTCAAGAGTAATACAAAAAAGTTTGGAAATATATTTCTGTCACGTAACTGTTCTAAAGCAAAGCTAAATTTCCCCCTCCAGATATGTCTGCTTAATTAACCCTGTCAGTATCAGTTTCACTGTAAATTATAAATTACTCAGAGGCTTCATTCTGGCTAACTTCAGTGGTATAGAGCCAAAAAGGAAATACATTTTCTTGTGACTTGCTTACAACTGATTGGTATTATACACTGGAAAAAATGCCCCTCCAAAAACAAGAAAAAAAAAACTTATTAAATAAGCAAAACAAATCTGCCAATAGAACAAGTGAAAATTTGCTTGGTAAGATTTCTTAAATATGTAATATTTAGAAAACTGTGATCTTAAAATTAGCAGGGGAAACTTATTTTAAGCAACATTTTACCAGTATTTTTAAGCTCAGTGTCTCAGAATAAGCCAGGAATGCTAACAATTAGTATTTTTTTCACTCAAAAAAAGATTTCTGCACTAATAAATTTCATGTCAACTTCTTCATTTGAGATATATTCACCTTAATTTGAGTTGTATTACAGCGGCACTTCTCTAGGTTTAAGACCATCTTGTACTTGAAATAAGATTACAAAGTTTAATTTGAGCATTTTGAGATATGTCTTCTCATAGTGAGCTGGATATACTAGTCATGTTGTATTTTTAGGATAAGCCAGATATGCTCAAAAGTAGGTGTTTCATTTTGTGCATGTAGTTTGAGGATGTATATTTTTATCTGATTTAGAAGAAACTGTGCCTGAAAACTGTAACCCACCCTTAAAAAAAACAACTTTTCTTTCTTTCTTTCTTTTTTCTTTTATCAATGGAGCTGTTTTCTGATAGATTCTCCAGTAAAATTTATTTACTTAAATCAAGTAAAGGGTTTATATTAAATCAAGATTATTTGTCTTCTACAAATAAGTTCAAAGCTTGAAAAATGTATGAAATGCAAAATAAACCTTGTTTCTTCTAAATTACAACTCAAAACAAGATCATTTCAAGATTGTTTGACTTAACAAGATATTTAAGATGTCTTAAAACAAGTCCCTCTATCTTGCTCAAATGTTACTTGTTAAGTAAATGTATCTTAAGTTAAGTGGGATAAGACATTTTGACTAAAGATTAGACAATTTCACTTGGTAAGATTTTGAGTTACTGCAGTGTAGGGACATTTTTTTTTTTAAAGTTTTAAACTTTAATTTCGTTATTTACTTTTAAAATGTACTTTTTATTTACTTTTTTAAAAACTATTCCCCAATTTTCCCAAATAGGAGCCAGGACGCCTTTTCCTGATGACACATAATTGATCAAAACTTCTCAGACTACAAACAGAAACCAGAACACTTCCCAGACTAAAATCCAGACGTCTGCCGACAGATTCTACATTTTTAAGTTGAATTTTTAAACACATAATGAAACCAGTTTAACCTTCAAATGTGAATGTTAGATTATCCAAGCAATCGAGCTTGAGCCAAACAAATCTGCATAGAAAATATCATCACAGCTCTTCTTTACGTAGTAGCTCTTTCAAAGAAGCATGTACAGCAGGTTAAAGGACTAGTAGATCATTTTGCCAAGTATGCTTATTTGCTTTCTTGCAGAATGTTAGATGAAAAGTTCAATATTAATGTCATCTCTGTCTGTTTATACAGTATGAGAAACAAAACTTCACTTGCCATAAAATCCACCTGCAGCCCACCAATTAACATTCAATCTTTTAATTTACTTTACTGTTCAGAAAACTCAGCAATTTGTGGTTTCATGTGGGACCGTATGATGGACTTTTACCTGGCTGGGAATCAGCCGAGGCACCTGAGCTACTTACATATGACACAATATGACAATATTACTTTGCAAGAACTTTGCACGTGGCGAAGAGGCCTCCCTGAAACATTTGCCTCCGGATGTTAGCGACACATGTGACAAACTTGTGACAAAGATATCTTTAGAACTGCAGTTTGTTTGTTTGAGGCCTGCTGTCTCATAAGACTTGATGCACTTCTCCTCCGCTGCAAAATGAAAGCTTATTAGAGAGCTGTTACAAACATCCATGAATAAATCCTGAGACAATAATCACCATCATCTAGAAATCATGCACACAGCTTTAACGAAATGCACTGCCTCCCCAGCTCCACCTACTCTTTGCCCTGACTCGTCCAACAGTTAAAAAAAACGGAAATGATGAATTTATATCCTCCCTCCATGTATGCAAGAGCTTTGAAGACTATGCTGCAATGAAGTAGTATGCATAATGCATGAACTGTCTTTTAGCGCCGTGCAGCGCCAAACATAGGAATATTTTGTCTTCCCTCTCCATGACTCTCCCTTGCGCTCCCTCCTTCCTTCCTTATCTGACTTACAGTACTCCCTCCTTTATTTGAGCCAGTTTGTTACAGCCCTGTCCACTGTGCTTATTAGTTATTTCTTTGTGCTTTTCTTGGCTGTCATTGATTTATAACCTCAAGGAGAAAAAGTGGAGGGAGAGACGCTTGTAGCCAGGAAGTGCTCTGTCAAGATAAGACTAGCTTTAATGTATGCCATGTGAAGCAGTGAAACAATGTGCTTTAACTTTATGTTTGTGTGTATCTGTCTCTTTGTTCTTGTATACACTATCAGACAAAGGGAAAAAGAAAGACACACACACTGTGCCTGTAGGTGTTATTCTTCAGCTTTGTCTTTTGGGCCCCTGGGTGCTCCTTCTTCCTCTTAGTTGTGATTTTAAGAACATCTGCTTACCTGAGAACCACCTCATCAGTTTGTGTTTACACATACAGTATGTGTGCAGCCTCACAGATCACACAGTATGCTCCCTAAAGGTTGCTAAACTCCAACATCAAAAAGCGAGATGAACTTAGATGCCCCGCTCTCCCTCAGCGTTATATTTGGAGCCCCACAACACAACAGCACAGCATGCAAATAGTGCGCAGGATGTTTGTTAATTATCCACGCTTGCGTCAGGGTGCTTCCAAACCTCTCATTCCGCCCCTGGCCCTGCTGATTCAAGTCAGCGAGTCAACATATTGGGCTTGTGCTGGCTAATTCCCACGCAGGGCTTGCATATTCAAAGCTTTTACATGCCACTAATTTGTATCTTGTGTGTTGTTTTTCTTTTTATATCCCCGACAGGATGTGTCCCGAATCAACAACATCGTGAAGCAGGTGCTGCTGATATTCCCACACTTCTGTCTGGGCAGAGGGCTAATCGACATGGCCAAGAACCAGGCGATGGGCACCCTCTTCAGCAGTTTTGGTAAGAGGCCATCCACACTATCTGCAACAATAATCACTGGAGGAAAACACTTATCCCAATTATTTATTTTGTGTAACACCAAGAACTGAGATTCTATTACCCTCAAACAATGAAGATGCTCTTTTAAGTGATTGATTAAAGTAACACTTATGAGTCATCTGCCACACTTTAAGATTTCATATCACCCAAATTTGTTTTCTAAAAAGTTCTTGATTTATTAGAGCAAATGACACTGTTTTAAAATAAACATTCCCAACAACAACAATAAAAACAAACGCAAATAATAAAAGTACATGTCCTTCCCCACTCTTTCTTCCCTGTTCCTGATTCTATCTTTTTTATGTTATCACTCAGTGAAGTTATAAAAGCCCAAAGAAAAACAACTTAAGAAAGTTTCCCACTTTGAAGGATGATGGATGTTAGTTTTATAAATAATGTGATGGATGGATGTCTGTTTTAATTTAGTTTAAATCTGGTGAAGTATCATTTTGTAAACATTTCTATTAGTTTACGAAATAAATACGCTGAGCTCAGTCACATTTTTCAAATAATGTTTCTTGAGGTTACATGGTTTATTCAAAAGCTCTCATGTTGCACCCATCTAATCCATTAATTTGTTATATCATATCTTATTGTATTGTATTGTATTGTATTGTATAAGAAGAAGAAGAAGAAGAAGAAGAAGAAGAAGAAGAAGAAGAAGAACTTTATTTACATAGCACCTTACAGCATATCATATCGTATATCATATTCATTTTAAAGTCATGTATCTCATCATATCATATTGTAAGGTATGGTATCATATCATGTTGTATCTTATATGTTATGGTGAATTGTATCATATGTTGTGGTATCTTATCATATTGTATCGTTTCCGTATCTCAAGTGTCATACAGTACTGCATTGTACTCTATTGTATCTGGTGTTCTGGATGGCATGGTATGGTACTGCATTATACTGTATCGCATTATATCATATTGTACTGTTAACATATTACGTTTTGTATCGTGTTGTTTCTTCTCGTATCGTGTAGAAATGTGCGGTTCCTCACGCCAACTTCATGGCTGGCGTACGCACGTTTCTACAGCTGTTGATCCTTGTGCACAGATTCATACATCTGGATATTTTTGTGCGTATGACATTTTCTGGATTTGAGCCTATGCCATGTTTCAGTAGGAAATCCACGCAAGCCTTGTACATGAGGCCCAGGAACCTTTTGGGGAAAAAATTCTGAATGTAAATGTTCTTCATACGTAAAAACTCTTTTTTTTCATGTGGATGTGTATATGCATTCGTCTCACCCATCTTTTTGTCCTGTAAAAAACACTTAAACAACATGCCATATTTTGAAGTGACACTATACAATTTCTGTCAAAATGCTGGTTCTGTATCCCACCAGCATGTTCGACCAGTAATTCAGCCCCAAACCTCCTCTAGTGCTCTTCACTCTGCATGTGTTAAATTTAGTCGGGGAAAAAAGGGAGAAGTGGGCAGTCAGGTTGCAGACGTGGAGTCGGGGTTGAGAGGGCCATCAAGAGGCAAAAGAGGCACATGAAAGAGGAAGAAGAGTCTTACCCGTGGAGAGATGGAGCAGGAAATAGCGGTTTGACGAATCATTTGCAGTGGTGGCGGAGAGCAGGAAGAGAAAAGCAATCACAAGCTAAAAGGGCTAGTGTGGAGAGGGGCTATTTACCAGAGAATGAGAATGAAAGCGCTTTGGGCTTTTTCTTGTCTCCTTACTCTGCCCCCTCGGGCTTGAGGGTTGTAGAAGCTGAGAGAGCAGAATTGACAATGATTAGAGGGGGTGGGGCTGTCAACAGTTAACTTACGTGTTTATTATCCAAAAGAGGCTCCAACGTACAGATGCCAGCTTTTTTTTTTTGCACATGACACTTGTGACAGCAATTTTTTAAAATATATACCACATTTTTCAGACTAAGTGGCATCTTAACTGCTTGCTCTTATGGATGAATATGTCTCCAAAACACTTCAAAGTGCTGACAAATACCGGCTTCCCGCTAACTTTTGACAAAGATATATTTGGCTGTCAATGAAAGAGAACACACACTTGCTAATTCCTTTTTGTTTTGACAATTTTTCTGCTAAATCGTCCTCTGAGCTCGCAGATAAGAGCCGGAAATTAACTGGAAATGACACTCAGTAATGATGTGTTTAATTACTTACCTTTCTCTGTGTGTATTGACTTTTTAATTAACAGGTTTTTTTCCTTTCTTGGTTTATTTTGTTTTTCTTCCCACCTCTTTTTCAGGGGAAGACCGATTTAAGGACCCACTCAGCTGGGATATGGTGGGAAAGAACCTTTGTGCCATGGCCATTGAAGGAGCTGTCATGTTCACCCTCACAATTCTCATCCAGTATAAGTTCTTCTGCAAACCAAGGTAGTAAGAACTCAATGTTTTTCAGAGTGAATTCACGCAGAAGTGGCTGATAAAAGTGTAAAAATCTCACTTGTTTTTTGTCAAACTGAAAGTGACCATGTACCACACAGTCAAGCTGCTGTTCTCATCTGATTTTAAGTATTGTATATCTATTCAGTATTTGTTACATTCATTAAATAATTTCCCCTTTTTAGTAATGAGTAATGTACTTCATATTTATTTAATATAAAACATCTGCTTCGTCTTGAATTTGTTTACAAACACATCCCTGTTTCCCTTTTTATTTTAGCTCGGCTGTTTACTTACTCTAAAAGCCAGGTTGCCATGGTTACTAATGCCTGTGGCTTCTACAATTTATGAAAATTGCAGAGATGGTTTCACTGAGCTTAAACTTTGACCGAGATAATTTGTCAGGCGAGTTCATGTTAATTTTAATGAAGGGTGTTGTGTTAACTGTGGTTGACTTCTCTCTGCCAGGCTTATTACAGTGAAGTCATTACCCGAAGAGGAAGAAGATATCGATGTAGCTCGGGAACGTGAGAGGGTGTGTGATGGCAGAGCTCAGAACGACCTGCTGAGGATCTGTGACCTTACAAAGGTACTTTGCTGTGCACTTTATATAATAGACTCTCTATGACTTTGTTCATCTTCCTTTTATGTTCAGGAGGGTGCCTGGATTGTAGCTTGGAAGATGTTGTGGTTTCAATTTGTAGTCCAAGCAGCATTGACCAATCACAAATTGTTATGCAAAAAATATCATACATATATATTATTCAACATGAATGACAATTCGACTTTGACGTTGTGTCGCCAAAGCCAATCAGTGTTTAGATTTCACACTTCTTTGGAATGCTTGAGAAATTATCAATCAGACTTCCATTCAGCAAACAAGCATTTTGTAAACTGTTCTGATTCCCTTTTGACGACACACCTGACAAAGCTTGCATTTTTACCTGTTGCAAGTGAATCACAACAAAAACTGTTTCTTCATTCATACTCGTGGAGTAAGCCAGAGTGGAGCCTCTGTGTGACTTAAGGCTGATTTATACTTCTGCGACGCCCCTATGCAGCAGGGGCTGACACGGACATGAGCCCCACATACTTGTGCGTTGATGTGCTGCTCAGCAATTCTCCTCCTAAACGCTTGAGGGCAGTGCGGTCTCTCTGATAGGTGTCACCTGCTTCCGGCCCTGCTACGATCTCTGTTTACTTTTCCAGAGATTCAGAGCGTGTTATGTTGATCTACAGCTGATACATGTTGCTGTTTATCATACAGACATGATTACAGGGAAGAATAGAGAGGAGGAGATGAAATACATGGCCGATGTGCGGCTGATGTCTGGGATCCCGGAAGTGCTGTAAATTCAGGAAATACAATGCCGCCGAGTGGACCAATCACAGGGCTTGCGGTCCGTGTCGATCCTATGTGTAGTTACATTTTGGAGGAGGTGCACGTCAGCTACGTGCGTAGGCCTCTGCGTAGGTACGGAAGCTACGCAGACCCCCGGTGTAGGCTATGCCGTTGATTTGACGCAGAATTATAAATCCCCCTTTACTGTCAATGGCACTGAGACCCGCCATCAACAGATGCTCCTTCAGGTGATGAAATGGAGGCATTTATTCTGTAGACATATCTGGTGAAGCTCTTGACTTTTGATCTGAACACGTTGGCTTGTCAGATTGCTTACTGGACTGTAAACAATCTAGCACATGGAAATGAGTAAAAGTTGTATATCGCTAACTGTTTGCTATGTTGAATGTCGGACAATTTGGTCCCGATTTCTGGAGTCGAACACTGTCGTCAAATGGTAGATGGGTCTAAAGGTTGGTCCCAGATGGATTTAGAAAGTGGTTCATTTTGTCTTGAGTTGTATTTCTGCCCTATCCTATATAAAGCTGTTATTTGTATCTTCCCTCGTTTTTAAAGCCGTTCTTGACAATCAGTATTACCTTTTGAAGTGCAGCAAGTATAAGAGAAATAAACAAAGTCAGTATGTATGTTTTTTGTCTTGCAATTAGCCTCTCTGACATTATACCATGACAACCAACATTATTTAAATTCCATTAATGCACTCCATTTGCACGTGTATGTGGGTGTTTGTAGATGGGAGCAAGTAGTGATTGTTGTTTCCTCCACTCAATCCTACATTCTTCAGTTTTCAGGGTAAATAGGTGAGACCGTTTGCTCTGCTGCAGCTGTGAACATTCACAAACATCATAAGTGGGCAGGAGAAACAAACAAGATTAAATTCAAAGGGGTGTAAAGGTCTGGACTATACTGCTCTGGACCTTCCCTCCTTGCAGCAGGTGAAGTCGAGCATGCTGCGATGGAGCTTGCCTCGACACCGCAGAGATTAACGCCTCATCCATGGGCAGATGTTCCGTCCCTGCGGGCGGTGCGGCAGCAGGAAGTGTCACCGCAGCAGCTTCCGCGCAGACAGCTGGACGATCTAACTGCCTTTTGCTTCTTACCAGCCCTCCTTACTCCTTTACACCTGCAGTCTTCTCAGTTTCACCATATTTAATCTTTCACTCATTGTGACGCAGCTTGCCACGCTCCCTCGGGTAATTACCAAACAAGTGCTTGGTGAAACATCTGGGTGGGTAATGTATCGCAAATCAACCCGCAAGGTGGAAAGGTGTGGTCCTCTCTGTGTTGAACTTCTAGAGATAACTTTCTCAGTGCTCCATTAACTTGTAAAAACAATTCATCTCTACTGTAGAGCCAGTGCCAAACTCTTTGAGATACTGGATTAGATTTGACAAGCAGGCATTACTAAACACCTTCATGCCGACAGTATTTCTCTGAGCTAGAACACAGCGGCTCATCACAGCACAAAAACAGCAGTGCAGTGGCAGAAGGCATCAGGATTCTTCCTGCAGTGCCCTCATTGACTCCCACCACAGCTGTGCCCCATCCATTTGGGGTGTAGATAACAAATTGATCAATGAGCGCTCAGCTTCGGTGGCCATGCGCCACAGGCTGAGCCCCTGTCATAAATCTAAACGTGCCTCTGAAGCGATCGACAGGCCATCAATCATGTGTCAACTTCCTGCTCCTCCCCTTTCCTTTCCTGCTTCTCTAAACAGGAGCATTTTGCTGCGTGCCCCACCTGCTAGCCTCTTCTTAGCTGCTGCATTAGCATCTGCGCTTTAATCAGTGGAGACTGTAATAGAAGCGATTGTCTCTGAGCAGGCTTCAGGCCCAACGCTGTCACCGTAACCTTTCCATCACTTGCTAAGTTGAAAGAAAAAGTTTGTGACAGCTGTTTGAAATGAGTAGACAAATGAGTGATAAGTGGCACCTTGAAATACAACAAGTGATAATATGTGCTCTATATATATACTGGTAAGTATTTCAAATGGTAATGGGTGATGGGAGCCTTGTGCCTTGTGGTACATCATAACAGAAAGTTTCTTTGCAAGCATTGCCAACTTATGATATTCCTGCAGTTGTACAGAGTTCCTGAAATATTGTGGCTCAGCTTCATTAATATACCATCCAAGTGTTGTACTGTATTCAGTCATTGTTGGTAACTAACCTAAAATATATGGGGAGGAAACACTTCCTTTAATCATGCATTAACATAGTACAGTACCACATTAACACCACACTGATGGTGAACAGCCAACTGTATGAGCTGAGGGAGTGGGATTGAGGGAGATACAGAAAGAGAAAGATGGATAGATAAAAACAGAGAAACAACAACAACAGATGACAGACTTATATGTCTGTCCATTAAAACAGTAAAAAATATGAGTTATATTAGCAATAACTGCATTGTAGAAATAGGAAGGATTACAACAGTTGAAGGAAAAAGGTATATAAGTAGCATTAATGATTAGAATTAGGATTAATTAGGGTAGACTGATAAAGATGATTACAGCTGTTAGAGTCAAGTAGCTCTTACATTGACACTAAAGACTATAATATTGATGATGTTAACAAGACTTATATTACAAACCCAATTCCAAAGAAAGTCCCTAATAATTTTAGATGGCAAATTCTATATTGCATTGAAAATAGTGCAACTGCTTCATATCAAATGTTGAAACTGATGTATTTATTAGTTTATTTATTTCTTTCAGTAAACATTTGGCTACCAATGGGACCAGTTTCTGGCGTTTTGAAAGTGAAAATGTAGTCCCTGTCTTGCCTGATAAAGGTCTTCAGCTGCTGGCTTCTACAGAGCCATGCTGTTGTGATATGTGCAGAATGTAGTCTGGCATTATTTGGCTGGAAATATGTAGTCCCTGAAAAAAGGCATTGTCTGGATGGCAGCTTATGTTGCTCCAAGACTTCTATAAATTGTTCTGCATTACTGGAGCCATAAACTACCCATGACGTGGGCACGTATGCATCCCTGAACTGTCACAGATGCTGGCTTTTGAGCTGTGCACTGATAACAAGCCAGTGGTCGCTTCTCCTCTTTGAAGGGGCGTCACCAGCATCCATGATTTCCAGAAAGAATGTCTCCTTTTTATTTTGTCAGACCAAAGGAAAGCTTTCCTCTAAATTTCAGTCTGAATTAAATGGGCACGGGTCCAGAGAAGTCAACACCATTTCTGGATCATGTTTATAGTGTGGTTTCCTCTTTGCATGGTATAGTTTCAACCTGCATTTGTGGATGCAATGACATACTGTGTTCACTGACATTAGTTAAAGGAAGTGATGTTGTGCCCATGAAAGTATTTAGGGTGCACTCACACTAGGCCCAGCTGCCAAGCACCATGCCAAAGCCCAATCCTCCCCCCCGTCCCCCACTGGCCTGCACTGACATTGCTCCGGGCCCAATTGGACCTGAGCACGATTAGGCCAACCTCTTGTACGTATGTCATCACCTCATTATACGACACACACATGGATTTGATCCATGACACTATGATTGATCCTGCAACTGAAATGTGTGTTTAAATTGATTAATTTAATTATTACATGATCGTAACTGAACTGAGGGTCAATGCCAACCTGCTGCACTGAGAGGGATAAGGGGGGAATGAGAGAATACCATCATTGTAGTGATTCCAGACATGTAGGTGATATGAGTCTGTAATGCCGATTGATAATGTACTTGCGGGCTGTGGATTCCCTCGTACATAATACACTCCCGTTGATCATTAATCCTCCCCCTTCAGCCAGTACGAGAGTCACCTTTTTTACCGTCTGTCTCTGACAGAAGTTGAGGTTCCGCTATGTTTCCTCTCAAACTTTTCAACAGAGACATGTTGTTCGGCTGCTTTTGTTGAGCAAACTTGACAGTCTGACAGCATCCAGGTTCTTCCGTTCTCTCTGTGCTGCAAAGTCGATATGGCGTGTGGTGTTCGGGTGAAAGTAAAAAAAATCAGGTCTCTCACTGCAAAATCCTGAACGTTAACTTGCATGAAAAAGTGTATTTCAAAGGGGAAAAAACGCATCTTGTATTCGGACCAGTACGGTTACTTATTATTTGTATTGTCTATGCAAGGCGGCAGTAGGAGCAGTTGCATCATTGTACACCATGCCCACCTTGCCTGCTTGTGCTTGGGACAGCAGCGTGACGCCTGCACAGTAAGCACTAAAAAGTTCTACCCATACGTCACACACAGACCTTTATGAGCATCACGATGGACAAACCGATAAATTACCTTCATGTATCTGAAATAATCGGCCCTGGTCCAAATGACAAGAGGGTGTTTATTATCACAGAATTATCGTCCTCTTCTTTGCAGACTACTATCGTGACATTTCTTCCATAGCAGCATATATTACTGAAATGGACAGCTTCACTATGTACTGATCTAATGATGCCTCTTCAACATGAAGAGGGTTGTTCATATCAGGCAGCTGTCACTCTGTCATGGTTTACAAAGAGACCACATTTTGCAAGAATTTGAAAAACATGCATTGTATTAATCATTTGTTCAATATTCCTTTTAAATTATTGAATCTCAACCACAAAATGTTACATACATTTTCACCAGACTGCTTGGAATTAAGTGTTGGGCACCCACATTTTTCTGGAAGAGGACCCCCTTCTTATAATTTGTGCCTTAAAAAATCTAAATGGACCGTGGACTGTGACACACTTAGCGCTGGGCTACTTATAGGTCATGATGACCCATGTTGATTGGGTGGCCCTTATTTGAGCAGGCTTGAACTGGACAAAATAGAGGCCACAAATCTCCATTGCAATAACTCAGTAATGTTAAGATAGAATAAATATAATAGTATATTGGAATATGAGACTGTTTTAATAATAACCAATGTGTATGATAAAAAAAGTGGCATTCCAATGTGCTAGAAGCCCGCAAATTGTGGCTATTATTGGCAGTATTCTTATTGAGGGGTTTGGCCCCGGTCCCCATAGCTGGCTGCTTTTTCCCACAGGCTGACTTCTCCATATGTTTGCTCTGTAGTTCCCTTTTTATACCCAGTCCAGATTTTTAGCTGCATCTTAGTCCAAGACTGATACTGGCATGATTATCCAAAAGCTATATAATGCAACCCAAACTCTCATTATACTAAGACCTGAACATAAGTTTTGGCTGTACTACAATGACTATTATACGGGACATGATGGACGGTGTTGATGAACCTGGACTAATCTTAAAGAGCTGTGGATGTACATTGGACAACTAAGGCAGGGTACCTCAGGATAGCACGAGTACCTCAGTATAAACTGAGCACATACTGGTGAATCAGTATCAGTGTCTACTTTGTTACTGAGACTACTGCATGTCGCCTGTGATTCTCCAAACTAAATCTATATTTTAGGTTTGCAAAACTGTCACCAACCCATTCTCTGAGCTGTCTCATCTGATTAGACGTCACCCTGCTTATCACGACAGCTGCTGTGGTGCTCCAGTCAGAGGGGAATTATCCTTTAATTGCCTTCTTCCTTACATGTATCTCCTGCTTTGATGTAGCTTTAGCACCGCAAAATATCACTAAAAAGTAGTATGTGTAATCCAGGTTGATAAGTACTGAGTGCTGCTGCCAGATGGCACCGGAGAATGCTAGATCTATGCAGCTCCTGCTTTTATCAGCAGCTTTTGATGTGCCAACTGTGAAATAAATGCAATGTCATTGTTTGTCAGGTTTGAAGTGCAGTCCTAAATTTACATTTGCCTGGTAGCATTCTGAATACAGAGGAGATAGATGACTGTTTTTAATGGTGGAGATTCCATAATGGAAATGTGTCCTTCGTACAGAGAAATCTATGCTGTCACATTTCTGTTTTAATGATCGTTCACTCTTGCAGACCCTGACACTCGCACAAAAACACTTCCAGCATTCATCGAGTACCATTTTTTCGAACTTTAAAAAAAACCGCCAAGAGTAGTCACTTCTTTATAACTCAAAGGGGCACATTGGTGTCCTTGATTTTCAATGTTGTGTCTTCACTGTCACACTCGGCAACAACAACAAAGACCTCGTCTTGTCTTTTTGTGCTCGAGCAACACAACGCTGCTTTCTAACCACTTTGAAAAACATATCAAACGCTAACACAGTCCTGGGTGTGGAATAACACCTCATGCATTTAGTTCCTCATTTTGTAGAATTTTTACCAGCTGTATTGGCTTTTTTTTTCTTCTTCGGTAGTAAAAAAATCATGTTCACTTCAGGTGTGTGCTTTCTTACCTCCTCCGGTGAGATTTTTTAGATAGTGCACCTTTGAATGCAAATGTGAATGGACGAGTCTGGTCAGC
Organism: Notolabrus celidotus; assembly: GCF_009762535.1. Classification (NCBI taxonomy): domain Eukaryota; kingdom Metazoa; phylum Chordata; class Actinopteri; order Labriformes; family Labridae; genus Notolabrus; species Notolabrus celidotus. Next base: position 13,686,874 of record NC_048294.1, on the reverse strand, counting down.
AGGGGAGGACATGAATGCATTGTGGAAACTTTTCAAGGGAGACGTGAAAAACATCAACAACAATGTTCTCACTCCAAGTAAAGCTCGCAATCTCAGCAGGAGACAGACTCTCAATCAGAATGTTTGAAGTTTCATTCTCTTATTTGTCCTGAGAGCTGAGATTCTGCATCGGAGTGCTTTTCATTTTCTTCTTTTGGCAATGGTAGGAGCTTCAGGGATGGAAACACCTTTAAACAGTCCAGAGGAATGACAGTTCTGGAAGAGGTGTCTTTCTTTGTTCACACCATCCCTGTTTTCTCCTCATGTTAGAGAGCCAGGGACCACCAGATTGTAAACTATGCTGTCGAGCAGTGGTTCCCAAAGTCCCACGTTGAGACCCCTGTTCTAGAGGACAGCAAAGACTTACCTTACCATCACCTTGTTCTACAGTCCTGCCCCCTCCTTTAAAATCCCATTCCCAACATTGACCCCCCTGAATTCCCTGAATGCTGCTAAGTGCTCTAAAGATCTCGAGCATCACCCATGTGTATCTGTCCTTTATGAGAAGGTTGGTTGGCCCTCTCTTGAGCAGAGGAATATCCTCATCATGGAATACCCTCCAACAGACTTTATAGTTGATATAAATTCCCTCTTTTGCAGAATTTAAGACTTTGATCTCAGACCACTGTATCTGTTTTAATTAATCTATTGTTTTGTGAATGAATTTGTGTTTGTTCGTTGTTTCTAATGTGCCTGTGATCTCGACGACATTGGAAATGAGGGAAATCTCAATGTCTTTTTGAGAATAAATAAAGGTTTTTGATTTAATTGAATCTGTTCATGCAATCCCATAGAAGATAGTGAGTGAAACATCACATTACTTAACTCTGACTCTCTAAATGTTGTGCCCAATGGATCTCAAGATAAGTTGGACCATGAAGGATGGATGAAGATCACATAAGTGTCTGACTCCTTTGAAGGGACAGCCTTGTCGAGAAGCTGTGATGCAGTCGGTCTTGAACTTAATCTTTCGAAGGATGCTGTCCCTGAATTGGGACACACCTTACGTTAGCAAAGTTGAACTGGAGAGCCTCTGATTGTAAAGAATCCAGTTGTCCGTACTAGTTTGCAATGCAAATCCTATCTGCACACTGCCCCTTGCGTAGCGGCACATTTTTTAGACTAATACCATGTTCACTAGTCAAACTGTGGGCTCATGTACCTAAAATGAAGCCTCACATGTGATATACTGGCTAAGTTAGTTGGAGGTTACCAAAGTAGCACTCAAAGTGGAACCAGATTTCCTCATAAACATTGCCATCTCAGTCACAAATGCTAACGTTCATGTCCTCTTCTTCTCCCACTCTGTAAAAATGTCGACCTTATTTTATTACCTTTCCCCATCTGGCTGCTCTAAATGTTGCAAATTATGCCTTCTTGTAAAAATTTCACTTTTCTCCCCTCCCTCCTTCCTTGTCCCACCTGCTTCTTCCATCTCCCCTCTACCCCGCTGCTCTGGTCTCGCGCTCCATATTTTCTCCTGCTATCCTCCCTGCCATCTTTTTTCTCTCTGTCTGCTCCCCCCACCCCCTTTTCCTGCCCCCCTGCCTGCTCTCCCTCTTTTTCTCTCTTTCTCTGGCTGGCTGGTTGATTCATTTTTATCGTCTGCTCTCTGCAGGTGTACCCCCGGAAGAGCACCCCTGCTGTGGACAGGCTATGTGTAGGCGTACCTGCCGCAGAGGTGAGCCAAATGTTGCTGCATCTCACAAGGACCTTTTCAAGCCTGTGTTGTGTTTGCTTTTGCAGTTACTTTGTTGCATTTCCACATTTGATTACTTCCTGAAATATTTGAAAACACAACTTTATCTTGTGATAATTATGACTTGGCTGTATTATTGACATTACACTAAATTTGAATATTAATGATAATATTTACAAAATATTGATGTATGAAAGCAGGAGAATTAGCACAGCCTCTCTCCCTGGGCCTTGATTAGCAGCTTACAGTTATTTCTTGAAGATTTGAATTGGCTTCATATTGTTGTTTTTTTTCGGAGCAGAATCAGAGTATCTTCCAAAGACTGCTTCGAGAAGGCGTTGGGAGAAGCACTAATCTGCTTATCGGGGCTTGTTTTCCGCCATTATGCTACTGCCAAGCATGTGTGTGTAGAAAATACACACAAGCACTCTGTTAGAGGAGCTTTGCCGGAGAAGCAGAAAATGTGAGGCAAAGACAGTGATGTTTCGTGCAGGGATTATCAGTAGAAGACCAAATTGACTAAATACAGCAAAGTAAACTTTGACATAGTTTTTGACAATGAATCTTTGTGGGGAAAAAGTGATTTACTGTCTGTGTAAAGCATCCTGAATCATAGCAACTCACACACACTGCCCTGCTGAAACCCTGATTTAAACATAATCTCTAATGCTGACAGTTGCCCATGTTCTGTGGGCTTTCCATCGGTATCCGTCCTCCGTGCCGCTGTTTACCCAAAGCCCAGTGTAAATGCCACCAGAAATATATTGTCATTCATGGGGCTCTGCTGATCACACACTGCATTTCCATGCATTATTTACATCAGGCTTAGCCCCTCTTCTATGCATTCACAAGCGCAGGTCACAAACAAGCAGGGATCAATGAGTGACAGGAATCAAATATTTATGCCGGCGCAGGAGCACCTAAGGCGGGTCACATGACCGCGAGGCTCTACAGAGATGACTTTCTGCCGCACATGCCGTCCAGAGGGGAGTAAAAATCAGCAGCATCAGGAAGAAACTGTAGAGGGGATAATGTTTGTTTTCGAAATTTACCGACACGGAGAGGAATGCTTCTGGGAACGGGCTTGTTATTATGGTGTTTATTTCAGCATGTGTTTGTGTAGATTTAGTGTTTGTTGTTTTGCTTGTGAGCAGAGATGCATCAATTTCCTGTGTTAATTTACAGTATTGAGCCAGGCATGCATAAATTCTTGTATGTGTATTATTTACTGCAAATATGAACTCCATAGCTTAACTTCATTCAGAGGTTAATAGGTAGTATTTATTCAATCATACAGTAGACTTAAGCATTATTTAAATGTCATCCAGCAGTGTGTTCTCCTGTCTGTTTATCAATGAGGCATTCAAATACAAAGCACTGTTTTCTAATGGAGGCCTCCCCACTGTCTTTATCAGTGTTTCGGCTTGCTAGGAGTCAACGGCGCTGGAAAAACCACCACATTTAAAATGCTGACAGGAGACATCCCAGTCTCCAGTGGAGAGGCCTTCCTAAATGGATACAGGTGAGGCGTTAACTCCCACTAGAGCCCCAGGTAACTTGTCATAATTAGCCACCCAACATTGCTGCTCAGATGGGGATCAAGCTGAGGTGTTGTTTTTTTATAGCTCACTCTTTTCTCAGCTTCTCTCTTTTTTTCGTGTAACACAGCTTTTTTTTCCTCCATACTTTGAACTCGCAGGCTTTGTTTTTTCTTGGCTAGGTACTTTCGATATCTCTTATACATTCTGCCTTACGTCTCTGCCTTTTCAACTTTCGGTTCTCTCATGTCTCCTCACTGCGATATTCTCAGAAATGCTGGAGACTCTCTGCTCTCGCTGTCTTCCTGACTCTTTCACATATTTCATTCCTTTTCACATCCTCAGCCCTGTACCTTGCTCTGTTTTTGTCTCTGCCTCACAGAATCAGTCATACGGAATCTTTGTACATGCCAGAAAAATACATTGACACCAGCAATAAGAGACTCAGGCACCTGAGCGAGAGAACGCTTGTTCCTTCTTTATTTTTAGGGACAAACAACAAGGCAGCACATCTAAGCCCGGTCGAGTGTGAGCTGCGGTTGGTTACACACCAGAGTGGTTGCTATAGGTGTTCATTTATACATCTACTAATTGACTTTGTGTTCAACAAAGAACAAAAGCTGAATAGAGCAAGGCCTAACACAGCAGCCTTAATGTTGATTAATGTATCTAGAAGAGATCAAAGAAAACTCCCAGAGACCTTTAGGGAAACAATAAACTGGAAGGAGAGGGAAAGATGTGAAAACACCCACTCTTCTGTTTTTAGCTCATTGTACTTCCTGTGCATTGGCAAGAAAAATGATCGACAGAAGAGAATCAGCGGCTCTTAAATGAAACCCTCCCTCCTAACAATTTTGTCTCTTATCTGTGATTGTGTGCTCAACAGCACTCGTAAAGAATAGTTCAAAACAGCTAAACTGCTAACAACCTGTAGTGGCCCCTCAGAAGCCTCTTCTGAAAGATCTAGAACAAACTGGCAGCAATATTTGACTTACTTAGTTGTAATTGTGTTAAATGGATCTAACATTAGATCTGTGTTTATAGGCTGTCTCTGCCAGCTTTACAAATGTATCAAAATTAGCTTTTAAGTCTTACAGCTTGTGTCATCTCTTCACACACACACCTCTAATATGAAGCCAAATAAGCTAAGTATAGCTTAAAATAACAAGCAAAGTCAAAAGTAAAAACAGTACGCCCACCAGCACCTGCACACCTCACTAATCAACATTATACAGCACATAAACTTTAATTAAAGACTCTACTTACATCACATTCACCCTTTCACACCACTTTCATACACTTATGGCTGCTGTGTTATAAACGCTCATCAGTATTGACTAAGTCCATATACACACCACTGGCACAGCTAACAGGGGCAGTTTGGAGTTAAGTGTCTTGCCGAGGGGGAACTTCAGCAGCTGACCTGGGATCGAACCCTAAACCTCCCGACTGAGTGGTGACTGACTCTACCACTGAGGCACAGCCACCCTCATAGAGCCAAAGTGAGACCTAAACATTTGAAGTTCCCCCTGGTGACTGGCTGCAGTTCAGGTCTTAAAGCCCCCCTCCTCCATCATATAGCATAAGGAACATGTGTCAAACTAAAATATTGAAAAACACGTCAATGAACATTTTTTACAAACACATCATGCTGATTTATACGCATTTGTTCACTTTCAGAAAGGTTTACTTTTCTTTAGTTTTTTTTTTATGTGTAAAAGAGGGGATATGACATCATGACTGACAGGTCTGTTGACTAATAAGGCATCCTTCATCGAATTGGCAGAGTAAAGGAAGCACAGAGTGATAAAACATAACAATCACTAACATAAGAGTTATGCAACCATGAGTGTCTGCTTCACACATACAAAATAATCCAATCTGCTGTAGACTGAACAGACCTGAGGGATCTTGGTTTAATCAATGAGTTAAATGTGTGTTTTGTTTAGCATAAATTCTGCAGATGCACCACCATGCGAGTGCTCATGCCTTGGCTCCAAATAAGTCCAATAAGTGTTTGTTTTGGCTTCATTTTTTAAAATTTGGATAAGGTGTCATTCATATTTTTATACACTCATTGATATGGCTCTTTGTTTTTCTTTATTTTTCTCTCTTCCTTTTACTTTCTTTCTTTCTTTCTTTCTTTCTTTCTTTCTTTCTTTCTTTCTTTCTTTCTTTCTTTCTTTCTTTCTTTCTTTCTGTCTTTTTTTTACTTTTCTTTGTTTGTTTGTTTTTTTGTTTGTTTGTATCTTTCTTTTCTTTGTCTTTTCCTGTCTATTTTATTTTTCTCTCCTCATTCTTTCTTTCTTTCTTTCTTTCTTTCTTTCTTTCTTTCTTTCTTTCGTTTTACTTTCTTTCTTTTTTACTTTCTTTTTCATTTCCTTTCTTTCTTTTTCTTTCCTTTTTACTTTCTTTTTCTTTCTTTCTGTCTTTTGCTGTCTTTTTCTTTCATACTTTTTTGAGTTCATTTTTCCTTTCTTTCATTGCTTGTTCAGAGTATAATTTCATCTTGTTAAAGGTACGAATGGTTTGTGTGTTGAAAACCCTTTATGTATAATGTTTTTATGAGAAGCCTTATAATTGCCCAATTTTGTGCATTTATTCTATTACAAAACCATTCTTACTTTTGTTTAACATTTTAATCAAACTTTTTTATTGTGCAAATTAACAAAAAACTACAAACATATCCACAGAACAGAACCAAGGGTTGTGATTAGGGTTAGGGAGACGGTTAGGGTTATAATTAGGATTAGGGTTAGGGTTATGATTAGGGTTAGGGTTAGGGTTAGATTTAGGATTAAGGTTATGACAAGGGTTAGGGTTATGATTACGATTAGAATTAGGGTTGGGGTTATGACTAGGGTTAGGGTAGAACTAGAACAAAATTCAAGTGAACAGAATCAGAACCAAACTCATCCAGAACCAGAACTGAACTCAAGCGAACATACCAAGTACAAAACTCAAGCAAATAGAACCAGAACCAAACTTAAGCAAACAGAACCAGAACCAAACTCTAGCAAACTGAACCAGAACCGAAGCAGAACCAAGCTCAAGCAAACAGAACCGAACCAGAACCAAACTCAAGAAAACAGAACCAGAACCGAACCAGAACCAAACTAAAGCAAACAGATCCAGAACCAGAACCAAATTCAAGCAAACAGAACCAGAACCAAACTCAAGCAAATAGAACCAGAACCAACTCAAGCAAACAGAACCAGAACCAGAACCAAACTCAAGCAAACAGATGAAGAACCAATCTCAAGCAAACAGAACCAGAACCAAACTCAAGCAAACAGAACCAGAACCAAGTCAAGAAAACAGAACTAGAACCAACTCAAGCAAATAGAACCAGAACCAAACTCAACCAAACAGAACAAGAACCAAACTCAAGCTAACAGAACCGGAACCAAACTCAAGCAAACAGAACCGGAACCAAACTTGGAGCAAACATTATTAATCTCCTCAGTACATGTTGGCATTGAGAAAAATCTGATGGCCATGCTGACCAATCAAAACAAAGTTCTGCTGTGAGCAGAGCTGGGGCTGAGCACAGTGAGAGCTGCCCCTGCTTTAGAGGATATGTGCTGTTTTGTCTGAAACTGAATGTATTCGTTTTTGTTTTGTTTTCTGTCTTGTGTTCCTTTGGTTTCTTTTTATTTTAAACAGTTATTGATGACACGAGTTAAGAAAGTGAAGTAAAACACACTACTTCTCTATGTTAGCTTGGCAGTGTTTCAAACAGACAAAGGCCTTTGCTCTCCCAACTCTGATTTTCTCCTTCTAATCAAGAAATCATCAATACTTGACGAACCTGCCAACAACATCAGTTTAATCTCAGTTTAATTTGAAATGCATTTTGCAACACAAGTGTCTTCTTTTTAGCAAGCCGGCTGTATTCATTGTGCATTTGAAATCATACTCTGTCTTTTAAGGCATCAAATAAACCTTTAGATCTGCAATCTGAAACATTAATGATGTCCATCATCAAATCTGTATTATCTCCTCTCTACCAGCATACGAACAGAAATGAGGAACGTGCACCAGAACATGGGTTATTGTCCCCAGTTTGATGCCATTGATGACCTGCTGACTGGGCGAGAGCATCTGGAGTTTTACGCCAGGTTACGAGGGGTACCAGAGAAAGAAGTTACCATGGTAACCATTGCATTTTTTTCATACTTCTTATTCTTGTGCAATTAAAAACTGAGCTGACTCATTGGTTTTGCTCAAAGGATCAAATGTCTGCATGCAAGTGCAGCTCACAATCGAATCTATATCAAAAACTTCAACTTGAGCTGCTAATATGTCTGACACTGAGTCCAGGAAGCCAATAAGAGATCAGATATATTGACTTCCTAATATTAACTTTTTACAAATCTGCATCATGATGTAATTTCAGCAAATTTATTGTGCCTCCATTGCAAGGGAAGTGGTTCCTCTTTTGGGTGCATGCCACTGAAATAAGCCAAAGGGAATCCTCTGTGTTACTTACTATTTACAGTAAAACTGAGACTCATCATAAACAGATGAACTAGCAAATTTGTAGTTAATCAAGATGACGGTGTTTATTTTGCAGACATATCTGGAGAAGCGATTTTCACTCTGCTTTCAATCCAAACACACAGTCTCTTCTCAAGTAGCCATTTTGAGTCTTGGCTGGAAGTGGTTAACCGCTAACTCCTGGCCAACACAGAATGACAGAAAGTCAGCCATTGTTCCCTGAAGCAAATATCAAACGACCGCTGATGGGTTCTGAGGTTCTTTTGCAAATCCTACATTTGCAACAAAGTTTATTTCCTGTCAGAGTGTTTTTCATTTTATTTTTACCATCAATATCCTTTTGGACTGGAATGAATGTAGGGCAAGCTGAAGTACACGTCAAATTGATAGATAACCACTATGGGCGAAACCATACATAATGAAAAATGGCTGGTGGTAGAAAAAGCAGCAGCTGTGGGTTATGGCTCTGCATTATTCACCATGCCCAGTGGTTTGGCCGGCCCTGTGTGGCCTCCCTGCACTCCTCTCACGCCTCCCCTCGTCTCCAACACTGAGATCAAAAGAGGAAGGGGCTGGCGGGGACCATAGGCCCTTAGACCCGGCGCCAGGGCTTTGATCTCTTAGCTCAAGTGTAGAGGGACCCAGTACTGCGCTGCTAGAATAACTTAATTTTACTGAGGTCCATTGTGATGGCCGTTTTTTGGTGGTGTTTTTTTTTTTCTAATTTGAGCCTTTCGAACTCTTATTTGCATAATTGTCAAAGATAGATGTCTGTAGTCAGTTGATTTTATTGTTACACCGAACACGTCATTTGAAAGAGGCATTTACTGTATTGTGCACTTTACTTGAGTTCCAGATTGCTTGTGTCTGACTCGATGTTGTTTAAACAGCAAGGAGAATGGTCGAGTACTTCAGCAGCTTGTGATTAAGGTCTTACAGTGATGCCAGCTGTCATGTCTTGTCCTTGAAAAAACCACAGAGCATAAATACATTAGAGATCCAAACCAAAATACCATCATCACTCATGGAGGCTTTGATGATGGGTATTTGAACACTTCACTTGATGCCATACACAGTTTGGTCACTTTGATTTCCCTCTTCAAAGGTTGCCGAGTGGGGGATCCAGAAACTGGGACTTGTCAAATATTCCAACAAGTCAGCGGGAACATACAGCGGCGGGAACAAACGCAAACTTTCCACAGCAATGGCTCTGATTGGATGTCCCCCTGTGATCTTCCTGGTAAGATACATCTTTACTGCTCTGTTGTACATGCTGGAAATGTGATACCCTGCTGTTTTATCAAGACTTGTGAGTGTAATACTTTAGATCAATATTGATGCTGTGCAGATGTTTGGATAGCAGCACCTCAGTTTCTTCCTCTGTACAAGCGCACAGAGACTCTGCAGTAGTTTGAAGGTGATAGTGTAAAGGAATTCGGAGTAATGTAAGATTTAAAAACAAAGGACTTGAAAAAGTTGGGATCAGTCTAGTGAACCTTTGCTGAATTTCCTGAAAGATTTGAAGTACATTACTCATGGACAAGAAGGGTGTATTTTCAGGGGTCACTCACTGGTCATGCTTTAATTCATTTTTGTCCAAGAAGAGCCAATTCCTTTCGAGGAGCAGATAGCACACAAAGCTGTTTGCACCCATTAAACACCTATTCATGAGGATTTAAAAGTAAGCGTGATGCCTCTTCACTCTGATGGAAGATTAACAAAGGCATGACTTAGAATGTACTGCGTCATATGCCTTTAGTTAAGCTGCTTTAATGTGCATTTTAACACGGCATTCTTTTTACTATAAGGGACAGACTTTAAAGGTGACATATCATGCAAAATCGACTTTTTAATGGTTCTCTACCTGAAATATGTGTCCCTGGCATGTCTACAAACCCCCCAAAATGAAAAAAATCTATTCTGCCCCTGTTCTGATTTCTCCACCTTTCTGTAAATGTGTGTGAAACGAGCCGTTTCAGTTTTCCGTGTTTTTCATACGTCACAACGACATCCGGTCTGTAACGGAAGTCAGAGCTCGGATCTTGTTCAGCCCAAAGACTGTATAAAATACATCTCAACTCCTCCTCCGTTTTTCATTCCCTGCCCACGTGTGCTAACAAGGAGCTTAGGAGGGAGGCATGCTCGTTGTAGGCTGTCTTAATAAACATAGGTCGGTTTTACTCCCCACGTCTGCAGATTTGAAGATCTAGTGGATGATTTTTATTTTTCATGGAAAAGTGCTAAAGCTAGTTAGCATAGCCACATAGCTACATGTTTGTAGCTATGTACCAAGACACATGTCGATATACTGACAAATAAAACTACAAGAAAAACTAAATCTGTGACCAATCGTTCAGAAAGGTCCTGCTGCAGGCGCCTCTCCGTCAGGATCAGATTCTGGATCAGATTCAGAGGGTTGAAGTAATGCGGGTCTGTGAGCAGCCGTGTATATTCAGCCAACATGTAAACATTAGATCAACGTGCTGGACAGCCGAGGCCTCATCCACTTCCTGAGGGGGCGTGGTCAGAGAGCGCATTCTCAATGAAGGCACTGACACAGAAAACAGTCTGTTCTGAACAGGGCTGAACAAGAGGGGTTTACAGACATTCCAAAATCTGATTTCAAAGTGTTTTTTTGAGCAATAAACTTTAAAGACATGTTTTGGGGACCTCTTAGATCAAAATATTTTGATGAAAAAGAGAATAATATGTCACCTTTAAAGACCTTTAATTGCACTGTGGGTCTCTTTAAAGGGGTTAACCCAAGTATACATAAATAACTTCAAATCTTATGTCCCACCCACCACTTCAAATGGTCTAATAAAGAAGGAACATTGTCTCATATTGATACATTTCAATGATAGTTTGTTTGATTAAATGTGCTGTAATAAATGCACAACTTTGCATGATTCAAAGCAATCAGATAATGCTGCTAATAGCAATATTATAAGCAATCCATCAGGTAATGAGTAATCCATATTAAATGACATTTACAGAATATTCTCTCTAACCGGTTCTGTTTACTGGCTCAGTGCTCAGCCAATCGAGCTAACATATTCCAAACCTCCTTATTTACTCGCACGGGCCCCGCTCGCCTTCACTTTAAGGCACTGGCATAATGTGTCGTCAGCGTGTGTAAGTCAGCGTCAGTGTTGTGTGCTTGCCCGGGGAGCCCAGGCAGCCTTCAGGCAGTGCCACGCAGGGTCTGCACAGGGACACATTGGGCACGGTGATGGAAATAGCCTTTGGGATTTGTAGGGGCTCCGCGAGCAAGGGAGACACAGGCCTGGAACGAAACCAGCCAATGGACTGAGTACTGTCACCCTCTAATCATGCATGGGCAGACTAGCCCAGAGGAAAAAGAAACAGCAAGTCACTGAGACTCTGTGTTTGTGATAGTGTGTGTTGTGTTGTGCTGTTTTGTAGAATACTACAGTATGTCTCTCCATTATTTAGAAATACACACAGAATTTACCCAGACTTAACACGAGTCTGTCTGTCTGTTTTTTTATAAGGCTCCTGTTTTGCCTTACATACCTGCACCTCCTCTGCTTATGCCCATTACATCAATTCACATTCTGGTGCTGCTTCTTAAAAGTCTATGTATCATGCTTGTCATCCACCAAGAAAATCTCAAGTGAAATAGTATTTTCTTGTTGAATCACTGCACTTTATTTTGTAGATTCAAAACAGGATATGAGGTAAAAGTAAGGATTTAGATAATGGATGGATGGACGATTGTACACAGAGAGAGAGACTTTACCTGGAGCTGTATCATCCACTAAGTTCTCCTCCACTCCAGCACATCAGAGCCAGTTATTAAAACAGGTACCAAGTGATTCAAATGTAGATATTAAAAATGGGGTTTGAGGCGTCGCCAAAGACCGTCTTTGATGAACATGCATCATAGAGGTGAAACGTGCCTGTAAGACCAATTCAGGGTCTTCTTACCAACAAGGCACATTTTTACCATGAGAGACCAACTTTTTTCTTATAATATTAAACGCCATGCTGGGGATAAATATAATGGGAACTGTTTGAAAGTGTCTGTTTTTAATTCAGGATGAGCCCACCACTGGGATGGACCCCAAAGCACGCCGCTTCCTGTGGGACTGCATCCTGAGTATCATCAAAGAGGGTCGCTCCGTCATCCTCACATCACACAGGTGCAACAAACTCCTCCATCTATTAATTTTCTTCACCTGCAAAGATGATCTCAGTATATTTTGACTCCTGAGCTGGGAAAGCACATCAACCAAGTTGCCCATAAAACGAACATGAGCGGTAAATATTGCAATTATAATTGATTGGAGTTTCACTTTATTTGGGAGGTATTGTTTCCTGCGTGGCAGTTAATATTGGCTGCCAGAAAAACACTGGCTGCTATAAAGCTTTCATGAAGCGCAAGGGCATATTGACTGCCTGGCGCCTTTTTTTTTTGCTCCATGAAAAGAGAAACTGTCAATATCAGTGCTGGAGACTTTTCATTATCCAACACTTCCTGGAGCAAAGTTAGCTTTCCTAACTTTTTCTTCTGAAGTGTTGACTGGTTTTGGATGTGGTTTAAAGTAAAGAGAAAAAATTAAAAGCCTCATTTTTTGTGAAGCTTAAAACTTGATGGCCCAAATCGATATGGAGCATTTAACAATTCACATGCCTTTCAATTTCACCATTTCACAAATTGCCCAGGCATTTGAATCGCTTGTGTTCCTGGCAGTGCCTGTGAATAATCTCTGCTGCCGTTTCATTTGGAATAGATTATTCTCATTACATGTGTTCCCTTCATGGAGAAATAAAAGCATTTGTTGTTGTCCCAGGCAATGTGGCTGAGCTGCATCCAATCGTCCATGGCATGACCAGGTGCTTGTGTTTTGTTAAGTAGCAGATTCACCAGGTTTTACAAAGTCATAATCCTAATTGCACCATTCCTCAGAAAGGCTTCACAGGTTTTGCCTCTACTACAAATGACTCCTGCTCCAGCCCTGCACTGAAAGAGAAAAAAATGGGATGATAAGAGCTACAGATGGTCCCTTCCTCCCCCTCTAATTACCAAATTTGTCGTCCGTTTGATGTGTCAAAGTAGACATTTAAAAATGCTCTAAACCAATTTTAACTTTTAAAGAAAGAGAAGGTCATAAGAAATATTTTCACTCAGAAACCAGTCTTCTAGCTTTGAATGAACGCAGTTATGGAGGAAATCTGGAGGACAAACATTAAAAAAAATACCTCACTACACTACACAGATCTGCTTTGAGATGACATTGTCGTTTCTTTTTTCTTTTTCAAACTCAAGCATCTGTTTTTGTTGCTTTTCTCTCATCTTACCCCTTTCTTTCAATAGCATGGAGGAGTGTGAGGCACTGTGCACACGCATGGCCATCATGGTAAACGGGCACTTCAAGTGTTTTGGGAGCATCCAGCATCTGAAGAACAGGTAAGGGTCCTTCTTTTTTTTACCACTAAGTGCCTTAGACCAAGAGTAGAATAAAAAGACACAAATCTTTGAAGCCCCAAGGATTGAGATAAAAGAACTCACTGTCTCACACTGAGGTGCTCGGTTATTTATATTGTATATATAAATAACATGAGACCCCATCAGTTATAAAAAGACAATTTAGTTTTAATAAAGTTCAAAAATATAAAAGTTTTTCAAGGTAAAACTAAAGTGTGGATCTTCTTTTATCACTGCAGCTAAGAGAGAGTCTTTTGAAGATGCATAAAGAAAAACACACTTAATCTCAAAGTATGCACCAGTCAAACCTTCCACACTTCAACCAATGTCATCAGAGTTATTGAAGGAGTTCTACAACATTGTTGTTTACACTTGTTTGTGCTCTTGCCTAAGATCAAGTGTGGAGATTTGTAGCTTCATCCATGAAACCAATTATCTTAGGCCAAACCAATTCTCAGCATGAAGACTGAAAACAAGAAAATCTGCTAAGCTTGCATGTCTTAATTCTTTGCCTTTTATGGTTCAAACAAACAGCATTGATAATCAGACCTAGAGTGTTTAAGAGTTGCTGATTGGTGGATTTTGTTACCTCTGAGTATAATGTTCAGGCAGCAATTTCTTGCCCAAGTTTCAAAGTTGTATTTCTGACTTGATCAGGCGTTCACATGCATTTGTAAAGTAAGAAACTCCTTTTTTCCGATGTGGCCGATACCACACAAATATCAAGTCTTATGGCAAAGCTAAGCTAACTAGTAGCTTGCTCTAGTTTGAAATTCAGGGAATTCAAACATGTCTGTTATCAAACTTTTAGACACTATGAAATATTCTATTTTAGACACCATACTATGCTTAGCTTAGAATACAGACTTAAAACTGTTTTAAAACTGTATATTTACAGATCAAACAAACATCCAAGTGTGTGCTGGTAGATTGACTGAATGTAGTGCGCACACATGGCTGTGTTATGGAAGTATAAGGTACTATTACCACTCTCATTTAGACACTTTGAATGGCTACAGCCAGAAGCCAATTAGCTAAGCTAAGCATAACTAGTCTCAACTAGCATGACATTTGGTTGCATGTTTTCCCTTTTCTTTATAAGTGGAACAAACAAGATATGGTGTCTTAGTCAGAATGTTTAAGATGTGCTGGGAGATGATTTTTTTTTACTTAATAACAAAGTAAGACTAGCTGCTTCCCCAATTTTAAGTCTTATGGCTGTGCAATGCTAAGCTAACTTTCAACTAGTAGCTTGTTAAGCTTAAAACACATGTTTAAAGTCGCCATACATGACTGGGATATCAAACAATCAGACTCTCTTAGATACTCTCTTACTCGACACTTTACTTGGCTACAACCAGAAGCCAATTAGCTTAGCTAATTTCAATAGGGACACAGCTAGGGTTGCCAACTGTCCCGTATTAGCCGGGAAATCCAGTATATTGGGCTAAATTGGTTTGTTTCATACGGGACCTTGATTTTCCCGTATATTGACTATTAACTCTTGTAAATACAGCAGACTGCACTCAACAGATCCTAGATCAGATAAAACAGCAGTGGCAGATCATGTGCCAATCACATCGCCTGTCATCCAATCACAGGCCCCCTCACGCTCATCAGTTAAATACAGCACAAATGCGCCAAGTCCTGCAAAAAAAGTGTGGAGAGGATTTTCTCTCTGATGGCCATTAAATGGTCAGACTCAAGAAACAGATGCAGCACAAAGCTGATCAAAAATGAACTTCAAATATCTGTAAACTGTGACTTGTCATGTAAGGACTTCTCTCTGGCTGTGCAAAAGGACAAAAGACTGCTTGAGTGAGTCAAGAGCAGCAAAAAGTCTCCATGTAAAAAATACATTTGGGGAGTCATACTCCTCTTTTGCTTTTAATTTTTCTTTTTCCTGTTTTTTGATGTAAAGAGCCAAACTGTGGTTTCTTTGAGGTTTATTCATATGAGGTTACATAATGATACAGTAAGGATTAAAGGGAATATACACACTTTCTGCATTTCCAGTTGAATCAGAATCAGAATATACGCTGAATTCACACATCATGCTCACACCACCATGGCACCGTGCACCTGTCCCTTATTTAGTAATGAGAAAGTTGGCAACCCTAGACACAGCTAACCTAGCATGTTTTGACACTTTATATTAAATGGTCAAGCAAAAATGATATAGTTTCTAATTTAGAGTGTTTTAGAGAGTCTGGATTTAGTTACCTTTGAACACAGCAAGGCTAGTTGCTTCCTCTTATTTCCTACTTAAGCCAAGCTACGCTAACAAGTAGCTGATACTGTTTTTTTGATGCTAGGGACAGAGGCATCTTTTCTTAGCTCCATAGGCTTAAAACAGGGAGGGACAAGTCTAGACTGGCATGTTTTTAGCCTCAATTTTGAATATATAAAACAAGATAAGATGTTTGAGAGTTTCAATCAGCCAAGGTAATTTAAGCTAACCAGCTCCATCTTCTCTATCTTTAGATTAACATATAATATGGGAGTGATATTATTATTGCTATTGGAAGAAGACGAGTCAGTCCCTGAATTTTCTGATTATAATGCTTAGATATCACTTCCACTTTTCTATGTTCTTTGAAATTCAGAGGTTATGTAAGACAAATGTATTCATTTGTTTGTCTTCCTGCCTCGCTGCCCCTGAATACATTATAGTGCAATAAGCTAAATATGCAATAAGCTAAATATGCTTCTTTAGTCTAGACTCATAAACATGATCGAATTGATTCTGTATGAAAAGATCCATATGAGTAAAATATGCTGGTAGTAAGGTTTGTGGGTGTCAGGTTAGTGTCCAGAGTCTATCTCAATCTCAATTTATTTTCTCTGCAGACCTATAAATCCTCTTCCCACAACCCCTGTCTTTATGCACAGCCATAACAGCCTTTGTACATGCCGCTTAATGCGTTTCGCTAAGTCTCCATCACAGATATCCCCTGCTCTTAACTCTTAGCGCTCAGGTCTGCTCTCTGGTATTCATCTGACATTTCCCCAGACCTGCACTCACGCCCCGAGCCAAGCATGTAACCAAGAGGGCCATCCATTACCTTAGGTACAGTCTGGTGACATTATTACCCCTCTATTGTGCGATCCTGAAAGAGGAAGGACATTCCACCAGCCCATGAGAGCCACACACAGCCGACAGGAATATGTGGTGGCAATCGTTTGGTGGAGAGAGAGATCAATACACTTGGGGACGAGGGGTGGAGCAGACTATTTTTAAAGTTGTGCTGGGGATTAGGGAGCAGCAATGAGAGGGAAACAGTGTCAAGGGTATATCACATCAAGAGCGTTAATGTCATGTCATTGGCTACTGTCTCATCCCGGATGGAGCAGGGTAAAAACAAAAGGAGAGTCGTGAAGCACAGGGGCCAAAAGTGGGAGAGCGATGTAGCAATCCGTCCCTCGCAGATGTTAGGGTAATTGACAGATCCTCTGTGTCAATTAAATCCTGTCTGCAGGGGGGGACGAGCAGGGTGGTGTAAATAATTTATGAAGCACACAGGAGGTATAGGAGAGGTAAAAGCGGTTGGAGAGAGGGCAGAGGGAGGAGAAGAGAGGGTTAACACATGTATTACTTCACTCAACACATTATCAGGGAAAAGAGAATCACTCTTTACAAGACAGTCAAGTGAGAGGAAGCCAGATAAGCACGCCAACGACTTACTATTTTTTTCTTATTTTAGATCTCACACGGACAATTTACATGAGGCTGAAATGCTATCGCTCAGTTCTCGCCACGCAGTGAATAATTTCTAATTAAGCGTCCCTATCTCCGCAGAGCTCTGTGTAATTAATGTTTCATGAGGTGTGGGACCCTGTTAATGACTGAAAAGGCAATTAAGGACTGTCTTCTCTGTTTTCTTTTCTCGTCACTATCCCGCCACATGTTTGTCCCCCCCTCCCCAGCCCTGCTTTAAGCATGCGATCCAGCATCATTTAAGTCGAGCCTCATCAATCCAGCTTTGCAGTGGAATCGCAGAGGCCGTATTTCGTGCTCGCCTCCACATCCGAGTCCATAATGTGGTGACTGAGGGGCTGATTTTCACAAATGCACAAGCTGTTGCCGGTTTGCAGATGGGAAGAGTTCCATCAGACAGCAGGGGATGAAGTAGAGGGGGCAGGGATGGAGGTAGAGGCAGGTGGCGAACGCCGTTGTCACACGGCGTGAGCGCCTGACCTGCAAAGCTGGAGGAGTCGCGTCCTTTCTCCCCCACCCCCTCAGCCCATATTCTCCATCTTTTTCTCATCACAAGCCCCTGAAAGGAGTGTAGATTCTCACCGCAGGGGCAGCTCTCACATTTTGACCCCCTATTGCTCACCTTCCCATAGTCCCAGCCCTCACCCCCCTCCCAAATCACCTCTCCTCACTCCGAAACCCTCTCGTCATATTACCTTTATTTATTCCTCCTTCTGCTGCTCACTTCAAACGCAGCCATCCAACTGCTTGTTAGTGCTGCCCCCTTTAGTTCAGTGATGACCCTGTCTTTATCACCGAGATGCCCTTCTGCTGCTTTAAAAGCCCCGCCTCTGTGTATTAATCAAACCCCAAATGAGCCAAAATAGCCCGTTTAAACTGTCCAAGAGGTGGTCAGCATGAAAGAGAAGGGCTCAAGATTTGATTTAGACGGCTGATTCTGAATAGCAGGGGCGGCCATTTTAAGAAGCCCCTTCATTATCTTCCTCTGTGGCCATTAAAAACATCCTCCCTATCTGTCCTGATCCTGAGACCATCGAATCAATCACACTTCCAGGAATATATGAAAGAGAAGAGGAGAAGAGAGGAAATAAATAAGTTTTAAAAAAAAGTGCACAAGGCTGTAAATAGTGCTTTAGCACAGCAGTGCACTGGTATGAAAGCTCCCAGGTGTTAAGTAAACCCAAATGAAGTGGAGGAACCAATAAAAGCTGCTTCAAAGCTCCCCTATAATCTTGTCAGTTAGGAAGGACACCCACTAGCCGATGCAGGATTTTCTCTGATTGATATCATTCATATTCCCTCTTCATAGAGCACCCGCAGTAAGTACACACAGCAGCCTGCGCTCTTATTTTCTCCTTGCTTAAAGCACGTCATGATATAAAAGTAGGGGGTAAAGTGCCTTTAATGCATTAAGGTAATGCGGTGGAGAGTTTTTACAAGAGTGGTGTCTAAAAGTTTGGATCAATCCCCTGAAGTTGATGTGGAGAAGTCCAATAAACTGTGTCGCACTCAGTCCACGTCAGCTCTGCAGGTGGACTGTTAACAAAATACTTTATGACTTTTAAGTGCATGTCACCAACGGAGATGGATGGCAAAATAATACTGTTACGGTTTACAATGCATCAGCACAATGATGTAATTAAGATTGGCAGAGCACTGACACACTGATGGCAAGCTTTATATGTAGGACACGTATGTAAGAGTCATCTGCACTTAAAGGTGTACAACATCTTCACCATTGATAGTATGTGCACATCATAATTTGTTTTGGATGGTGGCTCCTATGCAGACATTAGTTATCAAAGTTTACTTCCAAGGCAAGCATCTGCATCTATATTTGATCCCTCAAGGTCTGCAGAAATTGCTACAGGGCTCAGAATGTTTTTATTATGTCTGGGTTGAACTCTTCATGTTTGAAAATCTGCAGTAATAACTTTTACAGGCCAGATGATGGCCTTCGCACTAGATTACTTTTCAAATACAGTATCGCATGCAAACACCTTGTAAATGTGTCTTTAGATTGAAGCAAACTGTCAATGCTATTCAAACAGACCTAGCACAAGACAGACAAAGCAGTTTTATTTGAATATGATAATTGTGACTGAAGGTCTGACCACTGCTTTTTATCTCATTTCATTTGTTCAGCTGCTTCTTTTCAAGGCCAGGATTTAAAACAGTCCATGTTACTTCAGCCTCTCACGTGTCATATCTTAACCTTGTCTTTACAACGGGGGCCAGGTTTTTGACAGATTTAAAGCACACTTTCCAGTCCCAATGTGACTTGAATCAAAAATTAAACCTGTTACTATGGATATGTTATTCCACCAGCTGACATCTTTCCCTTCAACTTTTGCTATGTGTTGATTTTGGAAACCCCTGCCAACAAAGTGATTCCACTTCAGTGTGATTTTTTGTCAAAAAAATAATGCTGATAAGTGGTAATGACCAAAAAAATACATCACTGATTTCATGGCAACACAACCCTGGCACGAGCTTGGTCTAGGGCATCCAAGTGGTTGCTGCCCGTGCAATAATAAAAGAAGGAATCAGGTGGCTGTCGAGCAAAAGGCAAAGGGAAAAGGCGGACCTTACCTGTAGCGACTTCTTTCCAGGACACCATGCACTGTTCTGGGACTAGCTCACTGCTTCCTTCTTGTTACCCCTCAGGGTTTCAGATGACAGTTCATTTTCAAGGTTACATATATAACACACGACACAACTCAACGCAATGGGGAAAAGGGGAGAACTTCTCAACAATGTCTTTCACGGCTTCAACAATGGCGTCTCTTTTCTTCTCGCCTCCTCACAGATGTCTGCCTGAGCTAATCAAGACCACAGCGTTACCGTTTCATTGGCCAATTGGTCACGTGACCAGAAAGGCCTGCCCATCTGTAGCTCGCCATAATACCAATGCTCTAGACAGTATTGCGGTAACACTGATAATAAAACCTAAGCTGAATATACAATTAGTTTTTCATGATTAGTTGAGATAAGACTAAATGTTAGAGGTGAACCTAAGGACTTTTAAAATCCCTTATATTGTCCACTACTGTGGGTATAACCTGTCAAAATACAAGCAATTCATTCCTGTGAGAGACTGAGTTAGTTTAGGGGTGTAGTGCTCACTTTGCCACTTAACCTGTAACAAGTTAACTCTGTCAAAAACGCAAGGCTCTCCCTTGTAACTCCAGAGTCTATGTTCCCTCCCCAATAAGCCCTGGTTAACTCCCTAGTAACGACCTATTAGTTGTAAGCTTCAGAGTAACTCGCTGTTCACTCCTGAGTAAGAACCTGTTAACTTCCTAGTTACCACATTAACTTTCTAGTTAAAGCAAGGCAAGGCAACTTCATTTGTATAGCACATTTCATACACAAGGGCAACTCAATGTGCTTTACATTAAAACATTAAAAGCATTGTAAACATTCAGACAAGCATAAAACAGCACAATTAAAATGACAAAATATAATAAAGCAGAAAAGAAAAGGGTAATTAGAAATATATTAAAAGTTAATTTAAAATTTGCATTTAAAGCAAGTTAAAATAAGCTAAAATTGGAAGGCAGTGGCAAATAAAAAAGTTTTAAGCTTTGATTTAAAAGAGGTGAGAGTTGGAGCGGACCTACAGCTTTCAGGGAGTTTTTTCCAGATATGTGGTGCATAATGACTAAGCTCTGCTTCACCATGTTTCGTTCTGACTCTAGGGACTGAAAACACCATGATAACTCCTTAATTATTACCTAGCAACTCCCTGTTGACTATCTGTTAACTTTCTACTAACTCCCTATGAACCCCTTGTACACTCACTGGCAATTCCCTAGAAACTCCTTGTTGATTTACTAATATCTTCTCTGTGCCTACCTTTTAACACCCTCTTTTCTTCCTGACAACTCTTTAGTATCATCCTGGTAACTTCCTAGCAACTCCCTGTTAGCTCTTTGTCAACCCTCTAGTCACTACTTAACAAACATTTTTAACCTCCCGATGACTCCTTTTTACTCCCTAGTAACTCACTAGTAACCCGATGTGAAGTCCTTGTTAACTCGCAAGTATCTCCCTGTTAACCCCATTATTACTCCCTTGTAACACCAATTTTACTCTCTGGTAATTCCGAAGTAACTTCCTGTTAACTCCCTACTAAATCCTTGTTTACTCAGTGCTAACCTCTTTGTCTTACACCTTCCCCGCAGCAGCAGTTTTGGGCATTAAATATAGCTATGTAGAAATCATCAGTCTCTATACTGATGATATTTTTTTCTTTTTTTAGCTCAGAAAGAGGCACCACTGTGAATTTTAGTCTTTAAGTATTAATTTAGCATCTTAAAGCTCCTCACAGGAACTATAAGCTCTCAAATAATGTGTGACAGACTTTCACAACAAATATCATGTTTGGGACTAAATTATGTATAGCAACAGATGCAGCCAAGAAATAAGAGTTTATATCGAACCCAAAATTATTAGAGCTCATATTCAATGAAAGCCGCAGAGCTGCCATTGTCAGTGTGTTCCAAAAACACGGCAAGCAATGCATCAATGTGCAGAAAAACAACAGGGAAGAAGATTTCTAGCAAAAAGGGATTTAGGTTCTTATGAAATACAGTAATATTCAAATTCTTTCATCTCTGTTGAATGTCTCTTCAGATGAATAACTGCTGTTTTGTGATTAGTTAAAGATCATCAATGCCTCTATTCACCCATCCCTCTCTGCCCTCACACTGCATGTGCAGCCCAGAGCTCCCCCTCCAGGTACTAAAGATGTTTTTTGGACGAGTTCCCACCTGATCAAAGCATCAGACCACCCGAGTCACTGTGTGACCTCTTGCCCTGCATCCGCCCTCCCCCACTGCAGACCCAAATACACGGTTTAGCAGTGGTGGAGGGTGACCTTTCTAGACTCCCCCAGATGAAGGAAGGCAGCAGAATTATTTTCTGCCTGTCATGCCCTTATCTGTGTCTGGCTGTTGTTTGTTTTAAATTACATGGAAGAACGACTTTCCAGCAGATGAGGGCCGAAGAGAGGATCGAGGCGGAATAATGAAAAGGAAGAAGAGAGTTCTGCAGCGCAGGCTTTACAGTGTCTCCTCCATGCTGTGTTGAACTGCCGTATCATCTCCCTTGTAAAATATTATGAGAGGATTAGTTGTGACAATACAGGGCAGTTGTGACTTTAAACATTACCCATTCATTATTTCTCTTAGGCTGTGTTCAACCCCGCATTGCAAAGATCTCTCCGTTAGCTTTGAAACCATCAGTCACCGGTTAAAAGCTGGTTAATTGTTTTAAGGATGACATCCTGTTGTGATGAACATGCAGTGTTTAGCAGGCTCTCGTCTAACGTACCCAAACAACCTTTCCTTACACAGTCAGAGTGTATTTGAGGGGAGCCAAGACAGTGTATCAAAGATGAAAGATCTTGTTTTGTTGTGAATACAGAGGCAGAGTAAAAAATGATGAATATGAAAGAAAGATATTTTCCCAAAGTGCTGCCTGGAGCTCCTGTGTAGCTGCAGAAAGAAAGGAAACAGAAAGTTAGGTATGCAGCGAGACAGAATGAAAAGCTAATTGATAAGCCGTCTTTTTCTGTCACTGACAAGCAGCATTTCATAACACACATGTACCCTGAACCGTTTTGCAAACCCTTTCACCACAATGCTTCCTGGCCTTATTGGATTTCCGCAGAAAATGTTTTTGCATCTTGGCTGAGCTTGGCAGTGCTTGGATAAAGCGCATTTCTTGAGCCGGCAGCTATAATAAACACAAGGAGATTATGGTCATAGTCTTGATTGGATGATGAATTAAGCTTGATGCTTTGGGAGAGCAGTGATATTGTGCTGGTGGTGTCTGATTACAGACTGTGGAGTCTGTTCAATCTTATAAAATCATCAAAAATGAACATGGCCCTCTGCAGTAAGAGATTAAGGCTTGGTGTGCTTTTATTATGAGGGGTGCTTAACTCACAGATGCTAGTTCTGCACATGCAGATAGTGATGGACACCGTGTACAGGTATGAGTCTTTGTACTCAATGCTCAAAGCCTAAGACTGCCAATATGTAGCATGTCGTGTCAGCCCTCCAACATTCAATGACACCATGTGTTAATGAGAGAACAAAAGTATCTTTTTTAGTCTTTTGGACTGGAAAAATAGACGTTTCTGTAAGTATGAAACACACAGTTTTATTTATAACACTTAATACTGAGAAAGCAGTTGGACATATTACATTCACAAGTACCCATTAAAAATTCACAAATCCTACTATGAAAAACCCTTGATAATAACAGTCACTTAATCCTTTTTTCATTGGAATAAATTAATCAAATTCATATCAACAAATATAAAAACTAAAGACTTTATACCCTAAAAGGAGTTTGAAGTATTCTAAGTAGAACTTTTTGTGTGTTATGATACCAAAATCCTTGCTTTTGGGACTCACTGGTAGAATCAGTCGTCTCTTGATCAAAGGAAGGAGGTTTGATCCCAGTTTAATCTTCGGGCAAGACACTGAACCCCAAGTTACTCCCAGTGTCACAGCCAGCAGTCTGTGGGTACTTGTACTGATGGGCATTCGGGCGCTGAAAGTAACAGTCTCTGTTATCAGTGTATGCATGTGTCTAACAAGCGTCCACCTCTGGTCTTGAGAGATGAAACCAATGCTGAGGTGAAAAAAAGTGTAATTCCTTGAATGTCCACATGAAGCAGGCTCCAAAAGACAATGAGATACCTTTAACACCCATGTTAAAATGTTTACGGTCTTGTACAAAACGGTCTCTGTAGGCAATTTCTCTATTCATACACACTGTGGAAATCTTTGTAATGTTTTTATTTTATGTCATGTTATGAGTTTTGCATAATAAGGCGTACTTGTGACTGACAAGGGGGTGCTTTGAGCTGGATTGCTGGCAGCCCATTTCAACTCTACTTCTTTGGCTGTTTTCGAAACCGCCTACTATACTAGCAAGTGCGTACTGATTTGGTCAAAATTCAGTATGTAGTAAGTAGTATGTGAACAAGCGCAAAATCTGCAGTATGCCAAAACTTCCCAGATGTCTACTGATTTGGGAAAATTTCACAGTATGCAGCGGACCAGCCTGCCTTGCGTACTGTTTCCCACAATATACAGCACTCGTTACGCTTTTTCTTTTCTCTTCCTTTTTTGACGGGGAACTCAGTTTTTAGGTGCAGTGAGGGTTATTGAATTACATATAAACCACTTCCTAACTTTTTAAATCATAAGTGATGCTAAAGAAGCAGTTTTTCTATCAGCTTGGCCGTTTCTTACTTCCACTTTCCCAAACCAGAAATCTAGTGATGTCTGGCCCAGCGTACTGCAACACAGACCGAACAGAACAGTCATACTACAGACTAAATTCAAATGCAGTATGTAGTAGGCAGTACCTACTGCCTACTACATTAGTAGGAAGTATGCGGCAAGCCGTTTCGAAAACAGCCTTTGTCTCCATCTACATTGACCAAAAGTTAGGTTGAGTCAGCATTTCTAATGGTGTCATGATGGCAGCCATTGTTGGCTAACGTCACTATGCCTACACAATAGACTGTATAAATAATGGACATAGTATCCATGAAGTAACGCATCTGTTCTGAAGGGCTGTTTTGGAGCCAATCTTCATACACAGTATGAACCGGCTTTGAGTTGTCAGAAGATTAGATAAGCGCTATGCTAGGACAGTCCATTTACCTTTCTCCTGATCATAACCATGAACCTGCTTTTCCTTTGCTCTTTCAGCTAATGAAGTCTTATGTACTCAATAAACTCCTCACGAAAGACACAGCATTTCACAGCCAGGTTGAGCAGGACTCAGGTCAGTGTGGAGTATAATTTGAAACAGTTGAAGGGCCGTCTAAAGGGCAGCTGCTTAATTAAGCACTTCCATGCTGATATATCCTGCGTTCTCGTAGTTGTACGATCAGCGTGGTGTGTACTACATAATATGTCTCAGCATTTCATGGGGGATGCTTTTGATTGCCTGTGGTGTGCACCCCCTGAGGAGATCAGAGTGCAGGCTGCATCCTCAGATCCTCCCTTTACAGTAGGTTTTGACGCAGAAGGATAGCATGGAGCTCGCTGTATTGCATCATAAAATGGGAGATATTCCCATTATTGCTGCAGATTTTGAGCATCCTTGTCTGTCATTTTGAGATGTTTTTTTTTTCATTACTAGATTAGAAGTGTGCTGGTTTGTACAATGATATTTCTGCTTTAAACAATCCTCTTATGTGCCAGACCACAGTGCTAAAATATATTAAATCTTAGTTAAAGATCCCAACTATATACACCAATGATATTTTCCAACACTTCTCTGCCAATTTTGGAATGTTTGGCCAGAGAAAAAGGTCAAAGTTCATGATAATATTGTTGTAACGGGTGCTTGGTTCAAACGCAAGGTCATGTAGATGTTTTTGATTCATAATGTAAGAAATTCCAACTAAGGAGTGTGAGAATCTGCCAATAGTTGTCCAAAAGTAGCATTCAAGTCTAGATAAAACATAAGAAAATACATTTTGTGTTTTAAATAACCAGTCCCTCATGCAGTTTATGCAAAATAACATTATTCTGCAGCTGTTCGACTAGAGCAGTTATGTTGTTCCTAAAGGGACTCCTCTACACATGGAGTCCATTCAGTGCTTCTTTACTTCACCAACGCTGAGCCTCACTTCCTCTCTCTCGCTCCCTTGGGGATAGTGTATGCCTGCAGTTTATTCACCATATCTCTAATTGCCACTGAGGGAGCCTCTGACTGTTGTTGCATGTAGCTCCGTACCAGCCCACAATGGACGTTTCAACGAGTGAATCCAACATTAGGGAATTAATTAGGCAGAAAACAATGGGTCATAAGAGTGCTAACGACAAAATAACAAGGCACATTCTTATTTGGTGCTCACCAGACGTTGCACACGACCAGAAAGTTGCAGAATGCTAATTAGCTTAAGAGCTTAGCTATGGCCCATTTTCATCTGTGACAATATAACTTATCCAGGATATTGTTCATGTTGTCAAAATTCACGAAGAGAGATTTTTACATTTCAAAAACCTGGCTGTTCAAATCCTTCAATGAAGTGATGTTCAGAACACTTAAAAAGCAAGGATTTGGGGTTTGTTTTGCCTTTCAAGAGGTACAGATGAAGATAAAAACAATTTAAATCTCATTAATTTGCTGTCACTGCGCATATTAACAAAAACATGCAATTTTCAATCCAGCCCTGTCACAGTTGTAGATCCAGTTTTCTCTACAATTGGCTCTGTTTGGTGTCCACCATCTTCTGGGGAACGTATCTGGCTCTTTCACCACTAAATGATAAAATCTGTTCACTAGCTTGAAGCCAACTTCCTCTGTCCACAGGTAGCTTATGTTCGTTTGGTCTTTTTTCATCTGCCTGCTGCTCAAAACTAAGTTGTTGAGGGCTTTGGGACTGAACCATAAAATATGAAATAGGTATTTTTGGTGCTGAAGCTAAAGGACTCTGTAGAACTGAGGGGGGAACTGCAGAATTTGGTGATAATTCTACTTCGGTTGTTGCTCCCAGTGAAACTTTTCTCATTAGCTTTAACTCAGGAACTTTTGTCTGACAAAGGCATAGTCTCTGGCAGCAGTGGCTGACTTTCCAAGGTTTGGGTAGCCAGTGTTTAGTGTTGAAGGACTTCCAGCCGAGACTACTTTTTGTGTGTGAGATGCCTTTGTTTACAGTCCAATCAGCAACTTGGGAGGCAAAGTGGAGTTTGTGTGGAGCCATGACGTCTGTCTGTCTGTCTGTCTGTCTGTCTGTCTGTCTGTCTGTCTGTCTGTCTGTCTGTCTGTCTGTCTGTCTGTATGTCTGTCTGTCTGTCTGTCTGTCTGTCTGTCTGGATTACATTACAGCATATTGCATTTCATCTCTTTTAACTGCGACATGAACTGTTTTCGTACACACAGTCTGAGCCTGATGAAATGCTGGTGGACAATTAAACTCAGATGGCAACATACACTTTGAAAATAAAAGAGCCCGAATTTTTGGGTTTCAGATTCAGATTTGGCCAATTAGAATTGTCTTTCTTTAACACACAAGGAATTTTTAGTTGGTTATTAAACAGACTTGATTAATATCGATGTCTCTGCATGGCCTACAAAAGCAAAGCAGATCATCAGTGTAAGGATTGATCATTTCAGTATGGTTATTTTCAGAGTCTGAAACCACTGGCTAGGTGTCAGCCGAAGTGATTTAGTGTCATTTGAGAGTCAAAATTAAACAGGATGAGATTTTTTGATACAAAACACAACTTTTACATGTTTCAAATCAGTAAAAGAATAGGAGGTCACACTTTTGGCTCATTTCCACCAAGCGGTCTGGTATGGATCAGTACAGTTTGGTACGGGTCGGATTGGTAACGCCTGTTTGTGTTTCCACAGCCAACCGTGCTCTACTTGGTTGGTGGTGTGTAAGCCGGGTGCCCATAGCCGTGTCAGCTACATAATAGCTTGAAGTCATGGCAGCGCAACACAGTGTACTCCTCTAATGAATGCAACAAAGAAGAAAAATGTGAGGAAAGTCTGCACCTCCGTGGTCGACCATGGAACGGTGTGTCTTGACGCCATTTTCCAAACAAAAAAAGGTTATATTCCTGATGTCCACTGGAGATTCAAACATGGCGGGGTTATGTGTTGTTCTTCATTACCGCTGTCACACAGGAAGTGACAATTCTTTCGACGGACTGCAGTGTTTCTATCTCCACCTTCTGGGGTTGGATCCGTATGTCTGGTACCCCAACAGAATGGTACCAAAAAGTGGGACAGTACGGCTCGGTAATTTGGGGACCTGTCCAGGTTTTAGTCAATGGAAACGCCACAAAATGCGTGCCGTACCGAGACGAACCAAACTGAACCGCTTGGTGGAAACGGGGCTTTACTCAACATGGGGCTCCAGAATCATGACAAAACTGAAAGTTCCTCTAATGAGCAAACAAACTTTGTCCTTATAAGCCTAATCAATCATATGTTGATACTAAAATACTGATATTATTTAATTGTTTATAAAAAAACTTTAACTGCATCAGGTTACATGACCACCTCTTTCTAAAAATATGCAATGTCAATCCCTTTATTACCTGTATTTTTGTCTATTTTTGAGCCACAATCTATAGTGAAAGATTCTTACTTAATTTGAGGGGAAACCAAAAGTTACTCTAAAGGATTGACTCTGTGCACCTCTTATATTTTTGCAGGGGATCATTGGTTGGCAGCCCTCTGAGACAGGTAGCTCTTTTTAGTTGCACTCACGCACGCACGCACGCACACACGCATGCACACTCACACACACTCCCGGACACACTCACACACACACTCACAACCCATCCCCAACAAACAGACATATAGATAAATACTGTGGATCAAACTCATCAGACTGATGTATCCACTCTGCCAGCATAACTTATATTAAGCTACGCTTCCAAAAAATATTGAACCCAACCTTACAGGTTTTATTTTTTTTTACTCAAAGCTAAGATGTGATTACGCTTAAATAACTTTTACATTACTGATCAAAAACAGACTGCCTTCTCTTTGAATCTGTGCCTTTGTTGTTTTCATCCATGACAATACTTCTTAACCATTATCTCCCCCTACATAAAAAGCAATTTCTGTCTCATCTCCCTTGGCTTTTTCATTCGACTCAAATTGATGCTTTCTTTTGCATTTGATGCAGAAGATTGTGTGAAACCTACTATTTCCTGAAAGGGTTGAAAGTTTATCCATAAGCTAGAAACTTTGTTGCTCTCCTGATGTCAAGCTGCTTTTTCTGGCAGCTGCTTGTGACTCACCTGCGCCTCCAGCTCAGTGCATACAGGAAGCTCGACGTGATGGGAAATATGAGACCAATTATATTTTTTCATCTCCTTTGCTTCTTGCTTTGTCTCTTTCTTCTAGTACAGTGCCCTTTTATCTATCTCACTGTCAGGTTAACTTGCCAGTGTGCAACTTCCTCAGTTCAAAATGATCGATACATCTGCACAAAAGATGACTGGATTCTACTCAAATAACAAACTTTTCCTTTTTGCTCCTTTTACTTTGAAAGGTTCTGAATTTTAGTTCAGTCAAAAAAAGGACAAAATATATATTTTTTTAAATTACATGCTTAATGAAACCAGGCAATGTAAGCACAGAGCTCAAAACTTCACATAAGAAATACAGATTCAGCAGTAATGCTCTATTTAATCAATCCATTCAATTTCACCCTTAAATGAAATCAAAGTTACAAACAACAAAGGCTACAATTATATATTAAATGAAGTGCACTCTAATGTCTAGAATGTTATGCGTATTAAATAATAAGCCACCACACCCATAGTGTGCAAACCAAAGTGCAGTATATCCCTCTGTCCTCCTCCACCTACTTGTTGAAATCCAAACATCCATCAATGTATTAATCACTCAATAAAGATCATCATCACCCCGTGTTTCTGTGTGACATTGTTTATATTTTATAGCACAGAGTCTCTGTGGTATAAAAGTCCAATACCTCACCTCTTGCCTGCCTCTGGGGATTGTGTAGACCAGGGGTTCCCAAACTTTTCAGCCTGCGACCCCCAAATATAGGTGCCAAAGACTCACAACCCCACTGTCCCTCAAAGTGATTTAATGTGGCTTAATTTAGCTGGCCTACCTATAAGAGCATGTGTCTGTGTTTCCTGTGACATTATGAATTAACCTACTGCTACTGATGCTTTTGAAAACTAGTTTTTCACTAACCCTAAACTTAGGAGTCATCTGGCAAAAAGAAAGGCAAAAAAATCATTACATTTTCTATTTTCAAGGTTTTTTTTCAAATTTAGCTACTATTTTTAGTTTTGTTTGGATCAAAATATTTTAATTCATCAGCAGATTTAAGATAAAGCTTTATAATGACATATTTTCATGTCTTCTTCATGTTTCTTGTTTAAGTATTTTTGTAACTAGACCATAAACTCCAGTTTGACATGACACCATGCTGTGACCACAGGAGGAAAGAAGAGCTTATTATTGAGAGGACTGTCATCTTTTTTGTAACTCTTTCTTTGTACTGATGTCTTCATTGTGCCTTCTTGTTTTAGAAAGTTAAAAACTAGAAAGTTTTATTAAATTGTGTGATGACTCCATCTAAATGTCTCAAAAACCAAGGAAATGCTGATTGATTCTCGTCAGAACCAACCAGTCAAGGCACCAACTGTCATCAATGGATTTGCTGTGGAGACAGTGAATCAGTATAAATACTTAGGCAACATTCTTGATGACAAACTGACTTTTAATGCTAACACTGACGCCATTTGCAAAAAAGGCCAATCAGAGACTCTTTTTCTTGAGGAAGTTGAGGTGTTTTAATGTTGACAGATCACTTTTGCAAATATTGTATTCATCTTTTATTGAGTCTATTTTAACTTTTACAATGACCTCTTGGTTTGGTAACCTCAGCACTTCTAAGAAGAACAGGTTGGGTTATATTATCAGAGTCTGCCGAAAGATCTTTGGCACTAATCTTAATGATCTTGGCCATCTTTATCAAGTGAGAGCCACTCAGAAGGCAAAGGCCATCCTTGAAGACCCTCACCACCCCCTTTATTCAGAGTTTAGACTCTTGCCAACAGGGAGGAGGTTCACATATACTAAGAGGGCCAGATCTAACCGATATCTAAGATAATTTTTGCCCTCAGCTGTTGGGTTTTAAACAAACTGTAGGACCTTGCCATTCTACATCGGATTGTGGTACCTTTGGTCTAATGTGCAGGAAAGATGATGTCATCCCCAGGAGTTGTATGGATATGTATTTAATAAATTAATGTGTGAACTTGTGTTTGTTATAATGTGACTGCTGTTGCAAAACCAAATTGCCCCTTGGGGACAATAAAGATTTTCTAATCTAATGTTCTAATCTAGATTTGGTGACGGCTACACCGTGATCGTGAGGGTCGGAGGCTCTCCTCCTCAGCTCAAGCTGGTCGAGGACTTTGTCCTGCAGACCTTCCCGGGCAGCCTCCTGAAGGAGAAGCATCACAACACACTGCAGTATCAGTTCCCATACGCAGAGGGCGCTTTGGCCAACATCTTCAGCCAGTTCACCAATCACCGGGAACAACTGGACGTGGAAGACTACTCTGTGTCCCAGACCACTCTGGATCAGGTGAGACTAATGAAAATGAAGACTTTTTCACATGAGCCTTTTGGGTTTTTGATTATTTGGAACACAAGTTGCTTCATTTTATTTAATAGTGTGAAAACAAGAATTCATTCATTCAGTTTTGTACTGGGATTGTGCTTGAGAAAATTGCATGAGGACAAAATGTGACATATTTACTGCTGCAAAAAAAGCAAAGTTAAAACGGCATCCTCAATTCTCAACAATCTTTTATTGAAAACCTGAAGATGATACAGAAGTACCGACTTTTGCTGCACTACATCACATACAGAAGATAGTATAAGCATTAAAAAACAGAAGTATAGATGACATGCTTCCCTTTATTTTTGTGTAAGTCAACTTTTACAATGATTAATGATTAACCTTAACATACATCATCAGTAGTATTACAAAGAGAACTGTGAGGCATGTAAATGTGTGGTGTATTTGAAGATACATTTAATGTTATTCAGTCAAAGTTGCTGCCATACCATGAAGGCTACTTACCAACGTTATTATAGGTGTTTTTCAACCGCAGGAACTTTACCCCGGTTCTAGGGATTTTACCCCTGAACTACGTGCGTTTCGACCTGAGGAACCAGGGTCTAAATTTAGTTCAGGGGTAGCTAATCATCCCCCTGAAAAGCTCCTGCTTTGGGGGTAGTACTTTTCAAAGGTCCTGGGACTTTTGGTTGAAGGTAACGGTGTTTGTGGAGTTTACACAGTTGTTGAAATACAGAGGGAGTTCTTGGGAATGCAAACTAGTTTAGTTTTTTATTAAGATTTCTAAATATTATTTAATACTTTTTTTCTCCATATGTCACTGGCCTGATTTGCATAATCTATCCAGGACTTCAGCCCGCGGACGAAACGCAGACAACAATGGGGGCACAGGAAACTTTTAGTTCAGGGTAAAGTAGTTCTGGGGGCTAAAAGACCCCAGGACTCTTGGTCGAAATGCACCTTATGTGACTGTTTCATTTCACCTCCCGCTTGTTTTTAACCGTCTTCCTCTCATTAAGACTTAAATTTTGCAGACATACGTTACACCAAGCTTTAAGATATTTTCTAAAAACTAAAATGGGCCTTTTGCTAATTACTATGCACCGATGACCTTTTCTTCATCACTACTCCAAAGTATCAATCGTCAAGCTAAAGGTTAAAATAAATCAACTACATCCTTTTTAATTTTCACCTTTTAAATAAAGCTGGAAACACATTGAGACTAATCATTCTGCACTCAGAATTAGTAGTAGTATGCTCGGCAAACATATTCACAAGCTCGTCTTTCACTGAGTTGTTTGAATTGCATGTTGTTATTATTCTTTTATTTAGTCTGCAAAAAATTCGTTAAATAGAAAAAAAAGTAAATAAATTAAACTCCAAAGTGTAGTTTATGTTTTGAAACGTTAATATTTCTAAAGGTTTGTTGAATGCGTAGCCTTGGTGATTGCACATTTTCCTTTATCCAGATACCTTTAAAAGAAAGTCGTGTTTTTAAACTTCAGATTGATAGTGTTGTTTTATGATTTCTGTAATAATTCTTGATAGAAAACACTTCAAATTTCAGCTTGTACAGCAGCAACAGAGACACAACTTGTCTGTAAATTTCTCCTCTGACATGGACAGAATAAAGGCAGACTGCAGGGTGTCCAGGGCCGTGTTCTGCTGTCTCAGTGTAATTCTGCAGAGTGCCAGCTCCCTTTAACAGATCCTTGGCTCATCAGTCAATGAATTTAGCATCCAAAGTGCTCTAAGTCAGTGCAGGTCTGCTCAGTGTAGGATAAGATTTAAAGATCTATCATTGCCTTCACATTGTCTTCTCCTATTAAGGCTGTCAGAATGAGAAATGAGGACTACACTGAGTTTGTGTAGTCAAGAGAGATAGTCTCCAGGTACCGATATCAATCAAGGATCTGGAAGGAGACTTTTATTTAGATGTATAAAAGCATAAAGCCCTCCCAGTCGGATCCTTTTTTATTCAAGCCCAAAGGCACTGGCTAGACCCCCTGATTGGCCAGATAAACTGAGCCCTGCATGTTACTTCACCTTGTGTTTTCTAAATGGCCCCGAGGACCTGATGCAATCAGGCACTCTGGGGTGAGTGCGAGTGTGTCTGGTCTTGCAAGCCTGCCATTAGCTCAGCGGCAGATGAGCAGGTGGGAGGTGGGGAAGACCTCTGAGTGGTGCAGAAAGGTCATCGGTCCACTCCACCATGGGGTGAAAAACAGCCTCTCCGAATACAAAAAAAAAAACCCAGACAGATATGAGACAGAGTGAGCCGTCTGTGTGCCGCTGTTGTATTTCAATCAAATGATATGACTTCAGGAAGACTACAGGGATGTGAAGCATTTCATTATCAACATGATCCCTTGTGGATAAGTCCTAATTCAAGATGAAACCATCTTGTTCAGCATTAGTTGAATAAAACATGACCTTTTAAGGGGAATTGCCCCATAACTATGACAGGAGAGGAATTCATGAAGAGCTAAATGCTTTAACTACCTGTGGGTAACTGTCACATTTGGTTTTGTTTCAAGAATTTTTAGCAGTACTCTGATTCTCCCCGACGGATCTTCTATGTTCCCTCTAAAATAGTGTAATTTGTCCTTTAACTTCTTCATCAACTTGCCCCACATTCTGCTCTGGTCAATATTTACCAGATCAGAGGCAGTAAATAAATCATACCTGGTCCGGGAGGTCATTGCATTAAAACGCAGAGCAGAGGACTGGAGAACCTGCGGAGACCCAGACTGTCACCTTTCAGCCTGTGATTTATAGAGAAGAGCCTTGACCTTTCGTATAACACCAGCCTTGCACTACAATTAATATTGATCCACAGAGCCTTGAGCTCTGGGTGTTAATGCTGATGGCCGATACAGTGCAGAGCAGATGGAGCATTTGAAAGGAGAATGTGACTTCTGAACTGTCTTTGAGGGGCAGGTGGTACAATGTAAAGTATTTCATCCTTTGTGTGCAGACGTGTAACAGTCACTACTGAACCACTGAAGCAGGTGACCTTTTTAGTTTCATATCCAAAGTAGTCTTAATCGTCACTTTTAAAGAATGTCTTAACCTTAAATGTAGTTTTCTAGAATTTGAATTTAATGTTACAGTATATTAAAGGAACATTTTGTAAAAAAAAATACTTCTTAAGAAACAACACAATTAAAGTAGCAGTGATATGCCTTTGAGAACATGTGTAGCTAGCTGTTAAGTTAAGATTGGTTTATTACACCCCCCAGATGACCTCCCTGTTGACCTGTTTCTGGTTAGTCCCAGTTCAGCAGTAGGTATTAAATGACACAGAGGCTTTTCTATGACTTGCTTTAATGTTATGAAACCATGAAATTGATTTTGCAAAGATTAACTTGCAATTAAAGGCCTTAAAGCTGGGGTTGGTAGTCACGGAAAACTAGCATGAATTTGAATCCAGCATTTCCTCAGGACTCTGTCTAACCCTATGGTCTAACCCCTCACCCTCTCCCCTCTGAGCTCCTCCAAAACGATGCCCCCGCTCACATGCACGAGGGCCGCTGATTTGCGGCCATATGATGGTGACTAATTCAAAACCGGCACTCAGCACATCATTTGTGAAAAACCCACAAGATGAAAACACCCAAACATTATCATAGTGAAAGTTAAAACCACAAACAAACATGGCTGCTGTTAGTACTCACAACTGTCATGCTAGCATTATCCAGTTGTACCAGTGACACGTTATCAGGAGAAAAGTTATAACACATATAATACTGTAGCAGCTCTACTGTTTGTTAAACATGTTCAGTTTAGATGTTCTTAATTCCTACAGTGTTGACAGTTAGTGAAGTCAGCAGGAAGGAGAGGAGGTGTGAGAGAGTGTGCGAGCAGGAGAGACAGGCGTGAGAAGTTTTTCATTTATTCAAACTTTGATTGTTGCTTTGTTGGTTGGCGTGCTCACGGCCGACAGTGACCGGTTAGTAAAGATCAACGTGTTCACGAATCGGCTCGTCATCCCTACAGCGTCCGGATGGATGCTACAATATGCATTTCTGTAGGACTTACTAAATGTCATTAATTCTTTGCTTGTCAGAACCCCTGTGGTGAGAGCTTTTTACACTCTGATCCGGACTACAGTGAATGAGATTAGATCGTTAGCTGCACTTACATACAGATATCTGTTCATGGAAACAAATTAATTAACATGAGATTGGGACCAGTGAAGGCCGAGATGACAATACAGTGGATTGTACTCAGCCTGCTTTTGCCTGAACTCAGACTATTGTCCTTCATACACAAAAGCCTACTGAAACATGATTGGCCAGTACTGCTCAAACTACAACTTTACTACTAATAGAAACCAACACACTCTCAGATTACTGCGATCACGGACCTGTAGCACTGGTTATACACCCTGATCTAGAATCTGTTTAAAGAGTTTAACAAATAATAAAGAAGTAACACAAACACTGTTTCTGTTACTGTATTAAATACTAATTTATCATAAGTTTTTCTAGCTAAAGAGCAGACAGATGTTGAATGCTTCAACACACTCTGACTATTGTGTAGACAATTTACAGTTAATTCTCTTTCTATATAAAAGCACTGCTTCTGATTAAATTAGTCGCAACATTATTTGTGCATCACTTAGATGCCTGAATAATGCATCCAAGGTAAAATGAAATGTAAACCTATCAATAATTAATAACTTATAAATATCCTTCTTAATGCTGCTTAAAAGCCAACGTTAAAGTGCTTTGATGAATTGTAAAAACATTTTATTACAAGGGGAGTGCATCAGGCACAACTATTAGAAATCAAATCAAATCCTCTTTGTTTATACAGCACATTTTAAACAACAGCAAAGTTAAGCAAAGTGCTGTGGTGTAAATTAAGATAACAGCATTAAAAGTGGGGACATAAAGTAGAATATAAAGGAAACATTACAATACTGTAAAAAACATAAAAACAAAATAAATCAGAAAATGAAAGACAGAATGAGAGAAGCCACGTACCTCTCATGTTCAGTTAAAAGCTTATGAATAAAAGTGCAAATGTTAAAAGTAGGTTTAGACATTTTAACGTGTTGTGTAGCTCATTCCTCAATATGAGGGCCACAGCTGGAAAGTCAGTCACCCTGATTTGCAGTCAGGTCTTGGGACCACAAGCAGCTGAACAGCGGACCTCAAAGCCCTTGGGGGGGGGGGGGGGGGGGGGGGGGGGGGGGGGGGGTGTAGACATACAAATGGTTTGAGAGGTATTGAAGTGCTCACCCATAAAGAGATATTACAACACACAATAACATTTCAAAATGAATCTTAAAAATGAACAGGGAGGCCAGGATTGGAGTATCATGTTCTGGCTTGTGTGTGCATGCTAAAGATGAGCAGCAGCATTTTTGCATTGGCTGTAGGCCTCCAATACATCATGGAAACATTAGTTCATTGCAGTATTCAGCAGGGGTTCAATTAACAGCATGTATCAGTTGCACACAATCAATAATATATCAAATAGTTTAAACCTAGATGAAGAAAAAACATGAGTTTGATTTGTAAGATTACTTAAAACAATATTTAAAGCTACACTGGTTCTTTAGTTGTACATTAATGAAATGTTAAATTACTCCTTTTAATTTTGAAAGGCAAGGGAAGATGAATGGCACCTAAATCACTGCAGCTCCTCTTGGCTCAATGCTAAGAAGCATTTTAGCATCTTTCATCTGATTGTTTGTTTTTCTTATAGTAAAACATCCAAACTTTGCAGAGACCAAAAAGAATCCCTAACAAGAGCAAGTGAATATTGAACTCACATTTCCCTGGTTTCAAGAGACATGACTCCAAATGAATGATATTGCAGCAATGGCGTTCGAAATGGCAGCTGTTTGCCTTCATAATGTTTGAATGTTGTATCAACAGCTTCATGAACTGCAACCAAATAACCGAAAAAATTCCAATATTTCAAGTTTAATATGCATGTTATATTCGCTTTCATTCCCAGTAACTGGTTGGTGATGGTTCTAGGGCTTGTGCTGAAGCCATGTAATTGCAACTTAATGGTAAAAGTCCAGTTGTTTTGACCACTCTTTGACTAGCAGACTGAAACCAAATGTGCCACACCTGAAGAACGTTCAAACTCAGTGAAGCGTCATGGATATGTGGACAACATGTTACGAAGAAGAAAGAAAAAAAAATACCATTTCACATTCAGTAAGCATGCCTTTAGCACACAGGAGAGGTTAATTGGGTCATTCATTTCTTTCCCCTCCTCTGTTCTGCCTCAACGGGCATCAAATAAACACCCAAATGTACCCTCTGTAATGTGATTAATGCCTGTATCTGTCTGTTATTAAGAAAATGCCACTCAACAGCACTGGTGCATGACGTTCATGTCATGAGTGGATGGCTGGCTAAATACAGAAAGGGTGTGTTATCGAGGGAAAGGCACATCACAATGCACGGGATGTATCACCATGGTCATCTCAGTCAGAAATGCTGTTAACTAAGCCCACTGAATACGTTTTTCAAATCATTCTAGGGTCCTTATGTAAAGTCGAATAAAAAGACTAGAATGGCAGTCTTTTGCAAAAGTGCACATCCTTGACTGTGAATATGAAATTCTCTGCATGCCTCAGCACATCAAGCCAATATCAGCCTGTGGCAGGGTCAGAGGCTGAGAGAGATGGGCAGAGGGTGTATTTGTTGATACTGTCATTCTTATCCTCTTACTCACTCTGCTCTGAAAGATGCCTTGACTACTGTGACCTTGAAACACACTGCTGATGGTCTGACATCATACACGCTGAAGCTGTAGCCTTGGGTGTTCTGCAGAACTATCTTGGCTCTCTGGTCCAAGTTAGACCTCTGTTTGCTTCTTATACACCCAGCGCCCTGAGCTCTGAGGTCAGAAGCTCTATGTATACAGTAGGTATGTCCTGAATTTAAATAAAGGGATTCTTGAACATATAGTGGTTTGTGCTTGAATAGCAGTTGTTCATTATGCTTGAAAAGGCAGTACACAAAGTGAGAAATCCTTTTTTCCCTTAAAATGAACAAAGGACTATAATCTGCTTGTGTAGAATTACAGTTACTTACTGGAAGCATAACAACTAGATTCCATGAAATCCCAACTTAAAACAGTTTGACTCCTCAGTTAAACCTTATTACAGTATGGAAATAGCAGAGTTTGAAACAGCTCACGTCTTCTGTAAAGCTGCCTATGGGCAAGGCACTCCAAACAGATGTAGTAGTCCGGCCAGTCTACATTAAAAAAAAAACAGTAAGCTGTATTTACACTGGACTCAAGTGTTGCTGAGGCAGGATTACCAAAGACACATATATTTATGCTCAGTAACTTACCCCGGATGAAGAAAATGTAAGCTGTAGTACTGTTAAAGGTTTATTAAAGGAACTCAATGACAAATGGATAATAAATAATACATGTTGTGTGCAGGAATTTATGCCTGGTGATCAGTATTTAAAACGGTAAAACTCAAGAAGTGTGTAAGTGTTAAAATTGCATACTTACAATTTAATCATAATGTGCCTATCTGCGCTCTTGCACGGTCAAACTATGTCCCCTTGTAAAGTATGGAGCTAGAGGCTAAGCCTAGGGTAGGCCAGATGCAGAGATATTAACGGGTAGCCTTGGCTCTGCAAAATTTGAGCTTGAGGCCGGGGGTAGTTACAGTAGCTTAGCAGAAGAACCTGAAGCAGAGAGGCCTAGCATAAACCAAACCCAGTGGCAAGGATATTAAAGCTTGTCATGGTTTGAATACGTTTGGAGTGACAGGTAGGAGGGTAGGAGACACCTAGCTTTGACTAGTAGCAGGAATATTAACAGCTTTTCCTGATTCTGCAAAGTATTTAAGTGGAACCAGGAGGCAGTAAGCCTACCCTAGCTTGAG
Source organism: Notolabrus celidotus (assembly GCF_009762535.1). Taxonomy (NCBI): domain Eukaryota; kingdom Metazoa; phylum Chordata; class Actinopteri; order Labriformes; family Labridae; genus Notolabrus; species Notolabrus celidotus. The sequence continues at coordinate 13,647,915 of NC_048294.1, read as the reverse complement.
GATTTGAAGCAGGGGTAACATCAGCCTGTCTTGGTTCTTTTAAGTATGAAAAAGAGGTGGAGAGCAGTTAGCTTAGCCGAGCATAAAGACTGGAAGCAGGGATATAGCTGGAAGTAACTACCTCAGCTTAACATAAAAACTGAGAGCAAGGAAGTAAAATGCTTGTCCTTCTTTGGATAGACTTGTTGCTAGTGGCAGGAGGCAGTTAGCCTAGCTTTGTATAAAAATACAAGTAACTGGTATCAGCCTTTGCCATGACATCAAATATGAAGCTAGAGTCAAGCGACAGTCAGCCTAGCTTGACATAAAGAGTAGAAGCAGGAATCCTAACAGCTAGTTAGCCTAGCTTATCATAATGCCTAGAAATAGTAAAAAGAAAAAGTTTGCCCAGGTTCATATAAATATGGAGCTATTGGCAAGATGCAGTTGGCCTAGCTTAGCACAAACTGATGCTTGCTTAAGCTAGGCTAATGGGGTGAGAACAGCCAGCCCTGATCTTTTCTTTTGTTAAGAAAATCTGCCTTTTGTACTTTAATTAAGTAACCTATTACAGATTTACTTCCTTTACATATTTACATAGGCTGTACTTTGGATTTTATATGTTTCATAGTCATGAAAACACCTTTTGTTCAGAAAATTGAGTTCACAGATGTTAACACTAAATTATAAGGCTGCTGATTATATAAACCTTCTAATTAAAAACAGAAGCATCAAAGGGGGACAGGATGGATCTTTACAGCCCTATCTTTATTATGAGCCTCTCAGGTACAAAAGCCCAAAAGGACACTTGTTTGTTTCTGCTCATTTATGATCTGTCCATGTATGTATTTACTGTCCTCCCCATCTTATTTATTTGCCGGTGCATAGCTTTAGGGAAGGATTTAATTCATGGGAAGTCTGAGTAGTTTTTGATGGAATTGGTCTGGAGGATATTTTATTTCTTTTTTTTTATTCCCCATTGAAGTTTTAAATACAATCTAGTAATTTCACATCCCTTTTATGTTCACACAGCGACTGAAAATCCTTTAATGAAATAGCAATGCTCTTATCACTTTATGTGATCCTCTTTGCTGCTTTTTTTCTGTGGTATAAAAATCTTTGTGTAGCTTAACTGCAACAGACAGCTAATGCTAAGAGAATAAAAAAGCCTGGACGACAAGGATGTTTACAGCTCAATGAAATACACACAGCTTTTTATGAACACCATAGGATTGATTCCTTCTGACATTAAATGGGCATCACAGAGAGAAGAATGATTGTTTTATTCTCTTTCTCAGCTGGTCAAAGATGTCAAACTGACATTCACTGTGTGAGCCTAGACACCTTCTTGATGCTTCATAGCCCTTGTCTGGCAACTCATTCTCATGCACCCCGTTGTCTGTACCACTATTTCTGTTTGTTTTAGAGGCAGAGGGGTGAGGGAGAGCATAAATGTGATGGAGAGAGAAATGTCCACAGGCACTTCAGTGTTGTGTGCATTATACGCTTTTTATCTTTCCTTTAAGTACCTTCATTCCTCATTGTTTTTCAGGTCTTTGTGAATTTTGCAAGACACCAGCATGGGGAGAACGACTCTGAGGCCTACGACAACCCAGTCGACATTTCAGACGAGCTGCCACTGAAGTCTGTGAAGACCATCCAAGAAGCGACGGTTTAACACCCACGAGAAAAGCCCCACATAATGCACTTGGACTGGGCCAGCAATATGCTGTACTTTAAACAAATCTGTAAAGGGCTGAAATGACTGACTGATGGATTTTAAACCAAACAAAGTTATGTTTTAGTTTTGATCACCACATCATGCCTTACATCTCACTCTTAAGCTTTTAACTCTTTATATCAATATATTAAAACACAGTGCATCTTAAAACCAGCTAGCGTATAGAGTTGTTTGAATCAAATCCTAAAAAGGCTGAACACAGCTTGGAGTATTTCATCTCTCCTCTAAAGCCTCTTTGAAATATTTTCTTCGACTGAATGTTTTTATACGAGACAGAATAAAGGGGTCACCACACCAAATGAAAATTTAACCAGCTTCAAGAATTTAACGGGTATAAATCAATCTGCATGTGAAAAACCCCAGAAAAATTCTCACTGCGCTGGCAGATTTTTTCCATTTCACTCAGAAAAATCAACTTAAAAGACTAAATTATAGATTAAAAGACTTCATAAGAAGATGATTTTGTGAAGCTTTCACAACAGAAAATCCAGTCTGATTTGTTCAGATTATATCGCACCAAAATATATCTCAGGAGAGTGACAGGACCGGTTGGTCATGGAAAGCCTTTTTACATTGCACAACATCTTCAGACTGATTTTATATTTTTAGAATTGTTTACTCCTTGTAATAATAATAATATTTCACACTGTAAAACTATACAAGTATACACTTAGCACTATAGGTATATGTGTACATTTATAGATACTGAGAGATTATCAATAAGCAACTACTGAAACAACTTGTGTCTACAAAGAAAGCAACACATCCCATGTGTTCAACAACCTGATCTTACTTCCAACTGTGTTAGATTCAGTTATTATGAACATCAGCAGACACACATCAGAATTATTAATGAAGAAAAATCAACGTAGTTCTATTTATTACTATTTTATTGTCTTGAGGCATTCATCTATTTAGTTCATCACTTTTTCTTTTAGAATGAATACAATCATATTTGTGTAATAGCACTTTCTTATATTGATACTAGTGTGTTGACCTATGACACATGAATGAAGCACTCCATCACATACACAAAAAACGTACAGTTAAAGAGAATACATTTTCTCACAATGTGCCTTTTAAACACACAATGATAGCTTGAAAACAATTTTGCTATCAGCCATAATGAACCTGTGTGGTATATATGATGTAGAATGTCACTGTGTTGTCTTTGTTTTGTTTTGCAAGAATGTAGATCATTTAACTGAAGTTGACTGTTTGCTACAGTAAGCCTCATTTAGTGTCTTTTTCGAGGTCTGTCAAGCTTTCCATTTACATACATTGAACTTAACGTAATAATTAAGTTTTAGTAGCATTTCTAAAAGTTTGTTCTGCCAACGATTTTGCAGTAATAAATGAAAACTCCTGTCTGTTCATTTGTTCAGTGACTTGGTTGAACAAAGCACCTATGCATAACTAATACCATGAGTAGTCTAATGCTAAAATACTAAAGCTAAATGGCCCGGACAACAAGTCAGCATCCTAATCTGTTCATGATCAATGTTGAAGACAGGAGAAGCTAAATGCAGGAGCACAGCATTGTTCGGTAGAGGAGGGTAGTCCTAGTGTTGAAAAGAACATTTTATATTTGACTGTTACTTCATTCAAATTTCAAAACATTTGGCTTCTTTGCTTTAATACTTGTTCAAAAAGATTTAAACATACAGCTTCTAATTCTGCCACACTGTTTGTTCTTCATTTTCTGCCGTAATGTGACATACTTTAGTTCTGCAAAATAACAGCTTCTATAAACATAAAAAAAACCACGTTGTTCATGAACATACCTGCAAGTAGCATCTTGATACTGAATGCATTTCAGTTAAATGTTCACTTGTTTCCCACCATAATGAGAAATCTTGCAATACTTCATCAACAAGCACTGATAACATTGTTATTCTTCATATTTGGGTTTAATATGCTTTTAATTATGCTTTCTATGCTTTTCTAAAACTTTTAAAGTCTGATGACATTTTCTTTTCACTCAACCAGCCCTAAAACACTGCATTTTGCATTTATTTTGTGTCCTCTTCAAGGATTCAAGGTTCAAGGATTCAAGGTTTTTTTATTGTCATACCAACAAAAGCTGTCGCATGATATCAATTTGGTCAATCTAAAGTTTTGTGCACTGAAAAATTCAAAAAACTAAGATAGAAAAAAAAAAACATTTAAAAATCCTTCATGTGTTTTGCTAATTAAGAATGCCAACAAAACTAACATTTCAGTCAGGACGACTCCTGTCTAAAGAATTAATTATTTGCCTGCATTAAGTTATATTTGGCGATATGGCTCTGTTCTGGGAGCTCCCCGCCCTGCGACATATACGTGGAAGGGCAAAGCCTGAGATGGGGAGAGCACACCTCCCCCCTCTTTGATGTGTGTATTGGAAAAGCGAAGGCAGGGAGAGCAGCAGCAACAAAGACCCCCGGGATAAGATGAGATATTCCTTTATTCATCCCGCAACAGGGCAATTCACAGAGTTACAGCAGCAAACAAGAAGGTGTACAGTACAAGAATTCCAACAAGAAGATATATAGAAAAAAAAATGTCCATCAAATACGACAGGTTGGCCATAATTCTCCTGTCAGCCACCACCTCCACAGGGTCCAGGACTGAGCTGGACTTCTTCACCAGTGTATTCAGTCTTGCTCTCCTGTATCCTGTCCGCCCACAGCAGGTGAAATCCTTCCAATGTGGCCGGTGTTAACTCTGTTAGGATGATGCTACTCTGCCAGTATTCCCTCTGGTGCTGGGTTAGCTCATCCACCTTATCGTAGATAGATCTTACAGAGCGGGCATCAGTGATAATTCACATGACATAGTAAAATCAGACACAGCAGAGTAGGAGGAGCTGGGATGGAGGTGGAGTGCAAGTCAGTTTGCAGGGAATTTGTCAGTTTGATGCGTAGATGTTATAAGCTGAGATCAACTGTAGAGCAGTACTGTAGGCCTGAACTAATGCTATGCTCAGTTTTTGCCACAGTGTCAACAGGCAGAGGCATGTGCTGGACTCCTTTCAGTGAGTTGATTTGATTAAACATGTTGTATCATTTGTTCAACCAAGTCACTGTGGGGCTGAGAAATTAAATCCCATCTTTGACTAATCAGAAGCAAGCCTTTAACACAGTCGGGTAGTGATGTGCTCTAAATGCTGCTGTCAGTGAACAGCCCACTGTTGATTCTGTTCATTACACTTGTGCTTTTGTATGTTAATGTGGAGAGAACTTGACAGACCTGCTGTGCTTATGGTAGTTTAAGTAACTGAGTAACTGAGTAACATGTATTCTCTTCAAAGGGGTGGATGTTAGCAAACAGTCTATTTTACATTAATTTGTATCACATATCCAAGACAGTTATGGCTACATTTACATTTAAATGTTCCTCAGATGTAGAATGGTCTTCCTGTCACATATTTTTTAGATTACACAAAATGAAATATTCATGAAATGTGTTATTAAATTGCAGTCTATTAAACCTCAGGGATTTTTTTATGTGTAATTTTCACTCAGAAAACACCTCAATGAAATAGGAAAGAGTTATTCATTGCTATATTTTTGTTATTTTTAACATTGTGCATTGTACTGTATAGGCCTGACAGACTGCAAGTGTCCTGACAATTAAAAAATAATCCAAAGCTGTAGTTGAAATGACTTGGCACTTTGTTAAGAATGTAAACACCTCTTCAGTTTGCCTCTCACTGGCGGTCTGGTTTACATTGAGTGCCTGACATCATTTGTATGCTGTGCTAAGTCCTCACATTACTATCATGCTCGTTGGAAAAGAAAAATGAATCTTATTTGTACTGAATATTGCCTCATGCCAAGACAAATGATTAAACATTTGCACAAATTGTAATGCGACTCTGGCTTTAATGTTTGCATATTTCTGTGTTTGTCCTCTGATTCATTGGGTTCCAGTTTAAAGTCTCTTCAGCTCAACTTTCTACATGCTGTTTTATTGCGTCTAGGCTTTCACTTTGAGTGCAGCTTTCAGTCGCAGGCTCACGTTTGTTGAGACTCCAACACGCCCAACCTTAAAGTGAGACCGTGGGATGCCAGAATACAGACGGCCCCAGAGTGGGTAAGGCATTTTACTTCACATTAAGTGGAAATGCTCCTTCGAGGAGGAAAGAGACATTCTGTCTGCCTTGAAAATAAATTCATTTTCTTGTCAAACTATCACAGACACTTGGAGTGTGTCTGCTTTCTTTTTATTTCTGTTACTTTTTCATAAAAACATTCAAAGCTTGTATGCTTTAAATCAGTTGGTTTACTCGATTTCAATTAAGAACATGGAACTCTTCCTTTCCAACAGTGATCCCCTTGATTATTTAATTAAGATGTGTCACTTTTACATAATTCAGACTGTTTCTGACTTTGCTTTTTAGTCTTTCAGGTGCAGATTAACGTTTGTATTCCTCGTCAGAGGCACTGAGATGAAAAAGCTGCAGTCTGCTGTAAGTTCATTACCTTTCAAGTATTAACTATGTATTTCTAATCACAAGGAAACATCTCAATTTCCACAAATTAATCTAACATTACACCAACTTCACATGGTGACACGAAAGTTGATCCATAGAAATTAAGATTATGGCTTCATGGGCATTTATTCCATCAGATTCCAATTTCAATCTGGTACTTTACCTTAAAATGTAGTTTCTTGCCGCTTCTATCTGTTTTGTGTAAGAGATTGTAAGTATGTTCTATCTCTTAATATCTTAGATTTTGATTGCTAGTTGAACAAGTTGATCAACAAGGAGAGGAAAACTTTACATTTTCTTTAACCATTTTGAAACCATAAAGCACACCTTATTAAAGCTCCTGTGTTGAATTTTTGTAGTTATCTGGTCCTGTACATGTGTAAGTAGTGTTTTCTGACAAGTACATTGTATCCCTATCTGACACCTACCCCCCATGACAGCGTTGACAGACACATTAAACAACTAAATAGAAATAATCAGTCGTCTTGCTGATTGTCTCGTTTGCTTTTGTTGCTCATATGGATTCATCAGTATTGATTTCAGTCTGTTTCGTTATCTGCGAAAAACCACCTACTGCAGCTTTAACTTCAAGGTAAACTGAAAGATTGGAGGATGTATAACTATTAAAGAGTATGTGTGCATGTCACAAAGAGAATCATCCGTAAGTTTGGGATTAGATGGACATTACATTTTTTCTGCAATGAATTTACAACAAGAAAGGACACTTGAAGTTATTTTTTTACATGTATATGCACTTTGTTTTTGTTCCTTCAAGTTTTAATTAGTTATCTGACAGTTGAGAGAAATGCTGGAACTATTTTTTTTTTCAATAATTCCCAGACATCACAAGGCTTTATTGTGATGTTGAAATACTACAGGCTTTATATGTTGTGTAATTTTGCTGTTTAACTTATTTGTTAAAATGTGTCTGAACATGTGGGTCAATAACCTTTAATGTGTTCGCATGAATAGCTCTTGTATGATATATTCTTAATTCTTAATCTCCTTTCTCTTAGAAAAGCCCAGCATATATAAGACTGAAGCTTTGCAGACTCTATCTAGAGTTACTGTTTATGTTTCCTGCATGTATCACACCTCTCTTGTCTTTCTTTACTTATTAGCACGCAGAGCTCGGGGGCTCAGTGCCAGAGGCAGTCAGTCAGGTGGGAACTTCGGAGAGGTGCTAAAAGTGGAGTCTTAAGGTAAGATTACCTGTCACACTCTGCCATTATTCCTTCGCACTTCTTCACTCTCAGTGTAACATTTAAAAGGTTTATGAGCAGAGGTCAGGTGGAGTTGGATGCTGAGGACTAACAATGCAGACTGTTAATTTGTTGAAAGATGCTAAGCTAAATCCTTATTGCTCCTTAGAGGCTTCTGATTGGTTGTTGTTTTATGTCCTCCATGATGATAACAACACTGAAAAGAAAATTACATTTTTATTAAATAAATGGTGTTTTCCATTTCCAAGTTATTAAAGTTGCATTCTGTGTTTTGCGTAATTTTGGGGCAGAGTTCTTCATATTGTCTTTAAAGTCGGTGATGAAGCCACGTTTTGTTACCCAATGTTTTCGTTTTGATGTTATTCAGGGTTTCAGAGTTTCTGAGAGACCAGCTCACAAACAACTTAATACTTATATGTTATTACCGCCCATACAGTCCAATCAATTACCCTTCATAGAAGTTGACACTTGCCAATCTCTGTGTCAAGTACAAGAATCCAATAAAATACATTTTCAGTCAGAATGGGAAGATTACTGGAGTTAGTGGGGACATGATGATTGGTGCGACAGGCAACCTCCTCAGAAAGCTCCTGCTGCTCTTTCACACTGTAATCACCTTTTGTACTCAGAGTTTGCTGTTCCTGCTTCTGGCTTTTCTTATAAGCTGTCTAGAATAGGAAGTAATTGGTACAATGTTTTTTTTTGTCTCGCCGCAGTTAGACTTCGATTGGCACTTCAGACACTTTTTGTCTGTACAGATTTTTCCTCCAGTATTTTTTTTTCTAAATAAGTTGGAAACATTGGGAAACATGAAGTTTGGACGCTTGGTGGAAAATATTAATAAAAACAGCTTTGAATGATTTGCAAATCATGTAAACCCTATGATTAATCGAAAATAGTGCAAAGACAACACAGAGCTTAAAGTACTCCAGCATGGTGCCGGATTTCTGGTGGTCATAAATTTGTACAGGCGTGTACTGAAACAGTTTGTATCGGATGCCAGTAAAAGCTTTGGTTCGTGTTATCCCTTCATCAGTAAGCCCCAACAAGCAGAATCTCTATTATTAACATCTTACACAGCGTCCTCACCTTTTTGGAGTCAAGGCTGCACAAAGTGAACTCAGATGAACTTGTGTCCACACAATAAGGCCTTCCACAGCATTTTATCTGTCTGAACATTGAAAACTTGGTTTCACAGATCCTAGCTAAGAGAATTGTATGCTGATCCTGTCCACATACGTGCTCTGAAGAAAATCCCTTCCTGCTTCTTTTAAAGCTGCTGAATAACTGTGACCTTTGAACCTTCTCCAGGAAAAGTATTCAGTCCAGTTCTTTGTTCTACTTGGTGTAAAAGGCTTCTTATGAATCTGACCTGGATACATCTGTGACTGGCATTAAACATGAATGCAAAGACGTGTAAATCTTTAAGCTGGTAAACAGTTTGTTCTTCACTGATTAGAAACTTCTAAAGAAAATGAAATATCAACATTTGAACAATGATCTGACATTAAGGTCAGACTGTACATTGAAGTAATCCTCTATGTTTCTTATTTCTTCACATATGCACCGTATTGTTCAAGGGCCTTTAAGTCGAAAGAAGAACTTTGATTTCATTGTAATGATTTGAGAAAACACAACTTTATGTATATTTTTCAGTCCGATCACTAAGCACTGAGCACTGTGCAGCGGTCAGCAGCAGGCTGATGATATTAAAACAGGTCTCATGCTGTCACAGATGAAGGCGTGAATGTTAACCTTGCTGATGTTCAAGGGAGTTTTTGACACTGTCATTACATCACTCTCTGAAGTTGTGAAACCCACTCTAATTTTCAGACTTATTGAAATATCCAGATGGAAAATAGCAGGGCCAGACACTTAGCATTCATTCTTTTCAATTTAAATAAACAACATGAATACCTGTGCTGCAGTTATACCAGTGCACTGTGAATCTGTAGCCCTTTTTCAAAGATCACTGAACGATTTTAAGGAGGTTCATGAATTGGTGCAAATGTCTTTGTCTGAGGAAATAAAGGAAAAGAGAGAATTGATTGGTATGAACCAAAAGTGTCCACATTTAAGAATTTCCTGAAGGATGTTGGACAATGGAAAACTTACAGCTGTTGTTTCCAGTAAAGAGAGATTTTGTGCCCTTAGACTGAGTGTTTTGAAAATCGCCCTTCAAAGCTTTTATTGTTCTATTTTCAAACTTAATTACATTTCTGAGCTTCATTCCTAACTTTGAACTCTCTTGAAATATTTATTTGATGCTTTAGTCCATCTATTAATTTCTATCTCTATACAAGTGTTTCTAGGCTTCGTCTTGCAGAAGGACATTATGCTAACAAAGTAAAGTTTGTCACCTTCAACATTTTTCTAACATTATTTGATATATTCCTACTTCAGAACCCTGAGATTTGATAAAACACTGGAGTAGCTTTGAGTTAAATATCAGCTAACAAGTATAATTTCTCCTTTTTCATTCTATCAAACACAGGACACCAAACACTGGACACCTGTAGTGTGTCCTGTGTTTGATTTTCTCGTCAAATTTTAATCAAACTAATTGAGAGTTTGAATCCATTCTGGTACCAGTGCAGATCCAAGCCAGTTTCCAAAGTAGAGGCCCAACTTTTAGAAAGGGACATCAAATCCACATCACTTTCCTGCAGTGTTACAAATGAAGCCATCAGTCTAGTACAAGCCTCTTATTACTCCATCATCATTCATCTTCTTTCCATTTCCCCCAATTCATTAAAGTATCCTTGAGAATCAGAGGAGCTTCAAATCATTGTTATCAGAGAAAAGCAAATTACTTTTTTATTTTCCTTAGAATCAAGAATCGTTTGTGATTCTGTTGTGCATCAACGTCGATAAAAGGTGAAATAAGGCGACTGCTGAAGCTGCAGAAGCTCAGAACTGACTTGAGTTATGCCTGATGCATATATTTCAAACACCCTGATATCACAGCAGCTGTTATGTGTTTATGATTAAGACAGAAATGAAAAGATGCCATGCTTAACTTTGCTGCACATTATTTTTTCGCTGACTCATGTGTTCTGCATCTTCCAACCAGATGAAAATCATGCCTGCATATCTTCATTAGTTTGCATGTAGCAAAATCAAGCATGCATTACTTGCAGTGGAATCAGATGCTAAACTGAACATTCTGCCTCACATCTCTCTGCCTTAATCAGTGTATTTCTCACATAGCAGACCCCTTTGTTAATCCTGTTTACAGCTGTTTTAGATTATACGTTTACCTCATGATAAGCTCCTTCCCTCCTCCAGTTTGCCGCCTTTGTAAACGTTTGTATGCACACACTTTGCTCAACTTGCTCACTGGTTTAAGAGTACAGAAATACCACCCCCTCTATCTTGTGTTGGCCCCCTTCCTGTGGATCAAGATATGACACATCAGCTTCCAAAAATATTTCCACCGCCTCACTTAAATGGCAGCCTTTATAGGCCTGTTAGAGTTTATATTTCTGTTTTTATTAAATTCGGGTTATTTCTATAATCCCTATTCTCCCTTTCTGACGTGCGGTGGACGCTGCGAGGCTGAGCTGGGTGTTTAGTCATTCGTGTTCAGCTCTCCTTTGGACTATTCTGAGATGCGTCATGCGGTACTTCATGTGGCTGTAGCCAAGCCTCCTTGAAGCCGGTGTGTCGAGACACCAGGGGTCTGCGATGACACATTCAGTGACAGGGTTCAGTTTAATCGAATCTTTCAAAGGGCGAGATTGCGTAAGAAACAGCTCTAATGAAGAGTATTGTTGCACTTTTAAACCTGGGCTATTGAAGCTGCCTTGTTTTTTTAACACCCACCCACCTCTCCAGGGGTTCTCATGCTGGAGTATGATGAGGGTTCGAGCTCGCTGTGTGGGCCACCGTTCCCTTTTGATTGGTGTTCATTTAGGGTCTCCTGCAGCGATGAGTGCTGCATCACTGTTGTGAAGTCAGGAGCATTTCTCTGCAGCTCCCAGTGATTCTTTTCCTGTTCAGCTCCAAAGTGTTGCCTGCTTTAAAGACGGTGGGCGGGTGAAGTCCGGTGTCACGGCTCTGTCAGGCATGAGCTGTCTACTGCCCTGACTGATTACGGCCATTTTAATAATTCAGCTTTTTTTTAAGTCACCTTTGCAATCAGTTGTGAATTACTTTGCTTCCCAATTCATTAAATTATGTCTCCCTTGGACCTTCTAGGGTTATAAAAATTGCAATTGTCTTTTTAGGGGGCGGAGGCTCATGGTGGGTGGATAACTACACTTGCTCAATTATATCAGTGAAGAATGAGCATACAAAGACACCTCGAGGACAAACCTGATTAGGAGTTTAATCAAAACCAACACAAATTCTTCTTGGACTCATTTCTTCCAACCAGCAGTACGAAGAAAGCTTGAATTGTTTTTCAAATGTCTGAATGTCCACACAGATTAAACGTCACTGAGTTGATTTATTTTTCACAGATTTTGTGATCGATTGAGATGATTTTGCTTTGACAAATTATGTGTGACTTTTTGTAACTTACCCCTCTTGATAACTGTTCAGGGATGACATTATAGAATCTGTTATGGACTGAGTAAACTCACCCTGCTTCAATAGCTGTTACATTTATGAGCCAGAACATTTTAGTAGTATTTAGAGATCGCTTTTAGGAGACCATGCGGAACAATCCTGATACTTTCTTTTTGCTGACTGTTTCGATATGTGCGTTTAAGTTCACAATCCCCCATGTAAAGCATGACTCAGCAACACATGGACTCATAATTAATTCATTGGCTGGACAGTCTTTGTGTTGCTGGTTGTCCAGAAAAGTTAGACAGGTTGACAGTTGAATGCTTAAAAACAAATCTGGTCCCTGTCCATATCAGACATGCATGATCTGCTTTTGTATGTGTGAATCAAAGCTTGTGCACAGTAGGGCTGACACAAACAATTATTTTGATAATCGGCTAGTTACCGATTATTTTTTTGATTAGTCGACTAATCGGGTCATACGTAAATTGCAGGTTATCGCACCAGCATGCAGCTGCTCTTATATAACCATCATTCGTTTCCAGCTTAAAGTGTTTAATGTATGTGCTAACTTAAAATAAAGACAATTAAGATGAAAGTTCATTCAACTTCTTTTAATGTGATAGTGCCAAATAAAATTAAGGCACAACTCTGGCCTTAAACATTTTTAGCTGTAAATGTTTAGTGCATTTTAAAATGGAACCAAAAACTATGCACTATGTATAGTTGCCCTATGAATACTAAGTAAATAGCTCACTGTTGATGTTAATGTTAGGAGCTAACTAGCCAATTAGCTTACAGAGACGACTGTCTTTCTTCGTCAGAAATTGATTCAGGCACGACGTGCTTCCCTATTTAGATGCTCGTGCATCGCCGTCATACTGCCAGGTAAGTTCTGCCTTGCAGATTTTGCATTGCACATTCTTCTCTTTTATTTTGGAAAAATGCTCCCAAACTTTCAAGCTCCTTAGCCGGCTAGCCATGATACTGTTTGGGCATAACTTTTCCGGTGACATCACAGCTGTCCCCCGATTACCACTACATCTGCGTCAAGGACAGAAAGGCAGACAAGACAGCGGAAGGTACAGCGGCAGTTTCGAGAGAAAAACAAAGCTTCAAAAAGTAAACGATGACGTTGATTATTGAATAGAGACTAATCTTGGCAGCCCTGGTGCACAGTTACGTCAGGAAATGTATGCAGAAGCAATTACAATCGTGTCCTTTTGATGTTAGAAGTCAGTGAATTTGTGGACAGTGTTTTCAGCATGTGCTCGTAGGAGACTTCTGACAGCTGTGTCTGCCCTTCTTTCCCTCCCAGATACTTGTCTATCATCTGGTTTGGTTTGTTTCATCGCGTTGTCTTGTCTGTTAAAAGCGTTACCTTGAAGTCTCAACAATGGTCGTGACTTTGTATGTAATCTTGTCTGGAAAGCGATGCACTCGCTCGAAAGGGCACCACTGATCTCGTTGACAATAGAAGCGAAATAACGAGCAGGCTCTCACTGCCTCTTGCCACTTCAAAACCTCCCGTCTAATGGGTCGGTGGAGAGGATCGGTTTGCCAACAAGGTTGCTGGAGGAGAAGGAGGAGGAGGAAGGGGAGTAAAAAGAGAGGGGAAAGAAAAACTGAAGGAGAGTTCACGGCCCAGATGCTCTCATGCCCGACTGTATCTATTTTCCTCTCTCTTCCTAAAGCCTCCCAGAGTTTTCCAATCTGTTTTGTAAGCGGGCATGATATTCTGCTCCCAGTGTTTATTTGACATCATGAAGGGGGTTTCGGCTTCCCTCGATCCGCTGACAGCCCAAACCCCTTCAGAGGGCAAACACACAAGCCAACTCGGCAGATGACAAAGTGCTGCTGAGCCTGTCGGCAAACCACGCAGCTCCCAGCGTGCTTTGCCCCCAGCATGTCACCTACCTGGTCTGGCACCATCTCAGCCTCGTAGACCAGCTCATTATTCACTTTGACAGGGTTTTGTGACCCAGCGGCTATGCCCGGATTTGTTCCTGGACCAGATGCTTAAATCTATAGCTGTGGCAGTGTTATCAAAATGCAACACGGGAGCTATAGTTTCTACAAAACTCTACTGTAAATAAACTGAACTCCACATAGTCTAGATGAGGTTACGATCCTTGTTTATTTCAACGTAATAACAGCCTAACAGCAAGAACTCGAAAGCCTCGACCTCATGAGTGAAAAAGTTTGATTTCTAGTTTGGTTGCTGTGCAGTGGGGGGTTAGGGGTTAAAAGAAAGCCAGGAAACAACCCATTAATGCACCACACACATCTGCCTGCAGGTGCATACTGATCAGCACAGCACCACGGAGCGCAGGATGATTCACCCAGGCTTTTATTTTGATGGAGCTTCACATTTAGAGCAACCTTGCCATCCCTTTGGGTGCGAGACTCTTCCTGAAATACTATGTAACAGCCTGTTGCTAATGCCTGTAGCAAAACAAGCCCTAAATTTTATCAAAGGCAGGTCGGTGGACCTCTTTTTCAGTATATTTTGCTCCTCCCTTAAATCAAATGAGGTTTGACCTTAGCGTCTCTGGAATACAAAGCAGTCGAGACAGAGGACCCCTGTTTAAAGCCAGATCTGAATAGGGTTTCCACAGCTTGCAAACTAACAGTATCAGCACCCTGCACCGTCCCAGATAAGCACAGTCGGCTAAAAAAGAAAGAGATACATATGTTTACCATCCTTATACTTCGCTGCATCAGGGAAAAAAATGTTAAGGACACGAAAAATGGCTGACCTTCAAAATCCTGCAGCTGCCGGACAAAATAATCCTTTTTTTATCAGATCACTGAGGGCAAAATCTGACAGAAGGAAGCATAAATATTCTAATAAACCTTATCAGGAAATGTTGGCGTAGTTCACCTGAATGGAATGTTGCAGTATACTGCTGAATCAAGACATCATTGTAACAACAAATATCGAGCAGACAATTCACACAGGATACATATTATTTCTTACATATCCTGTCCATTAGATATCCTTTGGCATTTCCTTTCTGATATATGAAGGATTCAAAAAGGAAAAAAATTAGCTACTCAGATCCTCACTTACAAGAACGCAATAATACAAACAAGTTTCAATACTACAAGTAGCATCAGAGTCAGCATTAAGCCCAAGATCCACAGGATGCGTCGCGTTACGTTACGGCTGCGCCGCGCACGTCGCAGCAAATAGGTTCCCATTCAAGTCAATGCTCTAGAGTCCACAGGGCGCGCTGCGGCGCGTCTCAGCTCCGTCTCTGGAGCGTTCCGCCGCGCCGCTCTGCCAGAGATACGCGGGGAGTCTATTTTCGCCGCTCCCCGCGCCCAGCACGCGTCAATCGACACAGAAATGATCGAACTATCCCGGAAGTCAGGCACGAGGATCGTATGCAACATCCGCTCACTTTCAAAATAAACACCATGTGCAAACACAAGATCGTAAATTTCACCACTTCTTCAACATTACGTCATAACCTGTGGCATCGGGCCAGACGTCAGTCTCAAAAGATATCCGACACCATGGACGAGGAAAAGTTTATACTGTGTTGTTCTCGCGCGTTTTGGAGTTCTCGAGGGATCTTGAGTTTCCTGCTCCGGAGTGCGCGCCGCTCCAAACACGCATCCTATGGACCAGGGCGAAAGCCCCGGGACGGAGCAGAGCCGTGTCGCAGCCGTAACACGGCGCACACGCATCCTGTGGACTCCCCGAGTTAGAGTCCGTCTCAGCTGCAGTTCTAGCCTGGATGCTGAACAGGCTCCTGCATCAAAGGAGGGGGTAAAGTGTCCAATTGCAGGGAGGGTAGCGTCCTTTGTGATGCAGGACATTGCATCCTGTATTTAAGAGTAATATGTTGTAACACTGCGACTGATTGAGTCACACAATGAAGGCTAATATCTTGGCTCATAGGACGCTGTTAGCAAAATGGTTTCCCATCAGGCATCCACTTGAAATGTAGTCCTCAATAAATCAGGATATGTAATAAATGTACCTCACTGCTGTTTCTGTCAGTCTTCTTTGTATTTCTTTAAAAAAAAGCGAGCCTCTGTGTTCAGTGTATAAGCTTACACTCAAGAAAAGTGGTGTACTTATTTTACTTTTGAAAAGTAGGTATAACTGACATCAACTTACTTTTCTTTTGTGGAAGAGTAAGTCATCAAGTTGTGTGAACTTACAGTATGAGAAACAATTGGTTTTTGTGCAGCTGTTCTAATAAACATTCATTTATAAAGATGTTGAGTGACCGTCTAGGACACCAATTCAGTTAGCCTTGAGGACTGAGTATACAACAATCATTGGTTTTCCTATACACAACCAATTTCAAGGGGTCCCGCTGAGACATCTATATTGCAATTAATTTTTACTGCATGACTGGCATTATATATTTGAATGGTATCCATGGCAACAGGTGTCAGTGGGTTGGATTCCTGAGAATAAAAGGTATGGAAACAAAAAAAGGGCTTATTATATGAAATATAGCTACCTACGTATTTGGTGTCGAGACAGCTTTCTGCACAGCTGTGACTGCACTCTGTACTGGACATGTGTGTGCTTATATATTAGTCTGTTCATGCATGTATAGTCGTGAGAAAACAATAGCCTGCTGTGAGTGTGTGTGTGTGTGTGTGTGTGTGTTTGCAGTGCCAGTAAAAGGCCAGGCCAATCGATCAGCAGGAGCTTAACAGCTTTAGTCAAAGAGCACATTTCGGCTCGCTGCTTCACGCTCTGTGGGCTGCCAGTACCGAGGTTGTTCTGTCAGGGAATTCAAATGTTCAGATGTACAGACTGAGCCATGGTGGACAAGGACTTCAGGGGGGCTGGTGATAAATGAATTACTCACTGTGAATACCTGAGTTTTTTAGCATGTAAGGCTGCACTGAAAGGCTGAATTTGATGACCTTGAAGCTTCAAAATAGATCAAGTTCCTTGATGATTTTAAAAGAACTGTCCTCTTCACATTCATGTTAGTGTTCTGTCATTTAAGATTTTAAGTACATGATAGCGACTAAAAGAATGAGAGATCAGATTAAATCCTTGGCGCTGAGAGGAAAAAGAACCTCCACTACATACAAAAACCTGTCTTCTTTGGCCCCAGGTCTGGACTTCAACCTTCGGTCCTTGGTTGCATGTCATCCCCTGTCTCTCTTCCAGCATGTTCTTGTATTCTCCAATGTAGACAAAAGGCAAAGGTAAAAAAAAAAAAAAAAAGAAAGAGTTTCACTTGAAATGATCATCCTGTCATTTAAGTTCATAAAAGTTTTGTAACATTTGGTTTACATTGGGCGTGGTTTAGCTTGGTTCTGTCTTCATCCAAATTCTAGATAGTATGTAATATCTGCACATACAGTCCCAAATTTTGTAAAGAAAGGTTCTAGTTTTGGGGCTCTTGTTTAGCTGTCGTATCAGCTGGCTTTAGTGTATGCAGCATAAACAGTCCATATGGAGAGCAAAAGCAGGCAGACAACAATCCACCATTTAGATAATGTGGCTCCCGTCTAGTTACCTAACAACAGTTTGTCTTTGTAAACAGATATCTGCATGCAAGTGCAGCTAACAATCCAATCTGGATAAATGTTTCAACTCTGGCGACAAATTTGCTTTGCGCGTTGTTATGAGAGCCAATGAGGATTTTGATTTCCCAAGTTCCTAGAATGCAGCAGAAATGATTGAACCGCCTCCATTTACCAAGAAGCATTCTAAAAGTTATCTTCTCCATGTGGGGACAGACCTGACAAAGCTTTCCTTTTTCCGTTGAGCAATTCTGCATCAAGAAATTATAAGGACGACGTAAGGTGAGTTTGTGTCAGTTATAATTTGAGCAATACTGAACTATAAACAATGCAACACACAGTAATGTAAGTGTAGGCTGAGAGTTGTCCATGCCTAATCACTGGCTACACCCGTGAAGTTGCCCCCCTTTACGAGGGGTATACATAGTATTAGACAAGATATGTTCTGAGATTGAGATTGGGCTTCGTCAGCAGTTGTAAAACTGTACATAATGGAGACAACCATGGGTGGTGTGTTGACTGCTTGAGTTACAGTGCTCAGCATAAATGAGTACACCGTCTTTGAAAAGTAAGATTTTAATACATTTCTCAATTAACACAAGAATAATTTCAAAAATGTAGGCAAAACTGAGTGCCGTAGACCATTTGTTTAACTCATCATGAAAGTAAGGTTAATAATATAACTTGGATAACAAAATCTTCAGTCAAAATAATTGCAGCAAAAATGAATACACCCCACAACAAAAACTGCTATCTAGTATTTTATATGACCTCCATGATTTTTAAGGACAGCACCAAGTCTTCTCTGCATGGAATGGACAAGTTGCGGACGTATTGGTTCATCCATCTTTTTCCATTCTTGGAGGATGACCTCTTTTAGTGCCTTGATGCCTGATGGAGAGTGATGCTAAACTTGTCTCTTCAGAATTCCCCACAAGTGTTCAATTGGGTTCAGATCAGGTGACATACTTGACCACTGAACCACTTTCACCCTGTTCTTCTTCAGAAATTCAGCTGTGGCCTTAGATGTGTGCTTGGAATCATTGTCATGTTGGAAAAGTGCACGACGACCAAGGGCATGGAGTGATGGCAGCATCTTTTCTTTTAGTATAGAGCAGTACATTTGTGAATTCATGATTCCATTAATGAAGTGAAGCTCCCCAACAACCGGAGTACTCATGCAGCCCCCCATGAGGACACTGCCACCTCCATGTTTTACTTTAGGCACTATACATTTGTCCTTATACTCCTCACCTTTGCGACGCCAGACAGTTTTGAAGCAATCAGTTCCAAAAACATGAATTTGGGTCTCATCACTCCATAGTACAGTGTCCCAGTCATCTTCACCTTTATCAGCCTGGGCCCTGGCAAATGCTTGGCAGGCTTTTTTTGTGCATGGCCCTGAGGAGAGGCTTCCTTCGTGGGCAACACCCATGCAGGCCATTCCTCTGCAGTGTACGCTGTATTATGTCTCGGGAAGCGGTCACTCCAGTTTAATTTTCTACCTCTTTAGCCAACTGCAGTGAACTTGCATGGCGGTTTTCTTCAACCCTTCTCATCAGAAGACGCTCCTGTCGGGGTGTTGACTTCCTTGGATGGCCTGGACGTCTCTGATGGACTGTTGCAATTCCATCCTTCTTAAATTTCTGGATCACTTTTGCTACAGCATTCTGACTGATGAGTACAGCTTTGCTAATCTTCTTGTAGCCTTCACCTTTCTTGTATAAAGAAATTATTTTCTTTCTCAGGTCTTGTGAAAATTCTCTTCCATGTTGAGCCATTACTGACAGTATGAAATGGAAGGGGGTTTCTTTGTTAAGTAAAGCCCTTTTATAGTCAGGTGTCTGCTGATGAATGATTAGACTCACCTGTGGTTGAATTCTTGTCAATTTGAATTTTGTAGTTCAAGATTTAGCTTTGCTCCTAAGACTTTCATTGGGGTGTACTCATTTTTGCAACATGATGAATTTGTTAGAAAAATTACCTTTTTTCTGAATACAAATTAACAAATCTTGTTTGCAATCAATGGTCCACATGTGTGGGAGCATTTCATCGTATTGTATCCCAAAAAAATACTGATCCTGAAAGGAAACTAAAGGTTTTCTAACGAATCTGTTAGGGGTTTACTCATTCGTGCTAGGCACTGTAAATGTTGGTCGTTGATGATACAAACCTGATTAAGAAAATAGGGTGTTGCATCTGTGTGCTCACTTCTAACCCTGATATGAATAACAAACCAGTTTGTAATGATTTAAAATGAGTATTTTTCTGATGGTAGTGCTTCTCCTTCCGCTTCTGAATCAGACCCAGGTAGCACAAATATAATTTATGAAGGCTAAACTGCGCTTATTGTTGTGCTAAAAATTGTGTGTGGAGTCAGACAGGTGTCGGTCAAATTATGAATGGTGACACCCATATTGTAGTGGCAAATGGTTTACCCAGATTACCATAGAAGCTTAACAGGACTCTCAACTTGATACTTTTACTATTTCAGGCCAAATCTGCTTTGACTTTAGTAAAGTAGGTAAACAAAGCTATCAAAGCTGACAAATTAAAGAAACAAGTATTACAAAAAAGACATTTTCTAGTGAACTCAATAGCCTCACACCAGACGGATGTTATTAACTCCCTGCTATTATCACCAGAAAATGAAATCCTTGTTCCAGTCCCTTTTTTAAGGCAAGAACTCTGCTACCTGATGTCTTTTATGATCACATCATCCAAGCAGCGAACTGAAGGAAATCTCACAAGTGCAGTCTGCAGTCAGTGGAGGTCCGCACAGAGCCCACACCAAATATCCGCATGAGAGCCCTTTCAGACTAGATGAATTTTGGCAAAAGGCCCGCTGTAACCCCTCTGCAAAGCCCACCAGTCAGCAAATCTGGGCGAGCATGGACTATTGGATTCAGCACATCTTCTCTCTTTACGCCCTCGAGATGTCTGACTACATCTGAAGCCCGGAAGGCAGGAAGCAAGAGGCCTGGGCAGAGACACACAGCTTGAGTGAGAGACTTTAATTTCGTGCCACAAATTCCGTTAGTTGGAGTGACACGCTTTAGGGTTTTGTTCTTGACGGCTTGTGCTCGAGTGACTGATTCATTTTGTGGAAATGATAATGTTTTTTAAATGCCTGTAGGTAAAAGGAAATGAATGTCATTTAATAACCCTTTGAGTTTTCTGAGAGTAAAACTCTGAGAGTCCTTCCTGTTCTGACTCGTGAAAATCACTCATCATTATGCTTAGCTTTTATGAAACTATCTCGCTCCTTGAAAATAATAATTTAAGGAAACTGTCTCTTACGCTCTTAACAGAAATATCTTCTGCTGACTTAAATCATCTTCAACAAAAAGCTTTTAAATGACAACCTGTTTGACTGACCGTCAAAGTCAGGTAATACGTCACCAGGTTTTTATCCGTCCACCGTGTGTTACAACCTGTTCATGTTCTTATCTGAACCTCACCGCGAGACAGTTAATCAAACCACTCAACCCATCAAATTGATCACCTCAAACCAAGCACAATGGGGCTCTGTTCTGTGAGGAGAAACAGCTCTGCGACGCGTGCGAGTGTTTGGTCCCAGCCTCTCCGCTCTGTGTTTGTGTTTGCAGCAGCTTTGATTACCGCGTTCCGGCCCACTCGGCGTCCCACATCACTGCAACATGTTGACAGTAGAGAGGAGGAGTCGATGCTCCTCTGCGCGCCGTCGTCTCTGAGGATAAGGCCAACTGAAGAGGCGGAGACGGAGAAATGTGTAGCGTTTGGAGTCGTGGTCTAAAAATAAACATGCTGGTGGCGTCTGGAGGTGCGAGTTGACAGCAGCGGCAACCTGACTTCTCATTAAGTGCTTCGTCTAAACCTCGTCCCCTGATGGTGCTGTGTGGAGTTAATATTTAATGTGTGTTTAAAACAGGTTTGATTGGGCTGTAATTTGCAGCTGATGAATAGGACACCTAATGAGGAATTGGAGAAACAAGTTATAATATGCAGCAATAGGGATCCTTTACTTCCTGTAATACTAAACAATCTTACCACTCATGTAGGTGTATTTTCTGTCTCACCCCATCGCATTGTAAAAGCAGCATTAGCTGGCAAATAGCAGAAAAATGACTCTCATTTGAGGTAGTGTATTGATATATATATAGATGGATATAGTAATGGCAAAGCAAACCTTTCTTGAGAGCAGGAAGTCAGTTATTGTGGTTAATCCAACCAGCGGGTCATTACAGGCCACAGTGGACCCATTTAATTTATTATGATTGTAAAAGGAAACAGAAATCCAAGGGAGGAAAAAAAGCAAAACATCCAGGTCATTTCCTGATCTTTTTCTACTGCCTCACAGCCTTGCTCTCAGAAATCATCTTTAAATGGTCAAACTGCCTCATAGATTTTTTGACTATATTGAAAAAGTGATTGGTCAGTACTTGAAATAAATGATTGAAACGTCATCTGCATGGGGAATACCTTTCACAATGTTGGATTTGTCAAGCTGGTAAAAAAGGAACAAGAACCAAGAGGCCGTTAGCCTAGCTTTGCAATAAAGACTTCAGGGTACAGTAGCTTCCCATGGCTCTTACATATTTCAAGTTTAAGGCAGGATATGTGCACCCCTGTTATGACTCCTATACAGTCTGCAACATACAGAGGTGGGATGGTGGGGGGAAGTCATTCCATATCTGATCCACCATTGGAGGTGGTAACAGAGGCGTGATAGGGGGGATGAAGTGTCAGGGCCACGAAGGTGAAACAGCATTGTGTAAAATCTTCATGTCTGAGTATGTGTGCATGCAGAGCTCCCACTGTGTTAACATGTTATGCCACTTGTGCCTCAATATCACTGTAGTTTCAATATGAAAGGGACACCGATATAGAGCTGTAGTGGAGTTCAGTGTGTAAGTACAAAGGCCAAAGTCTACCTGTGATGAAGGCGGAACTTCTTTACAGCGCTTTTTGCTTGTAATTGACAGGACAGACAGAGAGACGGGAAGAGTGGGGAGTGATCAAACCAGCAAATTATGGGACAAGGACCAGAGCAGGAACACACACTCAGGGCATAAAATGAATACCCGCCAAGCACCAGTGGCGGGTAAAAAATTAGTTTGGCATGTAAAACAAAAACACACACCTGCCAGTGCCCGATGGAGAATTTTGTATTGCATGTGAGGTTTTCTTTTCATACTTTCGCCCATTTCTGCCAGCTGTCAGGCTATTTTGACCCTCCCGGTGCGCTATACTTGTGTTGTGATTTGGTACATGGGGAACGGCGTGATGTCAGCTACTGGAGTTTTATTCATTCCCTTTGCTTGAAGAAGCATAGCAGGAAGAGCGTTTTGAGGAAGATGAAGAAAAAAGGATAAACAAAGAGGCAGGAGACGATCAAGAAGAAGAAAAGACAGCTCAATGGAGTAATGTCACTATACGACATTTCAAAGAAAACAGGAAAATTGACAAGGCTGGCCAACCTCGATCCTGGCTGGCTGATGACCCGACAAACCACACCATGAGCTGCAGACTTTGCCGCAAGCACATGAAGGATAAACAGAACCAAAACCCAAAACCCACAACAAACATGAAATTTGGCCGGTGAAAAATATTTTTGGCCAGTAAATTTCACTAGCCAATGGCAGATGAGGTCAAAAGTTAATTTTACGCCCTGCACATGCTTAAAACATCAGGCCAAAGTGGCGCCCCCAAAAGATATCTGTTGATCAACTTTTCAACTCTTCGACCAGGCGAGCCTTTTCCCCTGTTTCTACTTCTCCACTAACAACTTATTTAATCACCTTCCAGCTATAGCTTCATTAATAACGCACGGACATAAGAGTGCTATTGCTCCTCTTTTATAACCCTCACACAAGAGTGAGAATTAATGCATTCCCCTAGTTCTTCTTTTTTTGTAAGGTTCATTGTGGGGACGTCTTGCAGCCTGTTTTGCCAAAGGAAAATGAGTTTCCAGGAAACCCTGCTTTTGGAACTTCCTCTGAGATTGCTTGAAGGAAGATGTGTCGCCTTTGCCAAGCAGTTAAAGCGTATAATTGCATATTTACCAGAAAGATACGGGGGCCTCCGTGTTGTTGACCAATCTTCATACTATCAGTTTTTCAATTTTCTCTGTAGGCGGTAGTGATAGTGGAGGTTAAACTCTGTGCCATTTTCATTGACTTCCTGGGTCCATTTCTGATTCCAGGACCCTTTTATGCCCACTCTAGAAATGACTGTCACAACTATGAACATTTTGAATATTTAAAGGGTGAGAAGTTTACCATGACTTGCACTCTTGGTACCATTCAGAGGCCTCTCAGTCACCCCTGGGTGGCCTCACACGGCGATTACCCGGCTCAGCCAGTGTCTCATTCTCCCGCTCTTGCCGGACAGAAGGGGACATCTGGGATGACACTGTGAAGCAGATGCAAAGAGTCCATTACGTTTGCTCCCCTTGGCGCTGCGGCCATATTTCCTCCGTCAGTGTAACCATGAAGATGAGATTCTAAGGGAGGCGACCGGGAGCTTGGCCTTGTCTACGCCGCAATCTGCTTTCAGAATGGCGGTGAAACACACACATACACATGGAGAGTGGCGCCATATGGACACACCACATAATGAGGGTCATTAATGTGGCAGTGGAATGTGTGATTGACAGGTGGCGAGGTCAGCTGAGTGGCAGGTCCATTCACTATCAGAAGAGATGGAGATAGCGGTGTCACGGCCACTCAGGCAAAAGCAAGCCATCAGGGTTTTTATTATGATGTGCTCGTGACAAAGTCAGAGCGTTTACCTGGCGTGACCCATCCATCCAAATGAGACTCCTCAATAAATTGTTTTGCTTTTTTATGTAAAAGTTTAAGAAGCTTTCCTGTCTCCCCTGCGCTGCAATATTATTGATGCCATTCTTGTCCTGTCTGTTCTGCTTGGTTTGAAGTTCTTTCATGGCTCGATATGATTATATTAGGCCCCCTTTTTCCCAAGCAGAGGAAAAGAAGAAGCACTTTGTGATGGCAGAAACCTGGAAGTTGAGCAGACTTTTTCTTGGACTTTTTTGCCCTGTGCATCCGCTCTTCTTTCCTGTCTGAGAACAATCATGAAGATGAATGGCAAACTTAGCCTCCCTCTGAACCCTTGCTTTTAATAATTGGCGTTCTCTGACAGCAGCTCATACATTATAAAGGACTGCTGTTGCAATCGTGAACAGGTGGAGCAGGCAGCGTAAATATATTGACTATTGAATCACTCTGCAAGCAAATAATTGAACGGTGGAGAAGCAGCAACAATAGTTTTATCAATTTTGCTCAATTCATGGGTGAAGATATGCTTGTTGGTTGCATATGCAAGCTAATCCAATCTCTTTTTGACATTTACACGGACCAGCTATAACATTAGGACCACCTGCCTAATATTTTGCAACCTCTCCTCTCATCAAACAAAGCCAAAACAGCCCTGACCTGACAAGATATGGACTCCACTGGTGTGTGGCACCTTGACGTTAGCAACAGATCCTTTAAATCCCCTTATTTGTGAGGTGGGGCCTCCATGGATCAGACTTGGTTGTGCAGCACATCCCACAGATACTCGGTTGGATTAAGATCTAGGAAATTGGGAATCATGTCTCCCCAGTCCATTGCTTCATGAGCCACTGTAGAGGTGGATATAGGGCAGCATAGCACCCTGACTAGTCTTGATTGGTGTCTGGATAGAAAAACTAGAAGGCTGCATTGAAAGACATGGATAAAGGACAAAACTTCTGTTTTTAGGCCTTCAACATGTTTTCCCCCCCTTTAATAATTTAAATGAATCTCCGCCTTTATTGATGAATCAAACTTTTGTGAAGTCAATGTCAGCTAAAACTTTTGTACAAGCTGCACCTTCCTCGTGCCCGGTCCAGTCCTTGGCCATTGACCTGAAAACCAATTTTTATTACATACAGAACATTTCCCTGGTTAATCCTTCAATATTAAAATTTCATTTCTAATATAGGATGCTTGTATATCCAGCTCTCATCGTACCGAGCAGTAATAACTTTTGCACAAACATTTAGCCTTGCTCTTTATTAGAGCTGCAAATCAATGTCACTGCGAGTGTTTGGCCGCTGCACCTGAACTTATTAGGCCGAATCTGTTATGACAAGTGGCAGGCTGATATTTTAAAATGTTTACAGACGTAGATAAAATGATGGAGCTGTAATAAATCATGTTACTTTGGGCTGTATTTGGGAGAAAAATAAATGAATGCTTCAGTGATTACACACAGCCAAATTAATGTTTCTTCTTGTCAGCTCACAGGAAAATGGAAAATCTTATAAAAAGTCAACAGCAGGGTAAAATCGATATTACAACAAATATTGGATGCATTTGGATTTGGATCATTGGACCATTTCAATATGGCAGCCACTTTTCTCAAGTTTTACTGTGTTTTCAAGTTGAGTTTATGACAGAGATATGCTTTATGAGCACTTGCTTCTTTCTTTAAGACTGTGCATAGTTAGTAGGAGGAGAAGGGTGGTTCAGTTTCCTTTCACTTCCCTTATTTCCATTTTGTTTTACGGAGTCAACTTATTTAAAGTAAAATGGATTAAAATAATAGATTAAAAAGAAAAACCTACTTGAATTTATAAGCAGAAAAAGGGAACATCCTCACGAACCAACTTAATTTCAGACCTTATATTATCTTTAACAGCAAATTGAGGCCTCATGAGGAACTAAGTCATGGGAAGACATAACAGACATGTACACAGGGAATTAACCAATAATGCTTCTGATAACCCATATCTACAAAAACGTTCTAACATTTATAATATGGTCATATGAACAAACTATTAAGTATGTAAAATATTAGAACTTAACTTTAATTCATTTTTGAAATATTTTCACTTTGTGAAAATGTTCTAATACTGGGTGTTAGGTGGTCGGGTTAAACTTTGATATTTTTTTACAAAATAAATATCAACTTATAGTTAGAATTACACACCAAGTCATGCACACACATTTGGCTAAATCCGTCTCTAAACGCCTGAGTGAGCTCATCTCTTCTTCACCTTTGTTATTACCGCCTGTAAACTGTCTGTATAGCTATCCCTCTGTTCTTTATGCCTCTATGCTCTCGTCTGCCGTTCTTAGCTGCACATCCATCGGTGAGAATCTCAGCTTGTCATTCTCTTTATTTCCCAACTGCGGTGGATTTGGAGAAACAGTGGGCTTCATTTTTTGGTAAACTGTGGAGGAGTACTGCTGAAGCAGTCCCCGCATATGCTACGCTTATTTCCCCTGAGACCATTTCACCAACTTTGCCCAGAAAATTCAACTCAGGGCTTAGCCAAACGGCTTCGTGTGGCACCCGGAGCCATATGTCCTGCCTTTCTGCGCTTCAGCCTCTGCCTCTCTGGGCATTAAACGTTCCTGACGTGTGATCCTGTGTTGTGACTGTTGTCATGCTTTAGTTTAATTGAAAAATGTTCTTTCATATTTATGGATGTTTATTTTCACTCAGATTCTTGTTTATGCTTTGAGTTTTGATTTCCTTTATGAATGTTTTGTATTCCAAGTCATGCTCCCAGGGCTTTAAAGCCACCATGAGGAACTCTCTTTTCCAACTTTCCCGCCGCCGTCAAAATTCAACTGTCTTTATTGATTTTTTTCCTGTACATGCATGAGTAGTATTTTCTGACAAGAAATCTCATTCTGTCCCACTACACGCTGTGAATATGTGCTCTGGGAATGTAAACAAAGGCTCTTATAGTCTAACTTGCTTGGTCGGACACCCACTCAGTGGCAGCAGTGACAAGTATAAAAGCAAACATAGATACAGTCACTCTTCTTACTGATTGTCTTTAATTTTGTAGGTCATATCGGGACATCACTGTTACTTTTTTGTTTTCATATCCAGCTTAAAATTTTTCACTGTAGGATCAAGGAGACTGTGTGTTTCTAATAGGAACACTTACAAAAAAATGTCCTTCCATTGCCATATTTTTCCTTTGAAGAAGTAAGGGCTGATGTCATTTTATGAAATTATTATATTTTAAGTGGACATGTCTTTATGAAAAAATAATGTAAGTTATAAGTAGTACACTATATGACACCATGACTGGGAGTGACTGCAGGATATGATGCATCAGATGCACTTTTATGACCTTCTTATCATTTTAAAAGTTGGATCTCCTATATTCTGGTGTGACCAATGTACCAGTATCAAATGCAGTTGGAGGTATTTTACCCAGATGTTGGTGCTTCAATCTAGCCAACAGCTCATTGTCCCTACATTACTTGATGACTACACTCATTTTAAACATCTTTTCAACTTGATGATGATGGCTTCCATATTTTCCCAGCCTTATTTGAAAGCTACATTTCTTTGGGAAATGTATTATCTGGCTTTTTTTTTATAGAGATTCAGTGAAGAAGACCATTTTTATTTAATTGTAGTAAAGACAATTAGCTCGCCTTAGCATAGAAATGGGGTAAACCATTAGCCTGTCT
The DNA here is from genome assembly GCF_009762535.1 of Notolabrus celidotus. NCBI lineage: Eukaryota > Metazoa > Chordata > Actinopteri > Labriformes > Labridae > Notolabrus > Notolabrus celidotus. The sequence continues at coordinate 13,620,006 of NC_048294.1, read as the reverse complement.
CTGTTGAGGGCTTGTTTTCACTGCAAGGTTACCAGTCAGCCAACAAATACTCCAGTATGTCTGCGTCAGCATTGAGACTGCAGCAGAATGAAATTGATACAACATGGACACTGGACTGAGGGGGGCTAACTTTCAGCGCCTGTTTAAATCTTGATGTCACATCAAGCTAACAGTGCTGTTGCTGTAGCTTCACAAGCCTAATTACCAGCTCCAGATTCAGCATAGTATTAAAAGCCTTCTGCTCTAAATCTGCTGAACTATATCTTCACTTGTTAGTCACTTGATCTAGAGTCCAATTACTCTTTATGCTGTCATGAATCCAACTCTAAGTGGCGTGCAGCTCCATTCTTGATTTTAAGAAAGCTGCAGGTCACAGGGAGGTTGTGAAGTGGAGGCAGCGTGAGGCTCAGAGGGCACATGATTGACATTTCAAAAGACCTCTGGAGCCACAGTCAGAGCCTAAAAGCTGCCGGATACCCAGCTGCGTGAGCGACCCCCTCGGACGACCATCAATGGCGAGGCTGCGTGTGAGTTCCACCCACACCGGGCATCGCCTGCTGTCAGGGAGACATTATCAAGGCGGGCTGTGCCCTGTCTTCTGCACCCAAACTGCTGCTCCTCATTCACTTGCTTGAAATAGGTTACTGGGTGTTATTTTTCTTCTATTGCCCTTAAAACCAGGTGACAACACGTTAGGCCCCTGAACTGATCCCAAACAGTTATCTCACTTTGATTGGCTCCCGCTGTGAGAGTCATTCAGCAAATTAAACATGGAGTAGCAGACCTCTACCTGTTGCCCTGAGTCTTTCTTTCTCTGTTTTTCTCTCTTTGTCAGACGGCCTTTGGGGAAATTAACTGATGAGTTCATGCCGGCAACAGGGTTGCTATAGAAACTTCACATATAAGACTAAGGCTGGAGTTTGTCACCAGAGAGAAAACAGAGAGAGAGAGAGAGAGAGAGAGAGAGAGAGAGAGAGAGAGAGAGAGAGAGAGAGAGAGAGGTGGCTGTGCTGAATGTACACTGGAGAGGCATCAAAGGTGGAGTCATTTGCAACACAACATTAGAGCCATGCTTTATTTCCTGTCTACTTTACCGTACCCTGGCTGCAATATCTCCTAAAGCCATCACATCCTCTGCAGGACACCTTAGAGGAACAATTTCCAACATGTCTCTAAAACATAATCACATAATTCTTCTCTTTAGACTTAGAAATATACCAGACTTATTTCCCATCAGCCTTTGTGCTTTTGTTTCAGATAATCACTTTGGAAAAGCTGATTTTTTGGTGAGCTGTCCAGTTGTGAGCACGGTGTCAGCATACATGCTGTATTGTTGAATTGCTGAGTCCATATTGATCAGATGTTCTGTTACTGGCCCCTAGTGGTTCAGGTCAGAACTAGGACTGCAGTTTGAATAGGGTGGATAAACCGCATGACACCTTTACACTGTGCAGGAATATATTTGTGGTATGAGGAGAATATTAAAGTCAGTTCAATTTGTATGTATAGATTTATTTTTATGACACATTTAAAACAGTGTGAGCTCACGAGGTGCTTCACAAACACAGACAGATTAAAACTGTGGATAAAAAAATGTTAATATACATACTGGGGGAAAAAAGATGAACAAATTAAACAATAAAATGTAGGGTTTTAAAACTCAAAGTGTGTGAGGGAGGCAGTTTGATCAACTGGAAAAGGTTCCCAACACTTCAATTAAGATGTATTAACTGTATATAAGATTTTTGAGAATTGATCAAATTGCATTGTGACCTTGTCTAACAAGCTTACTTGTACTTTGGCGGGAAATCTATACAATCATTTTACCACATAAAAAAACATGAAGTGTGCAGAAATATTTGTATGTAGTGTAGGTCATTTTAAAGGACATGACTTTAGAATAGAGTTGTGTTACCTGTCAAGTGAAGTAAACTTAGATTTTTGCTGGAAACCTTCAAAGTGTGTAACAGCACGTGTAAATTCTTGAAAACTGAATAAAACTTCAATCAAACTGCACTTGGACTTTTTCTTTGGTGGGAAATCTACACAGTAATTGTACCTCATAACCAAATATTCATCTTGCAGTTGGGTTTTACGGCAAATAGAACATTTTTCATGACATAAATTTAAAATATATCCATGTGAAGTCTTTAAAAGTCCTATGAAAGTTCAGTCAGACAACTCATGTTTACTTAAGATTAAGTTCATTGCAGCATACTGTATTGTGTTTGGCGTATGGGCTCCCAACCTCATTACTGCTCGTAGATTATTTAAATGCAGAAATTTAGGAGCAATGAGATAGGACTAACCCCCCTCGGAGCCTGCAGGTGGATGCCGGGGGGGAGGTGGGTAAGAAGTTTGCACAAAGCACTGAGCAGGACAGCAGGAGCACTTGCAAAGCAGAGGCAGAGACAGGGAGACTTGCAGCTTAAATAGACTGCCAAATGAGGATGTTGAGATCAGCTGGGAGGATGATGACATGTCAGTATGAATGAGCGCAGCTCCAGTTGTCTGCCTGAACTAGCTTGCAGGCAGCGCTCCATATGTGTAAGTTATTGTTGGCCATTCAGCAAAGGGAACTTTTATTGTAATTGGAAATCTACACCGTGATACCGCTGTACACACGTACATAAATGTTTGTGTTACTCATTTAATAGAGGGTATTGTATTTGACACACATGCATGCGCAAGTTAAAAAAGGTACCTCATGACAAAATGTTCACCTCCCACTGCTTTTTCTTTCTTCTTTTCTACTGTTCAGCAGCATTTAAATCTGTCATTACTGTAATTGAAAACAAATGGATAACCGTCCCGTCTAATGGAGAGAGGAGAAGAAATAGCACTTTTCTTTAACTGCTCTCCTGTAAAGACATTACTTACATTCCCTATAAAATCTATTTTCAGTTTAAGACCAGCTGAGGGAAGATGTACCTGTGGAGAAGGGAGATTAAAACTGATTAAACGGCCAAATTCATTTTAAGCTGCAACAGTTGCGAAGCCTCCAACCCTGATTTACGACCGTCCAAGCCCATCCTAATTTCAGTCTGGGTGACACATGAGATGAGCATCGACGCTGTACTAAAGCTTCAGGCTGTGACAGGAGAGTCGCTGTGCTGTCTCCCATCTCTCACTCTTTTTTCCTCCCACTCACTTCATCCACCTCTTTCTTTCTTTCTTTCGTTCAACGCCGCGCCTCGGTCTGTCTGTGACTTTCAGACGAGAGGAGTGAACATTGTCATGCCGAGCTCAGCTTAGCACATCTCTATCAAGTATCGGTGCCCTCTGGAGAAGTGTTTCGGGGGGAAAACAGTTTATTTTGAACATCTTTTTGCCCATCTTCATCTCCCTCTGCACACACTGCCAATGGGTACGAGTAAATGTGTGCAGAGAGGGAGTGTATGCAAGCAGAAACACAGTGAGGCGTTCAAAGTCAGATGCTGCTGATTTGAGACTCATGCAGACGCACTCTCCCCTGCGTAACATTGTAAACAAAGTAAACAAACACCAAACTCTCTCCATGTTTGTAGACAGAGTTGGCGGTGCGATCCAAGCTTTCTCAGAATAGACCAGAGTTATGGAGTTGGAGTCAAGAGAGAGAGAGTCAAGAGAGAGAGAGAGAGAGAGAGAGAGAGAGAGAGAGAGAGAGAGAGAGAGAGTTGGAATGTCACCTTCTGCTCCTTGGCACCTCAACTGGGAGGGCAACGCAGAGTGCAATGGGGCACAGCGGGGGCCCCTCTGAACCTTAGCCTTGGGACAGATGGCAGGATTGGACCCTCAGACCTGCTAATGAGCGGGTCGTGCCAAGTGGTGTAGGACATAGGGACATAGGTCAGGTTGCTTCATCAAAGCCCTGCTCTGACATGTCAATGGGGTGAAGCCACGCCCAGCTGCTTAGCTGGTGGTGACATGCGGTAGAGTCACCAACATTGGGTTGTTGGCTTGAGTTCATGTAGAAAAAAAATGTGGCGCAACCTTCCAAAGGATAATGTCTGGCCTGAAAATGGCATACTTATTCAAACACATAACAGCCAAGAGACACTTAACATAGACAAGCTTGAACTTTGGGTTGGTCTGCATCTTTTTATTGATATATTTGGATTTTGTGTAGAAATATCTAATTCAAAACCTTCACTAATATTTTCTCAACACTGTTACCTGTGATAAATGGGTAACAGCTTCCCATGTCATATGAAACAACTTTGGTATATGAAATTCCACAATTTTTTTAACTTCAACCTTGGGCTTACAGAAATCATGGAGATTTATGACACCATGATTTTTTTTTTTCAGAACACCCTGGAAGCCTCAAATTTTGTAATTTGGCTGTCACCAATTTGGTTGTGTCAAACCAGAAGTGACCATACTGTGACATCAGGCAGGATTTGCACTTTGATATCTCTTTTCTGGTTGACAGGCTATGATTTGAAAAACTTGTCAATGACAGGCAGCAGTGTACTAAAGCAAACCATTCTTTATCCTCAATTATACTCTCTATGGGATCATAATTTATAACTTGAGAGTAATGCTGTGTTGAACAAGACTTGAAACTAGTTATTAAATCCATAGACTTATCACAGAAAGAGTTACTAAATTTAAAGGCAAAAAGCACATTAGAAATAATGCAATGTAAAACCTAAATCTGAGTCTTATTTTTATATATTGTCTATAGCCTATATACTTATATCCCTGCATCTACTACCAGGTCAAAGTGGCGTAAGGTTAGCTGCTGTCAATCAAATACCAACAAACCACCACCACCCCACACACACTTCTGATCACCTCTGTTTTCAGTGAGGGGCTAACCAAGTTTTCAAGTGCTTTAAATTAGTTTTCAAGCAAGTTATTATCAAACATGCATTGAAAGAGTTTTGACTATATTGAAGGAGATGGGGTAAAATCCACAGCATTCATCTGATGCAAAAAATACCATTTTATAAGGTAATCTAAGCTAATGAAATGCTGCAGCAGTTAAAATCAAATGACTTTTGTCATTTGTCATTTTTTTTTGTACAACCAGCCTTCCTCTGCAGCCCAGCCAAGTAACCCTATCCAACATATAAAGGATTTTTAATACTGGTTAAGTGGAGAAAAGCGTACAGTACACCGAAAAGAAGACAATGATGGAAAATAGAAAGAGGGTAACCTCTAACCGCATACTTTTTGTCAAACTAGGAAATTTTGCAAGGGTGTGATTTGTAGATTGTCTCCCAATTTCAAGCAGAGAGGTACTTAATGAGGCTTGCAACCTAAATCTTCTCTGAATGTAATCATATTCACACACTTTTTAATGGTTGGGACACTACATTTCATCCAGCACGTGAGCTGAATAAGAGTCATTGTGAATTTGTTTGGGCCGGGGATGATGAGCAGAGCATCTTTCTATGATAAGGGTGGTATTTTACAGACTATAACCTAGGCCAGATGAGACAAGTTTCATTTTAGAGCCTATGTAAAACATTTTTTTTTATAGTTGATGTAGTTAACCTGTATCTGTTACATGTAATAGTAACATCTGTTTGGATTTGGCCTAATTTCACATAATGTTTTATACTTTTGAGTTGAATGAAAAAGCTAGCAATATTTAAGGTTGTCTGTCTAAGTCTACAAGCCTTGCCATGCCATGATTCAAAACAGTTTTTGTGTGACCAGTTTGCAGTAATATTCCAGGTTAGTATAGTTCATCTTTGATATCCAAAACAAAAATTCAAACCCAGACACAAAGCAAGCTGAATTAAGGAGAAAGAGTGCTCAAGTTTACAAATAGCAGACACTACTGGTTTTGAGACAGGAAGCAATGGTACAAAAATGTCCTGATAGTGACCAAGCTAACTAAGTTCGCTAATTGTTTTTAGCAAACAAGCTGGCTTTGGTTCCTTTGTATGTGACTTTGTTTCAATCAAGATAATGTGCAGTAATGACCTGAATGGTTTGCACTGCCAGAAGAAAGACAAGAGACCTTGAGACAAAACAGAAAGAAGATTCAGGAGATATTTTGACTTTGTTGACAGTTAGTTTGCACACTAGCTAAAGCAGTTCACAGCTAGCTATGTGAATAGTTGCTGTTTCACTCTACTTGTCTCCAAAAGACCTAGAGTTTTATTATTTCTCCCCCAATTTGAAAGAGTCATGAGTCATTTATTTGTTTGACTCAATTGGGAAACCATGAAATGAGTGTAAGATAAAGCTTTGATAGAAATACATATCTTACACCAGTGGTTCTCAAAGTGGGGTCCTGGGACCCCTGGGGGTCCGTGTACCATAGCGTGGGGGTCCATGAAATAATTAAAATACATTTCTAATAAATTATAAAATTGTACTGTGTCATTAAAAACAGCATATATACGATTGTTAGGATACCATTTAGTGGCTTGAAGGGATATGCCAGTCTTGCTACTGTTAATTTTCTGAAAGCCTTTAAGATCAAATACTTCAAAAGTATAAATGCTGTCATGTTGAGTCCACAAGGAATGAAATGACCCTCTGTTTTAAAGTATACAAGTGTTATTTACATGATTCAAATTGAAGTGTTATCTCTATCACTATGGAACAGTTCTGAAGTATTTGCATTGATAAGTTTTACAATACAAATAGTTCCAAGGGCATCTAAGAGTGCAAATAGTAGTAAGCATGTGCTTAATCTATGTTACAATTATGAGGGGGTCCTTGGAATTTTTTTTCACCTGTAAGGGGTCCCTGGCTCCAAAAAGTTTGAAAACCCCTGTCTTAAACATCTCTTACATATCTCTTACGTTGTAGTTGCTTTAGGAGGGAAGGTCTTCTGGGGCAGTATGGACAGAAAGGATCATTTAATTGGCCGGTAACTCGTCATGAACATTTAACATGTTAGAATTTTATTATCACAGAAATTAAAATGAGAATCTAATTTCGAAAGCACTGAAAGCTTTGCAGCTAACAGGAATATCCCTGCCAAAACATGTGAGTACCCAATCCCTGAGTAGACATTTGAGAGTAAAATGGCCCAATCAAGACACGGCTGCTCCAGTACACACTACATCCCCAAGAATGTTCACATCTCCTGATCTAAATATGTACTTGATTTTGAGAATTGGCACCATTTCTGTGTGTGAAAAAGAGAAACGTGTGTGTAATGCCGAACACCACAGGGAGACTCCCTGCCAGGAAGCATTTTCACAGCTCAGACATCTGCATTTTACACCTTGGCGGACGTCGGATGGGAATCCAAATTGGTCCTTCAGTAGATACAAACTGATTGGAGAGATGTAGGCGTAGAAACACATGAGGTCACACACAGAGAATTTTTATTATAGAACCCTTGACTTTGGTATTTTAATCTACCAAAATATGGAATAAATTTGTGACTCATAAAATGTGTGATGTGTTTCTCTTGATTTGATTTCTGATTTGCAATTCAGATTTGAAAAGGGCTATTTCAGGTCCAGCTAGAGTCAAAAACTCTCTTTGTTGCCCTTCATTTGTGTCTTCTTGTATATTTACAGTGAAGCAGAAATCATGATCTGCATTCATATCCATCCTGGTTATCGATCCGAGCGGCGGGCTCAGATATGGAGCTGTTTTATCTGAGCAAACACTTCAGCTCCACTGTGAAAAATAGTCTGAAGCAGCTGATACTGGTGGGAGAGACAGGCTGCATCCTGGGAGCTCATTTGTAAAGAGTACAGGTGTAAGGAGAAGGAAAGGAGACAGGTAGGAACTTGTGATGGATGACGAGGGTACGCGGCGGACCGGTGACAGGAGAACATCAATAGTTAAAGCATCAGTGATGTATTGCATTTTGTAGTTTTTGCAGTTGAAGTTGAAAGTAGTTTGGGGATTGCAGCAGCCCACACCCACTGCTTTACTTTGTCATATTTAGGAGGCGTGATGCGTTTGAAACATTATTGTCAGGCATAATCAGTCATCAGCCCGCTCACTGGAGGCTTTTTTGTTCCTCCAACCAAAGAGCTGAAGGGCGACTGATTGACAGCGCATGACAGCCCCTCACATTGGCAGCCAAACTTGCAGGTCCTGCCTATTTGATAATGCACTATATAGAATGTGTGTGTTTGTGAGTGTGCATACTTTGTGTGTTCATGTCCTTAAAGCTGGAGTAGGAGATCCTGAGAAAGCCGCAGCAGTTAGCTTGATTTTGAAAGCACACAGCCGAACAGAGCCCTCCCCCTCCTCCAGGGCAGCCTGTAGGGAGGGGGAGGGACACGCCTCCAAACACATGAACGCGCTGTGGCAGACTACAGCTGGAGGATGACGTCACGATAGTTAGCTGTGGAGCGGCGAGCGATTTACTTTATTTTCATGGAAGGAAAACATGTCTATCTCCCATGTAAGTAAACCACTTATATTACCACATTAATAAATGATGTAATTAGTTAGAATGCACAGCATAGCTTGCATGTTAGCTTTACTTGTGTGTTTTTATACAGCTAGAGTAAGGTCTTGCTGCCGGGCTAATAACTCCTGGCTAGCCATGTTTATTTTGATTTAGCATCGCATGTCATGATGTTTAGTTACTAGACGGCTACAGTGCCTATATATTTATTAGCGTTCACCATTGTTGACAGTCTTCATTTTCGTGTTGGAACTTCAACATATTGACAGTTTTTTGTGCTTGTTAGAGCTCTCATGATGACTGCTCATTACGATCCTGAGCCAAGCACCTCAGGTCGGAGGACGAGGCCGGGGTCGAGTGCAAGGCAGAGCCAGACGAGTGAGAGGGAGAGCAACGACCGGGGACGAGCTCCAGATCCTGGGGACAGCAACAGAAAGTTCCGCCATGCTGCACAGACAGGTTGTTGTCTGGCAGCATGGAGCACTTAGTGCAGGTTATAGAGTAGTAATACCTTGTTGCTGTATCTGGAAAATCCGTGACCCTTACCCAGATCCACATGGACAGTATAAAGGTTTCAGTTAGGAGTGAATTACAGAAATTAAAATAATGGCTGTTGAAGGTAAACATGTTGGCGTGGATCATCTCGCCTCCTGGTTCTCTTCTTGGGCATCCCCCCCAGCTCACGCAAGCCTCTGCGTACCGTGTTTTAACGGTGTGGACGTCGATGTTTCCTTCTCGTTGCTATGAAAACACAGACAAGACAGCATGTAGACTTTATACAACATCCCATTCATGCTGATACAGAGCAACAGAAGAGCTACCAGCTAACAGACTGTATACAGGTCTCTATAAACATAGCTACAAGCCGTTAGCCGGCCGCTAGCATTAGCCGAAGTTATCGCTAGCTGTCTCATAGATGAACAAAACCATGAGCACAAAGACAAAAGAAATGACATGATTACCTGTCCAGGAGAAAATCAGTAACCATGGCGACACGAGTCAATATTCAGGATGCATTTCTGAGACAGCTGAAGGATTTGAAGGGTCTCTAATATAGAGACCCTTCAAATCCTTCAGCTGTCTCAGAAATGCATCCTGAATATTGACTCGTGTTTGTATCTTCATTCAGCATTTTTAAGTCGTCTCCTTTTCCATCACAGTCTTCCTCTTCTTGTTCTGCGTAGCGGCAGAACTTGAGGGCAGAAGTTGGAATAAAATCGTCTGTTTCCCTCTCTCTGACATTTTTATCAGGTGTTCTGAGTTAGTGAACAGCCTGTTGATGATGATCTCAGTCAGGTCACGCGCACTCCTGTAAACAGTAGGTGTGTCTTTCGGCAGGTCACAGGTCATCCGGCCGGTCAGCCAATCATTGTGCTCGGTGGCGAATGAATGATTGGACGAACTTATTGCAGTCTAGCTGCTGACACAGACAACTGAGATTTCTCATCTCAGTGTTTGATCACTTTGTGTATTACTCCCTATCGATGTTTATATTGCTTTTTGCTAGTGATTGATAAAAATGTATCAAAATAACATGTCCTACTCCAGCTTTAATATATCCTGTTTAGTAAGACTAGAAGCACCAATACCCTGCTTTACCTTCACACATGTCACACCTTTAACTTGTGCCGGCTCCAGAGAAACAGCTAGCACAATTGACATGCTCAAGGGCAAATGAGCAGCTAGTGTTAAAGGTCAGAACAATGTCAATGTGGTTACTCCCAGTTTGAGCATTTTGTTCAGAATTGCCTTCATTTTGTAGATCTTAACAAGCTAAAATTTAGCATTTCAGACAGTGAACAGACTTCAATCCCACACATTCACCAAAAGCACTTCTTTAAATTCTGTCCAACGAGGGCCTTGATACTTGATTTATTGTAGCAAAAAGCAGCAATGCCCGCAAAGGCTAATCGACCATCAACGCCCAATACGATCTTCATGAGAAATGTGGCACTAACTTTCAGTGCATGTTCATAAACACATGCAAAAGTCCTATACAAATGTGATGCACAAACAAACAAAAACAACTGCAATAACAGCAAATACATTAACAATGCAAATCCAGAAATGTATATAGAAACACAGAAAAGACATTCAAGAGCACAACACTGCAATCAAGACATAAAAAACAAAAGGGTTCCAGGTCTGTAGCAGTACGATGTGGAACGGTTTGATAGTGTCGTGAACTATTTTTTCGTCAGATAAAATGTATTTAAACTCAGCAAGATTTATAGTGTAGATGTGAAAGTGGTTCAGTGTGTTGACAGGGGGTCACATTAAACTTGCAGTAGCTGCTGGGTTAGTGGAGCTTCATAGCTAACGCAAACTCTGAAATCAGAGCCTGACAGCTGGCGGAATCAGCTATTAGTATTGCTAGTTGTCTGGCTAGCTAACTCAAGCCACACCTGGAGGTGATAATAGTTAGAGTATCTAATATCTAAAGTTGTATTTTTTGCTCAAAAGTCAGTGAGGCCGAGCCCTCACAGACACTTGATCATAATGTGCTCTTGATAAGCTAAGCCCACTGCCTTGGACTCTTGTACAAGTTTATGTTTCTTAATTTGCAGCTTTTATGTTTCTCCAAATGCAGATCAACTAGGCTGTTGCAGATCTAGTGGGCTTGTCAGCCACCATACATTTATATAGATCATTTTTTTTAAAGGAAAGAATAGAATCAACAAACCAAGCAATATTTCATACCTAACTTTTTGAGGCTTAAAATACTGACTTGTAATTTATTTTGTAAGTGTTGATGTTTTGTTTGTATCACTTTTCTTACCAGAGCACAGTCATAAAAGGATTACTTCTCTGTGCATAATGTGGAATTTGAGACACAATGACTGATATTTTGAGTTATATAGGTGCTAGCTAACTTTGATTTCTAGTGTTACGTGTTTCATTAACATCACTACAGTTAGCATCTAGTATAAATAAAAGTACAAATATCAGGTTATTGGTTATGGATTTTAGCAGATTAGTCACCTTTGAGGTTAATTCATTGTGCTATGACTCAGACACAGTCAACACATAAAAAAAATCAATTACACTGAAATTGAAATGGTTATACAACCATTCGGTGCAATGAAAATTATATGGAGACTGATATGCTGAAGTTAATTTTCAGCATAAGGAGGATTTAATATACACCTGAGACCCACAAAAGACATTTTTAGGCAGACTCTCTCCAGACTCATGGGTAGTTACTTTCCAACTTCCTCTCACTGCAGAGACTGGCAGAATACAATTTCACTTCCATGTAAAGACTCTCAAGCTGCAATCTTGTCGTATGTACTGAATATATTAATCATATCTAAATAATATGTACTGTTCATGCAGGACATGAAAATAAATATGTAATTTGGTGGAAATAAAAAAACATAGATGGAAAAAGATAGAACATAGACACATCGCACTGGGTGATGTTTTCCTACATTCTTTAAAACAGCACCTATGATGGACCACAGGCATGTTGGTTCGATGCTTGTCACAGCATGACATCATATGGTGAACTCAAATCTGCCTTTGCATCATTGTTTCTGGGCAGCAAAGAGCCAGTCTGACTCTTCTGCAATGAAACAGTGCCATCTATGGAAACATTCAGTGGTTGGACTGTGCTTAATGCAGAAATATCTATGTCAGTCTGCTTAAAGTTAAGGTATTTTTATTACATATGCACTGCTATTGAAGTTCAAGCAAGATATATGTACTGTGCAGCCATTTATTTACAAAGTTTAAAAATGAGGCTCCGGGCCACAGCAGCTTGCTATATATTTTATCTGACCTGATTTAGATTTCATCTCAGAAAGCCTAGAAGAGATAGAGTGAGAGGGAGAAATTGCTCTGAAAATTAGTCATGGATAAATCCAGGGCTTATGTGACTGTAAATATCCCTCTGACAGCTGGAAATGGCACTAATATGTCAGGCTTGGCTGCTGTCAGTCATACTTAGAGGTTTCTGCAGAGGCTTGTCCCTTCAAAGCAACCTTGGGATCCATCAAAGTTTTTTATATATCTATATATCTATATATATAAATATATCTATATTTGCATTGCTGCCTTTGAATTTTTTTTTTTTTTGGGGGGGGGGGGGGGGGGGGGGGGGGGTGCACAGGGATATATTATATTTTATATGGTGAATCTAGATAACAGGATAATGGTATTTTCAAGCAGATGTAAAGCAAAAGGTAGTTTTGAGTTGGGTGGGGGATAGATTTATACCAATAACCACAATACAACCATACAGAAAATGGATTTGCTTTGTTTTAACTAGGATTAATATTTTATCTTATAGCATATCGTGTTCAAAGTGTACTGTAATAACTTGTAATATCAGATGTACTTTAATAATAGCACTTATTAGTAAATGTTAGCAGGTTGACTTGGTTGAGAAGGTGGTCAACATTTAGCTGTGAAGCAGCAAAGGTCAGCATACATTAGCATACACAACATTAGCTTGTTAGCTTTTAGTTTCGGTACAGCATCATACAACAGCATAGCTCTAGACTCTTGTCAAGCTTCCCAAAATGCAATAACATGTTTCTGTGTTATAGTGTAATACTACTAACTGGTTTTTTTTAACACTATCGTATCAAAATAATCAAATTCCCAAAGAGTGAAAGGAGAAATCTTGCAGCATCAGCTGTTCCTTATGTAAACCAATAATAAGCTGATGTTTGCATGCTGACCTGTTATCTAAGAATTCCATAACATAGCTGTGGAAAAATCAGCATACCTTTTTTATTAGCATCATTTAGAGAATGCTTGCATCCTACCCCCTTAGTATTTAGTCTGACAGTTTGTCAGAACAGCAATGCAGAATATCTAGCATGGCTTTAACTTACTCTGTGCCAGGCTATTTACTTGAAGTGGGAAATTAAAAAAGCTAGCTTTGTTACAGTTTCACTCTACCCTGTTATAGTGTGATATGTGAGAGCATGATGTTGAATCTCAATCAAATTTGCATCTAAAATTAATTTAATGCTAATGGAAAATTATGTAGCTTTATTCATACATCACATTTAGTACAAATAAGCAAATGTTAGCTTCCTGATGTAAATTTATAAGCATTCTAATGTAAACTTGTTTAATTTTTTAACAGTCAATGTGGGCATGTTGGCATGCAGGTGTTAGCTCTTAGCATGGTTGTAGCCAAGCTAGCATAGCTGTAGACTTGGTTTTGTCTTGCCTCCCCCTAATTTGAAGATTTGTTAGGATCCATTTTTCTTTCTTTGACTCATCTTTGCATAACTGCAATATTTGTGCTGGTTTGTATGTTTTTTTCATTATATTTTAAAAATGAGTAAAAAAGTAACCTTGTCAATTCGATTTGATACATTTGGATGATATTTTTTAACAAGTGTTGAAACTGAGGATTTGTCTTTCTGTCTCCATTCTCAAACAAGTTTTGTCCTTCACTTCAGGCAACCTTTCCGCCCTGCAGACTCTTCACAGAGTTCATCGAAGGTTAGTCTGACTTTGCCTGAAGAAGACAGCCAAGTGATAGGCAGAGTCCCACACAATCCCAAAGCAAGCAGATAACAATTAACTTATCTTTCACCATTTCTGTTCCCTATTAAAAGAGAAATGTATGGGCCCAACCTTGGCTGAGCGCTCTGGGAATGAACCAGTGCCCGAGGATTCTGGGAGGCTAAGGGTTAGCTCTTCAGGGCCAAAACCTGTCAGGTGCCTCTCCAATCTTAGACCTCAATTACTGAATCAAAGGCGAAAGGAAAACCAAATCCCATCCTGTGCCTGGTCCGACAGGCTATCTCTCCCTGCTTGTTCACTCTCTCTAACTCAAATGCACATGGAGCACAGCTCTTGGGAAACCTTGCAAGTGAGCTGCTGGTTGTGTTCAAAAGAAGCTTCAAAGTTCATTGCTCTTTCTCGGCAGGTGCACAAATGGGGTGAGGTGCAGATATCTCCTTACCTTTTTTTTTCCCCCACACACTCCTTTACATGTTGCCTATAAGCTGCTCCCACATGAGTGTGCGCAGATGAGACATGTCACAGTTGTTTTCTCCCCCCTTACACTACGTTATCTCCCTGCCTGTCCTATGAAGGAATATACTTTTTATCTTGTTATGTGCTAAACACAAAGCCTCATAGCATATGTAGTCAGAGGCTTATGCCAATAGAAAAAACTCCTGCAGTGACAGCTGGAATATGAATATGAGTGACATTACTCGACTGGTTTATGTGAAATACACATTGGCTGTGAAAAAAATACTTTTTATTTTCCTTGGTTACGCTTTAAATTTAAGATGGATAGTCTCCAGTTGATTTTTGCTCGGGTTGGAGGAATGAAACGAGAATTTGCTTCAACTCTCATGAGGAAAAAACTTCATAAAAAACAGTTTCAGTCAGAGTAATGTATTATAGTGCTCAGGAAATTTTTAGAGGGTGAAACAAGAACATTATGAAATATGGTGTGCATGCACGCACAACACTTTCTCACTCTCAACTTGTCAAATAGCTTGGTCAGTGGCCCTAAGCGTTAAAATATGAAGATTTAGATACCACTGTAATGCCAGTTTGATCCAGGGGTTTGTCAACTGACATTATTTTTCCTCATTTTCTTTTCCTTCTTCTTGTTCTTGTTCTTACAGACGTGGACTTCATCCATGAAGGGTAAAGTTGAAGTGACCCCAACAACTTAGAAACATCTTTATTGTTCATTAGACAACGCTGTCTCACAATTTTTTTTATCATGCTGGGCCCTCGAAGCTGCTGCTCATTTGTCTTTCTTCAACAAGGCTGCACACTTGGAGCACTTAAACATGTCTAATTCAAACCTCAGTGGGCTTATGAATATTTTAAAGTTGCCTCTGCTCGAGTGTTAACTGACTGGTGTGAGCAAAAAGAAAACACAGAGAGAGTGTTTCACTTTTCCTGCGTTGCCTGTGTTGAATCCCCAGATTAAAAACACCTTCACTCAGCATTGACTGTTGTTCTTGATGAGCCACAGTTTTCCTAGAAAACTGAGTGAGGCAGTGAATAGATTTTTAACAGACGTGTCTGGCTTTCATTACTCAAGGCAGCAACTGTGTACACAGGGCCTTGTTTTTGCAGCCCTCTAACAAGCTGCCGAGCTGCACCGTGGAGGAAAGCTGCTTAAGTGAGAACAATTGATATTTAAGTTAACAGCATGCTGAATAGGGGGAAGCAGGAGGGTTGTTGTGTTAGGATCCTGTGCCAAACAGAGTGATTATAGTTCTTAAGTTGTTTAGTGCCATTATTCAGAGTTTTATGTGGTACCATTAGTCCCTTTAAGACGATAACTTAAAACAGTTTAATGTGGATATTTAGTGTCCTTAAGGTTACTTCAGACCATTTAATCTACTACGCCCTACACAAGCCTCTATGTCGTCGTTGGCTTTATTCATTGATAAAGTCAACAGACTTTTTCCACTCAGGTCATGCTCAGAGTGGGAAGCTCAAATGTCGTAACAATGTCAGTCTATTGTATGGCAGGTTGTAAGTTGTAAAATGTAGAAAGTAATTATATTGATGTGCTGTCATTACAGCTGTCAATCAGCTGACAGTGAAAATCCTGAGGGGACATAGAGCCACAAGGTAGACAACATATAAATAACCAGTTAGCTGCTGTCAGACAACAGCTAATTTTAGCACTTCCTAGCCAATATAAATATCAGGAGGGGGGTGAATGCTTAAGTTACCATTTGATGGTGCGCTAGATAGTTAACCATTATGTGTGCTATAAAATACTGTTAACTTTAAACATAATAACTTAAATGTAAGCGTGTGATTAGTGATCCTAACGTTAGCTATCAATGGTACTTCATGAGTTATCAAGACACGGTCCAGCTAATATTACTGTAAGCTAGTGGCTTGATGGTAACTTTACTATGTTATAGTGTTACTTATGTAATACAAAAGAAGGTAATGTGGTGTACGCAAAAAAATAACTCCTAACCCTTTAACTGTAAGTTTAGCTAGAAATCAGTTGCTATTGATCGCTAACATAAGCTATTGTCTCAAGGTTTTCAAACTTCATGTAGTTTCAGATTTGAATGGGATTTTGAAGGAACTAGCTTACTGCAAACCACCTCATGACACATATTTTATCGTTCGCCGTAGATAGCAGGTGTAGCTACTATACCCACTTTTCTGCAATGTGGTCAATGTTCAAAGATTTGAATCCCTTGTGCATCCAAATATCTCACCTCACATACTATTTCACTCAGAAGTCCTGTATAACAACAGAAATATAATTCTAAGTACTAAAATAATATTACATTTAGGTGGATGAGCTTTTTCTCAGCGATACAGAGTGCTTTTTGTCAATGTTGGCTCAGTTGTTTTTGTTATTATTGCATCACTGGAAAATCATGTTTTCATGTTTCTGTGCTTATTTTAACTCATATTAAAGCAGCTAAATGTATGCAGCACTTAGGTCCAAGAAACATTTCCCTAAAGGAAGTTATTGTATCGTATCATACCGTATCCCATCATATCCTATTGTATCATATCGTATCGCATTCCTACCACAGCATATTGGTATACATTGTATCGTATTATATTATATTGTGTAGTACTGTGTGTTATTGAATTGTTTTGCATCATGTTTTATCTTTTCATATTGTATTGTCATATTTTGTCACATTTCTGTTTTGTATTGTTTCGTTTCATGTCATATTGTGTTGGATGATATTACATTGTACATCCTTCAATACTAAACAATACATTTAAATCAAATTTTGTTTCACTGCGTGGCTTGAAATGTTAAGTTGATCTCATCATCACAAATGTGCTCAAACTGCCCAGATCCAACAGAGGTAAAAAGTTATTTCTTTTTTAGGCGTATAACTGGCACAAAAAGTGAAGTCCTTGAAGCTTACTCTCAGGTGTGTGTCTGATGAGATAAAAATGTTCTATCACAGTTGGCACAGTAGTTGTTATTCTTCACTGAAAAAATCCCACTGTCAATAAGTGTGGATTTGTCAAGGACAGGTGTTGATTGGAGGGTTCACTCACACAATTATTTTTTTAATAGCTTCAAGATGTTGTGTGTATTCAAAACTACCAGAAGTGCTGGAATGAGTTACCCTGCTTGGGTGGATACAGACGAGCATGTGAGTGTGGTTAATTTGTGTGCTCCAAGTCAAATCAAAAAGGCCTGTTTGAAAGTATCTCACTGTCTTGAAAGTATTTTGATGTCAATTGTTATGGCATGATATAACACTGAGATAATTTTTTTGAATCCACTTTTATTTCTGTCTCAAATTAAACTGTTTCTTATCTTGTTACATCTGTTCTCTATTTTCAGATAGTTTTAATTTAGTTTCTTTTCACTTATGTGCATTCATTTATTTTCTTAGCTGCAGACATTATCATTAGCTCATTTGGCATTTTAATTTAACTTTAACAGGTTTAAATCTTAATTATTGTACATGTTCTGTCATGTTGCATGTTTTAAGCAATCAACGTGAAATAAGTGTGTTAATTTGCTTTTATTTGGCTTAATCTCCTCATTAGAGCCTTGACTGGTTTTCATTCAAGAGACATTTTAGCTATTTTGAAGACTGAAAATCACCAAACTGAGCACAGTCTAAATGTATGATACAATAATGTGCTATTGTGAATCAACTATTCTCATCACAAAACTCATAACCATTCTTTTTCTAGAAATGGCATTGGTTCCCCAGATTTAACACACTCTCATACACCGTGTTGTTGTTTTTCCAATCCTTTTCAACCACCAAATGCAACATTGCCAGCTTCATCATTGCCCTTTTTAACGAGGCGATATCCTGACACATGGGAGCAGATGTTGCAAGGAAAACACATTGTGACGTGACTGTGATCGATGCGCACCTCCCTCCATATCCACTGCATAATTTGGCGGATGGCATCAGGATAACAACCTGCATTATGTGGAGACAGCTGTCGCCATGGCGCCTGGGCAGTCATCGCATTGGCTCTCGCCTTATTTCAGGGAGAGGCGGGGAAGCCAATTAGAGTGATTTACAGCTTGTTTGTGTCGTCACCACCTTGAAACCTGTGTCCCGGTCCAGCTAAAGAAAATGCATGGCTACCTGGGTGGTAATAACGAGGGCAGCAGAGTTGTTTACCAGGGAAATATAACAAACTCTGCTCCAGATGGGAGATCTTCTCAGTGTATTCTCTGTTTGCCCTGCAAGTAAAGTTAATGAGAGTTGGGAGAGTTATACGGAAAGTGTCACACCTGTGTGGTGTACTGAAGAGATGATTGATATCAAAACATGTCTTTAAAATGACAAGTGAAACTTTTAGTCATTGATACTGTTGGCAGTATTTTTTATTCCTTTCCATCATTATTGTGCATCCTGACTTCCACAAACAACAGTGACCTATATGTCATTGTTATGCAAAACCAAACTCCTTTTGAAATTCCTAAAGAAATGAACATCAATTCTTACTGAGGACACTCCTGGCTCATTTAAATGTGGAAACCTGAATGATGTAAATGAGCAGCAGCTGTAGGTTTGAAGGTTGTTGCAGTAATGAATCAGATACTGTGTATTTGATGAAATGGCAAGGCAGATGGAAACCGGGAGATGGCAGGACCGTGTGAAATACAGGAAAAAAACTTGTGACTGACTGTCAGTAGTACAGGCTTTGAAGTGTAAAATGATAATGGGATACAGTTTGAGTGTATTTGCACTTCTATCGACAGCTTGAGAGGTCACAGGAACGGCAACTCTCAGTGTGAGAGAGAGGTGTAGAAAAAAGACAGGAAGTTAGGTATCAATAAGATTCAAAGAAAAAGAGATATGGTAGCACCAGACATATTTTGCTCTGTTTGGAGAAAGATGATTGTGGCAACTTTGCTGTTGAATTAACAAATAAGAGATGTATGGTTTTATTCTACTATATTGCTCTTTTTAGTTGTGTAGAAGTGAATTCAGGAGCCTACATTTTTTTTTAAATCATATTTTTAAACGATTCCTGTCTAGCTAAAGAGGGTCCAATGAAACTGCTTAACCAAAGTGTCTAATTATGATGTGCAAAGATAATGTCTCATGATTGAAAAGGCCAATGTTGCTCCAAAATATGTAAGAGCAAGTATTTAGTTGGTATGTTTAAACAAAGGGCTGCCATCTGTCCCGTATTAGTCGGGACATCCTGTATATTGGGCTAAATAGGTTTGTTTCATACGGGACCTCAATTGTCCTGTATATTGACTATTAACTCTTGTAAATACAGTAGACTGCACTCTACAGATCCTAGATCAGATAAAACGGCAGTGGCAGATCATGTGCCAATCACACCGCCTGTCATCCAATCACAGGCCCCCTCACGGACTCAAGAAACAGATGCAGCACAAAGCTGATCAAAAATTAACTTCAAATATCTGTAAACTGTGACTTGTCATGTAAGGACTTCTCTCTGGCTGTGCAAAAGGACAAAAGTCTGCTTGAGTCAGTCGGGAGCAGCAAAAAGTATCCGTGGAAAAAGTACATTTGGCGAGTCATACTCCTCCCTTGCATTACATTTTTATTTTGCCTGTTTTTTGATGTAAAGAGACAAACTTTGGTTTCTTTGAGGTTTATTCATAAGGTCACATAATGATACAGTAAGCATTAAAGGGAATACACACTTTCTGCATTTCCAGTTGAAGCAGAATATGAATATAGGCTACGCTGAATTCACACATCATGCACCTGTCCCTTATTTAGTAGTGAGAAAGTTGGCAACCCTAATACCTCCCCAGTCCAGTTGGTGGCGGTATCCGGCAACATGGACCGGCACCGAAGAGCGTCGCTTTCGTATGACGCAATTTCCCCGCGACTTTCAAGTTTGGGAAGACAGTAGAGCTTACAAGCGAACATATTTCTGAAGAAAGGGTTTCGTGTTTTCATTTTAAAATGCTGAAAAAGAAGTCAAGCAGTTCTGAAAAGAAAAGGAAACACTCCCAAAGTGAAGAAAGACATGACAACACTAAACGCAGAAGTACGGAGTCAAACCAGGAGGTGAGTAAATCAAGCTAATGTTTTTATCTGTATGTATGTGTACGTGGTATTTTACCTTTTACGCATGTGTGTTACACATCACAGACTAGAAAGAGTCCTATACTCCTCAGTGGTATCTTCCCAAATTATGATGGTTAAATCATAAAGACAAACTGTTACTGTATTAGTTCGGAAAGACCGATAGAGTGTGACTAAAACACGCAGGATTTGTTTGAATACCACTGCTTTGTAAGTTGTATTTCAAGCAGACATTTTTTGGACATTATATAGTTCATATTTAATCACAATCAAATTATCCTTGAAAATCGAAATCCTTTGTACATGAGAGCTCTGGTTAAGACTACAGCTGAAAGAAAGACTTTATATAAAAGAAAAGAAAATCCTGAGGGTACAGGGATCCTTCCTCTGGCTCATGAAGTCATTAGATTTAGAACATCAGGCAGGAACACAGATCGTGAGTAATGTAAATTGGAGAAAGTTGTGAATGGATGACATTTATCTTGATTTGTATGTATTTTGTCAGAGCTAAATAATCCCTATAATAAATGAAACATACCTAAAATCCTGGATATGATATTTAATAATAATAAAAATAATTATACATTTTATTTTGAAAAGAGCTTTATAAAAAAATAAACAAACAAAAACAAATCAATCTATTATAGGTTAAAAGCCTTTGTAAATAGGTGGGTTTTGAGCCTGGATTTGAATGTGGTGAGTGAGGGAGAGAGTCTAATGTGTTGGGGGAGAGAATTCCAGAGGGTTTGGGGCAGCGATAGAGAAGGCCCTGTCCCCCCAGGTTCGGTGCTTG
Organism: Notolabrus celidotus; assembly: GCF_009762535.1. Lineage (NCBI taxonomy): Eukaryota > Metazoa > Chordata > Actinopteri > Labriformes > Labridae > Notolabrus > Notolabrus celidotus. The sequence goes on along the minus strand of NC_048294.1, from coordinate 13,598,894 downwards.
GGTTTGGTGAGACGGTTGGTTGCAGGTGGGATTATATGGCTGCAGAAGGTCGGTGAGGTAGGAGGGAGCTAGATTATGGAGGGCTTTGTAAGTGATGAGGAGGATCTTGTACTGTATTCGGGAGGTGATGGGAAGCCAATGGAGGTTCTGGAGGACTGGGGTGATGCGGTCTCTGGAGCGGGAGTGAGTGGGGAGGCGTGCAGCTGAGTTTTGAATGTATTGTAATGTGTTGAGGAGGGTGTTGGGTGAACCGTAGAGGATGCTATTGCAATAGTCGAGTCTTAAGGTGATGAAGGCGTGGATGTGTGTTTCAGCAGCAGTGATGGAAAGGCAGGGGGGAGATGTGCAATATTTTTGAGGTGGAAGAAAGCAGTTTTTGAAATATTGTTAATTTGTCGTTGAAAGTTGAGGGACTGATCAAAAATGATGCCAAAGTTACGGATGTGGGTTGATGATGAAACAGTGAATATTGGAATTTTATTTTTTTTTAGTTACAATGCTTATAAGTTGGAAATATGTTTCCTTAAGCCTGGAAACATCAATATGCTTCATTTCTTTAATATTGTTGTACTTGATGTGTCAACTTTGGGTCTGTGGTCTTGTCTTAGTGGTGTTTTCTAAGTGTGTTTGAGATGAGCAAGATCATCTTGCTTGACAACAAGTAAAGAAATCAATCAGTAATTAAAAATACAGAACAAAAAAACATCAAAGAATGAAATAGTGTTGTACAGTAAGAGTATGTGTAAAATATTCATAGTTCTGTTTGTTTTCCTACAGCCGGACTCAAAGGATGAGCTGGCTGATCCAGAGCTGGACAGGATTGGCAGCGACATCGAGGAGGGAGGACTTGACCTCAGCCAGCCGTTCAAACCCATCACTGATTACATCAGCAACAAGCAGGAGATGCTGGAGCAGTGTCTCCACGTGCTGGGGGACAAGAAGCTTCGCAAAATGCTGCCAGATGAACTTAAGGTATGTGCTTTATCATGCTAACACCATGTGATACAACTGTACAATCAAGATGTTGGTCTTGTTTGAAAGCATTCCAACTCATAACCAATGTCTTCATTGATAGTAATAAAAAAAAAATCAGTGATGAATTTAAATAGAACTGTATCAAAGACTTGCTCATTTAGCCTCATTTCACAACCACATGATGAAGCTTTGGACTTCCATAAATGTTATTTTGAAGGATGTGAGCCTTTAAAACTCTTAAAGAAATGTCCCCCTGGTCATCATTCTGTATGCCTGATGACAGGTAATTAATTTAAAGAGCACAAACTGAATTGCTGAGTGTTGTCTTGCAACATGGATGGCAGTATTTTTTGCTGTTGTCTATATTACAACACTTCCAGTTTGCCTGAGAAAGCAGCAACAACTTGAGCAATATATTTTGTTTCACAAGCAGGTTTGTTCCATCTTTTTAAACCATGTACTTAAATATTATGGTGCAGGTGCACTCAGGAAACTGAGTGGTGTCACTTCATTATGTTGAATTTAAAACCCACCTATGCATTGCACTCTTCAGGATCACTTTAAAAAAAACATCTCTGAGTTAAACAGAAAACTGCTGCGGTCACTGCTTGAAACTGGGTGTTTAGGGATTTCTCTATAGCTGTAAATGAGCTATGGGTCTGTGTTGTCAAATAAGAAAGCAAGTTTTAAACACGCCTTTGTTCTTAAAAACTCCAGGAGCATATGTTTTTGTTTTGTTCTACTTAAATGAATAATATCAGACACAAAAAAAAGGAATGTGACCGTATCATTCTGCTGTGTCTTTTTCCTTAGCGCTGCATTCTCAGAGACTCCATTTAAACCCATTATCGTTCACAGGACTGTAGTTTAGACGAAATCAAAAAGCTGTGCCAGGAGCAACTGGAGCCGATCTCGGATAACAATCTAATTCAGATCTTATCAGGTAAGACTTTTTTTTTTTACAGTTTCTTTCGTAAACTCTTTGTTTGCAACATTTTTACAACAGTACACGGCGGATGAATTTTCATTCTCCAAAAATGATCTGTGTTTAGGAGAAGAATTAACTAACGGAAATGAGGACAAAAACACTGAAGAGACCACAGAGAGCCAGTGAGTGAACAGCTTTGAGGCTTCTTGATGACACAGTTTTACAGTGACAGTTAAGTGTTTACTTTTATATTCGCTCCACACTGTTTAATGTGTTTTTTTTTTCCTCGTCAAGGCAGGACAATAATGTGGACTCTACGTCTTGCCTCAAAGAAACTGCAAAAACTGAAGACCCCAAGCAAGGTAACTAGGCATGTCATTCACAAACAGAACAGCCCAGACAGCCCAGGCTGTAAATCAAAGACTTCAAAGCTGTAAAAGGAACATTTCATGTTCAAACGTCTCTTTGTAATTCTCTTCACAGAGGGTGGCGGCTCAGGTGAGGAAAGCGATGTCCTGAGCATAAACGCAGATGCTTACGATAGCGACATAGAGGGACCTAAAGAGGAGCAGGCTGTGAAAGCCGTGGACGGGGTAGTGAAAGTAGCAGACAGCAGCAAGGAAGGTGCTGACCCACCTGTAAACGCTGCCCCAGCAAATCCTGAACCTCCCCCAGACTCTAAACCAGCAGAACCAAAGAAAGACATCCAGAGTGACATTGACAAAAGTGTAAGCGAGATTTTAGCGTTTTCATCCGCCTCGAGCAAAGAACAGACCAAGGCACCTCCGCCGCCTGCAGAGATAAGCACACCTGTTCAAAGTGGACCAGTCTCAAGTCGTGCGGCTGCAGCATGTCAGCCATCAATTCAGCAACTGGAGCTTCTGGAGTTGGAAATGAGGGCGAGGGCCATCAAGGCTTTGATGAAAGCAAGTGATGGGAAAAAAACAAATCTAACAAAAACTGTGTAGCAAGGTTTTTTTTGTTTTGTTTGTGTTTTGATGGTTTAGGTCCTGTGTCCACTGATGGTGTTTATTTGCGCTGGCAGGAACCAGATTCAGAGCACTCAGTTAATGGACACAGGCCCTTGTTTTCTTGAAAAATGCATCTCCCATACTGAACATTTCTTTTGTTTGTTGGATTTGTTGTGGACTATTTTTTTTTAAACTCCTGGTTCATCCTTTCATGAGTGATCATTGAAACCATGTTTGATTTTTGCTCCACATTGGAATGATATTTCAGACTGTTCAGTGTGTATTAAGCACACAAAGACTTGTTCGACACTGATTGAATGAATCCTCTCAGAGCTGAATAACACTATGATCTGTTGAGGTGAAATTCTGTCTGTGGTCACTAGATGGCAGTGTTTACCTGTCACTGCACAGCCCTGCTGGTGTTCCTCGTCTCTGAAGAGGAGATAATGTGATTTATTTGCTCACATTACAGTGAAAATATTAAAGAAAAAGATATACATTTTTCATAGGAGTGATTTTATTCAGTGAAACAGTTTAACTGAAAACAGGTTGCAACATTTCTCAATAAGTCGATTCTACATGGTGTGAAGAAAAACAGAAATCTCTGCTTCTTTGTAGGTGAGCTGAGTAGGAGGCAGCAGTGTTTTGTTGTCGTTTACAGTCGACACACCTGCACTAGTTCTTGACTGAACACCTGTTTGGCTTTTTCAGGCTGATGCATGCCAAGTGATCTGCCGTCTTTAAACTGGGCTCAAACCAAATATGAAATCAATCTAAGCTACAGTAATAAAACCACATTCACACTAGGTTAAATCTGTCATTTTTATGTATTATATCATGAGATATATGTTTATTTAGATTTCTTCTGAAGCTTCTTTGTTTCTTGTACAAACCGTGTTTCCTCAATATATGCCCTTACATGCAGATACAGAACACAACAGCTATATCCACATTTAACCCACAGGAAAAAAATGACATGTATGATAAAAAGCCTGTGTATTTGCATTTAATAGGGTCATTTCATGGACAGAAAGAGGCTTGGGGGGGGGGGGGGGGGGGGTATTTATGTACAGGTGTCTTTGCACTCATTGATGATTTGATGAGAAAAATGTGCACTTTAGTCTAAAAGGGATACAACAATTCTAAAGTGCTTGTGGCATCAATGATTGGTGAGTATTTATCAGCGTGGTTTTGGCACTTTTATAACGCCAATTATGATTTGGTGTGAGCAGACAAAAGGCTTTTAAAGCAGACCTCAAAATGAGTGGGTGGACCGTGGATTGATAGAGATGATACTTTATAACATTGAGGTTTCTTGCGCCAATGAATGGCTGCCTTATTATTAGAGTCAAAAATAATGTGGTGCAAAAGTTTTTGTAGCTAAAAAGTTTATCTGTGTTATAGCTCCCCTGGATCTTTCCACAGTGTTTTGAGGGCCTCTGGTTTCAACGCATGGTACAGTGTTCTCTAAATTCAAGGATGTTTTCTTGCAACTTTTTCCATGTAGTCATCTTACTATCTACTGTGGCTAGTTGGACATACAGATTGTCAGATTGTTGCACTGTTAATTTCTATAAATACTTAATGTGAGTCAAAAAAAGGCCAGATGTCTTATCATTTTCTGTCCCATTAAGACAATCATCAGTTTCTAATTCTGCACTGATAAGACTCCCAAAAAATGTACAGAGGAAATACCTGGTGCAAAGTCGAAGTTAAAAAACACAAGGGATTGTGATTTTTTTTTTATACTGTTGGTTAACTTTGTTGTGTGCTGTAGTCTTGGTCTTTTTACAAATTCTTCAAATACTAACATGGTGGCATTATACTGCCCTAATGCATGAGTGAAAGTATGATACACCACGAGAATGAAGAGGAGCTGCATATGCAAATCAAACAGCCATGCATACATATTGCACATAAGCACTTAAACAGCACCTGAGTGCAATATTTAAGCTTTGAGCGTGTGCAGACATGAACCAAGCATGTGATTATCATCGTCAAGCCTAGTGTGCTTCTCCCAAAACTTAGACCTGCTTGTTTTTCTTTTTGGCAGTGAGTGGGCGGGTGTAGTCACAGTGGTGCCCATGAATAATTGGCTACTATGGCATAGTCCTCAACTTTCTTAATGCAGCTGTATGTATTGATGTTGACCAGGTCAGACATAAGAATAAACATACAATGACTTGTTCAAAGTCATAAATGATGTAAGTTAAACATAAGGCATTACTCAAAAACAGATGCAATGACTGCAAATAAAAGAGCGTGCTGCAACAACTGCAACCATGGTGCAAAGTCCTGGAGCCTGCACTGGCACAGCACTCTTTAAAGCTCCCGTGCTTGATGAAATTGTCAATCTGTTGTTTGAGGCTTTGTGTTACACATCATTGTATAAATAATGGACACACGTATCCGTGACATCACCCATCTCTTTCTGAAGCGCTGTTTTGAGGCCAATCATCGGCGGGAGCCATATTGGAAATGCTGAACTCACAACTTTATTTCTGCTGTGAAGATAGTATTTTTTGAATTGGTGTGTATGTGGTCTCCGGTACTTCCAGCCTCAAGCGGACACGCCATGAACTGAAGTTTTTGACACTTCTGCATTGGCTTCAGCTCTTGCGGCCTGAGGTTGCCGCTTGGTGTTACATTAGCCTTTTTATTGTTGTATTCTATGGAAATTTGGCTCCAGCGTGTTTACGAACTTTCTGAATCCTTCGTTGTTGACCACAGAAAATGGCTTTAGGCCTTTGACTATATCATCCCAATACATATTTTAATCTTGCAAGTCGTAGAAGTAAACGCTTCCTGGCGAGTCTTTTCGTCTGGCTGGATTTTTTCCCTTGCGTCGTCTTGAATCTTTTTGGAGTGATGATTTACCAAGTGGCTTCTCAAATGGTATTTCCTCACGTGTAGTTCTGTGCAGTCTAGCAGTGTCTGCAATTGTTTCTTTCTGCTATCTGTTATGTTTTCTACGTTCACGTTTATTTACACGGGGTAACCAAACTGCTTCCAACCTCAGACTGAAAAGTGGCTGGAGCATCCACAACTCACAAATTGTCTCTCTGTTCTCCCTCGCCACGAATGCCGGGCTCTGCAATTTTTGCTGAATTACATCTGAGGCAGCGAACATAGCACAGAGGATGATGAGCAAGCATGGGCAGTGGTCTCTGTAGTTTTACTTCCCTTCGGTATCATGAGACACTTTTGTTCTCGCAATATCGTGAAATTGACAATACCGTTACATCCCTGCTGTTTTGGTCTGCCTTTGAGTCACTTGGTCCAACATTCAAGTACCTCAGCAATTACTGAATGAGTAACCAATACATTTAGACAACCAAGTGTTGGTCCATGAAGAAAACAATGTAGCCTTCTCGAGATGCTAATAGATATGCTAACGCTAACTTAGATATCTAGACTTACTCAGTGTATTAACTGCAGTAACAGTGTTATTTATGACATTCAGCCTGTTGACATTTGCTCAACTCTACTTGAACCCCTATATTGAAGCATGCCTGAAATGCCAAAATGCTAAAGATTGGCAACCTTCACCATTTAAAGTCACCTTTGTTGACATTTGGGCTACATTTGTCTGTGAGCTTTTGACGTGTAAGCTCAAGGATTTCTGGGGGGAAAACTGTCAGTCCTACAGAAAACTGGATTTAAACGTGTTACCACAGGGAATCACCACAAGGACAGAAAAAGAGAGTGAAAAATGTTGATGTCATTATTTTAGGAACACATTCTGTTTTGCATAAATAAAGTAATTCTCCTTAAATTTCCTCTGCAGTGTCTCTGTTCCTTCTGCAGTGAGAAATTAAATTGAACCAACAGCTCCTGCTGACAGGCAATAAATAACTTAGCACCTCTGTATGACTAAATGAATTGATTTCCCCAAGCAGTGAGTCATTGGACACATTTCATTTTCTTCAAGTTTCAGACTGTTTTTCTCTCCAAAGTAGAGATGTTTAATGATAGATGTAGTTTGTTTTGATAAAATGTTCTTCTCTTAATTTGAAGGACACTTTGTGGGATTGTAGAAAAGGTGAGCACATAAAAAGTTGGTTGTATTTAAAGGAGGGATGACATAAGATATGGTGGTTGGAAACAATAACTAGTTCCAGGTGTTGCGTATAATTTGAATCGTACTTTTAGATTCGACATTTTAGACTTGAAAAATGGATCCTTTTGTTCCCTCAAATGGTAAAAGAAGACAGTTGTTAGAGTCGCAGATGTGCCGTACATCTGTTCACTATTCACTTCATTTGGGTGGATAAATGCTTGTCGCTTTTCTCAAATATGCATAAGCTTGGCTGCATCCTTTTGAAAAATGTGAAGTGGATGATTGTAAGTTTTGTGCTTTTTGGAAGAAAAAGCTCCTTTTTTAGTCACATCACAAAAATCCCTGAAAGAGATTCAAACATTTGATATTCCACTCCAGTGTAGTATCTGCATTTTGAGAAAATTCCTCCCCTCCACTGACTCCTCTGACATCTGACTTTCATATTCAATGCATGCTCTCTCCCCGCATGGGTTTCCCCCTCCCCTCCACTCCGGGGTCTGCATTTAAATGGTGCATTAATACCATCAAACAAGCATTGAAATTCTGGCGTGTAGACCCGCGAGCCAATAAAGCAAAATGCTTTTGAAGGATATCGGAGACATCAGGCAGGGATGGATGACCTCGCACAATCAAATCAGCATAATCAAATAAAATATCACAATATTACATCAAAGCCGACTCCCGACGTGACAGCGACTGCAACACGATCAACAAGCTCAATCCTTGGGGTATCGGTGCTTTCACACACAAATGCTGTGTTTGAGAGCCTGAAGTGAATATTTTACAGCTAATGGAGTATTGTGTGGCTTTTTAATGTCCATGTAATCTATGGTTAATCTTTCATTAGTAAACATGAACGATTCCCACTGATATAAATATGCAGACTGCAAACCTAATCTATAATAGTATGCAAAGATTTAGCTCTCCTTTGAGAATTAAGGATGATGGCACCCAAGATAATTATGAGAGCATCAGATTATTTTTCTTTTTCTACATCAATAAAGCAAAGCACTCTGAAGATAATTAGAGTGTAATAACTTTAAAAAGGCTTTCATGTCAAATGAAATACACATCATTTTTATTTTGGAAAAAAAACAGTCACCACACCCTGCGCCAATAAATCCAACAAGACTGAAGTAACAACTAACTTTTGCAGTAATTTTGCTGCTTTATGTCATTCTGCTATAAGAATAACTTTAATTTGATTATTCCCAGCTGTGTTCAGTACTTGATTCTGATTGGTCCAAACCCTAAAAAATTGGATATTCATTTTCACTAGCAAAAGTGATACATGGAACATCCTGATCACACCTCATGTCAAATCAGCAGAAAGGAGTCGTACACATTTCACCACTGCCTGTTGACACTGTGGCAAAAAATGCTTAATTAGTGCGCTAAACAACATGGAGGATATATGTAGTAGTTGTTGTAGTAGTTACTGTAGTTCCTGCCCTGAAATCAAGGCAATGGCAGCAGCGGGTGAGTGCATCTCTAAGTGGCAGATCCCTACAAAATAGCTTAAACCATAAAAAGCAGTAATAATACCATAGACTGTATAAAATATGGACGTAGTATCCGTGACGTCACCCATCTGTTCCTGAGCGCTGTTTTGAAGCAAATCGACTGCAGCAGCCATATTGGTAATGCGGAACTCAACTAGGCAGAGTGTGACGTAGTGCGAGTCTCTTAGCCAATGGCTGTGTGTTCCCGACCGGGAGTCACGTCAGTCATGTCCTTATTTGGGCAAAACTCATAATCTTAATATCTTCTTAACCGTCATGTTAGAAAAAAATTCACCCCCGTACAGTGTGTGCCATTAGAGAGATTAGCGTTGTAGGGCCAAGCCGTTTTTTGAACCAGGCTGTAAACATGTTTATTAATGCTGCAAAGATCGTCTTTTTCCCATTCATATCTATGTGGTTTCCAGTGTTTCTGCAGCCAGCCTCAAGCGGATTTTCGATGTATTGCAGTTTATATCACTTCCGCATTGGCTTCATCGTTTGAGACTGAGGTTTGCCGCTTGAATAATACCAAAAGTGTTATAAGTCGTAAAATCTGTTGGCAATGGTGATGAGCATTAAACTTGCTACAAAGAAATGTATCTTGTTGCTAATGGTCTTGTTTTATTTTATAGATCATGAAGACACACCAGTATTCATCTTTGTAACTACAAAAAAACCTCCTTACAGGAGCTGTAAATAAGAGTGAATGGTATTTAATGTAGTTTTTAATGAAGTTATAAATATTATGTTTTCCATTTAACTTGATACTGATCTGTTATTTTTCCTGGATTCACTGTATGTCATTTTTAAAAACCCAGATATCTATAAAAATATTTCTGCAAATTTCCTCCGTTTTAAATTGTCAGCACATCAAGTTTTTTGTGGCATTCTGTTGAATTTTCTTAAACACTTCAATACCAGAACTTCTGACACTAAAATCTGAATATATATAGACTATCAAGAACAAAGCTCAGTATACTGCAGTGAAAAACAAACTGGTCGTAGAGAGAAAATAACTCTGAAGCCATTCCAAATCCAGTTTCTTAAACTCATCACACTTTCTGTGAAGCTGAGCTTTAAACAGCTGCACGGTTATAGTCCCAGCTGTCCTATGAACGGCAATGGACCACCAAACTGTCCCCCCGACGGATGATGGATCACAGCACACAGCCCTGCTAACTCACACTTTTTATGATGCTAGGTGAAGACTACACCATTTGTGCCGGGGTTGGAAGACATTGAACTGTCAAATCCTGCTGGGGTGCCCTTTATTTATTTTTATTTGGATGATTTATTTCCCTCAGAAGCACAGAAGGACTGAGCCGAGTAAATTACTTTTGTCAAAGTTGTGATAAAACTGTCAGATTGCTTCCCACCATCAGCTGGCAAGCAATTGTGTTACATAAGTAATTGTCAAAAGGAATGTCAAGAGAGGAGTATATTGCTTGGTGAGGTTCTGTCTTTCTTTCCATCAGGGCTTTACATTCAGTGCCTGCGTTTAATGGCCTGTTGTATGTTTTAACTACATAGCAGCATGTACCTCTGGAAGGTACGTTATAGTGTGGATATGAGCCAAAATTAGTATTTTCAACCCTTTTCATAATCTTTTTAAGTGGAACAGCAAAAGCTTTGAATGCAGGTTCCGTGTCACCCCTTTTGTTTCCCTTTGTTGACACCTGCCTCAATCACACCTTGTGCTCAACAAGCTTCAGATTCTTTTAAATTGTGAAGACTGAGAAGATAAGTCGGACCCATGATGTTGTCGCTCCACAATAGGCATGAGTCATCGACCAATAAAACGAGCCGCACAAAAGCTTACCCCACACTGCCAATTCAACTCAAAACATCCATACTCTCATCTTCTTCGTCATTTGGTGCTATTTCAGTTTTGCTTCTTGACAGCCTAATTAAACAGCCAGTGTCTGCATTATGCATCTCCAAACTGACTGTTTTCATCCCTGGCTTTGATAATGAGGGGATGTACTCAGAGTATTTTTGCAGTTAAAATGCTATTTTGATGTGGAAACAATCAGAAGTAATAGTTTTACAAGTGAGAGTGGCATTTTAGGTGTTTCTATCCTTGTCTTTTTATTATTTCTGCCAAGGGGGGTTAACCTCTTTTAGATGCTATTGGCTCATTTCAGTGTCCCCTGAAAGGAGCTAGGAAAAACTATACCTAATGTCTATTACACTTGGTTGAAGGGTGAGGCATGGACCAAGAAAAGGATGAATAAATTATTTTGGAGTGTTAAACAACAAGCTGCCATGTTAAAAATGTTATTTGGGTTTAAGCATTTAATATTAGTACATGTGGACATTCATCATTGGCTTGTGCATGATAATAAGTGTAATCTGTTTTTTTGCTCATGGGCAAAACTTAAATGTTTAATGTGTTCTTCTGCTGTTAGTGTGATACAAAATTAAAAATGTATCAAGTTACAAAAAGTACAGAAATATTTATTCTGATTGCACAAGACAAAATAAAAATCCTGTCTGACATGAATGTGCATGTACTTCAAACTACTGTATAAATTTGAACATTAGACCTGTAAAAGATTCATAACAGATTGTACAGTGGGAGATGGCAGATGGATAAGAAATCCTAAAATGCTTATCTCTTTGCTGTTATTGTTAAATGGCTAAATAATGGTGTCATTTTCAAATCTTATTAGCTACATATGTCATATCTGTCATATGTAGTAAACAAGTGGCTATGTAAATTGGGATCCTGACAGGGTGAGCAGGTTGTCTCACCCTGGAAAGATTCTGATTTGCATTACTACCTTCTCATTGTACATTATCCCTTCCCACTACCCCTTATTACTCAGCCAACAACACAAGTTGACAAAATAATTTACAGATGGTGTCATAGATTAAAAAAAAAAAATGTATTCATACAGATAGAGAAAATAATGCAGCTGATTACAACACATTGAGACATCTGACTTATATTGGCTAATGTTAAAACATTAGCCCACTTATTTGTAATGAAATACATCAAACTGAACATTTCTATTGAAGGTAACATTCAGCAAGGTGAACGAGACCTCTCTAGGAATATTTGTGTTGACATTTCTGTGCTGGTTTAGCACCCCTTCTTCTCAGAGTTTTACAGCTGACACGCATTTAAACATACATGAGGCCAATGTCTCAACTTTCAGCACTATTGCTTTCATCACGATCGCTTATGGTTTACTTTTTTTGCTATTGGCAACTTAGAGGTGCACTCACCAGCTACCCTATCATTGGTAAAATATGGTGCTCCAGTTTTCTCTATCAGAGATGGATGAGGTCCAGGCTGCTTTCATACCTCTGCCTGGCTACTGTCTTCATTTCTCAACTCTCAAGATCAGCCTAAGATGGAAACTAACAGTTTTGCCACAATATCAACAGGCAGCGGCGAAATATACCACACTCCTTTTATGTGGATTTATCTAATATGACGTGTCTTCAAGGCGTCTCATTTTAAAAACTGAATCCTTGTTTCATTCCATATGATCCATTTTCAACATGTAGTTTTCAAAAATCAGATCTTTATTGATCATAAAAGCTTTTGATTCTATGGCAAAGTTGATATGACAGTAAACTGTCTTAATCACTGACCCATCCCAAATATTACCGTATTGACGTGGATGGTGTTCCATTTAATCGGACATGTTGTCCATTGGATGGTCATTTGTATTTTTTCCTGCTTGATTAATGGACCTCTAAAGTTTTGCCTTTGAAAGTTTGCTCCTCATGTCTATAATGTTAAAGCTTCCACAGAATCAGTGAGGGATTTGGGGACAGATGTTAAAATGTCCTTTCTTCTTCGTTCCTCAGCAGGGACAGGTGTTACTGGGCCTGCTGGTAAATGGAGTCGTCATGCTGGGAGGAGAGGAGGCGGCTGTTTATCTTCGTGTCCGAGTGCCTGAAGCTTCTGGACCGGCTCCAGCTGCTTGAAGAGGTAGGTTTGCTTCAAGTGTGGCTGTTTTTGCAGATGCCCTTTTCAAAATAATACACCAGAAAGCAATGTTTGCATATGTTATGGTTACAAATGAGACAGCAGCCATTTGTGGCCATGTTGATGAGCAGAAATGTCAAAGTCGAATGAATCTGTGCCTTGCTGGTCGGGAAATGAACTATTTGTTTGTCAGAGGCAAAGAAGTTTAGCGCGAATAACGATCTCTGCAGAATTAATCAGGTAAGTTGGAAGTGAGTCCAACATTAATCAACATTGCCTTGCCACTGCTTTTTTAATCGTGTCCAACCCAAACTAATCAGTAGCAGGCAAACGCATCCCCCCTAAGACTTCACAACTCAGCTTTATTACCATTTTTCCTTCAAAGATGAATTGACTATCACTTTGTGCAATTAAAGGTCATGCGGAAGTGATGAGTCACTCCAAAAATCCACATGGTGAAACCAAAAGATCCATCATGAGCCATCCTATATTCATAGCAAAGGTCCTTCTATTATAGAGCAGCTCGATATTGATAACCTCACCTCAACCTGTTCCTCGGTGACTCATTAGTCACAGCAGTAATGATCTGTCATAATAGAGCAATCAGTGTCAGAGGTGTGAGCGATGACTGAGGGTTAAAACATACAAGCTGTGATTTATTTAGCACATGTCAGATCAAGGTATGGTTGGTATTTGCTACCTTTTGGTTAAAAAAAATGTCCGACCTTTCATGTTTTTTTTCACCACACTGAGGTAAAAGAATAACATCTCACCACAGAGAGTGAGACTCTCTGTGGTGAGCTTTTTTTAGTCATTTGAGATTGCAGCAAAGTCATAACAGCCATGTTGGATGGTCTATCAAAGCTTTATCATGCTTACACCAGACTCATTACTCGGGTGCAGAGACGGCATAATAAAACGTGACTTAATCAAAAGCAAAGCAGGCCTCCAGAATAATGGCTCCCCACAGCTGAGTATGGGAAACAATTGGGCAGGGGCGACTGTTGTACTTAACCTCATCAGGGTCCTCATTTAGGTGATGGAGGACACTGACGCTGAGGCAAGGCGCTGCCAGGGGGTTGTTTGTTCTTTTCAATTTAGGCTTGATGAAACGAGTCAGCAGTTTGGAGTTAATTACAGTAGTGCTTTATTATATGATGCTGTCTTAGTCTGTATTCATATCAGCCTTTTGTTATTTGTTTTCAACATTCACTTCCTCCAGAAATCCCCTCATTTTCTTTGGATACCTCGAAAAATTCAGAAGTTGATCAGAAGAGTTGAAGAACTTTCTCTGATTCCCTCGCGCAGGTAGCACAAAGTCCAGCTTTATTGCTCTGTGTTCACTTCAGGGTTTGAAATCTTCCCCCGAAAGCTTTCCCCAGAAATGATGTGTAAGTGTCTGTTTCTGTAATGGGTTATGCCATGGGAATGTTTCCATGGCAACGTGGCAAAGGCGCCACGATGCCGCTCTCTGGGGAGTATCTGGGGAGCTTCTGCTTAGTGGGAAATGATGATAATAGCACAGAGTGTTGGATAAAACTCAACCAGGGAAGACTAACCCCTTCATATTGCAGTGAAAGAAGATGATGTTCATCCTTCTTTGTTGGCAGTTTTTAAAGCGGTTTTCTAGCTCTACAGTATGCTCTACATTCATCACTTTCATGTTTGTAATTTAAACTATCATACAGAGAGCAAACAGACACAGTTCTTCTTTTCAAACCTTAGATATCTGCATTTTTTTTTACTGTAAGATTAGTGCTTTTTAAAAGCATCTGAATCTGAAGACACTAGAGATGTACAATAGGGGCTTTTTAAGCAGATACAGATACCAATTAGATTAGCAATAGTTTTTCCACATTTGTGTGTTTTTTAAAGGAGTAGTTTTTTCACACCTGAGGGTAAGAAAGGCACAAATTTATTGAGCATGTAATATATGTGTATATATTAATGTTCTATGCTTACTTTTAATACACTAAACAGCTCTGGCTCTTTCAATGGTGGCTTAAAGCTGGGGTTGGTAATCAGATTTAGATACACTTTTTGTCATACTGGTTAAAATGATCTTTATGTCCTGATGGCATCAATACATGATGTGTTCCTAAATAAGAGTGAAAAAAAGCTGCTATCTACAGCCAGAGTAAACCTGGGAAAACACCAACCAATCACCGTTTTTTGGCTCCCCAAATTTTAAACCAATCAAATCCTGTCCAGCCGTTCTGCCCTCCTCCTGCGCGTACATTTCCCCGGCGTGCACTCCTCCGAGTCCCCGTCTCCTGCCTCTACTTCCCCTGACTCTATTTACTGCCCCTCTCGCTCGACCTCGGGCCTGTCCCCTCTGACCTGATGAGGTGCTTTGCTCAGGACTGTAGTCCGGATCAGAGTCTAAAAAGCTCTCACCAACAAGCAGAATAATTAATGACGTTCAGTAAGTCCTACAGAAAATATATATTTATTGTAGCGTCTGTCCGGACGCTGTAGGGATGACGAGCCGATTCGTGAACACGTTGAGCTTTAATAACCGGTCACTGTCGGCCGTGATCACGCCAACCAACAAAGCAACAATCAATGTTTGAATGAATGAAAAACTTCTCCTCTCCTCTCTCCCACTGGCACTCTCTACACCTCTCCTGATGCCTTCACTGACCGTCAACACTGTAGGAATTAAGAACATCTACACTGAACACGTTTAACAAACAGTAGAGCTGTTACAGTATTATATATGTGTTATAACTTTTCTCCTGATCTCGTGTCACCGGTACAACTGGATAATGCTAGCATGATAGTTGTGAGTGCTAACAGCAGCCATGTTTGTTTGTGTTTTTAACTTTCACTATGAGAATGTTTTGGTGAGGACCGGTTTTGAATCAGTCACGATCATATGGTCGAGAATCAGCGGCGCTCGTGCATGTGAGCTGGGGGTTGTCGTTTTGGAGGAGCTCCGAGGGAGGAGGGGAGGGGTGAGACGGAGTCATGAGGAAAAGCTACATTCAAATTCATGCTGGTTTTCCGAGACTACCAACCCTAGCTTTAAATAACATGTAAAAAAAGAAAAAACCCTTGGCATTTTTGAAAAAACTCATCATACCCCCCCTTACGTCCCAACCCTGAAAAAAATGTTACACCTCCTCCTTATGTTTTTTACCTGCATAAGTTGTCATACTCCCCATCATGTCTTTAACCTGAAAAAAGTCGTCATACCCCTCACTTACGTCCAGAACTGGAAAAAGTCATCACATTCCCCCTAGCATCCCAAACCTGCAAGAGTTGTCATACCCCCTTATGTCTTTAACCTGAAAAAAGTCATCATACCCCCCCTTAACATCTTGAATCTGACAAAAACGTCAACCATCCACCCCTTACGTCCCAAACCTGGAAAAAAAAGGCGTCATACCTCCTTACTACCTTCCTCTTTGCACAACAAAGGGTCATTAAGTGCTGTGAATTTGATGATTTCATTTCGTCATTTTCTGTGTTAGCTTTGATTTGTTGCTGAAATCAGCTCCATGACACTTGCAGATTTTTTTTATATGCGGCTACTACTGCTTCATATACGTTTGATACGTCTTTGCTGCAGCTTTTCAGGTGTCTCTAAAGCTACTTTGTGTTAAAACCTGAGGACTCTTTTCTCCCTCTCGGAACACTTGCATCACATTTTGCAAGTTGTAGTCACGTTATTCTCTTCTGGAACTGTGAAAAGCATCCACACCAGTGACACAATTTTTACCATTTTTGTCAGCTTGTTGTGGCTGAGCTTGTTCTTCTTCTCTGTATGTAATGATTGATCATTCTGCCACCTACTCTGCTGGAATGAAAGCAACTATTAAGGGTTGTTTTTATTGGATGCAATTGTATCATTGAATAATAACTAATGCTGACATATTCCCTTTATTTGGCTGATAACTTGATATGCATCGTGCATCACAAGGAGAAGCTGTCATTGGGGGATTTTCTGCATGTTTTGAAAATAGGTTAGTAATCCTCTTTCAAATGAAGATATCTATAGTGCACAATTACTCCCTCACTGGTCTTAGAAAGTATCCTCCGCAGCCTGAAAGAAGATTTGACCCTGTGACTCCTCTTGCGGTGAGAAATCTCTGCTCAAACCAGATACCTGTTTATTTCCCACTGGCTCTCTGTTGCTCTTTTCCCAGCGCTGATATGACTGCACGCGTGCGTGTTGTTTAGTGTTAGATGTCGGATTCCAGCAGCTTAGAAAACACAGCTTTGTATTAGATCACAACTGTGCATAAATTAGACCAGCAGCGAGTATTAGGCACGGGGAAATAACTGAAGACTGAAACTCTTTGGAGTTGAAAATGTCACATTAATTTCAAACACATTACCCCCTGCTGAAAGACTTAATGAAGAAGCCCATTAGAATGTCATACCTGCTTACTTGTGAGTTTTAGAGAAAGTTTATTTGATATGTCTGAGTCAATTACCCAAAGTCTTTGTGATAAGGAACTGCTCAGTGAACCTGAACCCCCACTTCTACTCGGGGAGCGCTGGGGTATTTTATACATGCCTGTGCTTTGAATAATTTCCAGGCAGAGATTCTTTTTTGGCAAGACGGTCTATTTTCCTCCTGCCAGCTTAAAGGTTTTGTCCTTGACGTCACTTTGCAAAGTGTGTGCAACTGATACCGAAATAAAGACTTGAAGATCTGTTTTAAGAGGAGCCCTGGCTGCTTTTTCTAGACCCCGTGCATAAAGAGGCTGACATGGTGAGGAGGAAGATGCAGTCGCTTAATGGTCTCATGACTTTTAAACACAATAGAAAGCAGTCTCTTCTTTTCTTCAAAGCTTCAATTTTCTTTTTAAATGCACATTTGATGCCACACTGTAAAATTATTCCTCATTGTTTAAAGAAGTAGTCCGCTTATTTAGCATTTCCTTTACTAAGTTTAAGGACATGCAACAAATTCAGGGGAAAATAGTTTTGGCTAAAATTCAAGCCGAGAAGCCAAAACTGGTCTGACTTTGAGTACTTTGAGAGATTCAAACAATAACTTTCTGGATACTACGTGCCCCAGAATACAACTGGAGCATAGTTAATTGTCACTGATAATGGCAAATTTAATAATAAATAATAGTAATACATTTTATTTATATAGCGCTTTTCACAATAAGAGACGCAATAAAAGAAACAAATTAGAAACACAGTGGATATAAACACATTAACAGTTAAAAGCAGTTCTGAAGAGGTGTGTTTTGAGGTGGGATTTGAATGTTTGTAGGTCAGTGGAGTTGTGCATGTGTTTGGGGAGGGAGTTCCAGAGGGCAGGGGCAGCAATGGAGTAAGCCCTGTCGCCCCAGGTTTACATTTAGAAACAGCAGCACTCCTAAAAAGACTTGAAGATTACCTTTCAAACTGATACCAATCCCCTCTCTACATTTGAGGCTCCCTTTTGATTTGATTTGATGGTATGAAATCATTCTTCATGATTAAAAGATACACCCAGGCCTGAACTTTGGAAAAGGGATGGTTAGAACCAAAGCTGCAAAGTTAAGCTCAGCCTGCTACTCTTTTTAGTTTAGAATGACGAGGACAAAGGTTCAGAGCATTTACCAACATGGAACATGCTGTTAAGAGCTGTGAAAGACGATAGAGGCTTAAATAAGGTTAAAAGCAAGTGTGTTAGGGTTCATGTCCTCAGAGAATTTCCCCCCTGCAATTTTCTAATTTCATATTTACCTCATTATTTTGCTATTATGGGGAAATTTCTGGCTGTAAGATATAGGCAGTAGTGTGGAGCTCAAAACTGAAATTCCACAGGTTAAGACTGAAGTGTCTTTGGCATCTTGAGACATCAAATACACTTCACGAAACACCAGAATTGTGATTTTTTTTCATGACGCTGCAGTTTTTAAGATCTTAAGATTATGAGTTTTCCATTATGATAGGCACAGCTGACTTCATTGACAGGCAGGAACACTGTAGCTGTTGGCTAGGAGATACTAGCACACTAGCTCGACAAAAGTTCTGTTGACTTCAGCATATCCAATATGTCTCCCGCCAACAATTGGCTTCAAAACAGCGCTTCAGAAACAGACGGGTGACGTCACAGATATTTATGTAGTCTATCATAGGGAGATCTGCCGCATATTAACACAATTAAGCACCATCCTGCAAGTTCGTGTGGGGGTCCTGTGATCTTAGAGCCTAACCACTGTGCAACAATCAGAAAATAATGTCTGTTTCTGTTTTGTTTTCATTAGCAGTGCTCGCTCTCTCCACCTTCTCTCTATGTGATGTGCTGTTTTCAAAACCTGGGAACTTTTCAACACTAACGTAAAATGAATGTAGATTGTTTAGTGAATTAATGATTTGATGAAAGCTTTGGTCTCTGGTTGTTTACATCTGCTCCTCGTGAAAACAACATAAGGTCCTTCGTAATGATGTGAGCTGGTACATTGCCCTGACTGGAGCACAATGACCTGAAAGATACTTCATACTTAAGGATGTGCAGCTGTTTTCACAACTTGTAGTGAGTTTATTTTGGTGATGAGACAGTGGAATATCCGAGCACTTTCTCCCTCCGTGTGTGAAGCTGCCGTATGAACCATATGGGGAACATGCACTTCTGTGCAGTATTTACATTGAGTTGTTGTGACTACTGTCTCCCTTGTATTAAATCCATGGCAGTCATTTTTATTCGTCAGCATTCTCAGGGTGGGGTTTGTCTCTCGAAGGACGTGGAGCATTTCATGTCCTCCTCAGACACATTGCTGGAGCACTGGGACAAACACCGGATGAGTGACTAAGAAAACAATTCCCTTGGATATGCCTGTAGTCTCGCTCTTCCTCTCCGGCACGCTCTCTCTGTGTCTCTCCGGGGCTGAATCACATTTCTCTTGCTTCCCTCCGATGTGTCTCTGTCATATATAGGAGCATGGGCACATGAGCATACACAGAGGCGTACTCTCACTCCTCTGTCGCACACACACACACACACACACACACACACACACACACACACACACACACACACACACACACACACACACACACACACAGAGTCTGACAAATCCTCCCTTCTGCCAAAAAGTCGATAAATAAATGCATTGTCTCTTCACTTTCTGCTGCTGGCATCAGCCTGTCTAAATTGTCTGAGAAGGCAGTGGAGTGTGAAATTGAGTTCAGAACTGTACGCTGTGCGAGGGGGCACAAGATGAGCGTATGTTTGCTTATTTATTCATATTGCGAGAGCATTCAGGGGCGCATTTGCAAAATAAAAAAGGTCAGTTAAACATGTTGAGGTGTTGTTGGTGGAGATGTGACAAGTTTAAAGCCACTCCCCATGCCTCTGTGACTAGGGCATTGACATTTTGTCCTTTCATTGAGAGCAGAAAGTTATTAATCGAGGATGTAAATTAAGCTAAGCTGAGTTTCATGGTAACATTGTGTCCAGTAAGCTTCTAATCTATTGCGCAAGGACCCCCTTCTTTTTGACGGACCCAGTTATTGTTCTAAATGCCATCCACACTGACACTCAGTAGTTGCATACAAAGCAAAAAGGTATTTTCACTTGAATCACTTGGTAGTGAGTGAATAACTTCACAGTGATTTGCACTCTCCCATTTCTGAAAAGATGAATTTCTTTCCCAAAGCCAAAGAGTTCATGTGAGAATAATAGCACCTGCCCACACTAATTTGCCAAGAACAAATGATTTTGCTTGAGAATGTAACTTTTGTGCCGCTTTCCCGAGATTTAATCAGAGGTATTACGCAAACCCTCCCTTCCTCAGCTCTTTCTTGCCACTCAGTGATGAATGTGTTGTTACCGGATGATGTATGTTTATAGATTGTCGAGGATAACTGCTGTTTTGAAGAGTTATAGCTTCCCCTCACATCACAGAAAAGTGCCTCTGTGCGAAAATCATTCAGGGATTTCAGGTTCGTCTCTCACTTTCACTGAGCACGACACATGATAAATGTGCATTTGTTGAGAAGAAAGAAAGCAACAAAAACTCATCCCTTAACTTTGTTTCCAGACTTCCTCTTTTTGATGGAGCTGTCTGAATGTCAGTCTCTTCTGCAGAGCCTGGCAGTCAGTGGAAAAAAAACGATTCACGTAGTGTATTTTTTAAGAGATTAGCAGTGGTTGAAGTGTCCTTCACTGTCACCAGAATCACCAGTGTGGAGGTCATCCTCTTCAAGTTTTTCATTTTAGAGTGACAGAAATTGTAATGGTAGCATAAATCCAATCAAAGTCTTTGCATTCTCAGCATTTCATGTAAGAACCGTCCAGAGGTCAACTGGCTGCAGAGCCTCCATTTTTGCAGTGCTCATTCATCCATCCACTAATGTTTTACAAGTGACTGTGACACTTTACTTCAGAGTAAGTGCTGCCCTAGAGTCTTTAGCAATAGCTACTTTGACTGAGATTTGCAAGCATACTTCAAATTGACTTAATTGTCTCTAAGGAGAATTTTGTTGGAGTTAAAAAATATTAAAAAACATATAGGCACAAAGAAAAGGTACAACAATAATTGGTAATTATATAATTTGATATAGTTATGGAATTTATTTACAGCTTAGTTTTTGTAGTTCTGTGTAATTTGTACCTTTCGGCACACCGTAGTTAAGCGTCCGCGGCAGCTGCTGTGATGGAAAAATAACAACACCACTGTTATTTTGAATGGCTCATACCTCTCTGAAAAACTCCCTGGCGTCTGATGTGACAAATCAAAATTAACATGCACTTGGTGTCAAACATATCCATAGCAAAATGGATCGAGCCCTTATTTAGAGTATGAACATTTATCTCTCTGTTACTGTTATCAAGCACTTCCACTGGTTGCATGTACATTGTGTGACAACTTGACTGCAGTTTGGCTTCATGTGTTCTTGTCCGCCAACACAGCATGGTCAGCTGGGGTCATGAGACAGAGGAGATACTGAGCCAACCTTTTTAAGGATGTCCTTATAAAAGGATGTGTGCTGTCATACATAGTTATGGGGTTTTCAATCCTAATGATTAGCTTCTCATCCATGTTGTCAATAGTGGCCTCTGAAAACCTCCAACTCATTGACACTAGGCTTGACTCCACCCATAATGAAGTTTTGTTGATGTAGTTACATGAAATACGATATGGCGTTATCATGGACTGTTTATTCTGAAAATCAGTTTGGTGTCTGACTTCCTGTTTGCTCAATCTGCTCTGTGCTGAGTTGGTGTGCCTTGCTCCTGCATCTGGCAACATTAGAAGTCTTGGATCTGCTGCAGAGGGCTCTGGAGCTGTGAGCAGAAATGCAACACAGCGGAGCCAGTGGAAGCACACACATTGACTAGAGATGACAACCTATCATAACATGCATATGGGTGGAAGTTCCTGAAGTGGGCAGTGCATCTTTAGCCATCATAGCTGTGTGGAGTGTGTCTGCACTGTTAGTTCACTGGGGACAGAAACTACCTTTGGGTTGGTTAGTTTTGGCATACAATTATTTTTACAACACCTACATGAGGGGAGGAGTTTAAACAGTCTATGCTGGTGTGTGAGCAGTCTGCAGATGTGTAACCTGCCACTAATCGTTCTTTTATGCTAACTTAATCCTACTAATTTTCCTCTGATTGACAACAGTAGTGCTTCAGAATCTGGGCTGTGTGTCACTGACTACTGTGACTACATGTTTTCATTCCCATTGTCAATGGACATATTTTAATTTCTTATTATAATATTCAACACAATTTATTCAACACTCCAGGCTGTGTCATAAACCTCGATAAAGAGTGTGACCATGCCTGCATGGAAAGAGGAAGTCTATTTTATGTTAATCACACTACCTTAAGGACATTCTGGCCTATTATCTACTTTTAAGCATCTGCACTCATTAACTGTGTAAATACACAATTACTGTCATACTAATTAACGTGTCATTTGGCCCCATCCTTTCAAAGAGCTACCATCTACCATTTTCACGTTACTATGACACACAACTACCAAACAGATTATCCGAGAGAAGTCGTTTGCCCTTCTCTACAATGCAAGTCGTTTTAATGCTAATGCTAATGATGTAATTAGTTGTGCCTGGAAAAAACCCCAACAGAAAGACAGCTCGCTTCATCCAGGGCTGTAATGCCTTCGTCTGTTTCATTTCCATAAGCTGTCACATTGAGTGGAGAATACATTCATCTTGACTGGCTTCAGGCTTGCTTTTGAGGTGTAAATTTGAAAAATGCAAGGCACATAATGAACATAACTGGAGGAGCAGATGTTAGTGAATGTTCTTTAAACATCTGATCTACTTTGATCTTATCTGTTTACAGACGATGCCACGCTGTTATTGTACAAAAATGCCATCACTTTCGACAGCTAAGCCCTGCCTGTAAATGTCACCCATTCAAAAATGATTGTCGGCGTTCACTTTAACCTTTCGTTTTTTGTTTGAACTTGGCTTCATGCTGGATTTCAACAAAGCTGTGCGGAGAAGGGATGATGGAGCGTCAACAATGTTATCCATATAATCTCTAAAGCCTTTGCTTTTGAGCTAACTTTCTCAATTTAAAGCAACGTCTGTATTCTCTCTTATTTCTTTGGGTTTCCCCAAAGCCATCAGCTCCAGAGACAGTGTTCCATTAGACCACTGCCAGCCAGCAACAACCTTGAAGTAGCTTCAATCAATATTTCAGTGCTGAATGGCAAGTTTGTCCTTAAACAAAAATAATTTTCCTTGACAACCTGTACAACCGTTAAGCCAGTTAGAGAAGGTTTGCCCTCCTCAGGGCCCATTAAAAGGCTTTTAATGAGGGGAGAGTGGAAGGCAGCAGGGGACCCCCCACCAGCTTTTGATACAATGCACTGTCACCTCATTAAATCCTGATGGCGTTCAGCGGTACTCCAGGACACTTGTGAGACCCAAGTGTTACTCTGCGGATGCTCCTTCGCTGTGGGGGCACTGCTGGGGGGCTGCGGGTACCAGCTGGACTTGGCTCCACGGCTTGGCCCTAGACAGTGATAATGGCCTCCCTGCTTTCTTGTTCACATCACATCCTTTGTCACTTTAAACTGCTCAGTAATGGCCTTTATGGCCTGCCATGAATCTTGAAGTAAAAGAGGATTGGAGGAAACCCAAACTAAAGGTAAGAAAAGGGAGATGAGCTGGGAAGATTTGGAGGGGGGGGGGGGCTGATCAGTGGTTGTACAATTGCTGGATTGATGTGCTTTATTGACAGCAACTGATACTTACAGAACATATTAAGGACATCAGGTATTATGCAAAGGTAATGCTCATTCATCCACAATAACCACACAGAATTCAAACAAATTGTACTTTAGATTTTTACAACACCAACCCAACTTGGCGTGACTTACTAACATAAAGCTCAACTTTAAAGACTGAAGCTACAGGTCTTCTGCAAAAGTAAACATCCTTATTCAATAACACAATTAGAACATATATAGAAATTCTACCAGCACTGTCATTTTGCAGTGAAGGGCGTGTTTATCTTAATGCTCTCTCTACAAATGTGATATCAAACGGTTTTAGTTCCCTGTGTGCCTTAAAGCTCTTGTGAGGTACTTTTGGTTAACATCGGTTTTGGCAACATCTGGATGATGCGGTACCTCTTAATTCTTTCTGATCTTGTCCTGTATTGGGTGTGATTGGTGTTTCTGATTAAAAATGTCATCCTGCTGTTTAAAAAGTCAGTTTATCACCCACTAGAAAATGTCAGAAAAGACTCTACAGTGTGCTGTAACCCCCTTAACTGACACCTACCTGGGGGCAGTGAATACAAGCATTAATAAAGACGTACGTGTGAGTAGCTGCAGTTTTAGACTATGGTAGTGTAACCTCCTCCCACAGCTCCACAGTTATCACATCTTCCATATACTCTTCTTTCTGTCCAGTGTATCTCAGTAAACTGGTAACAAGTCTAGATACTTTCATTGCATGTGTTACAGGGAAATGGTATCAACATATTCACACATTTTCAACTCCCTATAAGTTCCTTTGCTGCTTCATCACACTGTCTGGTGTCTCCTTTGTCCACGCTGTCACTTCTGTGTAATGTTTATGCAGCCTAGAAAAAAGTAGCATTACTTCACTTAAGAAAGGTAAGGGTAAAAGCATCAATAGTATTTTTGTTTGTTTCATATCCACTGCAGGCACATTCATATTTAACTCTACAAGAGAAAACATTTTTGGGATAAGAATAACTCTTTTAAAAATAAAGCTATCTCTGGTAATATTAATCACAGTTGTGGGACTCTAAACTACTTTAAATCCAGTAAAGAGCAGGACACAGCTGCAACTTTAGCCTCAACTCTGATACCATCCAGTACTGCATACTACTACACAGCAGATGTGCAAGTCACCTTTTTTTCCAACACTTGTATCTGCTTTGGTTGGTTAGTGATTTCTTGGTGTGATTAAAATACACTTAGTTCTTAATGTAACAATTTTTTGTGCAGTGTTAATTTTTCAGAGAAGTTTACCTTGTTGTGTGAGGCTTAAAATAAAGGATGTGATATTGTGACAGACAGCTCTGATGACATGCAGGCTTCTGTAGTGTTTTTTTTTTTACCAGGTTAGAAGAGTAGAGAAGGAACAGAGAGAGGAAAAATGTAACAACATGAACCCAAGAATCATTGAACTTTTCTGCAACGCAAGAATCTATGATGCTGTCAGCTGTATGGACCTGAGGGATCTCTGCTGTTTTATCAGGAAGTTAAATGTGTGCTTTAGTTAGTGTCTAGGGCATCAAATCACAGCTCCACCAGCTGGATCACAGCTGTGCATGGCCTTCGCTCCACAAGCTAATCTGGCGCTAAGACATGCACAATGGTGCAATATCTTAGCTTACATTGCATAGGTATTTTGACTTTATTGTCTTCACAATGTGAGGAAATGAAAATACATGGTACAAAATTGCTACAGTCTTCATCCAACTTCCATAGTTCTCTAACATTATGTGACCTGCGTATTAAACTCTGGGCTTGGGTAAAGGTAATTTAAGAAGCTAGTAAGTACGACAGACATTTAACAAACTGCCCCCACCAAGTTAAAAAATCAACAATCACTACCAGATAAGAATTTTTAAATCCAATTACTGATGACATTTTACCCCTTTCCACGAAGCAGTTTCAGGGCCGGTTTGGAGCTGGTGCGCAATTGAGAACCAGTTCTTTGTGTATGGACTGCGAGAGAACCGGCTCCCGCCAGGAAAACAGGTTCCAGAGTAGCACCACTCTTTGCTGGTCTAGAACCACGAACCGCTTACATCAGTAATGCGGGGCGGGGTTGCTGTGACCAAAAAGAAAAACAACTCAGTTTTCCGCCATTTTCCTGCAGCAAAAAAACATCGAAGACGAAGCCAATGGATTCCAAGACTAAGCACTGCTCGATCGAGGAAACAAGCTGCCTCCTTACGGAACAACAAACTGGTGCCGAGTTGGTTCGCAATTTGAACCAGCGCTGAACCAGTGCGAGCATCAGCCCGGAACTAGAACCAGGTTTGGGTGGGTGGAAAAGGGGCAAATGAGAGATATTTTTTCTAAGATAAGGAGGGTCAACATGTTTCTAATGCAGTTGTATATGATGTGACCAAACACATTCTGAACAGTTCAGTTATTTCAGTGGTCAGAGAGGTATTAGTCAGGTGTCACTACTATCAATAGCAAAGGATGTAATAGATACCTTATTCTCTCTCCATTTACCTCCATAAAGGTTGAAATGAACTCCACTTTGAAGTGTTGATGTCTTACCGAACATGTCACAGAAATGATAGATACATTAGCTTCTCTTTCCTCATGCTTTTCCCTGAAATGCATCATTTCCAGCAGAGAAGCATTTGTTTCAGAGTGTCTGGGGACAAAAACACTTTAGTCTGCTTGCTTGTGTTTAGCTTTTGTGAAAAATATACCGTTGTTTTGTTTAGCATATGTAAAGTGACCCGGCTCCTCAAATTAAGAGGTTCTCAGCTTGAAGCAAAGCCTTGCTGAAAACAAGCGTGAGCAATCATGTCATACGTTATGAGCCTATATTGTTTTCCAATTTGAATTAGTGCCTAATGAAGCATTATGATACATGCACACAACCTTGTGGTTTATTATCCCAGCTTTTTCTGCAGTTGCTGTTATTTTAATCACATTGAAGCGTGGTTTAAGCCGAATAATAAA
The DNA here is from genome assembly GCF_009762535.1 of Notolabrus celidotus. Taxonomy (NCBI): domain Eukaryota; kingdom Metazoa; phylum Chordata; class Actinopteri; order Labriformes; family Labridae; genus Notolabrus; species Notolabrus celidotus. Next base: position 13,572,392 of record NC_048294.1, on the reverse strand, counting down.
ACGAACGGGGAGGCTGATTTCAAACAGCTTTCATTTTCATTTGACTCAACCAGGAGGTATATTTAAGACCTGTTTGTAGTCCATATGTGTGTCTGCATGCATGTTAATATTATGCTGCTGAATTTCTTCAGGCACTCAAGACTAAGCATTGCCGTATTCTGTAGACTCATTGATATGTAATCTGTCTATAACTGTCACACTTTTCAATACAGGAACATCCTATGAGCTTTGTTGTCTCTGTGGTTTGAAACAGCTCCAGGTTGTACACATGCATAAAGTTTGTGTGATATTTCATGTACAGTTCGAATATTATTTACCTTGTAAGAGCAGAGCAGCTTCATTTTTCCTCACAATGTCCGTACCAGTGGTTGAACTGTGGGTAGAGGAAAGTAAAACATCCCTCAGGAAGTTAAACCGCCAGTTCTATGAGTGATGAAGGCGGCAGAAATCTGCACTGCACCCTGTGCTCCAAAATAATTCCCATAAAGATTATTCTGGTGTGATTGGAGCTTATTTCCTGCCTTCTTTACTGTTTTACATCACTCTATTTCTCTGCATCCTGTTGTATCGCTCTGGTTTGCTGGTCTAGAGTTTGTATAAAAAAAAAGACAGTGAAACAGTTGGAGGTGTCCCAGTTGTAAATGATAACCTGTTCAAGCTGTTTGTGTCAAATCTAGTTTTTTCTTGCTAATTTTATGAGCTACAGCTGGAAAAGTGGTCTGTGTGTGGGCTTGACGGTGCTGTGATTGCCAGAAGCCAGGTCTTACTGAGACCACAGAGAGTTTTGGTTCATTTGAAGATGAAAACTCTGATTTCCAGTCAGCTTGCGCGGCGTTCCCCAAACCTGAGCATTAATATAAAAAGCCTCAAAGCGTGCTCAAAATGTAAAAATGTATTTGATTTATGAAGGTGGTGCAACTTTGCATCAAATGGCCTCTGATTCACTGCTGACATGAGATGAGTTAGAAGTTGAACATTGTGCAAATGAACTTTGAAGGACTCAAGGTTTCCATTATTATTCAAAAGGGGTTTAATGACACATGATTCTCCTTACTACTTTGTTAAACTCAGAAATACAATTTGAAAACTTGTATGTTTGTAGCAGTGTGATATAAACTACGGAGACATTCTCATTCACAGTCAAGCTATTCCCCCTTCTACTCTCTCTCACCTGAAGTAAAACTTTACCCACTCAATAAACAAAGAATGGCAAGATAGGCAGTACTGCAATGGTTGCACTGCTGGGAAGGAGAAAGAAATAGCTGACGAATGCTTGTCAGAAGTTTTCTTTACGCCCTCTTTAAGCTTTCTACCGCTTACATATCTGGCCTCACAGTCACTAAATGCTACATAATGTTGTTACAATGCGGTTCAATGTATTGGTGTATGTGCTAGCTTGTTCGCTTTCACTTAAAATGTTACGCCAGCTCTTTAACTAGCTAAGTCTCTTCTCATGGATCCATAATAAAGTCTAACATTGTACAAACTATGGCAGATATGACTGTGATATACCATGACACATACGGCATATGTCAGATATAACAATGGTACACCGTTATATACCATTAAGCCTCCATCAGCTCAATGGAATGCCATGAAAGTAGTAGTAGTAGTTAAAATATTTACTTACTCAGGGCCTGTATGGGGCTATGGTCTCCTAGAGACATTGTTATGTATAACTGTGTAATCTACTTATTTGGTTATTTTCTTTGATCTGAGGCAGTAGAGATGTTAAACATAAGAGGGCCCAGGATGGAGCCTTGGCGGACTCCACATGCCAGTTTTGTCTGCTCAGATGTGAAGTTACCTATAGATACAAAGTAGTCTCTGTCCTTAAGGTAATATCTTGGTAAAATATTTGTTGAGTAATATATAGGGGTCAACTGCGTCGAAGGCAGAACCAAGATCCAGTACTACTAAGACCGAAAGTATAACTGTACATAGTACATCACCATGGTACTGTACAGCGGCTGTGGCTCAGTGGTAGGGTCGTTCGTCTCAGTTGGAAGGTCCCCAGCTCCTGTACTCACATGCCAAAGTGTCCTTGGGCAAGACACTGAATAGTACTCTTAACATAGTGGTACCATGGTACAAAAACCAGTGTCTTACTGTGGTACAAGCATCACAGTATTTTGTCAGTGATGGCACATGTACCAAAATAGTAGTGCCATGGTAAAATGTCCTATGTGGCACTATTACCCCTGTGGTACCACAGAATGAGTACAGAGGTGCTACCATGGTACCAGAATGTCATGCTTATTAGTGACTTCATGTGACATTATGTATTTAGACAATCCAAAACCTGCCCAACTAGTGGAAAACCAGCCCAAATCATGTCCTGCCCAAACCCATTTTAACCCACAAGAATCCAGTCCCCCACACTGTAGAGCTATGATGGAGTGCTACCGTCTATCTATCTGTCTGTATATTAGTATTTTTTCCTTCAATCTATTCTTAGATTACAAACTGTTGTTCAAAAGCAGCTGAAAGATACTACAAAGCTCTGATAAGCTAAAAGAAAATGCAGTTTGGTACAATCTCAATGAGGTTAATGATTGTGAGCAGCTCCTTGGAATTGTACCTTGTTAAAATGTTTCATTTAAAATCATTAATGCTTTAAACAACCTTTTCTGGTTGACATACTCTCTCCTCCTTTGGAAGTCTCTGGTCTCTTCATTGAATTTTTTATTTTTGAAAGATTCCTCTCAGTTCTCAGCTTACACTACCTCAAATCACATTAGACTACCAGAAATATTATGTTCACTTTTAAAGTAGTGTTTAGTTTTTAATTTACTGAATAAGATGCTGTTTTTTCACAGTCTGTGACATTTTAGTCTCATGTTTAAATGGGTACAAAATGCAGATACTCTCCCCTGGAGTTGTCTAATTCCTCTCTGTACTCTGATAAACTGTCCCCGTTCACAACAACCATTTGCTACTTTGGCATTTGTTGTTGCAATTACATATGGACTCTCCTTTTTTTCACTCCCATTGCGTTTCAGTCATCTGGACAAAGACAGAAGGAGCAATTTTTCATGCCATCCTGCATGCCCACTTGCTCACTGTAGTGATGAGACTACTATTACTGTCTGCCAAATTACTGCTTGTTTTTCCTTCTGAAGCTCCAAACCGTCATATGCCTATATTTGCCAGTGAGAAACCGCTTTTGTCCTCACGGGGAGAGATCCATAATTGATATTGTGATATTCGTTTGAAATATGTAACTTGGCTGAGAACCTGTTCCTGGCTGCTGGAGATTTGATAAGCCTGCTGCCCTTTTGTCAAGTTGAACAGACTGTAAAGGCGGAGAGATGTACCCCAGGGACCAATGAAACGGCTAAAACGATGACATGAATCTGAGCAAGACTTCCAATGAACTTTCCTGACTAGAGAGGATCGGTGATCCATGGCCGTGTCCCTCATTCTCTTCTTTCCTTCTCTCAACCTCTCTTCCTCCTCCTGCACACCATTTGTCTGTCCTTTTACATTTTCCTGTCTTTCTCCCCTTTCAGAAGTAGCCAAATGCAGCAGTTCTGGTAGTTCTTAGCTAAAGTCACTAACAAGGCGCTGTCACAGTGTAGTGCCACTTCGCTGCTTTCCCATCGTGAGATTTTTGCTTTGAAAGACAGCAGTTCATTTTCCAATGTGTGGGCTTCCCCACTCTTACCATCCACTCCTCTCTTTCTCTCTCCCACTCTGCGGCTGACCGGGACTCTTCCCAGGCCATTGGTTTGATTTATCCACTCAGCTCAGTCAGTTCGCAAACGATGAAGCACATGAAATGAAACCAACATCCCAAAGATGTCTGAGGATACGATTTGCGTTTCAGAGGACCAGATCTCATTGTGTTGCACAATATCTTTGAATAATCTACAGCTTGTGAGTGCTTATGTTAATCTCTAAAAAAGCCAAGCACACACATTGATCCTGTTGTTTTAAACGAGAGCTGAGTAGTGTATGATCAGACACTATGTGCACAGACTGTTAAAGGCCTGTATTTGCAGAGTTAGTCAACACGTGCTGATCTTCCTTTCCCCCCTCACCTCTGCAGCCAGCCATTTTCTATAAACACCAAACACTTCAGCTTTCGCCTGGTCTTCACCGTGCATGTCTTCGTTTCACCAACTGGTGGCAGTGTAGGAGTTCATAACAATGCTCCAGCCTCTTTCTTTCCAGTGCAGCCACAGCCTGTCGGTTTTTCTCTGATGCACAAAGGAAAGGAGAAGCATTGATTACATACATCAGAAGAATCTTAAAATACTTTTCACTCTCTTACAATCTCTCTTGTCTGCCTCACTGTATGTGTACTATAAATTACAGTCACCTCTTTCATTAACAGGGTGACAAATAGTACATTTTGCTGCTGTTCAAAAAGACATACCTGTTGGTTTGATACGATAAGTGCAGACAAACGCAGTCAACATTTGCACCTTAACTGTTGTTAAAAGATACCGTAAAACTTTGCATCTAGATTTGCTGAAGTACCTTAAAGTGTGGGAAGAAAAGGTTCTTGGGCGCATTCTTTGCACTTATACAGTAGATATATTAGCAAGAGTGCTGTGAGGATTACCTTGTTGTACTTTGCCTTGAGGCAGCTTTGGTATTCTGTCGAGAAGCCTGTGGAAGAGGTTGATGCCTGCTGTCAAGATCTGCCCCATCCATCTTCTCTGTTTATGATCCATACTTTTAATTTATGGCTGCAGAATGAAACAACCACTTCTTTCTTAACACTGTGGCACTGACAGTCCTGTATCGATTGCTGGTATAAAAGTGAAGCACATTATGACTTAAGGCTTACTCCCAAGTCTGCATTTTAGGACAGAAAAACAGATTTTATACCATAGAATATCCACAGAATTTAATCATAAACTGAACATCTTCCACTTAAATAGATTACTAAATGTCATCCTGCTCAACTGTATTAACTTGTCACGTCAGTTTTGCCTTTTCCATTCGCCACTTTGAATATTTTCTAATCACAGTAGTTTCACACCACTATTGTTCTCTGTTTATTTACCTCCCAGCAATATAAAGAATTTACAGGGTGCATGGAGTAATTTATAACTTTCATCAACATCTGTTGGCAGCCAAGATATTGGCAGCAGTATTGACATGCCTCTGGCACTGCTTTATGTAGGTCAGTAATGTATGGGCAGTGATGTAAAAGTGACAGTTTGATAATGCTATAAAGATGCAGGCTTATCAGAGAAGAGATTCAATGGAAACAGTGAGTGAATAAAATAAACAGTATTTTGTCATTTTGTGAAATAAAAGATGAGGTATAGGTATGTTCTGATAAATAACTTAATATTTTGTGGTTATTCTGTGATATTCATTATGTAAGGTATAATGAATAGTGAGCAGGTGATTACAGCAGGTTGACATCCTGACAAGGTGAGCAGAACACGAAGCAGAAGGACCTGCTCAACCTATCCATCACTCACTATACATCATCCTGATTATTACTAAGCTACCAACAAAATAAACAAACAATTTGACACAAAGTAATGATTTAATGATGATTTTATAATTTAGAAATGATTCATGTAGACCCTCCGATTTCACAGTCGGGTAGCACTCTTATGTCAACAGTATATTGACATCAGCCTATTTGCACGTCGAATCAATATTAAACTTGAAATGTATAATTTATTCACATTTAAGGCTGAGCATTAGCTTGATTTCCATTAGCATGTTGAACTGATGCATCACATAGCAGCTAAGATCTGGTGTCCTGTAAGTGTACTGACATTTTCTGTTCACTCAACAGCCCTTTAACAATACAAAAGCCCAAACCGTACTCTGTTTTGTGTGTGCCTTGTTATCTGTCTTCTTGTTCCATGTCTCTTTGACTCCGCTTTGTGAGTCTAACAATGTCCCCCACTGTATCTGCGCTGTTTACCTCCTCTCTTCTTCTTTTCTTTTGCTGGTGACTGATCAGCCATTAACCACAAATCTTAAGTTTTATGCTCTACGAATTAATCAAAATAAATATCAAGACATCCTCTGTGTTGTCTACTGATTTCAAGTGCTAACGTAAACTAACATTTTTGCCACAGTGTTAACAGGCAGAGGTAAAATGTGTCCAACTCTCTTCTGCAGATTGATTTGATTTGATTTGTGGGTACAGGTTGTCTTTGGCAACACTTTACTATATATACAGTTAGAATGGATAATGTAACACAGCCAGGTAATATAAACCAATAAATCAACCTTGGCTGAACCTTTTTGGATTTATGAAATATTAATGAAAGATATAAAGCATTACTTCAACTGATAATGCATCCTCGTCTTACTTTTGCTTTAAAAAATGTGAAGACAGGCAAAGGAGGGTTGTTCTTGGCCAAATATTAAAATATCTGTGGTCCCTCTGGTACTGGTTTTAAAAGACACTGATACCTTTTGGATGTGGTTTTGATTCAGAATTGATTGGACCGTCTAACACATGACTAGAGCAGACTTCTCAGCTACAGCCTTAGCTCCCTGAGCTTGTAGGAGAGCAATTCCCAAGCTGATTTGTTGGCATGAGGAATCTACACCTGTCAGTGCTAATGTTTAATGTAAGCAGTCCCTCGGGGTGAAAATGTCAGACTTGTTTGCAGGTCCCCGGGTGCTTCACAGTTTGCTGAATCCAAGGAGAGAAAACCCAAGAGAAATGGTGGACTAGTGCAATATTTGCTCCTAATTCCACCTACAGGCACAAACAGTGTATTAAGTGAGATACTATGAGGCTTAATGATGAGTAGATGAATAGATAATGAAGTATTATCTCAGTGTCTGGCAATGAATTCAGCCTTGCATGCAGTGGAAGCTCAGTGCAATTATTAATCTAACTTAAGTCGTAATTATAGACTGGGTATTGAGTTGAGTTTTCAAGGTGCCACAACAGGCAGATTATCCATTAACTGCCCATTACAGATTTAATTGCTCTGACTTGTTGTCAAGTAATTTTAATTATCTGCAAATAAACCTTTGCACACATTAAGCTGCAACCCAAGAGGAGCTCTGGTTAAACATTTGAGGGCTTTTACAGCCAAGAATCACAAGTTTAGAAGTAGATTCGGTACCTGAAAGGTTTCTTTCCTCTTTTGTGGTGAAAATGTGGAGCTGTCTAAGCCTGAGCAAAGTTAAAGTCAGGGTCTGTTCTTACCAGATGAATAAAAGCTTGTTTATACAATGAATACAACTTTTTTAAAAGCTTCCTTGACAAACACAAATGTTGTGACTAAAATCTTTAGAGATACATTTTTAATCCCAATACCAATTCAGAGAAGGAAACTTGTGTGTTGATCGATACAGAGTAGCTATACTATTCCTGTGCAAGAAAAAGGAATGTATTTTAGGGTTGAAATGATTCGTTGATTATAATGGATAACAAGATAGGTTGCTGATTAGCCTTTTGTGATGTCATCGTACATGCTTTCATACTTTGCGTTGAACATAGACTATAAAATATGGGTGTAGTATCCGTGACGTCACCCATCGGTTTCTGAAGAGCTGTTTTGAGGCCAATCGTCGGCGGGAGCCATATTGCTGCTGTCGAGCGATTGTGACATAAAGAGGCGAGCTTTGAGCCTCCTAGCCAACAGCTACAGTTAACCTGCCTGTCAATCAAGTCAGCTGTGCTTCTCATTGGAAGAAAAACAAATTCACCCCCCTTACAGTGTGTGCCGATCGAGAAATAAGCTATCCAGACTACACTCGTCTTTTGTACCAGGATGTAAACATGTTTATTTCTGCTGTAAAGGTCTTGAATTGGTGTGTATGTGGTTTCCGGCACTTCCAGAGCCAGCCTCAAGTGGATCCTCGATGAACTGCAATTTTTAGCACTTTTGTATTGGACTCATACTTTTAGACCAGAGGTTGCCGCTTGACGTTGACATAAGATCGGTTTTCAGGAGTAAAATTGCTTTGGAGTGAGACATCTTGCATTCTAATATCTAAGAATAACACATGCAACAAGGAAGCAACAGGTAAACAAAACATAGCAAAATAAGTTACTTAAGAGTGAGACATGTTATATCCTTACTACCTCCACTAAGAGTATGGTACGTGCAAAACAGCAACCACGAAGCGGTTAAACATAACAAAGTAACATGAGAACAAAGCTGATTCCTGTTCAATTGAAAACACCTATATTATACCTTACAACTACAAAATCTGAAGCCTCCCATATCATTGTTTTAACTTGACTTTCAGACATTTTGCTTTCTCTGGCTAGCATGATGTTGCATTATATTGTACAAACCAGTAGTTTCCAGTGGAGGCCATATATCCATGGTGTCAGTACACTGCTACTTGCTGAGTTGCTAGTATTTTGGAGCATTAGCAGATTTCTGGCAAAATAGGCCCATGTTGATATTTTCAAGCATTTTTAACTATGATACTGGATTAACATGTTCACTGATAATACTGTGCGTTTATGGCTGTATATAAGGCTTTGTGATACTCTTCTATCTGAAAATCTCTGAGAGTGTATAAGAGGGAAGAAGCATGGTTTTTATGATGCTGAGGGGTTGGAACAATATCTCCTTTTAAATGTAATCTCTTTACCAACATGCAACATGTCTTTAAACCCTGTCCATGATCTTTCTTCAACCTTAAACCAAACTTGAGTAGCCTATACCTGTTCAAACCTAGAACTTTTAGTTTGCATTGATTTTTGCACCAACTGTGGTCAAAGCAGTAACCCTTCTGTCTTTGCTAATAACAAAGAGGACATATGTAGAAATAAAAAAAAATGTTTCTAATGATCTGATGAAGAGGCTTCAGTACTAATTCCTCACTGGATTTAAGACTGTGGGTTATGTATAACTGGGCAGAATTAAAGGTGCTGTTGATTTGACTGATAGGTTGATGCAATGTAGCTGTTTGCCATGCAGGCAGCAAGGCCTCAACTTCACCTCTTTGCTGGTTTTCAGGCCTTGTTTACACAAGAAGGCCCCATGAATAATGTTCTTCATTGTGCCTCAAAAACCCTGCATTATACTTGCCGGACCAGTAGTCAGTGGTATAACTTTGAAAAAAACACCACCGAAGAACCCCACATGCCTGTGCATAAAACAGTTCTTCAACAGAGGGATGGGTACAAAGAAACTAGGAGACTATGGCGAACACATGCTTGCAAATGGTTAACTTTGTCTGGAGAAGCGTTAATAGGCTCAGTAGAGTCAGCAGTACAAACACAGCTTAGTAGTTGGCCATGTGTGAGAAGGAGGACAATAACACCAATGGCAGTTTGAATGGGAATGTAATATGCATGTGCACAAGTTGCCCCTTGTAAATCGAGCCTAAGGTTGTTCGAATCCTACACACACAGGAAAGTGAGATTATCAGATGTAGCCCCACCAAAGGCATGATGGCACTGTTGCTTCCCACAAAGTGTATAAAACATGGACGTAATCTCAGTGACATCACCCATTGGTCCATAGATGGTGGTTACCATAGTGGAAATGGCAACTCGAGCTAAATGCCATTCAATGTAAGGCTCAATTTACAAGGGACAACTTATGCACATGCCTATTACATTCCCATTCAAACTGCCATTGGTGTTATTGTCCTCCTTCTCACACATGGTTAACTACTAAGTTGTGTTTAGCATTTAGTTCGAGTTGCCATTTCCACGATGGTAACCACCATCTTTGGACTCCGTAAACCAATGGGTGATGTCACTGAGACTACGTCCATGTCTTATACACTCTGTCGGAAGTAACGGTGCCATCATGCCTTTGGGGGGGCTATATCAGATAATGTCACTTTCATGCCTGTGTAGGATTCTGAACTGGTGGTAATTTTGGCATTTAATATAACTCATATAACTTTGAGTGTGTGTTTTTGAGCAAAAACAAAAAAACTAAGTTATGCTGTCATTTGAACTCTTACCTTCGGAGAGGGTTAAGTGCTGTAAGCTATATTAGGGCTGTTCTTACATCCACACTTGGTAAAACTGTGAGAGAGTATTAAATGTCACTGAGGAAACCATGTGTTGTAAATATATTCCATGAAATTAATTTGCTTTAGGCGATGGAAAGAGATGATATCTTGAGGACATTTCCTTTAAAAGATCCCCTGAAAACTGATGCCTAGCTCAGCTTCTGTGGCTTTTCAGCATTTTTTTTTTTCGAGATACAAAGGAAATCATTACTTGGCTGCTTTGCAAATACTCACCAGTAAGCAATTATATCCCTAATTGTGATTAGACCGGGAGCTTTCTCCTAGCGTTTTTGTTTACAGCACTTTGTATCAGGCATTTACTGGAAAGATGCCTCATGAAAATTAAACATATACAGCAGAGTGATACTGTACAGAATGAGCAGTGCGTACCATGGCTAGTTTTTTATGACTTCCTGAGGCAACAGGCAGCTCCATTTGGGGGATTAAGTGTGCAGTGTGTTCTATCTATAGTGAAGAGTCCGCCCCTTCAGCCAGCTGCTACTTACAGATGAGATCTGGACCTCACTGCCTCTGACAGCTAGACTGGCAAGTCTATATCCCTCAACTTCATACCTCTTATCCTAAGCTTTGTCATAATAGAATAAAAAGACAACAAACGGACGGACTGTAGAGCTGTATAAACACAGAGTCCTTGTGTTATCACTCTGGCACAGCTTTAAATTACAATCCTCGCTCTCTCAAGTATGTTTGTGCCACATTTTGGCAGCCAGAAAAATAGTTCCAAGACTTGAGGAAAATCAGTTTATCAGCACTCATGGGCTTTCTTTTACCTCAGCATTGTTTGCAGGCAGCGTCATCAATTCTTGCTGTATCAGGGAAGGGAGCTCTTTGAATGAACATTAAAATAAGCATCATTAAACATACTTAAAAAAGCATATTTGATGTCCCACAGCCATGTATGTGCTGGGTCATTAAAATGGGCATTTTAACAACTCTGCAATTAAGCATTTAATGATTTTGCATGCTATTTAATGCAAATGAACCCATAGAGAGAGCGCTGAAATAAACAGCAATGCAGAGATGCTTGAAAAAAGAGGTGGATATTGTTCTCTTTTTCAACACATTTTACAATATACAGTCAAGGCATGATGAAAAAGGTCGTATTGATATACCTGATAATAGGAATGCCAGCTGATGTAGTTCTTTTTATGTAAAAATGCCTGATACATGAGATGTATTTTGAGTAGAACAAGTGGCACATAATAATTCTAAACCCTGCCTTGGTTTTTTGAGATGAATCATACTTCAGACTACTTTACGTGTCTTCCTATCAACATACTGGTGGCTCCTCTCAGCTGCTTTGGATTTACCTTTGTGACTAACTTAAGCATGCTGCCAGGACGTCTGTGGCTCCCTGTATGAACAGGTGGTGGATGTAGATGCTGCATTTTTCCTGGCAGCGTTCTCCACAGGCCGGCCCTGGGTTCTCAGCCTCACTGCTGAGCCTCAGATGCTACTCTGCTGTACATTTATGTTTCATTTATATAAGTGACATTTCTTTGTTTGCTATTTTTGTTGGTGCTGACAGTTTACCCAGTCTCGTCTTTTTATGTTTGTCCTTTTGCTTTAGCAGTAATTACTTCCTGACTTGTTCCCCCTTATGCATAAAGCCACTCTGATGAGCAAGGTCTTTACGTAAATGCAGTTGTTGCAGATCATTTTGTCCCTGTTTGCAGCAGCCACTTCGACCGAGATAAAAGCAAATGTAACATCCTGACAGTGAGTGAATTTGTTAAGACAATATTAAAAGTTCTAAGGCTGTATTTATAACCTTCTTGATTACAAAGTTCTAAGAATATTCTTATAAACATGATATTATTAAAAGGTTTCCCCTTAGAGTTTCAACTAGATCCTGCTAAAACGTTTCTCAAGCAAAGGAAAAAATGGTGGAAATACAGTGAGCTGGTAGACTTAATGGTAACACTTAATGACAGAGGGTTAAGAAATGTTGCTAATGAATCATGCAGTGTTCATGATTGTGGTCAAGATGTGCTCACATCTCCAACCAATGTCACAGCATAATAACCCTGGAAAACCAAGGTGATCACATTAAGATCCACAGCAACAGGAACAATGCAACAGTTTCATTAATGAGACTGATCTTAAGACTTGTGTGCCTCATGTAAGGAGGCTTGTTATTAACAAAATATCATTGACAGCAACAAGCTTCACCCAGTGATGAAAACAAATGCATAGTAATAGGGTCAACCACACCTCCTCACTAAGATAAATGTTTCTGTTACTGGGCCGATTTGGCCTACTGGTGAAGGCGCAGCGCCCCATACATAGAGGCCATTGTCCTCAAGCAGGGGGCCTGAATTTGATTCCAGCCTGCGGCCCCTTTCCCCCATGTCATCCCTGCTCTCTGTCCCGGTTACCTAATCAGTCCACTGTCCTATTGCTTCCAAGTAAAGGCATAGAAGCCCAAAAATATATAACTCGTTGCTCTAAGGACGTATGTCAATCCTCCTGAGCTAGGACTAAAATCTTTTAAGCTAAGTGAAGAGCTCTGAGAGGATTCTCAGAATGTTTGTGAGTACAGGAACTGTTGTCTCCACATTGCTTTATATAGTGAGTGAAAAGTGTTACTCAAAGTTGTAAATGAGTTTTCATCAATTAAATCAAAATGTTGATACATAATATTATATTTAGGTGCATTTTGACCTAGAGTCCCTGGGTCTTTAAGCCCCCAGAACTACTTTCCACAGAACTAAAAGGTTCCTGTGCCCCCATTGTTGTCTGCGTTTCCACCGCGGGCTGAAGTCCCAGGGAGATTGTGCAAATCAGGCGGGGTGACTATGGAGTAAAATAATTATATTAAAAAATAATATTTCTAATTCTTAATAAAAAACTCAACTAGTATGCATTCCCAGGAACTCCCTCTGTGTTTCAACAACTGTCTGAACTCCACAAACACTGTTACGTTCAACCGAAAGTCCCAGGACCTTTGAAAAGTACCCCCCAAGAAATGGCTTTTCAGGGGGGAGATTATCTACCCCTGAACTAAATTTAGACCCTGGTTCCTCCGGTCGAAATGCACGTAGTTCAGGGGGTAAAGTCCCTAGTTCCAGGGGTAAAGTTCCTGCGGTGGAAAAAACGCCTGTGATCATTTAAAGATCCACTAGCACTACAATCAAATACTGATACTTGTGTGTTTATTATATATTTTTCTAATTGGTGATAACATATGTTATCAGAGTCTCTGGCAGATTCCATTTAAACTCTTTTTCAGTGTTCTCCTTCCTTAACTTTTTTGGTAGAGACATTTGCAAAAGCTGTGTTTCCACCAACTTGTCTGGGTTAGGGTTAGCTATTACTCTTTACTATTACTGTAGCTCTGCTGTCAAGTTTTGTTTCTTTTTTCATTGTGTTCACAGGACAGTGTGATTCCATGTATGTCAGAGAGAGATCCAGTGATAGCCCTAAACTATATCTTATTGTCACTGGTAAATTAAAATGAATGAAAAAGGTGGTGATAACACATGACAGATTCTTTTCACGACCCTGTCAGTCAAAATGACAGTCTAATGCAACATCTCATCCTTTATTAAATCAAATATCCTGTTTTAAGATTTGACAAAGAGTTATATACTAATGTATTTTGAGCTATTGATAATATCTAGTGTACCCTTGCTTTGATGGTAACATAAGAATTTATGCCTGGAGTTCTACTAAGACATATATTGGATGTAATCTGACTCCTGTATTTCAAGCTGTGTGGATAAGTTTATAAATCACTCACTTAGCTAATGTGGATCTTTTTTGGAGAAAATGACTATGGCTCTGGAGGTGTTGGTGATTGCAGAATGAGAGTAAGCACATTTTTCATTGTTATCATTCAGACCGGTGCTGGCTGCTGAGGGTGCTATTCAGGAAATTATGACACCCGGCGACCTAAATAGGCTGTGCGTGCAGAAGATAAATGGCTAAATGCACTTAAATTCGCCCATTACATCTGTTAGCTCTCCTTCTTAGCTCCCTTCACTGTGGCAGGATAAATGGTTGTATAATTGAGCATGTGAAGAAAAGGTCAGTAAATAATTTTAAGCGCTCGGTTTCCATAGGTGACGGTGGCGCAGATATCAACAAACCATCCTGAGATTACTCATTTCAAAGAGCGTTTGCTTCGGTTTGAGCTGTATCACCTTTCCCATTGGTGACTGCATCCAAGAAGCTTTAAAGTTGCTACTTGAAAGAGGCTGGCTTGAACCACAGTATTGGACGGATGCATTTGGGAAACTAGAAAAGGCTGGCAGCTTGAAACACACCCACTGTCAGCACTCTTTAAACTCTTTATTCTGTTGCCTGTGGCGATTTTCAAATGATACTGCAAAGATTATGAAGGGCTCTTATTTGTGGTGCGATGATTTTTTGCAGTGATAGATAAATATTTGGATGCTGCATCAGCAGCCATCAACAACACTTATTACTGTAAACAGTTTTGGGATTTCTTGGCAAAACTCCCACCTTATGGTTCATTTTAGAGCTGGTTTGATGCTCCCAGTGCTATCTCAATCATATCACAACCTATATTTAGCATATTTCTGTACAAGACTGAACAGATGTGCCATTTTTAAAGGGATAGTTCCAATATTTGAGCTAAGTATGAGATACCTATCAATATTCAGTGTGTTACCAATAGTAACATACACTTGGAGCACCTCCTGTAATGGGAGGCTGCCTGGAGTACAGACCAAAGCTAAGCTATGCACCACTCCAAATATTTCAACTACCTAACAAAAGAGCTCCACCCCTCCTGAAAAATCTAAATCATTCATCTGTATGCTTTATTGTAGGCATCATATGTGTTTTATGAGCCAATACAAATAACTGATAATAACCTTCTCCTGATGGCTGATACCAACAATATATTTTTGAAACATTTTTGTGATTAAAATAATTAATCTATTCACAACTGAGGGTAAGAAAGGCTTAGATTTACTGCGCAAAGATGCATATATGTATTAGTGTTCTATGCCTACCAGCTCTGGCTGAATTCACTATTGTTAACTAACCAAAAACAATGAACAGTTCGAACTCTTGTCAGTTAATTTTTTGTTGCAATCAGGTTACGGACTTTGTTGTCAATAAGACTGTGAATGTGTGTAAAGATCACATCATACAGGGCAGGTACAGGGATACATCTGCTAAGTATAGTGATGACTCAGGATGCTGGATCTTTCTTCTAGCGCTGTGAACTTAGTGATTTTGTAAATTAACTGTTTTAGCTTTTTGGTTGTCTCCTGTATACGATCTGCAGTACGGCACTTTGTGTATGTGCTAATGCTAGCTGTGTTTACTGCTGCTTCATATTCCTTTCATTACATCTACACTGTGCTGACAATTTCTTTGTGTCTTAAACATGCGGCAACCTCCGGTCTAAAAATATGAGTCCAATGCGGAAGTGCTAAAAACTGCAGTTCATCGAGGATCCGCTTGAGGCTGGCTCCGGAAGTACCGGAAGTCACATACACATGAATGGGGAAAAGACGATCTTTACAGCAGAAATAAACATGTTTACAGCCTGGTACAAAAGATGAGTGTAGTCTGGATAGCTCATTTCTCGATCAGCTCACACTGTGAGGGGGGTGATTTTTTCTCTAATGCAGCAATTTTGAAGATATTGAGATTACGAGTCTTCCAATGAGAGGCACAGCTGACTGCGGGAACACTGTAGCTGCTGGCTAGGAGGCTCAAAGCCTGCCTCTTTACTTCACACTCGCTCGACAGCAGCACTATGACTGCCGCTGCCGATTGGCCTCAAAACAGCTCAACAGAAACAGATGGGTGATGATGCGGATCCTACGCCCGTATTTTATAGTCTATGGTCTTAAACATTCATTGTGTTAGAACTTGAGGACTTTTGCCCTCTTTTTTTGTACACTTGCAGAACATGCAATCATGGGCTCCTCCTCTGAAACAGGGAAAAACATCCACACCGAAACAGCAGTTGTCAGTTTTTATTATTAGTTGATTTTTATTATCTGAATAATTAATAATGATGACAAAATATTCCTTCTATCAGAAAAAAATGCATTGGACTGATGTACATCCTGCTCTACTTTGTTGATCATTTTCCCACCACTTCATCTTGCTGTCAGGCAGCCGTTACATTTGCTAAACTACAACTGCAGAAAGTTCAGAGTCCTACAGATCTTGACCAATGAGCTTTTTTTCTGATCTGACGCCTGTTTCAACAGTGGGACATCATTATTAAGTGCCTTTTAATAGTTGTACAACGTGACAGAGCTAAAACGAAACACCTCTATAATTTGACACGCTTACTTGGTTATTGTTAGGTGACTCATGTTGTCATGACTACAATAATTATCACTTGTAACCCCTGCCTGCAGTCCTTTTGACATTATAATTGGGGGGGGCATGTCCAGTTAGTCACAATTTCTGTAACTGCCTTCTTTTTTTAGTGCATTATACATCCATTTCTAACAGCACCACCATGAATGCATGAAATGTTTTATTATCTTCCTGTATAAAGTTTCTGAATATCCTCTGTGACACTTCTCCCCATTATTTAGTAACAAACAATGACAAATGGAGCATGTAGAACTGTCCAAATGTAGAGCTGCAGAGAGGATGACAGGTTTTGGGAGTATTTGGTGAGGCTTGTGAATTATTTTCCTGCAAACTAAACACCACTGAGCCATACTTTGCCAGTATCTTTTCAAACAAGGGACACATCACTCCACCTGTTTTCTTCAGAAGAAGAAACAGGAAGTATGTGGTTCATGTCAGCTTGTTTGCATTGAGTGCATCGGGGTCATGGGTCAAAAAAACGCCAGGAAAAAGCGTTTGGAAACAAACAATAGTCTCTTATTTTCAAAGTCCAAAAAATTATTGTTGACCCTATAACTCACCTCAGTCTCCTTTGTCTTCAGTGGTTGCGCCTCTAATACGTAAACTACTTCCTCCTTTGCCCCCAGGATATGACAGATCAGTGCCTTGCCATGCTGTTACTGCAATTTTTCTTGGGAGAACCAAATCAAAAAGAGAAAATACTATATAGATATTTTGTTGAAGAAACATAATCTCATACCTTCCCTCTGGTTGGTAAGGTTTGTATTACTTCAGTATGACAACACTGATTTGTTTTATTAATACTCATGATTCATCCATTAACTCGTCTTTTTCTAGGCTCAGAACATTATGGTACTCTGCTGTCCGGTATGAAAACAAACTACAAGCTCACCTTTAATGCCATTCCCTCTGGCCACTGGGAGAAGGAGGGAAAAAAAGTTTGCACGAAATCAAGTTTGATACAAATTAAATTTGCTCCCAAGGAGGAGACATTGAAACCTTTTCACAAGAATAAGCTGACAGTGATTTCATTTGTCTAAGTAGATAAATCATACATATTGAACTTGTCTCTCACGGCGTGTCACTGCCCAGACCTGATTTAATTTGCCACTTTCTAGTGGAGCAAGAAGCCATGCTTAAACCTAGAAACTCTGAAGGTTACACCGTTTCAGCATTTTAATTAGTTGTATGGTGCTTTTCCCATCTTTCAGCCAGATGAGTTACGACCAGCTGATCTTTTACATTTGGCTGGAGTTTTCCCTATAGGAGCCAATTTCTGCCAGTTAAAAAAACTGAAGTGAAATGAGAGAAGACAAGGCCTAGATGAAAGACACCTAAGTGATAATTCATAGTTATGAAAAAAAATTGTCAAAAATCTAAGATGAAAAAAAATCTGAAAGGAACTGGAAAAAACAGTCAAACTTAGAAGATAAAACATTGAAGTAGTGAGATAAAACAAAGTTTTGAAAAAATATCTTTATCATGTAAGTCATCAATTCAAATCAATCCTCGTTTTTTTTTCAGTACATTCATTGCACAGATTAAAATAATAAGCCATCTATGGAATCTGTAATCAGTGTGTACATCATAAAAGACACAACATAAAGACAGAATAGTCCCTGACCTGAGATGACTTATGGTATTTAAAAAAATCATAATCATGAGATAGTACTTGCTCTAATTTGGGATTTTTTATTTCACTTCCTCATAATCATGGATTTTAATCTCATATTTAGGATTTCATCATAAGGACTCAATATCTCATTATTTATGATTGTGCTCATAATTCAGATTTATATTTCAGAGTCTTTTCTAACTGTCTCTGAATTTTGACATTTAATCTCTAATTATGAATATCGGTCTCACAGTTAAGAGTTTTTATATCTGAAGTTGGACTTTGTCAACAATTCAACTTCGACTTACTTTCCCATATAAAGGACTTGCTTTTTCAAAGTTCTGACTTACTTCCTCATAATTTTGACTTTTTATCACTAAGTTATGACTGTCTTCCTGATAAAAATGACTACTAACTCATAATTTGTTTTTTTATCCCATAGTTTTAACTTTTTATACTTTTCCCATGTATCTCCTTAGTTTCACTTTTCGTCTCTTAATCATTGATTGTTATCTCTTTATTTTAACTTTTTTAACTCTTGATTTAAAGGTTAACCCACAATTAAGACCTTTTCATACTAGAATTATGACTCACTTTCTCATAATATTGACTCTTTAAAAAATAAAAAGAATCATGGCTTTTTATCTCATAGTTTTAACCTTTGAAGTCAATTACTAATTTACTTTTCAACTTTTTATATCGACTTATTTATCATATTTATGGCTTTTTATCTTAGTTTTTAAACTTTTAATCTCAGTACCTACCTTCTAGCATTTTTTTTTTATTGTAATTGTCCCCTAAAAATTTTGTTTCCTTACTTACAATATTTTTTTCATCGATCGTCTTTAGCATTGGCAGGTCTTTAGCCTTCTGTCTTTTTCTACTACTCACTATGAATGCATCCCATAAAACCAGTAGAGAGAATTCAAAAGGCGCCCTAGAAAAAGCTCCATAAATTGGGAGAGGTTGGAGGGTTCAAGTGCACCTGATGTGGGATCAATTGCACTGGAGTGCGGCACTAACACTCATGATGCTCTTTGCTGCGGGGTGGGGGCGGCGGTGCCATGTCTGACAAGAGGACAGAAGCAGTCACTGGAGAAAAAAAAAAAAGTGGTGATGAAAGACAAACCATTTGTGCCCACGACTGAATACTGAAAGCTATATTTTACGGCTGCTATTCTACCAAATTGCTTTTGTGCGTTGGGGTGGCTTTTTAAATAATGCAATCGGTTAAAAGCTCTGTATAAAGGCTGTGCCCGTATAGCGTGGGAAGCTGGAATGGAATTGAGTGCATTTTTAGGAAGGAGGGTTGTAATTTATGCACCATTGAAATATGACCACTTTTGTGTCTCTTTGGCACTTTGATTCAACAGGGTTCAACTTGTACACAATCTGTTTTAAGATGAGTTCAAGGCCCCTCTGGTCCAGTGTCTTTAATAACCATTCGAGTCTGGACTGTTTTGATAGGTGGGCTCAAGAGTATTATGATATAATGATGCCAACATGTGGCCTTTGGTTCATTTTGCCTTTTAATGAAAATTATTCAAATCCACACCACTTTTAGAACGCCATATCAATGGTGTTCTGTACAGTGTTAGCAATGATGCTAATCTCCCTCACCCTTGCGTTCTCCTCTGTTGTAATTAAAAGCTTTAAGTGGCTGTTGTTAGCATGGTTACAAATTCATCAGGGAGGCGTAAGTTGTTGACCCTCCCCACCACCACATCTGCTGCGTCTCATTGGCAAAACACACAGTTCACCCTTCGGACAATGGCTGACAAAATGATGGATCAGTTCTTCCATATTGGCTTGTTGATCTATAGTCGCCCCCTCCCGTCGCCCCTGCCGCCAGAGTGGATATTGGCATTTGCCACTCAAGCTGCTTCGCCCCCGAGTCCCATAACTGCTGATTAGTCAAATGAGTCCCGGCCTTTGGAATAATTAATGTTTAACACCGGGGTCTTTACTCTGAGGATGATCGAACTGCACCGGGGTCATGGAGATTGGACAGCGGGGGCTGGGCACACCAGTGTGGAGGGAGGCTACAGTCTGATCAGTGTTAATGTTAGCTCAGGTTAACCTTAGCGTGACTCTGAGTGACTGTGAGGTGGAGTTGAGGCAGAGATTTGCGGCTAATGTTAGGTCCAGAATTGAATTTATTTTTTATTCCGTGTTAGATGCTTGTTGGATCAAGCAGAATATTTATAGCAACAAGAAAAGAGAGGGAGTATCAGTGTCTGTTTGAATGACTCCAGTTTGTCACCAATATTTTTTGCCACAAGATGTTTTCTGTACATCTGTTCTAAAACTTTTGGTACCCTCGCTGCATTGTGCTTGGGATTATAATAATGGACTGTTTGGTCCAGACTTTAATATAGCAACAAATAAGAGGGATTTAACTTTTGGGACAACAGTATGGCTGCTTAGATACATTCGTAGTCTTTTCATTTAACATATTCATAGATTATATTAACCCTTCGTCATTCCTCTATAGTGTCATTGACTTTCAAACTTGCATTTATACCATTAAGTGGACTATGAGTACCTTATATTGCCAAACCTTTGCTAAGACCTGTTCTTTTTACTGGAGCAGTGGACATTGTTTCCATAACCATAGGGCCTAATGGAATGGTAATAATTACAGGTATTAGTCAGATCCTTGTGGGTTACAAGAAAGACACAGTTATGGCTTAAAATAACTGAGGATTATGACTGCATAACACTTAAAAATTCCATCCACTTATCCTTTTGGGGGTCACTTTGAGGCTGGAGCCAATCACAGCTTTCATTGAGCGAGATGTGATGGACTGGTTGCCAGTTTATTTTAGGATTTAAAACAATACAATAACCGTCATATTTTTTCTCCATTAAGCAACAATTGTTTAAGCAGGTGAACATAATCAGGAATGTATCGACTCTTAATGGTCCATAAACTCCTGATAATGGACACCTTATCCTCTATTATCCCTTACAATTACAAAATGGATTGGCACAAAGGTTTAGTTCAAATTCTCTAGCAGGAAAAAGCCTAGTAAAGTTGGTGATCCCATCACTAATCCACTAATGCCACAAAGACATTTAGATTTGAGGTTCAGACTGAAGACTCCAGTTGTTGGACAGATCGCCCAGCAATCCAGTACTGGCGATGATAGTTTTTGATAACATGGTGAGTCTTTGTCTGCGGACCTAGAAACTATCAGCAGATACAAATTTAAATTTGTTCAATGGCTTTGTCTATGTACTAATTAATTGTCTTGCTTTGTTAACAGCACTTATAGTAAAGTGGAATACAAGGTGCCAGTATGCCCCTTGTCTCTTCATGGCTTGTGTATTATGCGACCAGTATCAGTAAATCATACCTTTTAGATTCTAAAATTTAACCATGATTAAAAAGATTATTGATAAAAGATTTCTGCTCCGGTTTGTGTCCTCTTTGTTGCCCTTTTGGAGCCAGGCCAACATGTTGACCTCTTCTTTTTACTCAGATTTTCCTTGTTTTTAAAGCTGTAGAGACTTGTAAAACTTGGGTTAATTTGAGTTAACCTAAAATCAGTGTCATGCTACTCCTGCAAAAGGATGCAAGCACCATGGATAATGAATTTTAGGTGCTATTATGAATCATTAAGAGAAAGTGTAATATGAGAGGGACAGGAAAGGGAACTTGCGGCTGTTGAGAAGTCTGAGTACTGTACCACTAAGAGCACCATGTCTTGTGCTGAAGCCACTGTTATGAATGTTTGAAGTAGATCTCATTTGATGCATTTCAAAACTTAGATGAATTGCAACGGTGATGTTAACAGTAGCAGACTATGTGTTAGTTTATACTATTTGGAGGGAAATCATCACATTCAGGTGCGTCAACTTGTGCAATAAGAGGCTAATGTGAAGACAGCTTTCACTATTTTTGGACAAAACTATGTTTTGCTAACCCAAAGAACATCCCAGAGCTGAATCAGTAATTATTGCTTGAAGAATTTTTCTCTAATACCATGTTTAACTTATCAGAGCAGGCTGATTCTGTACACATCTTTTACCCTAGTAACTTCAGAGTGAACCCGTCCTTTCAACGCATTAATGATGATGACTCACATCTCTATTTTTAAGGACTCTGAAGAGAACAAATAATTAAATGTATCTGAACATGATACAAAAAAAGCAGCCAACTTTCTACTCAACCCTGCTTATAATGTAAACCGCATCTAAAAGCCTCTTGGAATGACTTGCAGGCATGTTTAAATTGGATGTACTATTTTTCATTTTAAAGTAATGAAATATTTAAGAGGCAGACAGAGGTTTGTGCGACATGCTTGACCTTCAGAGCTGAAAGTCTGCTCTGTTATTACAGTATTTATATGGCTGTCCCCACCCATGCAGGCACGGATATAAAAATATTTAATCACTCAATTAACTGTGGTGGAATATAACCCCTGTAAGACACAGGTGAGGGAATAGGGCACATGTGATGAAATTAAACAACAGGGTAAAAGGGAATATTCTCTTTGTGCTTTAATTTCATATCATGGAGTTAATTTGAGAAGAAGGTTTCAGTTCCACATTGAGATGACACATCTGAAGGACATTGATGGAGGAATAATGGTGGACTCAGTTGATGGATGGATAATATAATAGCATTTTTTTTATAGAGGACTTTTCAAAATCTACATTAATAAATTATTTACGAGGCAGAAAAATAAGACGGATACGTTTAAACCAGCCAACTTGGTGCATAAAGCCAATGTCATACAGAATGGAAACCTAAAACAAGACACTGTAAACGAGATTTCAGATTAAGTGAAAGCAGTAAAGAGGTGACTAGCTGACCTAATTTTCCCAGGTGGATCATTCCAGTGGATTCCTAGACAGCCAACAGTGCTGTATTGTTGTCAGGGACATGTCCAGAGGGGTGACCAGGAATAGCATGCCCAGAAGTCACATACACAAATTTAAAAAGACAGTCTTCACAGCAGAAATAAACATGGTTACAACCTGATACAAAAGAGGAGTGTAGTCTGGATAGCTCATTTCTTGATCAGCTCACACTGTGAGGAGGGTGAATTTTTTTCTAACACAGCAATTTTGAAGATATTGAGATTACAAGTCTTCCAATGAGAGGCACAGCTGACTGCAGGAACACTGTAGCTGTTGGCTAGGAGGCTCAAAGCCCGCCTCTTTACGTCACACTGGCTCGCAAGCAGCAATATGACTGCTGCCAACGATTGGCCTCAAAACAGCGCTTCAGAAACAGATGGGTGACATCATGGATACTACGTCCATATTTTATACTGTCTATGGGCTTGGTACTTTTTCATGCTACCGAACGATAAAACAATGGTGGTTGTATCACTTTAAAGGATTTTGCAAGCTACTCATTAAAACTAAATGATTTGTCCAACATGAGTTTAGAATTTGAATTGCGTGTTTAGAGTTTAAGAGAGATGTTGGATTACAAAGCGGATATCATTTGATAAGAAAAAGAATCGTTCTGATAATTGATGAACAGTCGACTATCAAAATAGTCGATAGTTGTAGCCCTAGTTTCCATGAGTAAAAATAATCCCTTTGCACTTTAAGCTTATTCTTTCATGAGCTGTGCCACCAAGATTCACCTGTCATGTTATTGATTTATAGGCGAAGTGAACATTCCTATTCCAGGTGGAGGCTCTAATGTATCCAGATTCACTTCATCATCGATTGTTCCTCTTTTAACAGTGGCAAAAGCGTTCAAAGGAGTGTGGAGAAAGGGATTACCATCAGCAGGTTGGAATAAAACTTTTATGCGAGCAGTTTGGCCTTTCCTTAATGCTCCAAGCTACTTTAAAAGTAAAATTCTGAATTTAAATTTCACATCGCTTCACTAAGCAGTCTCACACTGCCCAGTCCAGTGGGTATGAGCCTGACTGAGAAGTCACAGAGATCGAGGATATTTTCTGATGAAATGGTGTACATGTTTTTATTCTACAGTCAATGTGGTATGCTAGAATAACAGGGAATAAAAGTATACTACATTCTGGATGACTGAATTTTGTATGTATAGCTTTATAACAAAATGGTCATCTTCCTGTGATTTATTATAACAAGGCTTGAGTGAAATTTGCACATGAATACAGTCACAAAAAGCCTAATTAGAGTTGATTACTCATCTTCATGAATTAAACAGCACATTCCGTGAGGCAGCGTCACTGTTTCTCTTTCTATAACATTTAAAGATGTGAGCTCTGAGCCTAGAAGTACATTTTAATTGTTATCCCAAGTTTTATGTGACAAAACACACATCAAGCAATGATAATGGAGACAAAGGCAAAAGACATAAAAAACTTTAATTGTACCCAGCAGTTTTTTTTTTTATTGGAAGCCATTAGAATCAAAGCTCTGACATAAGTCGCCTCTTTCTCTCGGAAAGTGAAGTTTTTCTCTGTCTTCTGCAGACTTTGATTAATCATCCCCTGAGGAGTTTGAAGGTCCATTCATAAAAAGGAGGCTCCGTTCCACAGACTTTATGGGAGAGATTAATCATGTTTTGATTTGTTGAAAGACTGCTGACTTGAAGTTGTCATAGAAAACCATTGGATCCTATGTTTTTTTATTTCACAGTTTTTTCAGACTGCAAGTGAAAAATCTTTAGTCAATTTACAATCTCAATGAAGAAAACGTAACACATCAGAAATTTAAGTTGTGTCAGAAGACATGTGTAGAGTTACATGTCCATCATACCTGACGATTTAAAAGTAACATAGCAGATGCTGATGATTGTATCCCCATCAGTGTGTCTCATCCATACAAGCTGAAGTCACCATAATCAGTTTCCCTGTGGAAGTTTTCAATCAGTATATTGCATGGATAATTGTAGTTACATAAGATATAAAGTGTAGTGTTGGGGTCTTGCTCACCCTGTTGGGATTCTAAATTGCATAAACACCCAGACAGCAGAAATCTAGGCTAACTGATTGGCAGCCCACAGGCCAAATCCAGCTCACAGGTGACGGCTGTGGGCCCTGAACCCACACGTATACATGGATCCAGTATGAAGAAATAATTCAGCAGCACCAACATGGTGCAGGAAAGTAGCTTGCATGTAAGCCATCTTACTTCATACCCATCTTTGTCGAGGGTTGCACATAAGTAGTACCGATCAGAAGGGAGGTCCCATAAGTAGTTGTATTGATATCAGTCTGACCGTGCTAGCTTTCAAAAATGTTTACAACCAGCACCAGTTGCCTTATTTGTAACAAGTTTGTTTCAGTAATTCCATATTGAAATGTTTGGAGGCATAACTTGAAAAAACACCTCACCAGCTTTCCTTATCACAGGAGACGGGGCGACAGTACAGAGTTAATCTGAAGCTAACAGACATAGATGTACAACCCTGATGTGGTCCTGCACAGCCCAACAGAGGGTCACAGAAGTTTCCCGGCGTGCATCATGGATAATGGACAAGATGATGTGTTCATTCACAGACTCCGAAGTAGTGAGAGAATGAGTGCTGGCTCTTGTGGATGAAGTGTAAGATGATGCCAAAATTGAAGTTATTGTGGCAGCTGCTGTTAAAAGTGTTCCTGTTTGACACTTCAACTAATCACAGGGTTCAAATTCTGGCTACAGATGGGCAGATTTTTTTTGCCAAATGTAGGCCCTTTGCCACTACACAGTTCCAGCCCTACTCTACTCGACTCGATTCGACTCGGCTCGACTCGACTTGACTCTACTCGGTTTGGGCACCTTTTCCACCAGCCCAAGTACCAACTCACGGTGGGCGGGGTCGTCGTAACACAGCTGTGCGAAACTGGGTTCATGTCATTTTGAACGCGACACAAACACAACAATCACAAACCATGGAGGCAATGGTGTACTTGCTAACCCTAACCTTGTCAACGGACCACGGAGAAACTTTGCGTGCAGACATTGTACAGTACTGATGTCGTTTTTTAAAAATGGCGGGTTTGATTCCTGTGTTGGGCGTCGCGCTCATGACTCTTCGTTGATGACATTCTCTGACCAATCAGTGGCCAGCAGTCCATTGACGTCACCTTATAGTATTGGCTCAGCTCGCTTGGAACCAGATCAGAACAGGTACGAAAAACTGGTATCTGACACAAGGTACCGCGCCTGTGGAAAAGCAACACAAACTGAGTAGAGTCGAGTCAAGTCAAGCAGAGTAGAGCTAAGACGGGCCGGTGGAAAAGGGCCATATGTGACCAAAGGTGTATTATTTCAAAAGTGAAATAATAATAATTGTTTTTTCCTACTTCATCCATGTGAATACTTGTAGTTGCCTTCAGCAAAAGCAAAAGAAACAATAGTCTTCAAATCTGGCCCTGTTGAAAGTGTAATTAAATAGTCCTGCTATACATGACCCCACTTACTACCCAGCTTATAATTAAAAACATAAACAGGCTGACACAGAATATTGATTTATAGATGATTTCATTGATTTTAAAATGTATTATGCATACAGTTGAAAAAAGGTCCTTCCTATTCCACCGTCTGTCATGCTTCCATGGTACTTATTTGTCATAGTTCACTTAAAACTGCACATTTCTACAGACAGATGTATCAACACTAGGCCCAACAGCTAAGACAGAAAAAACTAGACACTCTATCGTGTCATAATGCAAATAACACATGCGTTAAGGAACAACAAGCTCCCAGTCGTTTCATTTCTTATAAGTCTTTAAGGGCTTTTTAACACCCTCATTAGCTTACGTTAGCTTCACTATAGATTCCTGAGAGATCATCCAATCAGAGCACTGCAGTATCTCTCAGTGTGAACACATTATCCCTCCTCTGTAACATGTAACCCTGGGCTCTGGACTGGATGTCTGAAATGACATTCCATGTGCATGTGTTAGGCCATGAAGCGTGAAATCCCAAGGAGATCCCATGACAGAGGGATGATGAGGAATAGATTAACACTGTCACTGCTAGCATCTCAGCGGACGTTAGCACATATGAGACTTAAAGGGTTATCAGGACATAAAGCCTGCTGCTTGCATATTGATGGACTTCCTGAGATGTTGATGTACGTCTTCACCTTGTCGGGAACAATGACACGCGACTGTCACGCTGACCTTCTTGTTCAAAGAGTTATAGTACTTTGAAAATAATGAAGTTAGCTAGAAGCGAACCAGGGAAAGAATTTATGCATACAGTATCCTCGCTGGTACATTTGGAAGGCAGTCTTCTCTGAGCCAATTTGTTTGGAAGGACTAATGCCAGACAGCTGCGCAATTACACCTCAGCACAAAGCTAAGCCAATCTACTATAGTCAGTAATGGCTGCATTGATATGCCTGTGTCTGTCTGAACAGTACCCACACACTGAATTGTCAACATAATGTCACACTCACATCTCAGGTTGAGCGCTAGAGCCGCATCCCCCCCCCTCTCCAGCGCTTGTTACTTGATAATGAAAGCAAGATGATGGCAGCGAAATGCACCCATATTAATCTCTCAGCATTTTCTACCATGACAGCACAATTTTCGGTGCCTTCCTCGAACGATCAGCCGCCTCTGAGTGTGTATATGTGTCTCGGAGCAGATGCAGACTACGCTCACTTTGCCTAGATCCAATTTGGATATAATGTTTAAGGTCTGCATTGTAGAAATGAGGGAGGGGAGAGGTTTTTCTGTGAAATAAACTTTGAAAAACACTTGCAATTTCTGGATTTATCTTATAGAACTTCTAGTGCAGAAGTTTTCCACCGTAGCTGTAGTTTCATCAATGCGCTTTCAATACATTTCACATTTTAGAGGATACAAACACATACCAGTAGGGAATTTGAGGCTGGCTGATTGAGGATTAAAAATACCAAGCCATTTCCCGCTCTGTTCTGATTGCTTGCAGCTTCATTATTTGCTTCCACAAAATTGAACGCAGTCCAAAATACTTCTCCGCTCTTGCTGCAATGTTCCTCTCCCTCTCTTTCCCTTTTAGATTGCTGAGTTTTTTAGCAGATTGAATTCATATGGGCTTGATGGGTATTTTTCAGCACTGTAAACAAAATGAGCACACGCCTCTGATTTTCCTTCTACATAGAATACCCAACATCATTTCCTGGGTGGAAAGCAAGTTCAATGATAGTTTCATGTTATAAGTCTAGTTCAACACACCTTGAAAAAGCACCAACATTTTTGAAACAGCAGAAACACTATGAAAGGTATTTCAGGTGTTAGCCTGTGTGCAAAATTCGGCAATAGAATTGGCTTCTTACTCTAGTCATTTTGACAAGTACGCAAGCTTTAGCACTAAATTGAAACTGTTACCTGCTTTAAAATGTTAGGTTGTTGCATCAAAATAATCCAACAGTGGCCTCTAGTTGTACAGAACTCCAACAAGGTCATAGTTTAAAGAGTGACCCTTGATATGAAAATATGAAGCCCATGCGGAAGTGTTATAAACTGCAATTCATCAAGAATCCGCTTGAGGCTGACTGCATAAACACCGGAAACCACATACACACCAATTCAAAAAAAGACAATCTTTGCAGTATTAATAAACATGTTTACAGGCTGGTTCAAAAAATGGCTTGGCTCTACTTAGCTAATTTCTCTATCGGCACACACTGTACGGGGGGTGGATTTTTTTCAAACGCAACAGTTCAGAAGATATTAAGATTGCGAGTTTTTGCCCTAATAAGGACATGAGTGACTTGACTCCCAGACGGTAACACATAGCTGTTGGCTAGGAGGCTCAAACTCCACCTCTTTACATCACACTCTGCCTTAGTTGAGTTCCACATTTCCAATATGGCTGCAGCTGCCGATTGGCTTGAAAACAGCGCTCAGAAACAGATGGGTGACGTCACGGATACTACGTCCATATTGTATACAGTCTATGGTTCAAATACAGGAAATGTCCTTTGGAATGCATCATAGTTTGGTTTTCATTATAATATCAAAATTGAAGATGTGCATTCTTAGATGACTGAACGATTACACTGCATCACTCTCGCTAGATGGCACAAGAATTGCTGGCTGGTTAAACGGTTCGTTAATATTTTAATTGTTGAATTTCTACATCCAGGGATGTAGAACCAGCTGTAGCGCAAGACTACTGCCATAATGCTATAGTGATCTACTACACAGATGTAATCAAGCACAGATGACAGATGTTATCACGTAGAGTGGCGTGCTTTGAGAGGATTTTGATCTAGAAAATGGAGATGAAGTTGTTTGTAGGTTGTTTCTTGTTAAACTGGGATATAACCACTCCACTGGAGCAATGTGTAACCAGTAAAGGCATGAGGACGTTAACTTGCAACGAGGACTGAAGGCTGGTGGTGCTAGCTCTTAACTGATATATGAAGATAGTGTTGAATGTGTTCTTACACTCACATCTTGAGCCTGTGGAAGTTGTACAAGTCTGCGTGTGCAGAAATAAAAGGTTGGCTTCCACACTCTGTTACAACAACATGGATGATGAGTATGTGTGTTATTTCTGCGTGAAATATGTATGATAAACAAGTCCTTTAAGACAATATTTAACATGTTTGTCTTTGTTTACTCCAAAACCAAAACAAGGAGCTGAAAGATACTATATAGCTAAAGAATTAAGAGATTCACAGATTCAGGTGATACTTATCTGTGACAAAAGTCGGAACTTCAACTTAACATAGTATTTTTTTCCCCACTGACAATGTGAAAAAATATCGAACAGTGCAGCCTCAAGGATTGAAGTCCAGATTAATCTTGTTTGCTTTCTTCTTTCAGGATATTTGGTAAATGGTAAATGGACATGTACTTATGTAGCGCTTTTCTAGTCTTTCTGACCACTCAAAGCTCTTTTACACTACTCGTCACATTCACCTTCTTACCCATTCACTCACTGATGGTAGATGCTGCTATAGTAAGGGACCATCAGAGTTAGCAACTTCTCCTCGAGGGCGTGTTATTTACAGCATTGAAGCTTCCCATATCTGAAGTCTTGCATATTTAAACTACAGTCCAACACATAACACCACTATAGTGGCTTGTGAGCTACAGTAGGTGTCTGGCAAGCTTACAAAGAAGTCTGCAGTCCCTGTTGGAGGTAGTTTGCAGACATGTTGCTGCTACTTCCACATATGCTAACTTGCTAAGGGACCATTTCTCTTCCAATTGTTGACTTTGTGGCTAATGGTGATTGCAAGTGAATGCAGAACTTTTAATGCAAGCAAAACTAAAAAGCATCCTTTTAACTGAATTCAACTGATGATATGATGGCGCATAGGAGATTTAGTTTTAGGAATCCAACATTTTCCAATACAATACATACTGTACATATTGTGTAGGAAGGAAAATTAGTCATATACAGCAGGGGTTCCCAAAGTGTGGGTCGGGACCCTCAGGGGGGTCGCGAGACACAAATGGGGGGTCATGACATGTCTTCAAGAACGTTTTGTTTTTTTAGGTTATCTCAAAATAATACAATTTCCTCATTATAGTAAAACATATTGACAAAAAGTAATAGCTAAATTTGAAATAAAACCTTGAAAATAGGAAACGTGATGAGTTTTCTGCCTTTCTTTGTTGCCAGATGACTCCTTAGCTTAGGGTTAGTGAACAATTAATTATCAAAAGCATCAGTAGCAGTAGATTCATTCATAAAGGCACAGGAAACACCCAAATGCTCATATAGGTAGGCAAATTTTCTGCAATTTTCTTACGGGCTGAAAAGTTTGGGAACCCCTGATATACAGGTTGTAGTTTTACCTTCTCTTGAGATTCCCAATAAGTTGTCAGCAGGTATATTTCTTAAAATATTCAGCCTTGCTCCTTTGCTCGACATTCATTTCTACAAAATGAAAACAGAGGCCTTATATACAAAGCTGACCTCTCTCTATAACATCAAAAACAGAGCAACAGGCTAAGGAGGCACTTTACACCATTGTCAGTTCAGAGTGACAGGGATGCAGCTTGTGGAGTAATAGTGGTCCATGGTGTCTCCTTGAAAGACGACACATAAGTAGCGGCAGTGGAATTATAAAGCTCTTTCTCTTCTCTTCTTCTGTCTCTTACCTTCAAGATTTCAAAGAATCAATAGGAACAAGGCATTTGGTTTAACAGCTTCTCAAATGATGTTGCACATAAACACACGCAACTCGGTTCTGTGATTGGCTCTCTGTCTTCCTCACAGGCGAAGAAAAAAGGGACAAGACGGCAGATATAAGAGGGAGGCAGAGGGAGAAACAACAATAAAACTGTGCCGTGGTTCTGACTTTGGTGATATTCCCCATAAAGGCTGTCTTCCTGTCTTTGTTATCTCCTCTTCCTCACACTCTTACTTTCACTTTCTCTCCCCCACTCACACCCTATTTCCTCAGACCATTTTCTGACGGGAAACATTACCGCCATTACAGATCACTAGATATTGTTCGCTGGATGTCAAAAGAATCAGATTGATCACATGGCACGGCGGAAGTGTTGCACTGAGGCAGAGGGGACAGTCAAATGGGAGAAAATAATAGGGTGCTTGCAAGGCCTGACAGATAACTTGGGAGAAGCCATACAATAGTCGAGCAACATAGCTGAGCTGCACAATGGAACAAGCAAGAAAATGGCTTTTGCATTTCAGCCGTCCTCTCATTTCAGCTGACATCCCAGATAGCATATGTCGCGCTGCAGAGAAATATCTATGCAAGGATGTGGTGAATCACAGCTGCAAACAGGCAGCAAACTCCTCTTACGGCCCCACCTGCAAAATAAGCAGATATAAGACAAACATTGATGGTTCTTTCTGCTTGCTTCCAATACAAGACAATTTCCTGATTTATGCTCAATTAGCTTTTAATTAGAAATCAATCTCATTTGAATAAAAACATCGATCCTCATTCAAAATAGGCAATTTATC
The DNA here is from genome assembly GCF_009762535.1 of Notolabrus celidotus. NCBI lineage: Eukaryota > Metazoa > Chordata > Actinopteri > Labriformes > Labridae > Notolabrus > Notolabrus celidotus. The sequence goes on along the minus strand of NC_048294.1, from coordinate 13,540,684 downwards.
TGCAATTACAAAATCCATTAAGGCATAATTAGACTTTCACACTAAAAATCACATCAATAAAAAGACAGAACATTTCTCAGGATGTTTTTTTTCTCAATGCAGAGTCGTGATGTGGTAGAATCGAAGCAAACATGACTTGTCAGTTAATTGTTCGCTCGATTTACAGACAGTAAATCAGCAGCAATGTCAATAATTAATCATTGAGGTTATTTTTAGGGATGGAGATAATTAGGTCTGACACTTTCGTCTAACAGGTAAATAATGTAGGCCAAGAAAGATGTTCAAATATTTTCTCAACCGCCAGGCAGAGCGAGATTCCCTCAGAGAGTATTCAACATTAGGGCTGCTTGATCATGGCATAATCATGATTATTTGGAGGGATATTGAGATCATGATTTTTAAATGCAAATACTAATTGATTTGACAATAGCAGCATCACATGTACTGAACTTGAGCACTCTTTTAGAGGTGCAGTGTTTAGAGATGTCAATATTTAGCTATGTATACCGTTCAAATTCTAGATCGAAACAATCCATTTATCACCCCTCAAGTCAGTGAAGGGACGGTGGCCTTGGAGGACAAGAAGTTCCTATAATGCATGATAAGTAGGGTCCTCCATTGTCAAGATTTTACAATCAAAAACTTTTTTTTTTGCGTACAATAACCATTCTCTTCTTTGTAGTCTTGGTCCACATCTTGCATTTTGCGCAGCCACACACTGAATACAAAAACATGTATGTTGCTAGTTTGTCCATTGTAGATGTAAAAGGCTCTTTCCAAGTCAACCATGCCAAATTGAATTCTATATTTAAGTGATTTTGGGCTAATTTAAACATACTTACGAGTATTACATTTCATTTCTGCCAGGTCTCTGCTGCTAAATATGGCTTATTATTACCCCCTGCACATTTAACACTTAGATATTCTGAACACTTTAAAGAAGTACAATAGCACTGACAGGTACCATTTACTGCATTAATACTGCACTTTAGGAACCTACTAAACTAAATGCTATAGACCTGCAACTTGTTTGAGGGATTATATTTCTCATCTGGTTTGGGACTAGCTTTGAATCCCCCCAGGAGGAGCTGGAGAACATTGCTAGGTAAAGAGACATCTAGATCAACTTGTTAGCCTGCTGTCCCAGTGATCCAGTCCTGTTTGGGTATTAGACATTAGACTGATGGATGCCAACTTTTCCTTGTTGCTCCAGTGTTTCGTCAAAAATTGAATCCATCTAATACTTAAAGCTAGGGTTGGTCATCACAGAAAACTAGCATCAATTTAAATGTAGCATTTTCTCAATACTCTAGAAGTAATGTGACAGTTGTTTTAGCAAATGATTAATCGAGAGAGTTATAATTTCAATCATCAATAGTGAAAATATTTTTTCGCCTCAGGCCTAGATGTCACATTTATTCCACTATGGATTATGTTCTGAAGTCGAACATTCAAGATGATTTACAACATGATCAGTGGTGAGGACAATATCGCATATACAGTTGCCAAACCAAGCAGAAAACTAAAGAAAACAAATCTTTGATGGTGGAGCTTAATGATCATTGATTTCCATTCAAAGCCAGATGGTAAAACGAATGAACAGATTGTGAAATGCTTCATCTGGTGAGCACAGTCAATTCAGCGCTGCGTATGAAATTGATCACACTGTACGTTCTGTCTTCTCCATGCCTCAGCCATCACACCCTGTTTGTAAAGCTCCTCGTGTCGTGCATTTGTAGCAGCAGCAGCATGTCCTGCAGTAAAACCCACAGGTTCTTCTTGTCCTTGCGTGTGGGCGTTGGCGTTTACCCCCCTCCCTTCTGTCATAAAAAAAACATACTGCAAGCGCTGTTTAACCTTGAGCTGCTGCTACTCAGGCACATATCACCTTTGCAGCCCCCTTGGCTACTGATATAAATCAAAATGTTCGCCAGCCTTTAAGGATGAATCAGCAGTTTTGGGGGGGATTGATTGAATTTTATCTTGATTTCATAAAACATTTAGACAAACCAATTAAAGAGGTGGCTGAGTGCAGCCACCAGCACTTAATCCATCATGCTGTCAGGGGGATAAAATCAGATTGACACTAATGTAGTCGATATGTTGGTGTATTTGCAATCTGGTACAATAAAGTGGAAGTTAATTAGAGTAACCCGAGGAAAGAGTCGTGATTGGTATGAAAACGGCTGAACTTTGACAACGAGCGGGGATTATTTCCAAGCGTGAGGTGTTAAATTTGAACCACGTTGGTTAATCACGCACAACTTCCACGTCCCCTTTGACTCTGCTCATTTACTTTCCAATGAATTCCAGCCCACAATGCAGCAAAGCCAGTGCAGGCCAACGCTGTTATACTGCAGTGCGGTCCAAATATTATAATAAGATGGATGGCTACTGCACATTTTCCTGGAGGACTGGCCTTTCTTGGTCTTGTCCACCAACAGCAGGTGAAATACAGCACGGCCATTACCATGCAGAGGTTCTCCCCGGAGTTAACGGCATACTCCCACAGAGTCCTCCTCCCTTTGTTTTAAGGCAGGCTCCGTAATTACTAGCTGTCCCATTCAGGTTGTAAATGGCCCTTTATTGCCATTCTGTAATCAGAATAAATCCTCAAGCCTATTCACTGGCCTGATGCCCCTCCATTGATTTACAAATGACCTATGTATTATTAATCCCATGTTTTCCCCCCTTTTTACCTCATTATAAGCCCTATCTGTGCGTAAAGGGCACCTCGCTTCAACGTTATCACATATAAAGCTGTTTTCCCAGAATATTCTCTGAGGTTTGTTCTCCGATATGACGCTGTGTTGTGTTGATAACAAAGAAAAAGTGAACAGAGTACGGTGATATCAACCTGTTCTCCTAGAGTTAATATGGAGCATATCGCTTTTATCTGCTCCTTTTGTGCATTTTCTCCTTTTTCTTTAATCTTTGCCTTTGTAGAAAAGACAAAAGTTCACAGTGACATGAAAAAAATGAAAAAATGTTCTTTAGGCAGGAAATTAAAGTTTATATCCGTGTGTACTGGTGCCAGGGAGTTTTTTCAGAGAACACAAACAAACGAAAAACAGACTTCAGCTGCTGTGATGAATGAGATCGGCCTAAACGCTTGATGTGCTGTTATCTTCTAAGATATATGTTTCTGACTAGACCTTTTGATAACACAATACATCTTAATGCCAACAACATCAGCAGTATAAATCAAACTTTTACTGAGCAAACTGTAAAAAAAAACAAAAACTCTGGAAGTATGGTTTGAAAGAGAAAAATGCAAACATGATATTAATATTCAAGAGAATGACAAGCATCTACAAAAAACTGAGTGAAACTATTCTTCATAGTTGTTGAAAAATCCTGTTGAAAATCAGCACATTTAGCTGTTTCAACCATTTCCCAGGACTCAGTGGGCACAGCCAATCACATGCTGATTGACATCTTCCTGGCTCTGCAAACAACAATTGCCCAATGTGACAATAGATAAAGTGCCGTACTAAACAATGAGAGTTGTCTGAGTCAGAATCAGAGGAGGAAGCTCAGAGCTACCATTTGAAAACTGTTCATTTTATTTGGTCATTAAATGGTGAGTTTTTAACATTGGCGGTATATAAATATGGACAACACACCTACATTTCCCCCCATTGTAAGTCCAAATACAGACATGATGGTGATCTAATTTGAGGCCAAGGCATGCGCAGAAGTGATTTGGCTGGTTTGAGCAGCGGGGTTTGACGTCATGCCTCTTCCACTCATCAATGCACGCATTTAACTTCCGCCAAGTTCCTCAGGTGGGCTCAGTCTACAGTGGAACTAATTATTTTGTAGATTTGAAGAGGACACTCAGGTTTATGGAAAGTGTTTGTTACCTTTTCTCTCACCATTCTCTCTCTACTCTACTCATCTGCACTTATGAGAGCTGAGCTAACAGAGCTGTCAACTATGGTGTCACATCTCCTCTCTGTAGCATCAAATAACTAATGAAAACTAAATATCTTAGAAAAGTTAACACTTGGACATGAATCAGCCTGATAAGAACTAATCATCATGACAGGAACCAATTTTTGAGAAAATACAATTTAACATGTACCCTTATTTTCTAGTTTGACCCATGTTCCATCTGTTTACATGACAGGGGTGGGCTTTGTGGCCTATACACCAGACAATTACCAGGGGAGCTCAAATGGCTTTACTTTGGCAAGCCCATTTTGTTATACAGTCTATGGTTTCAAAACGCTTTCCTCACCATAACTTGCAGTAGGGTTACAGATCTCAGCATCAAAGATCTGAGTGTACTGGTTGGTGGCACTCAAGATCTGTAACAATGATTACAAACTGATCAATCGCCCAGATTCAAAGTCTAGCTGTGATTTTCCTGCAAACTATGCTCAGCGTCTTCAATCTTGTGAGACTCAGATGTTGACACTTTTCCCTCAAACAATGTGATTTAACATCACATTAGAGTGTCGCATGACGAGGGGCACGGCTTGAATCAAGATTGATTCATGCAGAAGGCTCAGACGAATTTATAAGAACACACAAATAACAATAAATGATTGTATCATGTAAACACATAAACAGTACACAGCTTTCAACACAGGAGTCTCCTGATGGTATCCCAGTGCCATCTAAGATCAAAGTATTTTAGGCAACTAGCTGCTCTCTCCATTTTAATTAAGTCTAGGTAATCCACCAGCCATTAGTCCTTCATGAAGCACTCTGGGTTTCGACAAGAAGTATCAGTCTTAACTGGGCCCACAGGTGTGTGATGACAAGGTTAGTTTTATTCTGGGGCATACTGCACAAGATGCAAACAGTAGGAGATAAAGAAAGAACAGTAACTAACATTTCATTCATGATGGTATGTACTTTGACCATAAAGACTCGACAGCAGGAGAATCCCATAACAAATGAAGTGATGAGCCACGACAGCCACAGTTATAAGAGTAATCTTAAGGTCACGCTCCCATGCCTCTTGAGAAGTGCTCACCTAATGAGCATCAAAAGCTATATCCATATGAATGCGTTGCTAAATGTTGGCGCTAAGAGGCGGCGCTTGTCAACAGGAAAGGCTGGCAACCGCTTGAGGACTCAGGCCAGTAGAGGGCCCCATTGATCAAAATGTGCAGATTTTGCAGTGACAGTAGGAAGCCTCCCTAAGGGGGCCCTGTCTGTCAACACTTACTCTTATTACACTGCAAAATGTTGCATGCTATGCAAAAATTCTCAATGAAAAATGAAGAAGAATCATACCTCTGGAAGAGAGGAATGAAAGAGGACAAAAGAGGAAGAGGATTAAAAGACTAAATGAGCAGATAACGATGATTAAATCCAACAGTAATTGACTGCTCTTAGTTAAGCCTATGGGGTAAACACTTGAATGACATTACTGCCCCATAGCATTACATTATGTCATTTGTTCTTTGACTTGTGACATTGGTTATCTTAACTAGCAGAGAGGCATAGCATGTCCTGGTGTGCTCTCCGTGACCATGACGAGCATGCTCTGTGAGGCCCCCCTCTGAACTGTTACCTATCAGATTCAAGGATTGTTACCAATGACTAGTGCTGTATTTTTACAGAACTAAACTTTCACCATCAGTGCTAAAGGTCTGTCAATAGATCAGCACCTACAGACTTCAATATTCAGCACAAGACGGATGCTGTGCTGTTGATGCACTCAGTAGCAAAGCTTCCGTGTGATGTTTTCATTGGAAAAATGTCCAATTTTTGCCAAAAGGAGCCAAAATATACCATATCCTATTCAAATTAGATGTAAAAAAGACAATGAAGAAAATGTGACACCTCTGTAGAACAGACAAGGCCTTCCAAAGGGACTTGTCTCTTGCAACTGAGCAAACACCTCACTGTAACACAGCCCGAGATATCAGCTAATACAAGCTCTCAAATGAAACAAGACGCTTATCTAAGAGATGCATTTTCAGTGTTTCCAACCGCCAAACCCCCTGAATATGTGGATCTAAAAAGACGTCTTTATTGACCCTGTAGTTTCACATTACAGCCTGAAATGAGATCATAGCAGTGATAGAAGCTCTGATCAATGCCTCAGTGGAGCACTGAAATTAATAAAAGTCACGGCTGTATTGATAAAGCCCTTTGGCAGATAAAGGCTGTCTGGGAGAGGATCACAGTAAATATAGTTCATACAGTCAAAGCTTCCCATCAGCCTCTGCAAGTGTGTAACGTTTTCTCAGAGCAACACGACTCCACTTTCAAGCATTTAGCTTCTATTCACATATTTGACAGATTGAGGGTGTAACTTGGAGAGGAGTTAAATATTGAGAAGATTAGACAGCAGCAGGAGCGGCAGCACTGCTTCAGTTCACTTTGAACACACCGTCATTAGCTATCTTAGCCTTTTAGAGGACTGTAAAAAAGAAGGTGGTTTATACAGTTTATACAGTTCGTGAGCTAAGAGAGAAGACCATATCTCCAGCTTCTTGAGAAAATCACTAGTGGTGCATGATATGGAGAATTTCGAGGCACTATTGATTTTTTTCAATTTTTTTCTGTTCAAAGTAGAACATGATGTGTAGTTTATGCACACCTGATGGTAAGAAAGGTTAAGATGAAGTGAGAAAAGATATTCTGATATTCAGTTCTGACCAATTCAGATTGAAATTACTCGTCAATTGTCTTTTTTCTTTTTCCTTAAACAGTACAACAGAAAACTTACAAGCAACATACTTTGGCTTTTATAGAACTTTGTCCACAAGCATTTGGACTAAATGCTTTAATCAGACATGTCAACAAATAAAACACTAGTCATTTTCAAAAAGTACAACCCTCTATACCAAATGAAAGCCATTTCTAAAGTATTCATTCAACCACTTCGCCATCAAATGTATTGTTGTGGATTAGTCTGTGAATGTGCGCAGAGATCACATAAAAGAGCTCGTAGGGAAATGTCTTCAAAGTAGTGACGACACTTTGGTGGTTTTGTCATTAATTGCTTTGGCCTCTGATAAGTTATAACTCTTTTCAACCAACGGGAAACGGGTTATATTTCCGGGCTGGTGCTTGCGCTGGTTCAGAGCTGGAGGAACTTGCAAACCAACACGGCACCCGTTTGTTTTTCCGCCGGCTCGAGCCCCTGGAAGAGGCACTTCGTGACGTCAGATTTACGGGACCGCTTTTCCCAGCAGTGCTAGCGTGAACTTTCCCTCAAACAACAATGATGGCGGACAACAGCAGCTTGTCTCCTCGGCCGACCACTGCTTTGCCTTGGAATCCATTAGTCTCTTTATTTTTTGCTGCAGGACAATGGCAGAAACACGTTTGGATTGTGTTTTTGATCACGGCAACCCCGCCCCTCGGCCTGACATAAGCGGTTAGCTGATCTAGACCATATCTCCAATAAACTTTCTGCAGTTCTGTACTGCCTGCGGAATCAGAACTGAGGCACTCATCTTGTTTTTGGGTGCTAATGCTAGTTGCATCTACCACTGCTGCTTTGGATTTTTTCAATACATCTTCAACTTGTCAGTTGACTTCAAAGACCCATTTTGTGGAAATTTGCAGACTTTTTTCTCCCCTCCCATTGCCCCACAAGTTTTTAAAGTAGCAGCTGTGATTTCCTCATCTGAAACAATGAAAAACATCCACACAGGTTGATGCAGCTTTACTTGCTGTTGTTATCTCTGTGCTGATCACATACCGCCTAATGTGTTGAAATGTTTAGGCTTCTAAGTTAGTTGGTGAAAGAAACTTTTATTTGTAATTTTCATCAGATAAATTGTATTATTTTCATAGTAAACAACAACAAAATGCTTCCATTATTGGCTGATAGATAATTAAACTGTACATCCTTAAAAATGACGATGAAAACTTTATCCCATTGACTAAAATGTTCCACAGAAGGTAAACATGTTGTCGTAATGGTATTAAAAGTGTACTCTTAGAGGCATAAATGTCCCTTTTTCTCTGACTTCATGGCCAATGCTTTGCAGTTGTTTTGGTTGCTCAGTAAATGTATAGACACTAAATTCAGTCATCAATTCTAATCAACATGCTGCCTCGCTTCTATTGTGCTCACAGTTTCATCTCCTTCAATTACCACGGCATTTGACTTTGAAGCCTCAGAGTCAACTGAAGCAGTTAATTTTCAAGCAGCATTATGAAGGTGGGTGTGGTTTGCATGAGTCACATTAACAAATGTATTATCCTTTATGATATTATATTTGAATAGAAGGGAATTGTTTTCCAATGTGATATGACCTCCAGTAGAGTTATCCGTAAAGAGTCTTTGCATTTAAGACAGGAGGTGTTTGTTAACATTGCACACCACGTCTAGCTGTTGTTCAAACAATGAATAACAAAGAGGGCTCAAGGAATTTTCCGTACAGAGAGCAAAGAGAGCACAGACGCTTTGCATATCCACAATCTGTCAGAGAAATAAATAAATTAAACCCCGGCGCCTCTTCAAAAACAAACAGCTGTCAAAAAGTCACTCAGGGGCACCTCGCACACACCTCTCCCCCCTCCAGAAATCAAATCCCAGCAAACCGGATTCTTTTATTATATTCCTTTATTTTTTTATCGCCCCTTTCCTTTGTATGCTTCCATCTGAGAAACAAATCAAGCAAATAACATCCTTGGAGGTGTCTGTGTTTTAATGTGACGTCTGCGTGTGCTGTCTCGCTACAGAGTAATCCTTCTCTAGCCCAAGGATGTGCCTGTGATCTTCGCTTTGAGAGAGCCACAGAGACTTAGCAATAAAAGTGTCATTATTATCATGTAGTACCTTGTACTAAACGCAAGCAACATAAATTAAAGAGGGAGGGAGCCATTTGTAAACAAAAGGAACAGTGAGAGATGAAAGGATGAAAATGCTTCCTCCTTTGTTTCCTTTGCTTCTGAAGTGACTGACTGCGTTACTGATACCAGGGGCTTACTTCCTTGACGTTTTATTAATGATAAGCTAACTCTGCTACCTTTGAATTCTTGCATACCTGTCCATCCTGGAGGAGAGATTCCGCCTCTGATATATTTTTTATCTAAACCTTCATTGTGGGTGCCATATGTTGTACAGACTGTACCTCCCTTGGCAAGTATTAGATTTCCGGCTGCTTAAAACACTTTAAAGAGAGAGGCATATTTATAAGCAGTCCCTATCTGTGTCTAATAGATTAGAACTATTGACATCAGAAGAATATGATTTATTGCTGGTACAGGTGACTTTTGACCAGGGCTGTCTAAGTATTAGTGTTTTGAAATCTTGATCAATCCCTCCGTTCCTACAGTAATCGGGATTAATCGCATGTTTAGGACCCAAGGGATCGAGCTGGAAGTGGAACCTAAAATGAAATATGTATGACTTATATGAAGAGCTTAAAAAAGAAACCATCCCCTTTAGGGGTGGGAATTGATTAGATTTATCAATGTCAATGCCATTGTTGATTCTGATTATCAATCCAATTCCTTATAAATTCTCCTAACGATTCCTGAGTATTTTTTTGAGGGGGAAAAAAGTACGGACAACGTTACGGACTTCTGGGGAGTGTGTTACTGCGTGGTTGTCGATACTTAGTAAGAAGGAAAGGGTGAAGGGGAGGAGGGATTTTAGGCCAATGAGACTTATTTCAGATTTATTGTAGTTTATGAAGTTTCACAACAATGTAAAAGTTGGGAAACTGATTTAAAAAACAAAAAAAAAAACATGACATACACACCAGTTGGAACTTCATTTTTGGGGAGTTGTTGTGCTGTCTGCTTTTATATAATCTATCTTGCCCTTGCACCTTGTTTGTAATACCAAAGAGTACTTCAATGCGTAAGCCTTAGTCACGGGGCCATATACTCCAACCCTACTGTGTGATCTGAAGTAGCAAAGACAGATCACATCTTCTTATACGGAATTGTTTCCAAACACACATCTCTGTTTGCGTCAGATGTAATGTGTTTTGGTACTTCAGCACAACTGTCTGCTTTGTAAACGTGTTCATGCTTGAAAGGTCAAACACATCAGTCAGCAGCACCCAGATGTCTTGACTACAGTATTCTGCCCTTGTTGTAAGGTGTTCTGTAAATACCTCAATCCAGTCTGACAGCACAATTTTCATCTGACATCAACATACATGGCTGCCGGCTCTCAAGGCTCAAAACACCTATACTTAATGAGGTCAGATGTCTTCACAGGGGCTAGGTTACTTGAGCAGTCAGTTGTCTTTAAGTCTCTAACAGAAGGTGGGAAATCTGTCTAGAGTACAGGGATAAAAATAAACCATTAGATTAAATAAGTTAAAAGTGAAGGCAGTGTTGTTTTTATTCTCTCTTTTACCTGATTGTTCTGAGACTCAAATCACAGATGTTGAACAGACAGCCTTGAGAAAACAGGAGGCACTGTTACTCTTAAAAACAGATTTCAGTGTATCTGAAGGGAATTGTGTCACAGCAGTAAATAGAGTGCATTTAAGGAATAACTCTTTGATTTTACATTATTTGGCAAGTCTTTTCTTCCCCTTAAGGTTAAATTAAAGTAACAGGATATAAGGCCTGGCAGAAAAGTTGTCTCCATCAGCTGTCAGAGATAAAACTCCTGCTTAGACATGTGAGTGGAACAAGTTGACAGGAAGAGACTTTGGAACCTCCAAAGCAGGACAACAATAGACCAGCAGCCATTTTTCTCTGACATGATTCTCAGTGTGGCATTGTTAATAACTCACCACGTACACCTAGAAAACCAAACAACAGAAAGATAACTAGCATTGTCAAACTGGATGAAAATCTGCATATATTTCATACTTAAAGATTAACTATCAGCAAGCTAGTTTTAAACCGCAAATGTTAGCATCCAGCTACTAACTTAAATTATTGTTGGCTAGGGAGTGGCTTAAAATTGGATCTACTTGTTGATAGTATTACAGGTTACAATATAGAATGCTTAACTTTCTAGTTAGCATTAAGCTTAACATAACAATCAATCAACCAATTATGTATGTTTTATTGTCATGCATGGTTTATAAGTACATTTAATTTTCGTTATAGTCTTTATATGTAAGTGTTTAACCCTCCTGTTATGTTGCGGGTCAAATTGACCCTTTTTAAAGTCTATTTTAGGCAATATATGCCTTCCAATCCAGCTAAATGCAGCATAAAAATCTGGTCAGCATGTGACAGAAGAGGTGTCGTGTTAATTTATCAACATCACTTCATACAAAATTCAAAATGTAAAACAAAATAAACAAAAATTGATGTCATTTAAAACTATTATATTTATATTTAGGGCTTTCCAAGGAACATTTAAAAAAGTGTTAACATTAATTTTAATGAAAATAAGTGAGTTACCCTCATTGAACAATAATCTGTGAGAATTAAAGAACACAAATGAACTAAATCTTGATTTAAATGGTCAGTAATTAATAATAAGTTAAAAATTAGATTTAAATAAATTTGTATTGGGATTTGTTGGGGTTCTGACAGTTTAGGATAATTGAATATGCCCCGGGTCAAATTGAGCCAGGAACATTATTGCTGTTCCAGAGAAACGAACTTAACAGGAGGGTTAATCACTCATCTATATCATTTGTTTGTTAAATTAAACTGATCAGTTTTAAAATGACCTTGTGAAATTACTTGAGTTTGAGCTTCATGCACAATTAAGCCTTTTTTATAGTTTAATATGTATTCAAAATGTTGTGTTTTCATTTTCCATTGTGACTACCATTTACTTACTCCAACCTAGATGCTCCAACTTTCCCGGCGGAGGGCCCCACCTGTTATTGCTGCCTCAGTTTATTTAGATGAACCCTATGCTGGTGGGTCCAGAGGTCTGAAGAACTATTCCAATTCAGTAACGTCCAGGCTACCTACAGCCCAGATTGCCCACCTAAGATATTTTCACCCCTGCTCTTTGCACAGCCTGAATACGCCACTGTCAGGTACCCTACATTTGTTTGATTTGAACCTTAAATACAAAACACCGAAGCTACCCACCAGGAGAATACCCCCTGAGAAAAACAGAATTAGCAAATTAGTTTTCTGTGCAATGTTTGGAAACTGTGCATGTTTTTTTGTTACTTACTTTCAGTAAAATGTGAGATATAACAAAAAAAAGTGCTAATGTTGCTGATAGACTCTAATTGTAGTTTAGAGTGCATGCTATAGAGCAGGCAGTGTATGTGTGCTATGAGCTTTTATGTTAAGATCTTACTGAACAATGGGCTCTAATTAAAAGATGTCTATTTTTGGCTGTTGATAATTGAAAATGTAGGGTCTTACACTGTAAATGAGTCACTCTGAATGCTGGATCACAGTAGATTATTAACTGAGGGGGAAGCCAATTTAGCTCCCAGCTGATTCTCTAATTTTATTTCTCTTAAAACAGACTCAATTTACAGTTCAAAATTAGATGTAATGAATTTCACAAGCTGTTTTAAATAAGTAAGCCAGGATCAGTACATTAAGTTGCAAAAGCCTGACCTCTATTGTAGTTAGTTAATTCCTTCCATCTTAATAAAAAGGCGGTACCCAGTATGGCCGTTTTCAGACGGATGTTTTGACACAAAAAAAGAAAACAACTTCAACCTCACCTTGAGATGCAGCTCAGCATGCAATGCAAAGCAATTCTGGAGTGTCACACAGTCATACTGTTTCCTTGCTGTGTGCTCTGAGTGGACAAGGAGAAGGCGGCTTAGGCAGTGGACTTGTGCACTGGTGTGTCCAGATTTCTGGGGACTGGAGGGCTGGTTGCAGAGGGAGGCATGTTGAATTATTTATTTACCCCCCAACATGTGTGCCTTTTTCCTGAGTTCAAGCTGTCTGGGTACCTTTATGTTTAGAGATAGTCTGCATTTAATTTTTAGACATGAGCAGGTGGGAGGCAGCTGGTTCGGCATGCTCTCTTTGGGGGTTGCACACAGAGTGATTCTGTGTACGCACCCCATGCAGAGCAGGAATGAAAACTTTGTCGGGAATAAGGCTTTAATGACAGCAATCCATCAATTCAACCCTTTTCTATTGAACGTAATGCTTTCAAGCATCTTTGGCTTTAATTGTGATTATTCTGAAGCAGGGCTGAGTATCTAACTGTCTCCTTATGTGTTTAAGGAGGTGTAACATACAGTAGCTGAGTTATTCTATCCTCTTGGGTGTTGCAACTTGATATCCACTTCACATAAGTCATTCAAAAATTTGATAAAAAATTACACTATTTAAAAAATGTTAAGTTAGAGGTTTAATAGACACAATTCACAGATTTTGTATGCGCTAACCAACAAACGACATAAAGAAGGTCAAACGAAGTATTGATTATTGATTATATTTTATTCATCTCCAAAATATTTTTTCACACAGCTAAAAATGTATTACCCTTAGATTTCTCCACATTCGGCAAAAATTCCATGGCAAAGATTCTGCTCATGATTCTGCTCCTTGTTGGATGAATCAACATTAAACTGAAACTTTCATTTCATGGTGAAGTTTAAACATTAGCAATCTTAATTCACTTCAAACTGAGCAGTTTTATTAAAGATGAAGTCAGACAAAGTGAACTGGACTTCTGCAAGTATATTTAGGTTCAGTCCTCATTCAGCTTTTCTTCTCAGGGCTTTGCAGTTGACACACCTGGAGACACAAATAAGGCAGATGACATAACTTTTAACATTGGTTATATTATCACTTCAACTTTTGGTTTAAGTTACATTATAGTGATCAGTATCTTAGAGCTGCTCTCACCAGCTCTGCTGCTCTTGCCTGGATTTACAGGACAGGATCTTGCTCCACTTTTCCAAATCAGTGATGGTTTTGGCCCAGTAGCTCCTCAGGCTGCTTTCATATCTGTGCCTAGTAACTGTCATGATTTCTTGACCCTCAAGACCAACCTGAGCAGGAAACTAAAGTGTCTGCCACAGTGTCAACAAGCAGAGTTGAAATTTGCTGGACTCCTTTCCAGTGATTAATTCATACCATAAGATGCGTATGAGTAGTTTATTCCTGGTGTCGCTTTTTCAGTTGAGAATGAATCGCTGTGGTTTGGGGGTTTTGACCAATCAGAATCAAGTATTTAGCACAGCTGGGTAATACAAATAAAAATATGAGTCCAATGTGGAAGTGCTAAAAACTGCAGTTCATCAAGAATCCACTTGAGGCTGGCTCCGGAAGTACCGGAAACCACATACACACCAATTTAAAAAAGCCAATCTTTACAGCAGAAATAAACATGTTTACAGCCTGGTACAAAAGACAAGTGTAGTCAGGATAGCTCATTTCTCGAACGGCACATACTGTACAGGTTGAATTTTTTTTCTAACTTGGCAATTTCGAAGATATTGAGATTACGAGTCTTCCAATGAGAGGCACAGCTGACTTGACTGACAGGCGGGAACACTGTAGCTGTTGGCTAGGAGGCTCAAAGCCCCCCTCTTTACGTCACAATCACTCGACAGCAGCACTATGGCTGCCACCGACGACTGGCCTCAAAACAGCGCTTCAGAAATAGATGGGTGACGTCACGGATACTATGTCTATGGTTGGTGCTTATGAACTGACATAAAGGGATATGGTAATAATGAAGAATTGGCAATATGGGCCAAATTTAGGAAAAAAGAAATGAGCCTTAGTTTCTGACAGGTCTCACACTCAAAGTAGCTGTGTTTACACTAGAGTGCCAATTACAGCTCTGCACCCCATGCTTGTATCCATAACACATGATATTTCTAATTGAATGCAATGAGTTAGTGTTACAAATGGGCATGGGTGAAAATTTAATTTCTAGTGTTGTGAAATGGATGGGAGGAAAAAAATCAATAGAGAAAATGTGAGGAAATGAAAGTCTGAGGAAGGGAAAAAAATTCAAATAAAGTGAAAAAAGTTCTGGCACATCAATCGTCTCGGCCAGCTGTCGGAGGTGACATTTCATTAGTACACTTTGTCAATAGAGAAATGGTCTGCGGAGAGAGCGGTGGGGTGCGAGTAACAAGGAGGGACAGAGGCATGCAGAGATAGCGAAAGCCTATAAAGATGAGGAAAAGAGCGCAGTCCTTTTTCATTAGACCCATCCTGATTCCGGCCAAATTAAAGACACTGTGGTTGTAGGCATGATGAAAGAGAAGGTGGGTGTCCCTCTTCCATTTTAAGTCCCTATCAATCATCCAACCATCACTTTTTACCCCCTGCCGATGTGGCGCCACCAGCCCACATGTCTTTCTGCCTGCTCAGGGTCCAAGAAAGTTACCGTTCATCCCTTCCCTCAACGAGCAAAGTGGCGGAAACGTTCAGAGAAAAATCACCAGCATAACGACTCCTGCCATTTTCCATAACATCCTCATCCATCAATTAAGAGGTGGAGGCCTTTACTATTCCCCCTTTGTGGATATATAATCACAGCCACAGTCTGAAGCAAATGTGAAACTAGTGATCATATAACTTAGAGGCTTCACTCATTCACACTTGTTCACAGAGATTGAAAGAGTGAAAAGTGGTGTTTATTTCCAAACAATGCCAAAGAAAAGGAATCTGTTTCCAACCATTTAAAATTCCCGAAATCCTTTGAATTGACTTTTTTTGCAACCAAAAATGTAAGTGTCACATTTAGTTTATTGGTTGGGTATACTATAGCTTCAGTCACTAGTTGACTTGCTCATTATTCTCCACATAATACACCCAAAAGCAGTTTTACTCTGCAGCAAGCAGTAAAGTAAGATTTAAGAGATCATGTAATCACCATTTTGTGCCATAACTCAGTTGATAGCGGTGCAGGAAGTCTATTAAATTCATAGATCTATCAAAAATGATCAACTGCATTGTCATATGAAAAAAGAAGGTAGGGTTTCTTGTTCCTTTTTTGTCCTTATAAAAGGAGTAATTGCAACCATTTCCTCAGTGTGGTTTTGGCTTAGGGCTAGAATGGGTCTTCGAGATTGTTGGTTCAATGTGCTCCTCCTCCTGTTCACATTTTAAGTATACTTTAGGAGAGACAGTGAACATCATTTTGCCTCTGAAGATATATCCTTTGGTGTTAGTGTTTGTGAATTTATAGGCCTGTAATGATTGCACTGCATACACACATACTAATGATACAAATCACATAGAAAGTAATTATCAGTGTCATTTAATCAATGCTGAAGGCTCACGTGAACAGAAAGTGTAGACCAAATCCAAAACCCAAAACAAATCCAACTCAGCCTATATGGCACAGTCCTACAGTACACTCAACACAACACAAAAGTACATTTTTTAAAAATACATCACACATGATGAAAGTTTGGACACTGATTGAATTTGACTGAATCTGATGGTTACAAATCTAATCTTTAATTGTGTTTAATTAATCAGAACACTGTAAAGTTTTCCACTTTGGGCCCAGAGAAGTCATTAGCATTTCTGGATCATGTTTATATATGATTACCCTTTTTGTATGGTACAGTTCTAACATACATTTGTTGATGCATTGAAAAACTGTGTTCACAGTCAAGGGTTTTTGGCAGCTATTTTGAGTCCATGCAGTGATTTCCACAACAGAGCCATGTCTGTTATTATTGTGCCTGAGTGCCCGAAGATCACAGCCATTCAGTTTTGTCCCTGAATGTTTTAATTGTACTATCTACTGTGGATGATTAAATTGCCAAATTATTTGCAATTTATCACTGAGGGATATGATTCTGATATTGTTGAACTATTTGCTCCTGAAGTCTCTGATAATGGTAACAGAGGTCACAGAGTGGTGAACCTCGTCCTCTCTTTAATTCCGAGGGACCCAGCCTCTCTGTAATGCCCTTTTTATCCCCAGTCATGTTATTGACCTGGAGAAAATTAACCTAATTAGTTGAGATGTTCTGCCAGGTGTTTTTGTTTTTGTACCATTTCACAATGTTTTCATTGTTTTGTTGTCCCTGTCCCAATTTTTTTAAAATATGTTGCTGGCATCAAATTTGAAGTGAGCACATATTTTTCATCAAACAATACCATTTTTCAGTGTTAACATTTCATATGTTGTCTTTGCACTATTTTAGATCAAATATAGGGTTAAAATGATTAGCAACATTATTAATATTTTATTTACATAGTGTTTCAACTTTTTTCTAAATTTAGGTAGTAATAAGAATTGGATATTAGTCACTTATTTTTGCTGTTACTTCTTGATGATGACTCTGTACAGGTGAACGGGTTGTAATCTAGCCTTTTTGGCGGTTAATCTGACATCACACGTTTATGTTTATGTTTATTGATTTGCACAATTAAAATAAAATACATACAAAAAAAGCAAAGATAAATAATATAATTTGCAGGAAGAGGCAGAAAACTCAGAGACCTTATTTGAAGCCTGCACCAAATAGTGTTCTAATATCAAAAATGAATTAAAAAATACTAAATTGACATACTAAAAATAAAACAACATAAGAATATACAAAATGAACAATTAATATAATTACAGTTATTACATAACATTACTTTTCCATGCATAATAACTACAACAACACAAGAACAACACAGCGTCCATTTGGTAAGTTTATTTTGGACACCTAATGAATGGTAATTCAACAATCTCTCTCCTTTTACCTCTGTTTTGGTCTCCACCAACTACTTTGGGAAATACCTTGCTGTGCTATGCCAACAACTTTAAATATTTCATATAGATGTTAATTGAATATATTTTTATACACTGTGGGACACAACATATAGTCTTATGCTTTTATGACATCTGTGACTTAAACACTCACTAAATTTAGAGAGGATTGTTGGGAAAAGTAACAGTTCGTGGAAGCCCCAAACTAATAGGCTTGTTTTGAAAATAATGTGGAACTAGTGATTTTTGTCCTTGAAGCAATTTACTGCCTTTAGTCATTTCTATAGTCGAGTATTAAAAGGAAGTGTTTCAGTATTTTCCATCTGTTTGTGACTTAATATTGAGCCCTTGCTCAAAAGCAGAGACAAGGCTTAGGCTCATAAACTTTGATCAGCCATGCAGTTTCATAAAACTGACTGTAATACTCTGAATGACTCCATCTTTCATACATTTATAACCATCCAGATATGCAAATAGCAGCGTCAACCTGCCAGATTCCACTTCCAACAGTTCCAACCCTTCACAGCCCACTTAGCCCATATTCCCCAAGCACTTCAGCACCGCCTTTGCTGTTTCCAGTTCAACAGGGATCCAATGGGCTTCTCGTTGACTTCCCCTAAACCGCCTGTGCTTAGAAGCTTGCAACACACACACACACACACACATCACAGGCAGCAGAAGGGGAAGAGTCGTCAGTTTTCAGTCTTTTCAAGTGTAGAGCGGAATACCTGGAGGCTCTCACCGTGTGAGTCGGCGTTTACAGATCGAGACATTCCTCCTCGCTCCTCATTGGCCTTTCATGTTGGCCTGAGATGTTTTTTTTCTTATTTGCCCATCATGCTCCACAGGATCTACACCATGCTGGGATGTACGATATAACAGATAGAGGAAAAGTCAAAATAAAGTGAAAATGCTGAAAGCTTTAGTTTAAATCTGTAAGGTTAGGGGCCTGGATTGGAGGGTTGAGTACAACGTCTGCAGATAATTAAAGCTTTTGGGGTAAACAAACACAGCATCCCTCTGTTTTTGGAGCCATTGAGGGTCTATATTATGTAAATTTGCAACACATGACGGAAGATAAATAATATTCAAGCGATGTAAATCTGGACGAGTGTGAAAGATTTTTTGTCATCCAAAAAGAACCCTCACTCCTTATGTCCATTGGCTCAGGCTCCGACGCTCATTGCCCTCTGGAAAGAAACATTTAAAATGTGAGACACTAACAGGTGGGAATTGCTTTCATGTTGTCAACATTTTCCTTATTACCAACACAGCCTTGTCGTTCTCCAACAATCAATTTGACAGTTGTGAGAGAGGGAGAGAAAAGAAGTGGTCTCTGTTATTAAAATTGAAAACTGTTGGATTGTTAAAGTCACAACAAACCATTAAATTGCAAACATTAAAGAGGAACTAGCTGACATGTTTATTTATAGCACTGCTTCAGAACATTTTTGGTCAATTCCTTTCACCTGAGAAGGAAAATCAGCTGAATGTGAATTACTTTTTTTGGTATTGATCCTTTTTCCTTGATAGATCAATTACTAATTCTGATAAGATTCTGAAATTTGACTCTACATGAGCATCCTAAAGTTCATCACTTCTCCATAAAGAGGCTGTATGATAGGGTCCCTCATTTAACCTTTAGTTGTCTTGCATATTGGCAAACAGCCTAGATGAGTAAGTAATCTCTCGGATGTTGTCGATTACGACCACAGATGTGAAATCAAAAGAAGAGAGAAGACTCGGCAGTGCAATTAATATAGCCCACTTGCAAACTGAAGTCGTGATAAATGGTTTTCCCACGTACGTTCATAGTCAGGTGTTGTTGCAAAATAACTCAAAACCCTCTCTCCTTGTTTAAATCATTTTAACCTTGAGTTTCAAGACAGGATGTCCCTTTAAGAAAGCAATAACGGTAGAGCTTATTTTCACACTTTGAAGAGATACAAATAAAACAGCTTGTGTTGTGTTGTGTTATGGCTTTTTAAACATATCCATGCTGATGACACTTTGTTGTAAATCTTAGCCAGTTAAAAATTGTGAACCGAAGTTGAAATCTGTGTTGAAATCAGTAGTACAAAAGCAATTTAGTTAACTAAAGCAGGGAGCATAAGTTTACATGTTGATGTGTTCAAGGTCGGGTAATGACTATAACAAAAAATAACTTCTGAAAGAGAGCAAGTGAAAGGGTGAGAGTGCTCAGATGAATAAGGGAGAGCAAAGGAGCGTGCTATTATGCTTACACAGTTTGCAAATCCATGGGTATGGATTACAATCTGTGCGCACAGGTTTGCACATGGAGCTTTTCTTTTTCCTGACCTAGCACCCAAGTGTCTCCACAGCATCCTCGCAGCAGTCAGCGGGTGATTGAACCTGATTCGGGCCCTGAAATTTGAATTGCTGTCAATGTTTTGACGCAAATCTAACACAAAGCCATGTCAAGATTTGCAGGCTCTCCCTTGTCATTTAATAGGAGCCCAAAATAGAGTAACATTATTCTGTCAGCAAGATAAATTGAAGACACAATCATAGACAGAGGATCTGGACAAACACTTGGCATTTACTGTATGGTGGGGGTTTTTGACAGTAAAAGCTTTGCTACTATTCTATATTCATGGTACCTTCTCACCGCCTTAAAACCACCAAAGCAGTTATTTAATAGAAAATGCATTGATAGTGTAATTGATAAAACTTTGATCATTAAGGAGTCTCAATAATTGCATCAACATCAATACAAATCAACAATTCCCATCCCTGGTTTTAATCAAGTGATAGTTGACTGCTGGCTGTGGTTTTTGTTGTCACAAAATCATGCACAGAGCTTGTATCTAAAAGTTTAAATTGCTTTTAAGTTCCCTGTCTCCACCGCCTCGTTGTGATCCTTGAGACACTCAACTCGGGCCCCATTATGGCAATCTAGAGAGTTCTCAGCGATTTATGTTGAAACACTCACTGCTTGTTGAAGCGATTTACAACAACCTGACATGATAAACAAGTTAAGATGAATTCTCCCTTGCCATCAGTCCTCTGCAGGGAACTTCACTCTCCTGGATGAACAGACCTGTGTCTTTGAAACAAATGTGCAACAGGATAAAAGGCGAACTGTTCAAAAAATGTTTCCAGAGTTTGCACATTGTAATAAGCCGCCATTTAAAGTCCTGCCAATACCTGGAGCTCAGTATTGATCTCTTGAGTCTTCCTAAAGGCCTGAAGCTTTACAGCATATTGATATATTATGTAGATTCACTTTGCTGTGTGTGGAGGAGCTGTCTGTGCGATAATATAAGACCATGACAATCTCATTTATTTACATGACACGGGTGTTATGGATTTCAAAAATGGCTTCTGGGCTGCAAATACATTATGATTTTAAAGAAATTACTGATGAAAAATACTCCCTGTATTGTCCATTTGACCATATGTGTTTGGATATTTCCTGTCAAAAACAAAAAAAAATACAAATAGACTCCAAAAGATTTCAAGTTTCAGAGAGTACAGCCTCCGTTTCCTGTTTGTAATGCAGGTGTTGATGCTGCTTTGAGGGAGAAAACAGGATTAGGGAGTAAAGTAAATTGCACTGTCACTTTGTGATGGGTACTGAGGCTGTATTTCCCTGTGACACTCCTGCTACACAGACTGACTTAAACACAGATGACAAGGTGTTGCTATGGAGACCTTAGCGAGCAACCTGCAGCAGCCTATCCATGGACAGTTTATGCAAACACAAAGATGAGTGTATCTATAGCACTGTTTTGTGGAAAAACATCAAAGACAGCCAGGTTAAACAGTCATCAACACAGGGTATTTTCATTAAAACAAAAGAGCAATGTGACAGAATCTTGTTTATGAATTATACACTAACAATGAATCATGTACACATTAGGAATACTGCATTTTTACTGTGAAAATACAAATTTGTGATTGATACTGCATGTGATGGTGCCGTTTCAAGTGACCAAGGAAGGGTGTGTTATATGTGGAAACTTGAAGTAGATGATGGTTAAAAATAAGTATTTTTCTGAAGTTGATTTCCCTAGCAATCTCACGAAACATACAAGCATTCCTATTCTATAAACTGGTACATTTCATATCGCCCTATATCAATTAATCCTAACAACTAAAGGGATCTCCTGTTTTTTGTATCCTATTGTCAAGACATGTGGCACGCCCATTTTTGTGCACAAAAGGTTTGAGATTATTATTGATCTCATCAAGTACTATTGATTATGACTCAACCAACCAACCAACCAACCAATCGACTCATCGACTGAGCGACCAACCAACTAACCAACCTTTGTATTCCTGCATGAGCGTTCACATGCAGTCTTGTTCAACAGCAGTACCAGAAGAAAGAAATGCTACCAATCTTGCATTTTGAGTTCAAAGATTTTACAATAATTGCAAGCAAGAGCAGAGCAACGTGTGGTAACATAACCATCAAGGAAAGGATGGGAACAACACCAAACTTTAACAGACATCTGGACAGGATGAAACAAGCGACAACCTCCTGTCTGAAACTATGAGGGCCCATGCGGAAGTGTTATAAACTGCAATTCATCGAGAATCCACTTGAGTCTGACTGCAGAAACACCAGAAACCACATACACACTAATTCAAAAAAGCAATCTTTGCAGAATTAATAAACATTTTTACAGCCAGGTTAAAAAAATGGCTTGGCGCTACATAGCTAATCTCTCTATCGGCACACACTGTACAGGGGGTGAATTTTTTTTGTAACGCGACGGTTCAGAAGATATTAAGATTACGAGTTTTTGCCCAAATAAGGACATGACTGACTTGACTCCCGTCTGGGAACACATAGCTGTTGGCTAGGAGGCTCAAACTCCGCCCCTTCACGTCACACTATGCCTTGTTGAGTTTCGCATTTCCAATATGGCTGCTGCCGTTGATTGGCTTCAAAACAGCGCTCAGGAAAAGATGGGTGATATTACGGATACTACGTCCATTATTTATACAGTCTATGGGATGAACCCAGAAACGTAAGTGAGATGTTAAAGTTACTTAAGGCTGTTGACTACGTCACTATGTTAGCAAGCTAGCGGTGATGTTAGCAACTAAAGTGACTCAACCATTGGGTCCAAGATCTTTGCTTGGTTAAAATTCTGATCAATAGAGGTTGGGCTGAGTTTATTCAACATCTGCTATGATCCAACTGAGGCAGAATGGATGAGTGTGTTGCCTCATTAAGAGAAGTGTGGTGTACATTTACGCAGAAGACACAGAAACTGTAACTTCATTGATAGTTTAAATCTCCAGACAAAGCGATAGGATTCGTTCACGTAAATGTTAATGAAAGTGTTTTCAAAACATCCAACATGACAGTCCAGATTCAGACAGTCAAGAGTTTGGAATCAAATAGCTGCCCTATGTAATAAATGATCATACTGATAATGAGGACTCTACTCAGAACTGGACTCTACTCTTATTGGTGACTGGACAACAACACTGTTGACTGTTAGGTTTAATTTGGAAGCTGTGGCTAGTCGAAGCCAAATGTGGCTAATTTACACAATTCAATAACCTCAAAGTTATTCAATAACGTGATTTAGAGTTTTCTGTGGTCACTTAGCTTTTGAAAAAATGTCCTCTAGTGTGTGGACGGCTTTGGATGTTCTGTAGCAAGTGGCAGTTTGTGACACGTCATCATGACCCACTTAAAAACATAGTTTCTGTCATCACTTTTTTTTGTTGGTAAAATGACCTAAAAATTGAATAATTCTGGGAACTATGCAAATAGGCAAAGCAAATGACCATTATGATTATGCATCATTGAAATTCAGATGAAAAAGATGAAGCCCCCTATTTTGTAACATCTATCAATATGGTAATTTTAACATTTACTCCCCCTGTTCTCTGTTTCTTGCCTCTGTACTTTCTACTCTGAGACTTGAAAGCACAGCACTAACCCCCCCTCTCCACACACACACACACACACACACACACACACACACACACACACACACACACACACGCGCACACACACACACACACACACACACACACACACATACACACACACACACACACACACACACACACACACACACACACACACACACACACACACACACACACAGACACACACTGACACACAACACACACTGCGGCATCAACAGAGCCATTCTGAGTAGGTAAAGTTGCCTTTTTTCTTCTTACCTACTTATTCTGGTTTTAAAATTCCAAAATATTAATCACCAAATTATCTTTGTCCTGAATTTCATTTCATTTGCTCCAGGCGCTCCAGTCTCCAGACAATCCCTGATGCTCTACCAAAATATGCAAATAGCAGAGGAGTTTCTGTAACACATAGATTCATAAAAAAAATAGCAAAATGCACCGTTTTCATTAACATTGCGTCCTTTTTAAAGTATCTTGTCAAACAAAGACTCTGAGGAGATTAAGCAGCACCATTACCAAAGTAGGACGGATACTTAGTCATTTCTATAACAACTATTTTGTTCCAACCGATTACTATCAGTCTGAAAATTAATGTGGCCACAATTGGGGAAATTGAGCTGAGTGCCAGATTGTTTAAATGATTCATCAGGGAGAAGGATGTATTCACCTAAGACAATCATATCAATTCTTAGAGGGGTAAATATGTCGACTAAGTGAATAATGAAATGGTACTATCACTTTGTATTTGATGTTAACACACTGCTAAACTGCTCCATTACAAATAGAAGGGGTTCACGTGTCCCTGTGAACTTTGGAGGTGTGTTGCAGGGGCACTAGTCATGTTGGGGTTCACCGAGACAGTGCCCCAGAGACATGTCTGGACCAAGAGCAGTTCAAAAGACCTCTATGAATCTGACAAGGAGAAGCAAAGCTACCTCTCCTTATGACAAACTCTCATGGGGCTACCTCCTGGAGCTTGACCTTGGGGTGGGGAATTGTTGGTTCACCATTAATAGGAGATATATAGGGTACAGGGTTTGGGTGTATTGGAAACCCAGTGACATGCAAAGGCAGGGGCCTTCGTGAATTGATCCCCAGCATTGTCAGACCAGCTCTCTGTAACCTGGAATGTAACAGGGAAGATGAATGTAGCTGTGCTCAAGTTCATTCACAGTTCTGATTGTGTTACAGTAAATCTCTAAATGATTATTTCACATGTCATTTGACAGCCCTCGGATACTATCCTATACTTTGATGAACCTTTACATGTACACCCCTTGATTACCAGGTTTAGTGAAACATTAAACAGTGTAAACAATATTTGGGAAATTTCATAGACAAAAAAAGTCAGTAGAGAATAAAACACCCTTAAACACCCTGACCCTCTCTCCTGTCATATAAAATCTGAAATAGAGAGATGAATAGAGATAATGAGATAAATCTGAAAACCAGAAACCACAAGAATGTTTTATTGTTTTTGTACTTTATGATGTAGGACATCTAAAACCAAAAGCTTTTTTTTTTCCTTAAACCAAGACGTTTTTAAAATGTCTTCCAAATATGAAGTTTCAGCTTCTTTCTAAGGCTTGTTAATTTCCCCGGACAGCTGGACTCTATATTTTCGCCAAAAGTATTCAAAGACAATAAAAAGTACATTAGCTGAGGGCTATTCTACGGAAGCCCTAAGCAGACATGCATTAATACATTTTAAGTACTGTACTTTCCAATGCTGGCAAGTTTTTTCCAATTTTCGTTTTTAAGAATAATCTATCTTGTTTTTTCAAGATAACATTACTGCTTTTCCCTTGTTGAAGAATGTTAGGTGGTTTCTTGAGATCTTAACTTTTTTTGTAATCATGGGGATAACAAAGATTATTTTCTTGGGAATCTGGCCCCATTATCACAAGAGAACAGACTTTGTTATCTTCAGGAAATAAGATAATTTAATCCATCACAATCAAAGTCTCAAGAAAGAACTGTAATGAACTCTCTTGGGAAAACTACCTGTTTTTTTAAGATAGCAAGACAATTAAGTCAATATTTTGAGAAAAAAACCTCACATTACTTGTTATTACAAGGCAACAAAGTTAATAAAAACCTATGGATGAATGTCCACTTTAGGCTTCCATACTTTCTGCTGTGAAAAAAACGCTTGTTTGATTTTCAAACAGGAAGCATTATGATTTATTCAGGGGTACTTATTGCATTACTTATCAGCATACAAGGTAGTAAACAATTGTCAGTAAGCCCTATTTAATACGCATTACTGTTATTTATGTTATTAAGCTTACCACTTGCATGATTAGGAAATCACTGCTCAATATTTTTTTGTCATAAAGTTGTCAATTGTTTATGCTTCAAGAAACAAAATCAGCACTTTATCAGTATTCATTTTAATAAAAGCAACAATAAGGTGGAGCACTGCCTGCAGAATAGTTGCACTGTTCTGTGAGTCAACAGCACACGGTTAGGTTTCTCCTCCTCAGCCTGCCTAAAAATAAAGCTGAATTGCAGCCAGGGAAGGTCAGTATGGATTATGGAGTGCTGCGCTCCCCATGGAAAAGAGTTGTTTGTTGTCCGTCCCAATGTCAGATCGAGAATCAGGAGGGAAAGTGCCTCTCTCAGCAGGTCCAGACTTCCTGTCAATGATAATCCGATGGAATGGCTGATCTGGGCTGGATGGAACAGGGCCAGCGTGAAAGAGACAAGCCAGAGAGTCTGAATGAAGCATGTATAGAGCTCGGTAACTGTTCAGCCTGATAAAGCAGGGAGAAGAAATCCATTTGTACACAGATCGTGTGGTGGATATTGCTGGGGTTTTTTTTAGTGAATGCAGTTGAAGACAACATTTGTTGGATTCAGCCTGACTGCAGTGCTGAATTTAGGCTTTAAATCTTTAAGATGTGTATTGTAAGATGTCTTTGTGCTTGAAAAGTAGCTCTTTAAGATTAGGAAAGAAACACTGTCGAATAAGAGTGCATCACATCAAACTATGAAGTCTATACAAAAACCTTTTAGCCCCCTGAAAATCCCCTGGGAAGGCCAAACCTTGATAGTATTTTTACCCTCCCTTAACTTGATTCTAGGCCAACAGGAGTTGTCGAAGAGTTGTATTAAGTCTTGAGAATTGCGGAGAGAGAAAAACTTTCCGGTAGGGGACATGAAATAACATCAAAAGAAGCTTGGTAGAGATGGAGGTCACACCTGAGTTTGCTGACAGGACAGCGTGTTCCTTCGTATCCAGATGGTGAAGTCTCATAGAGGTGTGAGCTAAGGCCCCAATTACTGGAGCCGCAGAGAATCTTTTCTGCACTGATATCCTTTTAAACAAAGTCCAAGATCTGTCCGTGTGTTCTGTGGAATGAGTACAAACAACACATGATGGCACAAACATTTTTGCTCTTGTGAGGGTTAGAATCCAGTCAATTAGTCTGACTTTCCAACTAGTGGTGGCTACACTCTCTCAACATCCTTCAAAGTCGTGCACGAATGAGTGAGGTCAAAAGTACAACTCACTAAAATATTTTCATCACTGATTAATCAATAATTAATGCAACTATGTACTCAAACATGCTCAGAGTTCACAAGAAGTCCTGAGGGCCCGATGTTTTTGTCTGACCGACATTTCAAACTCAAACATGTTCAATTTATGATATGTGTAAAAGGAGAAACATCTGGTCTTAGATTGAAGAAAAATATAGACCATTAAATTTTAACATTTTCACAAAGAATTGGAGTAAATGTATTAAATAAATAAAATATTCATCTATGGGGGAATGGGATTATTTCTATTAAAAGGACTGTTTTCATCATACATTAAAGCTCTTGTGAGGAACTTTCCAAATGCATTGATTTTGGCGCCCCTTATGGACAAAGTGATACCTTTTACTCTTTGCTTATCTTGTTCTGCGTTTACATTTGTTGTGTTTTCTGTCCAAAAATGGAAAATGTCAATCTGCTCTTATCTCTCTCAACTATTTGGTCCCTAGCCATAGTAAGTAGTACGGGGAAGCTGCTTGGCTTGTTAGCAATTCAGCCTGCAAAACATTACAGCAGGCAAAGAATATATTCTGAATCATGTCTATTTATTCACAAACAAACACCCCACACATTGTGAGCAGCTCCTCTGGATCATTAACTATAAAGCACACAGTGTAGCCTACCCATCAGGCCACCCTCTGAAAAGGACAGGCTACATATGGTAACACTGCAACAACAACGTCAAACTCAAACCTTGTGCCAACTTTCCAAGGTGATGGTATTGAATTGTTTAGTTGACCGAGGGCCTGATCTACTAAGATCACAAATAACAATTGCTATATTGCGTGTGCAAACTAAAACATTGCACATGCTATTTCTGGGCGTGTTGCGTGTGATCTACTATGACTGCATGCGCAAATGATAAGAAGTGCAAAAGTGTTGCAGACTGCCCTGTTTTAATGAGGATTTTGCGTGTGCTACAGGCTGTCACTATGGAGAGTTTGAGAGAGCAGAGTGGCCGTTAAAGAAAAATGAAGTTGGAAGCTATGGAGTTTGAGGTCTTGGTGGAGGAGGCAAATAAACACATCGGTGAACTCCAGCAGAGGCATCTCAGCGTTGCCAGAAGAAACGTGATTTTGGAGGCCATCTGTGAAAAGGTGAATGCTGTGAGAAAAACAGAAGATCTGCCAATGAAATAAAAAGAAGATGGCAAGTTGTCCACAGAAGAACAAAACAAAAACTTTTCCTTTTTAAAATCTCAGTGCATTTCTAATATTGGACACATTAAACTAGTTCAAAATGAATTCGCTTCGTGTGTCTCATTGAATATAGAATGGAAAAAAATTGGATTTCATTAATTGAAAAGTGTTTTAGTAAGTTATCCGGCATGACCATAAAAATAATTCTTTTCTCTTTTTTCTGAAATGGAGAATCTTCATCAGATATCTGACAATCCCCGCTGTTCTCCTGAAATCAGCTCAGACAAGAAAGCACCTCAGCAGGCCCCGAAGGCATCCAGATTGTTATGATGACATCAATATTGATCGGGAGTTGCTGGTATGTAGTCTTCATACGTGTGTAACCCTTATACATAATGTAAACCTTGACTTTGCATTCCCTCTGCATTGTTACTGCATGCACTTTGCTGTAAGCACAGCTCATATACTAATCATGTGCAGAGGGGCCTTCGTCCTGAGCTAGAAAGGTAGAGCGACTGATAAAAAGCCGCCCGTCTCATAGTCGAAAAGCTGAGGTTCAGGTAGATGTTGCACTTGTTTTCTGAAGAGCTCTCAACCCACAGTGGGATGAATTGTGCTTTCAGTCCCGCTTTGTCAGAAAACCAGGTTTATATTCACAGACTTTCACCAAATGAGGCACAGAAAAGTCACTGTGTTGGTGCTCAGAATGGATGCTGGTATAATTATACCCAATCTGAGGAGCACAAGTGAGTCATTGAATAAATTATGTGCTGAACACCCATCACCAAACCAAATGAACACACACATGCACTTCCCCAGCTCACCTCATTCTGAAGATCATCGTTCACCCTCGTCTCTATCACTTAGGTTGAATTATTTGACTTCTCAGCATGACACAGCATTAATGCCCATAGTTACCGGCAGTGACGCTAGAGGTGGCGCCACCT
This sequence comes from Notolabrus celidotus, assembly GCF_009762535.1. NCBI lineage: Eukaryota > Metazoa > Chordata > Actinopteri > Labriformes > Labridae > Notolabrus > Notolabrus celidotus. The sequence continues at coordinate 13,511,618 of NC_048294.1, read as the reverse complement.
TTGTTTGATTTGGCCACTTAAGCAGCTGCAACCTATTTCCTTCTGCTGGAATAAGAGCGTGAGTGTGATCATGTCCTTGACTAATGCTAATGCATGAGTGATTGATGGAAAGAGAAATCAATAAGTGAGTCAGTTCAAAACAAAACAGAACTATGTGTTTTGCTATTTTAAATTATGTATGATAATTTGCAGTTCAACTGCTTTTGACTTTTATGTTTGTGAGCAAAATTATAACAGAACATATTCTTATTACCACTTAACAGCATAATGAAGTTCTGGGCAGATTTTCCACTTAGCATGAGCTTAATCTTGCATGCATTACCTAAGGATTGTACACCTCCTCATCTACATATTGTATCTGCTCTATATTTGCTTTAAATTACTGATCTGTTTTTATGCCACAGTTTTATGTGAGTTGTTGGCATGCAGGTGGTTGTTGGTATGACTGGAGCTGAATGTGTAAGGCAGGATGAAAACCTCTGAAGGGCTCAGTTGCTCAACAAGCACCTTCTGGAAAAGATTTTTAAAAATAGAGAACGATCAACGTTATCAGCTGTGTTTATGTTCACTACCGTGTTTGTGAGCTGTCAAAGTACACGGTTGGTGCAATTCCCAGTCTGCTCCTCCATTGGTTATTGCATGTTTCCCCATCAAAGGCAGTCTGACCTGGAATCGCAAATGCCAGACATATTAGATATTTACGATCCCAGTTTGGGAAGACTCAGACTCAATAAAATTGTCCTATTGACACCACACACTTGAGGATAATTTGTACAGATAATCGGTTACAACAAGTCCTGAATCAAGCCACGCCCCCCTGATTATCATGTGTGTGGCCAGCCTTACTAAGTCAAATGATGACTTTGGGAATGAAATAAGGATTTTACATTACTTTAAAGAAAAACATGCAGCTGAATTGTTTTTATAAAAAAAAAGATTAGAAGAAGGTGAAGTTAATTAAACATATGACAGTTGTCCTGGATGATATAGCTCCATTTTGAGTCTATAATTCCCCATTAAGTCAAGACAATGAGTCACAGAGGAATTCTTATTCAGATAACATATTCTTTCTCCTACAAACTTCTAAAGCTGCGGGAGATTGAAAATTGAACTAAGACAAGAAAAGAGCAGCACAACAATTTAGTATAAAGAAACATAAAAATGAGCATTAAGATTTTACTGGTGTTGTGACATCCTCTATTTTTATGCAAATACCCATGCTAAGTGTCCATAATGTCGTCAACCAAAAGCAGCCTCAGAAATGTTCAGGTTACTCAGAGTTCAGCTGACGTTCCCTGTATTTGGCACCCTCACAGCGCTGTTCTGTAACATCAGTGTCACACATGATGGCAAAGACATCCAACATTATGACAGCCAGCCTAACTCCACAGGACAGCCTGTACGATATTACCCATCACCTGTGATGAGTATTGAAATTACACTGACCCATGATGACCACTCCTTTATGTCTGTGGTAATTGTGCGATCGCGTTTCCTCAGGTGGCAGCTTTAATTGTAGACGGAGAGAGAAAAAAAAACCTGTGAGAGGACAAAAGTTGAATCATTTCCTGAAAGCAGGATATTAATTATGATGTGCTGTAATTGCACATCTTTGGGGCAGGCCAATTATCAGATTGAAGCGAGCGCTGGCTGCCTCGGTCTCCTGTGTTTTGGAAATAAGTGACACTACTAACTGCGAGATTGCCACTGCAGACACTCAGTCAGATCAGATCAGATCAGATTCACCATAAATAGAGTTGGGGTCATCAGGAGGAACAAGGATGGGAATGAACACATGGCATGTCAAGACGTCTTAGGGAAGTTATGTTATCATCATTCAATAGTTTATCCCAACGTGTTTGACTTGGTTCTATTAATAGTTTTATCATTGCTTTGATAACCACTGTGTTGCATTGATGATGGATCTAGCTTTGCTGAAAGTTCATAGTAAAATTTTCTGTTAAGAGAATTTAAAGCTACTGTGACTAACTTTCAGTTTGTGTCAGTTTTGGCGCCCCCTTTTGACAAAGCATTATCTCTTATCTCTTTGCTTTGAGTAAGTAGTGTTTTCAACAGCATGTAGTTAGACACTTCTATTGATACCTACCCCCTTAGAGCATTTTCAGGCATTAAAAACACATGTATAAAAAAAAAAAGTCCTCATGCTGTTTGTTTCATTTGCTTTTTAATTTTCATTGTATGAGTAAGAGAAAACTGAAAACTTATTTTTTTGGAGATTAGGTTAGTTAAAAACGAGGAATTTGAAAAACAAATTTTGACTTAGAAGTCACGATTCTGAGAATAAAGACAGATTTTTTTTCCCCTCAAAATTCTGAATTAAAGGTCTGAATTTATTTTTTTTAAGTCTGGTTTTTATTATAATTTTTATTTTTTACTTGTCTAAGCTTGAAATAATGTTTTTCCGTGGCCCTAATCCTCTTTTGTGAGGGAGGCCTGAGCCCTGCTAGCCCATTTATACCTGCTGTCTCTGTATATTGGAAGTATAATACAATTAATTGATAGTTGCTTCTAGTACAATAAACTTTTCATTTCTACTTCAAATCAGTTTCTGTTTATTAATGAAGAAAAAAAAAACTCACCACTGACTGAAGCCCTTCCACTTGCTGGTAACATGGCAGGGAAAAATCACATGAACATAAAAATGCACCAGTCACTTTCATCAGAATGCAGTGGTTGGTTTTAAAGAGGACAAACACTGTTAAGGAAGAGTTAGAAGGAAATAGAGGTCTTCAATTTCTGTAGCCAAAAAAGAAAGGACAGAAAAGTGGATAGGGTTAGTTTTCTATGACTGTATATTTTTTAATTCAAGGACTGTAAATTTACAGTTGTTGCTAATATTTGATATCTACTTAAATACACTTTATGTTAAATCATTTAAAAGTATAAGTACATATTGATAATACAAGAGGTAATGTATTGCAAATACCTCATACTGCAGTTTATTTAGTATTTACTTCCAAACAAAGCCTTGCTGTCGGAAAACTTCAAAATGTCTGCCCCAGGCTGTTTCTTTGACAGATGTTAAGATAGTGTTTGTTGCAGGTTGGGTATGTACTGTATACAGTCTATTATTATTTTCTCTCATTCTGCCTCTCATTTGATTTTCAACATTGCATCTCTGGAAACCTAGAGACCTTGGATTGAACCTTGATTCATATCATGTCTCCACATCTTGAACTGTTTATTTTCCCTTCTACCCTGATATGCTTCATTACCATCTGAGGAGCCAAACCATCTCGAGTCTGGATTAAATGTGCTGAGTCACTCATTTATTTGTCAAAAATTATTGTCACCTATTTTAAAGGTTCAGATTTTTCAAATAAATTGATTCCATCTTATTTGGCTTATTCATTTTCCATTTGTCTGCACACAGAGATCCATTATTGAGTTCAATGTACAATCAAACTGTGTGGGTAGTCCTCCTGTCCTTAACTGATCCCACTGTCTGTAAAATCTTGATGAGAGGGAGGCACAACTGTCCTTTCCTCTACATCTCTGTGACCTTTTTAAAATTTAGAAATTTTGCTCCGGGCTTTTGGTTTCCAAAGATGGGCCAGTGGTGCAGAGGAACCAGCCAGTCATAAAGGAAATTATGCAGCTCATAAAAGAGAGGCCTTGGTGCTACTTTTGGCTGAGTAGACGGAGGGTATGATGAAATTTAGTGGAAAACAAAACCACACTGTGACCTCAAAATCCCTTCAAAATCTACACTTAAATGAAAGTTTGCTCCTACACTAACCATGAACTACAATAAAACTGAAAACATACCTATTTTTTGCTCATCATCTTTCTCGTCCAGAAAGTTGCTCACCCATCAGTCTGGCTCTGCTCAAGTTTTCTGCCTGTTAAAGGGAGTGTTTTTACCACTGTTGCCATATGCTTCCTCACTGTGATCTGCATTTAAGCCAATGTTTCATCCCCATCATTTAGGTCACCATTGTGTACATACCTAATAAGAAAATTATTAAATAATAAACAGGGACATCGATTTGGAACTCCAGGCACTGTTGCATGAACACGTTATTTTATTTTATTTTATTTAACTAGGAGAAAACCACATTGAGATTAAAAATCTCTTTTTCAAGTGTTTCCTGGCCAAGATCAGCAGCAGCACATTCCAGAAAAGTTACAGACAAACAACACATAATTCTAAAACATTACAACACATCATGGGATTCAGAACAGAAATCATCAGTCAAAGCATCTATAAACTGAAGCATCTTCCTCAAGAGCCTTCAGTCTGCTTTTAAACACATTTAAAGAGACAAGCTAACTCAAACCCAGGCTCTCCTGCAACAGGTTCCAGGCTGCAGGAGCAGCATATCTAAAACTATTTTTACTAATTTCAAGACACACTCTGGGGACTGAAAGCAAAAGCAAGTTTTGTGACTGGGTCACAGAGCGGAGACTGTAGCTTCCAGTATTTTTTAAATGAATGAAATCGCATAGATACGAGGGAAGCGAGTTACGAATCGCCTTAAAAACAAGGACATGCCAGTGATGTAGCCTAAGGGTAGACAATGCAGTCAGCCAACTCGAGCATACAGGGAGCTGTGATGGGTTAGAGATTTAAAACCTGTAATGAACCTCAGAGCTCCATGAAAAATGGTGTCCAGAGAGTGAAGGCAAAGAGTGGATGCATGCATATATAAAACATCACCATAATCAATGTGCACAGCCAGCTAGATTACCGCAGCAACAGCTGCTTTACGGCAGCCAGTAGCTCTCCAGGGACATATGGTTCAAAAAGGTGAAAACTTATATCAAACACAGGACAGTTTGTTACATTAGCATAAGCAACTCTGTCGTTAAAATGTCATTAGTGTTGAAATATTTTAAACATAGGGAGTGAGAACAGTCCAACAGCGCGTTGCAATATATGCAGTACGATCGCTTCGCAAGGCTGTGGCCATAGAGTTGTGTTCAATGCGACCAATCTTATTCAACATCTAAAAACTAAACATGCAAATAGACTTTACTAGAGCAACATAGGAAGTGACAAACTCTGGACTTTAAAATGAAAGATAAATATCCAAGAAAGAGCAGAAAGTTTACAGAGTAGAAGGTTGAATTCACTGCTTTTAGTCAACCAGGTGATTTCTGTGATAGAAAGTGTAGATGTGTGCCGTCTTCTGGGTCAAGAGGTCCTCCGGTCCTGCCTTCTCAAAATTACTGGATACCAGAGCTGTAAAGCATCGTGCACCAAGTACCTTGTGAATAGCTCAAATGTAATAAAAAGTTGTGCCAACAATACAAGATGTATTGACTCGACATTGTTCATGTTGGCTTTTTGACAGTGTACCATAGAGCAACCATGGCTTAGAAGTTTAAATGGGTTCGTAGGTTATTCAAAATTGCATAGCCTCTAACACTAGTCCAAAAATAAATGGTCCCAGTTAAAGCAAAGAAAAAAAGGACAAAACTGAAAATGTTCTGCTGTCATAACCATAGTGTTCTGATTTGTAGCAAGCTAACCAAACTGTTGTTGCACTGTTATTATTGTGCTAACCACTAGCTTATAAGTTTAGCTAGCTTGGTAACTAATTCAAATTTGCATAGTCTCTCATTAATGCAAGTCTGTACATTTTATGGGTAATGCAAATAAAACTGCCAGCAACATTTTTTCTTTCGAACCAAAAATTAATTCCCTTGGAGAAGGTGAATGCCACACATTAAATGTCTCCTTTCTGCATCTATTATGGCCATATACATGTCAGTGTGTGATATTTAACTAGATGCTGTGCACTGGGGCTCTAACACATCATCACTAGCTCATCTCATTGCTGATGTCCAATTTTAGTGATGGAAACCATGCTCTCCCTGGTGGCTCACTTAAACACACTTGCCCTTTCAGCCCCACTTACCTAATAGCTGTCGGCACATTGATCAACCTCCGCGCTGTCTGTCACCTCCCGGCGTCCACCCTGAGCACTGACGAGCTTGGACAGACAGTGCATTTTACGTGTCGTTTCTTGGGAGGTACCGGAATCCATGACCTTTACAAGTTTCGGCCACAATTCACTGACGATTAGCTGAGTCCAACATATAAATTATCTGTAGAAAGGGCAGTAGAATCAATTTGCCTTTACTTTAGATGTTAATAAATCTTTTGGGAGGGGAGGCTTTGAGTTTGAATAGAAACAATTACACAACTTAAAAGCAAAACTAAACATGCATTCTCTTCAGTTTAAGTGTGTTGAATTTGCTTAAATCCTTTCCTACATCAAGTCAACTCAGTGGTCCCCTCTCAAGAGGCCTTTGTCTTTAAACCTTCCATTTAGGCCTGGATACTAGGCATTGATATGCTCTCCCCGTTGGCACCATACTTTTTAAGCCAATTAGGTGGCCGTGCCTCCCAAGACATCACCATTGACAAGTCGCCAATGCAATTTCCATAACAGAGCGATTGGCACCCTCAAGGGCAGTCCCGCAGCACTAGGGGAAGGTGCTGCCATGCATCTTAGCGCTGTTTGGAAAGTCACATCATCAACAAGCCAAAGACTTAAACGTCTGAAAAGATTTGAGTCAGCAAAGTTTTGAGATTAATTTCCGGATAAGTAATAATGTCGTTGGTGTAAGCTATGACTTGCTTGAAGCGCTCACTCTACCGGTGGTGTGTTCTCAAGGACAATTACCAGTTTTTCCTTCCCCTCCCGGCGCCTGAGAACACTGTGACCCCATATTACAGCAATGCAGTGAATCAGCTTTATTGGATTACCTCTCAACCTTGACCCCTGCCTGTCTGAGGAGGGGGAGGAGGTAGAGACCATCTCAATGTGGGAACTCATCTCCCACTAAACTGTCTCAACATGACTCCAGGCTGCAGTAATGTATTAGATCCTTTGGACTCTCTGGGGGTTGTTTATGTTGACCTCTGAACCGGATACGATGAGATAATGTATGTGAAAACCGATAAATGGAAGGACGCAGGAGAATTATGATCAAGTGGACTTATACTTAATCATTAAAGAGGATTTACCACTGGTAATGGTCACTGTTTGGATGTTATTTTGGCTGAATATATCGGCTATATGGGTATATTGATTCCTGATGCTGCATACATATCCTCAAGCTTTAAATGAGATGGATAGATGTGTTGTGCTCTAAAACTGAGACATTACAGTTAACAGGAAAATAGGATGACGATGATGATGATGTTTTAAACACTTATTGGTATGGTTAAAAAATGCCATTATTACACTTAACATTCAAAACCACATGCATGTACACACAATGTTACATTGTCCAGTATTTGTTGCGATGCTATTTCAGAGATCAGGGTTGTGAACCCAACTATGGACCAACATCCCAATCCTTACAGGCATGTAGCTAGCACTTAATCAATGATTAGAAATGTACTTTGTAGTAACATGACAGAGATGTTAGCTGTGTATGTGTTTGTTTTTGCCATATCACTTTAAGAAGCTAGCCCATTTTTTTATGCTACCGCCACCTCTGAAACTTAGCCTTGCACATAATGGGTCTCATTCATGAAACGTGAGCAGCACGAATTTGTGTGTTAACTGTGTGCAGCGGAAATTTTCATGGATTTCCGCATTCATCAATCTTTTAGTAGCACTGATCTGTGAGTAACTACTCACAAAATCTACATCTGCTCCCGACTGTGTGTAGCGCTTTTGTAAATGTAGGAGTACACATAAATACTGCTTGTCACTGTCGGAAATTACAATTTTAATACGTACTGCTCTCTGTTATGTGCACAATTGCACGCAGTTGCCTTTGAGACACGTAATTTAAACTTGACAAACTATTAAAAAAATATATATAACATATTTAAAAAAATTAATAAATTGGCAATTAAAGCTTGAGATCTAGATTGGGTTTATTTAGATTGTGAACTACTTGTTAAAAACCACACAGACTAACTGGAGCCTAATCTGACAAGGCCAACTAAAAGAAGCCACGCCATACCCGCACATTTGCAGATGCTCTCCGTCTTGGGATTCTTAGTCACAGGGACCTACCACCGGGAGATGGCAGATAGCTCTAGCATCTCCCAGCCATCAATGAGCCGCATTTTACGGGCAGTATTTGCCCGCATTATTGAATTAAGGCCGGAGTACATTCAATTCCCCTACGGCGCACAACGGCAAATCAAGGTAAAGGGGGGGTTAGCGCGCTGGCCAACATGCTAAATGTCATCTATGCCATAGACTGAACACACATACACATCAAGGCTCCATCTGATGATGCATTTGCATACATGAACAGGAAAAAATGTTATTCCGTGAATGTGCAGCTGATATGTGATGCAAACTGTGTGTTGCTCAACGTTGTGGCTCGGTGGCCCGCTGGAACGCATGACAGCTTACTGCTGGCACCCGTTTGGAGAATGGAGCTGTGAGAGACGGCTGGCTTGTCGGTAAGAATGTAGTCTTCTATACAAATGCATGTGTTTTATATGTAGAGACTTACCATATACATAGAAAATAAAATGTGCTTTCTAGATTCCACTTCGCCCAAAATAATTTCTATCTCCTCCTTGGAGAAGTTCTTTTTTCGCTCTCTATCCTTCTTTCCTTGTGCCATGATTGCAGGGCAGGTCGACAAGATGCACAGGTCTGTGTCTTTATATGGTGGTTATTTGCTATTCATGGGCGGGGATTTATGCTAATTGATGATCTCCGGGATCGCGCTGTCAGTTTACGATTGGTTGGCATTCATGATCTTACACACGTGTTTACGTTCAAATCTGAGTTTCCCTCGCCGTTCATGAATCCGGAGTAGAGTTTTAGTGGGGTGAGCTTCTATGTGCAAATCTACACACAGATTTACTCATGTTTCATGAATGAAGCCCAATGTAAGTTGCCGCTGGAGTTGTTGGCGTGTTACGTGTGAAATGCCTCCAAACTGCTGAGCCTCTGCAGCTAGCTCCCTTCATGCTACATCAGCTAACCAACTGGCAAAATGCACAGACTTATCAACACACTGATGGTCGCCCTAAACACAGAGTAGCATAGAATTGAGTTGAATAGATCTGCCCCACGAATTGGTCCTCTGTCAATGATACTTGATCTAGCTTTTTCAGTATCTGACCGATAGCTGGTACTAGGATCAGATAAGAGCAACCCTGGTTTTTAGGGAGTCCCACTTAGGTGCAGCATTTTTTTCTCCCATTGGCATTCTTTCTGGCTTGTTTTGGTTTGTGCATAACCACTGACTTCCAGACTGGGGTTAGGCTGACCTCTTTGCATGTTGTTGTTAGACTTTTAATGTGGCGAACAGGGTTGCATATGCCAATAAGAGTAATGTTCAACTAAAAAGGAAGCTAAAGTTTTCATCTAGACTTTATGAGTGACACTTTGCATGACATGACTGGCTGCAAACGTTTAGCTTTGTTCTAAAACTAATTTCTCTAATATAGGCATGGCCTTTTAAACCAGTCTCTAATGGACACTCAACTACAGTTTTTTTTGCACTTTCTCAATGGCTTCATTTTTATATTTTTCTTTTTTTAAACTCATATCATTGGGGTAATTTTTTCTTTTATTCGATAGGACAGGGTACATTTAACATTACAGCGTGAGTGAGAAAAACAACACACAAATCCAACAAAGTTGTTTTTTTCTTTCTGATGACTGATGATGAAATGTGATGATTTAAACATGCCTCTGCTTCTCCATGGTCACCGCTGCCCTTTAGAAAGCCTGCAACACGTTGCATTCACTGACTCAGACCACCACATGAATAGACGTCAAGAGATGTTATCACAAACATTTCAACCTTTTTGAAGTATCAAAAGCCTGCCTAAACATGTCTGAACACGGGGCTGAATTACTTAGGCTTGCCAGGACCTCTCTGATGTCCTTGATGGGATGTGATATCCGTGTAATCAATCCCGAATGGATGCCTCTCGCTCCGATCGCTCCTTGCATTGTAATTTCTATAGATATATAATCAGGGTGACTCAGAAGGGGACAAAGGAGAAGATGAATGTGGAGCATATGGAATTTTACATGCTTTGTCCCTTTCAAACATGCGCTTTGTGATAAAAGCCTGACTTATCTTTGGCGGTTGCTGTGATAACAGTGTGCGGTGTGGAACCTGTCGATTGGTTAAACATTAAAGGGGCTTCTGGGACAGAGTTGCTGTCATTGATGTAAAAGTAAGATGATCTAAAGAGGCAGGAAAAGGACCATTATTTTGATTCACAGCAATTCTTAAGGCAACAGTGTTAAAAAATACTGAAAGACAGCCACCTTTTCAGTGAATTCATTAGGACAAGCTAATTCAGAAATGTCAAAATGTCCTTGTTCACTGCATCCATGATGTTGAGAATGTTCCTTTTTTGAAAGCACAAAAATCCTTGCCGAGAAAATGTGACTCTGATCTTGAAACAACCGCCTAAAAGCAATCAAAACAGACGTTTTATAGTCCTGTACTCGCTGAAAAAGAGCCTCACTTTAACGCTGGTCAGGGCTTGTCGCTCTGCAGCTGACAGAGCACCGAAAACCTCAATTGAAAATCATTTCAGAACAGCGGGAGACCTGCGTTGCAGCATCGAGAGAGCTGCTGCTGCTGCATCCACAGTCTCAGGCTCTCCAATTGAGTCTCTCCAGTCACGTAAGGTGCGTGGGCGAGCAAAAGGCTCTGGTTTTCTGTGTCTTTGCCGGCCTGTCGGTTTCATCACCGGGTGCACAGCTCTGTTACTCGACATCCTCCTCCAGAGAAGACACCTGCTGTTTTCATCTTGAAATCTCATGTCGGCCTGTGATCAATCACTCCCTGTCAAGAGAAAGCAATATTGATCCATCCGTTGGTGTAGTGTTTGGCTGCTCTGAGTGTGGCGGTTGCACCGCAGCATACTGTACTGGAGATGTTCATTGTTTGCTTTCCTGTATCGATACCAGCAAAAATACCAGGGATTGTCATCCTTCAGGAGCGTGCTACCTTTAGCCTTTCTTCTTCCGATGCTCCTATTAAGAAAGAAAAATGTTTGATTGCAGAGCCCCTTATGCGCCCAAAGAAAGAAATAGAAAGTGAGTGAGGACAGCTCTTTAAGTGGGTGACTTTCCTAGCTAATGGTGCTGTCAGTGGCTAATCACACTGTCAGCTACCATTACTGTTAAGGCGTCCATCTTGTCTCTGTATTTTGCTTTAGATGGAACTTTAAAGCGCTTTAAGTCCTGGTTAGACACAATTACACAAACCTCTGTGCCCTTGGTGTTTTTCAGATGTTTCCCTTGAGAAAACCAAAGTTTTCTTTTCATTTCATTTCAGTTTTTTGTCTTTTCATTGATTTGTCTTAGTCTTAAGAAGAGAATCCTTCTTAGTGTTAGACACAAATTTAACCATTTTATTCCTGTTTTACTCATTTAAAAAAAAAAAATCTATATTGTTGTCATAATGCTCTCAATGCTATTTTTAGCACCTACACCTCTATGTCAGTGTGCTTCTCAACAGCACTTACTGCTTATAGTTTATAATAGTTGTCTCACAGCACTTCTGCTTCCCTTGGTAGTAACCCTTACTTCTGTTTTAAATTCCTCTTTGTGCTTCATCTTTGCCTTTATTTAAGGAAAGTTTACAAAGACAATGTGAAAATACTGAAAAAGCACTATCATCTCTGCTATTGTTGTTGACCGGGTTTATTTTAGAAGTCCCGCCTCTTCTTGATTTTGATTGGTCAGTTAGAGAGAAGGTACGTTGACAAGCATGCTGGTGTCCAGAAGTAAGAGCTTTAAGCGGGACCACAAATTACAGCTGACTCCAAGAGTTTTTATGCACGTAGGACACTGAGTGCTGAAAATGCTTCACTGCATTGGTTTTGTTTCTCAAGTATCTGCACTGCCAGAGAAAAAACAACAGCGCCAGTGGACAGGCCATAAGGACATAATCTATTGGAATAAGCCTCTAAAGAAATAAGTATCAGGGTTGTACCAGGTGTTTAAATATGTAAAGCAACATTTAACTATCTTAATACTTAATTTTACTGCTGTAATATTCAGATTCCTTAACCTAGCCTTGACTCTGCCACTAATACGATTCAAGAATAAAATGCTGTATTACACTTTTATGACGGTCCCTTACTGCACCTGTGGTGACAGGCGCACTGGGCAGACATTCAGTTTTTTGCCCTCTCAACTGCATCATCATCTTTGATGATTTATAGTTGATCAGAACTGTAGTATGTCTTACAAAATATGTGTTCTAACATATCCCCAAACTTGGAAAGACTGAGGCTTTTTCTCAGAGATTTAGAAGTTAACAGCAGCAAAACATGGGGGGTGTCAAAAAACAAAGTTTCCTGGTAACTTGTTGTGGCTTTGTCACTGATAGCCATGGGGGAAAAACAACCATTGACAATGAGAAAGATGCATGAAGGCAGTGAATATTGTAACAAAAAGAGGAAAAATAACACTTTGCCCCTCAACCAGCTGAAGCAGATCCAGGGATGCATTGCTTGAATTCTGACAGACAGAGTAGACACACTGGGGGGGATATCAAAGGACTTGAATGTCCGACAGCCCACTGCTAACATTTTAGTCTTGTCACGTCTTGTGAACAAAAAACAACATGTTTGGCCAGACATCAGAGATGTATTTTGAGCTTGTCAACGTCTCATTTTCATCATGGAAAAGGGCAGTTGACAAACTTTATTGTTAAAATTTTGGTCATTAAAAGTAACACTGGTTTGCAAGCACTCTGTGTCCGTCATTCTTATGTTTACTTACAGCCTTTTTATTATTCTGCATTTCAGTGCCTGTAGAGAATATGTCTTGTTCTTTTTACCCTTCCTTGCTAAGAAGCAGCAGGGTGCACCGACTGTTGCTCCACAGGAGGAGCAGAGGTCAGTGTCTTAGCCAAGGTCAAAGACATAACATGAGTGCCTTTAGGGTGAAAACGTGGAGAACATGAAACCTCCATACACAGAGGGCCTTGTCAACCTTTCTGAGGTTTAAAACCAAAGACAGTCTTGCTGTGAGGCAACATACCACCCTGCTGCCTGTCATGTACACACATATAAATGAGCATAAGAAGGATGTAGTAACAGTCCCATGTGGGCGGTTATGGTGTCATCACAGTTAACGATCAGTGGTTTTATTTATCCTAGATTTGTGTACATGTTAGAGAGTGTGAGGAATGAAGTGAGAGAAACAACATGCATGTCACCTTCTCCTCAATACAGACTTATTTGTCTTATTGTCTTAGAGTGATGGATGATGAGTTTAGTCTGTAAAGTGTCAGAAAATGGTGAAGAGTCTTCAAGAAAGCAAAGTGGCGCCTTCCAATTGCTCACTTCATTCAAGCAATCGTCCAAACCAAGAGGTACTGAATTTAAAATAATCTAAAGCAGAGGGAAAAAGCAAATCCTGACATTTAAGGAGCTGTAAAAATGAATGTTTGGCATTTTTGGCTCAGTTGGTGGTGGATTAGAGTGTTGGGTAACCACTTTGGTCCAGCCAGAAATTCTCAACAGTTCCAGGATAAAAAGGCATGAAATTTTGCATACTCTTTAATTCATGTTCCCCTCAAGATTAACTTTAGCAACTGGTATGATTACTGTTCATCTAATAAAGCTATCAGGTCATAAAATTATTATAACCTTTATTTAACCAGGAAATGCTCATTGAGATTAAAAATATATTTTCCAAGAGAGCCCTGGCCAAGATAGGCAGCAGCACAGTTACAGAGTTACAATATTACAATATACATAAATACAAATAGCAGACGCATACAACAGCTACACAACAGGTACTTCCAGAAAAACAGCATGTCACATTTATACAAAACATCTACAGACAGATGCTTCAGCCTCCAAGTCGTTTAAGGACCACTTAAAAGCATTCAAAGGTATCATGTCAGACAGTTTTAGATCATTTTGTAAGGCATTCCTGGTCGAGGGAGCAACAAACCTGAAGGCCTTTTTCCCAAGTTCAGTCCTGACCCTCTGAACATATAATATTAAAAGATCCTGAGATCTAAGATTATGACTTCCTGAGTTCTTTTGTGCAATATATGTGAGGAGGTAAAAGGGAAGTAGTCCTAGGATGCATTTATAAATAAGAAGATGCCAATGTTTTTGCCTGTGTGACGACAGGGAGGACCATCCTACTATTGAGTACAGCACAAAAATACTTTGTGCAATATAAAAAGTAGTGACAAAATACATTCAGAACCAAGAACATCCCGAGAGACCTGAGCTTCATGTTTGTTATAACTTAGCATATTATTGGGGCACTGTTGGCCGAGCGGTCTAAGTACCGGCCTCGACCATTTGTTGCATGTCTTCCCCCGCTCTTGGCTCCCTACATTTCCTGTCTCTTTCCAGCTGTCTTATACATTAGAGGCCAAAAATACCCACAAGATATAACTTTAAACATTTGCATATTAGCATTGACAATATAAGGAAGTTAGCATGCTAAAGTTGGCAATGAAGTGCTTTTAGAGCTAATTGTATGGCAGTGAATTGTATATTTTCCATTCCATTAACCTATGCTTTAACTAGCACAGTGCTGTACTTAGCTAAATTTAGCATGATAATATTAAAACACAAAAGTGTATAAATGGTCAAATTATGTCTCGAAAAAATTAGCATGTTCAGATTGACAATCTTGGCAAGTTAGCATGCTAAAGTTGGCAGTTAGCTATGCTTTTTGAGCTAATGACTGTGGACTCTATAGACATAATGTTAGCTTGCACAGAGCCACATCATTAGAATATTAAAATCAACAGATCGTATTTGTACATGTAAATGTAGTGAGCCAACTTCAATATGTCATCAAAGAGATAAAAGTATCTCTTGTTGTCCACCAAATATTTAATCAATCATGACATTAGCTCAAATAAACAGATTTATTCCCACCCTAGTTTCTGATTTACCATGTGGTGACATATCAATTGTATTTCTTAAAAATGACTTGGATGCTTTACCTGCTGCAGCAGAATAATCATCACATCTTTTTAACACTAACTAGATTTGTACCTTTACTGTAAAAATCTTCCTTCAGCTTCATTTTTTAAACACTGATTAATGGATGGTTGTTCTAAGCTGCAGTACATTGTTTCCTCAATTAGTCAAATCAGATCAACCAAGCCCACTTTTTGAAGGGACTGATTGTCAGGTTTCTCTGCCCCTCATACACCACATCAAAGCAGCTGGTAAATAGATTCCTCCCCCAAACGCCTGCAAATCAAACATGGCGCTTGTTGTTTGTCAGGGTGTGGATGCTTGTGCGCTCTTATTAATCTTTGTAATTTCAACAGACATAAGTGGGGATGCTATCGTTTTTGTGTCACAGGCTGAGTGCTGGAACATTGGCTTATTGGTTATGGTTGAATAATTCATTTGAAGCACAGGATTGCTGCTTGGCTATGTGGTCCATGTCAATGACTGTGTGTCAGCTGATGAGTCGAGTGCTGGGAACGCTACAATGACGGGAGAGTGAAAATGATCCATGCTCTCTCAGCTAACTTTTCTCCATCAGCAGAAATGCTACACTTGTTCTCCACCAACATGGATCTTGGCGTTGATCCAGTATTGCTTTTTTCATCACCAACCATATTGCACAATAAAACATTTTCAACACGCTCAGATATCTACTGATGAATTGATCTCTGCCGCTGCAGCAACATAGTGGTATGTCATGATGATGCATGTTTGGGTGGAATTGATCCTTTCAAAACGGTAAAGCTGAGGCAATTTATGCCAACTCCTTGACAGCAGCATAGATCCAAAGGTCTTCTTTGCCCTGAAAAGTTCCTGACAAGGAGAAACTGTCATTGTCTTTGAAATGAAATTTTGATTGTGCTGGTTCCTTTTTTATACCTTCCCCCTTTTGACAGCAGAAATGATAATAAGGAGTCTTGAGATTAAAAGCTCCACTTATTTTTGGTCACAGGAACCTTAATGTTAATCCTTAAAAAAAGTCTGAACCACTCTTTAATGAGACATCCTTATAAAAGATTTATATTGTAGAAAGATAATAGGTTGAGAATGTTGAGCTGTTATAGCCTTTTAAAGGATAATTCAAAACCAGCAATGCCATGTTGATCAGTTATAAGCCATAAATAGGACTAATAGTGAGAAATCAGATGAATTATGATGATGCATAATCTCGAATGTAAGTATTTAATAGTGATCGACTGATATTGGTTCTTCAATGGCCTATGTCAATAATTAGAGAGCAGATCAATGGCCGATACATAATGCGGTTATCATGTTTTTTTATTTGCATTTAAAAAAAAAACTATATTTCAACAATTACATCCACTCAGATTACAATACATGCTGATTTTAGCCAGTAACATGTTTTAAATGATTTTTTTTATTGATTTATTGTATGGACGAATAGATTGGGTTATGCTATAGTTTTCAGAACATGACTGATATTTATGCCAGAAGCAACATTAAACTAAATTATTACATCATAACAGATTTTATATTAAGCACTGGCAAGTTATCATTTTTAGATTTGATATGCTGTCATTTAAGATGGGAAAAATGTTGTCACCTAGAAAAGATGATGGTTATACTGAGGAAATTTACAGTAGAACACAGAATGTGGAGCACAGAATGGCGAAATGGACATAAGAGAAAGTGCTTATATTGCTCGACAGCAGCCACACTAACAAGGCTGCCTGCAGTGTCTGCAGACTTTAATTTCTTCGTTTATTAACTGGCCTCTTGAATACAGACATAACATAGGCAGATGTTGATTATTTCAAAATGCCATTAATCAGCCTGATTTATCAGTTCGTCTCTAGTTTTCAAGATGCCATCTGTTTTTAGGGGTCACCTAGAGGGAAAAAGCTTAAACTGTCCCTGATTCCCATTAATTCAGCAAAGTCTGTAACGAACCATTTCTGTGCAGCTTATTGTCTATTTCTAGTTTCATTTGTTTGTTGCAATGTGGAGTTTGTAATCCTGCTAGCTGCTACATTAGTTGAGTGGGCTTGGTTACCTGGCACCATCTTGGAACTAGATCTAAATTTAAGGCACTTTCGTTTCATAATCTTCATTCATGACCAGTAATTGATTGAGTTGTCTGTCCATTCCTTGGAAGCTGTTGATAAATGTATGTTGCCATGGATTTAATGTAAAAATTTAATTCTACAGGGTAAATTGTCAAACTGGTTCCTCAGGGGTTAGGGTTAGGTTGGGCTTAATGGTTTCTTTCAGGAGCATGAAAAATGATTCACTGTGTTGAATCAAATAAGTCAGTCATCATAAAATTAAACATAAATGGTAATTTTATATGAAATATGTAAAACTGTGGTCAGTCTTTATTTTATTTATCAGGAAGTACACATCTTTGGTCTCTGAGTTTTTTTTGTGTTCAAATCCAAAGGCCACTTTTCACAATGTTTGCATATTGTATGGCCCAACCAGCTGATCCTAGCAACACATTTATGGTAAGTAATGGAAATTAAATCAATAGCTAGGTACGGATCTCAACTTCCCACGACCCAAATGTTATTATACAGGCTTAAAAAGTCAAAGTACAGCTAGTAAATATCTAATCAGAGATTAACAGAGATTAACTCTCAATTCAAAAACCCCTGCTAGAATCTATGCCAAACATTGTTTGAGCAAAATGTTCTTCAAGGATGGTTTTCATTTTTTTACCCAATCTTTCTGAACAACTAGGTCTGTGCTGGATGTCCATATTGGTGCCAGTTACGCCTGGCGCCCTCATAAGAGTTGACACAGAACTTTAATTCCATATGTTGACTAAAGCAAAGGATGGCTGGGCCCTTAAGCCCACCAATGATAATGCCAATAAAACGTAATAGCCCCCGGAGCCTATGATTCATGTCCTGAACCCTGCAGCTACATTAAACAAGCATTGATCGTCCCCCAACGCCCACCCTAATCCTAATGCAAAAAATAAATACTGTGTAAATTCCCCCAGCAGATATTCCTCAGCGTTCTCGGGGAGAGCGTGCCGAGTGTGTGCGATCAATACTTGCTTTTGGATGTAAAATAACCTTTTGATGACCGGTGAGGAAATGCAAGCCATTCAGAGCGTTTCTCACACACCCTTATTGATTTCCCCATCTGTGTGTTTTTTCTCTCCCCACCCCACTCTGCTCACTCCAACATGCTGCACAGTCTCCTCTTTATGAGTGGAAATCCTCTGACTTTACAGCACATGTGGAGCTGAGAGATTAATTGCACATGCAGTTGAGAGTCCTGCTCCACCCTTTATTTTTGCCTCGGTTGTTTTAAAGGTTAGTGGTGCATAAAAAACCCATCCTGCTGTTCTCTCTCTCTCTCTCTCTCTCTCTCTCTCTCTCTCTCTCTCTCTCTCTCTCTGCTTTTGCAACAATTTGTTACATAAATTTAGCTAGGTATAGATATGTAGTAGTTGAGAAATTGCAGCTGTAGCTTATTTGTCCGCTAACAGATCTGAAACGGGGATAGTGGTGGAAAGGTTGAGAGGACAGGGAGAGATGGATACATACATTTTAAAAATGTGATGGCAACTGTGAAAACATTGGATGAAACAAGGTTTTTTGAATGAAATTGAGAATCTCTTGGTGCTATCAAGCATTTCCTCAAATACATGCCTTCTCTGGTGTTTCCTGTCTTTGATATTTTCCATTTCTTGCCCATGATTGTGAGGAAATGTTTCACTTATTGCCTTTTAGGGATAATGATTATTCAAACTCTTAAAATTCCAGACTCTCTCGCTGAAATTTCCTTAACAAACCTTCTGCATGCAAATATCCGCACCCTAGCTCCCCGTCTGTTTAATATATTTAATGGAATATGTAAATAAATCTTCCTGTTTCGACCACAGTAAGCAGCCCGGCTGCAGACTCAGCTTTCTTAGTGAGCTTTGGCGCCAGCCAAACAAGATTTGTGTCCTCTATGGTGAGCATTTACTTTGTCCGACGGCTTATTACCGTGCCCGTGTTGCGGCATAATCTACAATGGGATGGAAGGCTAAGACTAATTTGCGAGGTTGTTAGGTTTAGGTTGAATTCATCACAGTGGAGGAGAGTCTGTTGCAGATACGCGGGTGAAAAATACATTTAGTATAGAGTAAGGGGGAGAAGTTAATTATGAGGGAGAGGATAGAAGGGACAGATATGTATTGCCATTTGAAACATTTAAACATTTTTATTAAACTCCCTTTGATATTAAAATAGACGTTCAAGTTAATTCTGTTTTCTGGGATTCAAGGCAGCAAGTTGTGATTACACAATAGGGTGCAAGGATATGTTGAGATTGTTGACAAAAATGTATGAAGACAACAATTCAAAAAAGTGGAGATGTTGTGTGAAATGTTAATAAAACCAAATTTGGTGGTTTGCAAATCATTTAAATCCTGAATTTACCTGACAGTAGTTCAAAGACAACATATCAAATATTGAAACTGAAAATTAGCCTTTTTTATGAAAAAACAGTGCCTATTTTAGATTTGATGCTAGCAACATGTTCCAAAAAAATTGGAACACCGACAACAACAAAAAAACACCTGGAGGAACATTTCCCAACTAATAAGGTTAGCTTGTAACAGAATGGGCATAGAGGGGCATACCAGAGAGTCTAAGTCTCTCAGAAGCAAAGATGGGACGATGTTCACCACTCTGTGAGAGACTGCATGAGTCTGTTAAAGAGTCTAACAGTCTCAGAATAATGTTCCTCAGTGTAAAATTTTAAAGATCTGTGGGTATTTTATCTGCTGTACATAATATCATTGAAATATTCAGAGAATCTGGAGAAGTCTCTGTCCTAAAGGGACAAGACTGAAAACCATAACTGGATGGCTGTTATCTGCAGTCCCTCAGGTGGCACTGCCTTAAAAACAGACATGACTCTGTAGTGGAAATCACTGCATGGGATCGTAATAAATTCCATAAAATGTTTTCTGTGGACACAGTTAGTCACTGCATCCATTAATGTAGGTTAAAACTGTACCATGTAAAGAGGATTTCTATATACTCACAATATTAAGACAAAGAGTTATGCATAGATTTGCTTACTTAGGGCGGTGGCTGAGCTGACTGACAGAAGGACACAATGTAGCTGTTTGCCAGAACCTAGGTTGACCAAAAGTCATGTGGAACCAGCATTTCCAATATAGTGACCATGCTTTTGTTTTGCCTATATTAGATCGGACAGCTGGTAAAAGACAGGAAGACATGTAGCAAGGGTCGAATCAGCAATTGCTGCAACAAGGACTATAGCCTCTGAACAGAGGGCACGCACTTTTACCACTAAGCCTAACCAGCACCCTGCATGTTTACATTTTGCATCACATCTTGTTGAGGCTGTTATAGTTCAACACTGTGTTAGTGTGTAAATTTCCACACAGTTAATGCTATTGGCTGCTATCAATGCCAAACAAAATCCCACCCTGGCTTCCTGTGTTTAAGAAAACATGCATACACAATAAGTAAATGCACTCTGTGAGCTGTATTGTGGTTATGTCAAGGATGTGTTCCTCCTCTATTTGAAAAGATTGAAAGGTAGTTAAAGCTGTTGGAAATAATGACAAGGTGCACACTTTGCATTGCATTGTCTTTTTGTCAATAGTTCAGACGTTGTCTTCTGGAATCAAAGAAGAGCAAGTGCTGCATGTAAACTAATAAATGCACTAATTACTTCGGGGTGTTTGTGTAAACATGCCTGCACCTCGCTGTTTATTTCAGAGTCGATAAGAGCCATTGATTGTACATGTGTGGAGTGTATGCAGCTTTGTTTGAGAAAGGCAATGAAATTCTTAAGTGGTTTGGTTAAAGCTGCTGTCCTAATATTTACCAACATTTAATTATGATTGTTTGTGAGGTGTACTCGTGACACAGCATATTATATCCGCGCCGTGTTTGGCTGCGTGTCTCAGGCTCTTTTAGCTCATTGGTGGTGGGATCTCTGGCTCCCATCTCTTGGCGGATCCCTCCCTGCAGCAGCTGCTCCAAGACACCGTCATCACTCTCCCTGTAATGAGCGCAGGATGAGATGGGAAGGTTGGGGTGGAGTGGGTAGGGAGAGCCGCTTCATGTTGAGGGAAAAACCCTGCAGTGACACAAGCTGTCTACACGGACCTGCGTGTGAGAGTGCCAGACTCTCTGAGATTCCTCAGGTGAGCTGATGAAACGTCCTCATTAATGGAGTTCCATAGTCTTAACTTTTACAGACTCTATATCTGATACTGTGTACTCTCATGTAGGTGAATGTCAAACAACTTCAGTTCAAATATGATAATCTCATTGTGAAAGAATGCAAGAGCAATTAATAACGCTTTTAGAGTGTTTGACAATTCAGCCACAGCACATCATCATTTCATGCCCTCCTCTCTTGAATCACTTCAAAGCAAGAGAAGACACTTAATCGGCTGCGATTGTTGTTAATCAACGTAAAAATCCTGACAGTTTCTTAACTGCTTCTATTTGCCCCTCTTCTTCTCTTTCTCAGGGCTGAAGAACCTGGGCAGAGAAAAAGACAATTAAGCTAATGCAGTACGCGTGTCATAAGGTTGTAGATACTTCAAGAGCGGAGCAATTTACCACTTGGAAAAAAGAAGAGAGGGCTTGCATAAAACCTTCCACTGGCTCCCAGATTTATTATGCTTTTAGTTGTGTTATATGTGATATAATTAGCGGGAGGTGCCAATAAGGCTCGCGGCTCAAGGACGTGGTCATCGCCTGGCCATCTGTCATTAATTGCATTCTCTTGTTATGCAGCAGGCGAGCGGGCAGGCAGGCCGAGGAGCAGGCGGACTCAGGGGGAAGAGTTGAGCTGTGTGTCACAAGACACATCACACCACAGGTGTGGATTGAACATTTATGTCACTGTGGATTTGTGCTTTAGAGGATCAAAAATAGGACACAGGACTTGTCCTAGAAACCGAGCTGACCCTGGATGTCTCCTCGCTGAACAACTTTTTAAAGAATTTGTCAAAGTAGCAGCCAATGTTGTAATCGAGTCACCAAACATTGAGTCTGTGTCGAGTCTCAAGTCTCCAATGCCTGATTTAAAGTCAAGGTATACTGTCTTGTACCTAGGGCCTGAGTCTAACTCTGAATCAAGTCCCCTTAACCTTAGTCTAAGTCAAGTCTCCATTTCGCAAGTCTGAATGCAAGTCGAGGGTAAGTTCCTGTTAGCTTTCTCCAAGTCAAGTCCCTACAACCCAATTCCGAGTCTTGGGTCTTCATTGCTTTAGTCTGAGTCCAAGTCAAGTCCCTATTGTCTTAGTCTGAATCCAATTTGAGTCCCGATTTACCTGAGTCTGAGTTGAGTGTCGAGTTCACCTTACCCGAGTCTCAGTCAGAACCAAGTTAGTATTGCCTTAGTTCAATTCCAAGTTGAGCCTCCAAATCAGAGTTGAGTCCTCAACCCTTGAGTCCAGTTGTTCAAGAGTCCCCATTGCCTGAATCTGAGTCCAAGCCAAGTCTCCAGCCCTCATTACATGTTTCAGGGTTACAGTTGAGTCTCCATCACCTGAGTCTGAGTGTACATGCCTCGTAAATTCAACAATACCTGCAGCCCACTAATCAGAATCTGAATTCACCTGAACAGTCCAAATAACGTTAGCATCTCACTTACTTTTTTGGGTGCATACGAGGCAGATGGCTGTCAAAATTTGAGGTTGCTCCAACGATTCTTTTACCCACCACTTATGCTGCATTGCTCCTGCTTGCATTTGTAGTCAAATCTTTGAAAGCAGAATGTACGACTCATTGCACTTCATTAGGCACCCTGCAGGAACTGTTGCTGGACAAGATGCCACAGAAACCCGCATGCACAAGGGAACACATAGGACAATTGCTCAGAACTGAGTAAATGAATAATGCCTTGTACAGAAATATAAAATAATTACAATGAATGACATTTTTCTTTTGTGTTTCTTAAACTGGCAGCATTGTCACACCGCAGCCGATTCTGCACCTTATCAACCTGTTTGGCTGTGTCATCTTCATTAAGAGGAAAACGGGTGAAGAACTGCAGAGGGCAGCAATGATATGTACAAGAAAGGCTCCAGAGTGCCATGTTCTATGTGAAAAGGGAGGGGAGGCAAAATTTCCCATAGTGCTCACACACTAAAAGGGCAGGATGACTTATGTGTACAGAGCAGCCGGGCTGGTTCTTAATCTACTATTTTTAATCAAGACTCTGTTGCTGGCTTGCTTTATGGCTTCTGTTTTATGGCCTTTACATTAGTGTGCAGTCTCATCCCAGAGTGAAAACACAGCATCACAACACACAGTGAATACAAAGCACCTGATCTCATCTTTTTTCTCCCCCGTTGCTGCAGTAATGGACATGTTTCTTTTTCGTTTCTGGAGAACACCGCTGATAGTGGTGTTCCTGGTACGTTTTAACAGCTTGTTTCTATGCCCCAGCGGCATGACAGTAACACCCTTTATCAAGAGCTGTTAAGGTGCGCTGTGAAAATTTTAAAGCAGGTGTGAAAAGCATCTTATAGGTCAAATAAACCCAGTGTCAGGCTGATGTGGTCTACTCTGCAGTCTTAAAATGCAGGAATGAGTACAGTAAGCTTATGCCACATTATATGCACTTCAAAATTCCTCTCAGTGGAAGAAGTTATATCACTTTCTGCTAACTTTTTTGTACTGAAGTGTACAATTTCTGTACATTGAACACCCTGCTTAATTACTACCTCAGTCTTCAGTCCTGATGTATTCACCAAGATGAATGAACGTGAGAAGAGTGAACTGCAACTTGTAAAGAAGATGTCGAGTGACAGGCTGCTTACAGTTCAAATAAACTCAGTCTTTTAAAGCAGATATTAGTCCAGAAAGCTAATACACATTTATATAGAACATTTTTCATCATTTTTCAATAAAACACAGCACTTAAATTTGATCATCTTAAAAGAAATACATATGATAAGCTATTTTCAGTCCTGGTGCATAAACCAAGATATTCTAATATATTATATGCATAAAAAAAAACTTTTTATATAAGCTGATGTGGTTGGACTTAAAGTTAAACAATGCATATGATTTGCGAACTCACAACTGCACAACACAATGCCTGTATTAAAATCAGCACACTGTGCAAAAAAAGTTTGCTTTCAGGAAACAACTGAGGTCCATTTGTTTGAAATATTGCAATAACACATGTAACTATAAATTAAACACCACACTACAAAATATTCATATTTTAGGAAATGTAATTACCACCTGTGTCTTAAATCCTGGTGTGTATAGTCAGGTGTGAACAGCTTCTTGGAGGTCATATAATTCCAGTGTCATGCTGATGTGGTCTGCTTGCCTGTCTTTACGCAGCAGTAAGCTCATCCACATTCATGCATGAAATTCAGCAGAGACACAGCAAAGCTATAAAAAATAGAAGAATGAAGTGGTTAGATGTTAGGATTTTAGCACAATTTCCCCATTAACCATACTATTACTTATTCACATTTAAGATGGATTTAATAACCATGTCTTTAGCTATGATGACTATATCTAGATGGATTCCTCTGCAAGTAATATAATAAAATGGGCCACAACTGGGCATGAAAATGTGAAGTAAAAATGTTTCCTACTCGTTGAATAAATCCAGTGTCATGCTAATGTGATCTGCCCATAAGGCTTTAGATTAAAAACAACTTACTTTTAGCTTCATCACATTCATGCAACACAATGCAATGTTAACATATAATAACAACTACAGCAAGCTGGAACACATGAATACAGATACACTTCTTACATTCATTTCAACACAAACGCTGCAAAACTACATCTCTCAGAGGAAAAAAAGGTCCCTTTTTCAGTATTTCAGCACTGATAATCATACAACTTTTTTAGTATTAGAGAACATGTAATCAGACTTTCGTTCATCCAGATGAAGACGTAAAATATATACAAAGAGCCATTACAGGGGAAAAAATAGCCATGTGAAATGCTTCATATAGGTCAAATAAAACCAGTTTCTGGCTGGTGTGTTTTTAAGCTTGAAAAGAGTAAAGTTAGCTTACATACATTCACACAACTCAGCATAAACACTGCAAAATTATGTCTTTGGGGAAGTATATGGTCTCTTTGTTTGTTTTTGTACATAATCAATTTTCCCATTAAGAACCAAACTACAAATGATTTGTTTTAAGAACAGACAAACACCCCTTTGTAAATGTTTTTGCTCAGAAACATACAATTTACCCACAAAAGTACCAGAAATTAAGCATAATTATAAAATAATTAACACCAACTAACAACTGTGTTTTCAAATCCAGATAAGTAAACTTGCAAATAAGACGTGCAATGATCTGCAACTGTGTCAGAAAATAAATAGAATAAAAAGTAGCTTCTGAAGAGTGCAGTGCATGAACATCTTGGATAACACTTGTACAAGTCCACACCCTCCACCAGTGTGTCACTAATGTTTGCAAGCTTAATGGGATTTGATCTAAATTTAGAGGGATCATGTCTCGCTCGTATTTAAAATTTGGATGGCAGATACCTGGGAAAATTGCTACTTTGCGTAGCTTTCTGACAATGTGTCATGACAAGAAAGACTCACTGCTGCCAAGAAGGACACAAGGCTCCGGGGTCTATTTTTGGTGGGGGGTGAACAAGGAGGGGAAACAGCAACCATCCCCTCCCTCACCTCCCTCTCTCATCAGTGAACACGAGTAAAAGCAAGAAGGCACCCTGTGGCGTTGTTGAAGGACAGGTGGGGAGATGAGTTCCTGACACACTTTGGCATGTGTACGCAAAATCGCCCGTCACGTCAGCGCTTGACAGCGTTCATTTTGTGTGCAAGGATTTGACGTGACAGGTTGGCAGCAATGCAAATGATCATTTCCTGCACCTTCCTTTTTTTTGGGCTCCATAAAAGCCAAAGGTTGGCAGCAGAAAGTTGCTTAAGCATTCAGGGCTGTACGAGTTGATGTCTTGCCTGTGATTTGGGTGGGTTGATGGACTTGTGATTGACAGTATTTTTCGATTAAACTGGCAGAGTACATGCAAACAAACAGACAAGGTCAGACTCAACTTGTTTGAAATGTTGGAGGTCCAGAAGAAATGGGAATCATACTGTTTCGATTGGCTTGGCATGAATTGAAAGTGCTGGGTACTATTAACTTCGACATCATTTTGAGAGTCAAACAACTAACACTGTTTAAGGAGTCAACCTGAATCTTCTTCTGATGTATTAATCCAATAACTGTGCAAATTGGTTCATTTGGGGTCATTTGTGATTCGATAATTCTTTGAAAGTTTCTCTTTAAGGGGATGAAGAACAGGCAGAGACAGGGCTCGCTGATGGGGAGGGGAATAGCAGGCGAGGAAACACCATCTGGTCTATTCTGCATACTCTCTCCATTTGAATTGCAGATCAGAGGTGGACAGAAATATTGGAATCCAAGCAGTGGCAGACTTCACAGGAAAACAACGAAAGCAGGCGAAAGAAAATGTAAAAAGCCGACTGTTTAAGTGAACAATAACGACAACAAGGTCTTATTTAAGAGCTGGACTTTTGTTGCTCATTTTGAATAACATGAATGAACTTGTTGCCTTGGTGTTTAGCAGCAAATGAAACGAGTTACCTGTGTTTTACATCCTCATAACCTTAAAGAGAGCACACTAACAAGGTAGTATCTTGTGTTTTCTTTAAGTCAACAAACTGAGAGATATCATGAACAAATACAGAGCAATTTCTTCTTGACATTCAAATAAAATACATAATATATTTCCAAGAGATATTAAAATGAATACATATACATAGTTTTAATCACACCATTTTTTGCTGCTCATTCACTCTGATTTTGAAGCAGAGATCAAGCCTCTAACCCTGTGATCAGTGTGAAGGGCAGTGCCAATACAACTGAGTACCACTTTTCTTTTCTATATCAGCCTTCAAATGAATATTACAGATCATCTGAAGTCCCACAAAGATAATTATTTTATCTTTTGCCAACAAGAAAATCATCTGGCGCAAACAAGTAGGTATCAAGTTCTCTCAAGAAAATGATCTTGTGTGTACAAGAAAATCATCCAGAGACCGACGCATGTGCACAAGATAATTATATTCTGTGCACAAGATAAATAACTTGTTTCCACAGCATAGCTATCTTGTGCACTCAAGATAAAAATGATAACCTCATGGAGATTAATGGTTTCCACTGATATTTTTATGTTTTCAGAAAAGCAGTGCTATGATGTTGAATGGTACCAGGAATGTAAGAAATGCACATGCACACTCAACTGCACTGATTGGAAATGAAAAGAGAGCTGCAGTTTATTACCATGCTTACGGTAAAGCAATAAATCACACCATCGTTAATCAAAAGCTGTACTATGATATGTATTGCTAGTACACAGACCTTGTCTTTCAAAGCCACACTAGGGCCCTTGATGAGACCGTCAATGGCACTTTCATACATGTCATGTATGCTAACTACAGAGGTACATCGTAGACCCAGGAAGCAATTAGCTGAGGACAAAGAGGTAGCTGTTTGTTGGATCTCTCATTAGTCTAAAAATACACCGACCAACATCTTCAGAACTTCTGTATAAGGTTTATCTTGTAAATCTTTTGACTGTTTTCAAGTACATTTTCAACATGCTAATTAGTGAGCTTGTGGTGTGTTGCAGAGCACCAGTCAAACTCAGTACCTGTTTCTTGAGCTAGGTTTCTCTTGACTGGAGGCATAAGGGTATACTAGCTGGCTAAGCTTATCTTGTCTTTGTCCATCTGCATTTGTCAAGGTTTTTAAGGTTATTTTGGGGCTTTTAATCCCTTTATTCAATTGATAGGACAGTGGATAGAGTATGAAACTGGGAAGAAAGAGTGAGGAATGCCTTGGGGCAAAGGGTGGGCCATCACACACACAGGCCATCCTCTTTGAGGACTACAGCCTCTGCACATGTGTGGTGTGTGTTATTTTGACCAGTAAGCTAAACCAGCTCCCCTGCAGTTATCAGTTTAGCACCCAATTATCAATTATGGGATTTTACCACATAGTGACAGGCGGTCATAAATTGGCCAAGAGGGGATATAAACATGTATTTTTAATTCAAGATTGGTTGCCATCTTTTGAGGATCTCATTGAAATGTGCTGATTCTCTTTCAGCATTTTCATGTCAAATGTTGAGTATGCGTTTTAATCAACATAAAGGTTGTGCACTGCATTTTTACGGTAATAAACATTGACTTCATGATCGTCCATAATTATAATGGTCTTTCCATTATCAAGGATCTGATCCTTACATTCCTGGATTGTGTGCCAGACTGAACAACCTCCACCATTGACAATTCCAAGGACTTTGTTTGACTTAACACCTTAAAAAAGTCCACCATAATGTGCTACTGTGGTCAATGTTTATGAACAACCATAAAGGCAAACTTAGTGTAGTGTCAAAGCCAAGCTATTATGCAATAAAAGTTAACATCCATGAAGAGAGGAGAGGAGAGGACAACGCAGTCATTAAAAAGGAAATCACTGTTGTGTCACTCCAATGTATGCCGTGCATGATAAGAGCACTTGGTTTTCAAGAGGCATGGTGAATGCAGCACAAACACCAAAGACAAAATGGTAAATTGTTGTTTTTATACGTCTAGACGTGGATGATAGTAAGAGAATTTGGTACAAAAGACAAACCTCAAGAACATATTGTGATTTCTTGAAAGTAAAACACTTAATAACACCCCAAGGCATTGGAAAAAAACACACACATCTGTCTAGTGGTTTTGAGTGGAAGCCAGAATATATGAAACTCTCAAAACTTGGCTACTGACTCAGAGCAGACATAGGAAAAATCAATACCAGCAGATGCCCTATTTTCGTCTAAAAGAGATATGTATATTTATATATATAAAAAATCCCTCCCTTCAAAGGTTAATGCCTGTTCTTTTGGCCTATGTAGGAACACTTGAGCCTGGGGACACAAGGTCTGCTGAAAACGGGGAACTGGGATAGAGTGCACATGGTCATGAGCATCTCTGGCATTTTATCCTGCTCTGGAAGTGATGCAACCTTGCCCTGACATTACTCAGCCCTGAGAAGATGAATCAGGTGCAGACAGCGTTCGAGGCCACAAAAAGACAGAGTATTGAGGATTTTGACTGGATTCAAATTCTATTTTTAGATTCATGGTTTATTCTTGATGAAAACGAAACTGATACATACTTCTAAAGAAAAGAAAATGCTGTGACAGATCAAATCAAAACAGGCTAGTTTGAAACCATTTTCAGCCTTAATCAGCACTAAAAGCCGCACAATGAGACAATAGACAAGTCCCGCCTGGCTCGTAATATAAAAATCTTTTCTTGCCCTTGACCTACCAGCCTTGCCGTATTTAAAGTAGCACAGTTGGAGAGGTTGAAGTAATAAGAGGTTTTGTTTGAATGAGTATCATGGGTTCCAAGTGGGTTGTGCCCACTTGATGTGGGTGGCTTTCAAGAGGCAGCACTGTGAGAATGCAGTGCTGCTGTGCGCATCAGGTACAGGCGTTAACGGTTTCCTCGCCTCGGTTCAAGGTCCCAGCCACTGTACGCCTTCGTGTGGACAGTAACTTCATCAAAAGAGCTTTGCATAACATGTTTGTTGGCAGATTACATAAAGCATTCATCCCACGCTTCCCTATGGCAGCTCCAGACCACCTACTTGCTAACAATTGCTTTGGGGAACAGAACAATTATAAAGCACCTTCAGTATGCAAGAAATTATAATATCTTCTGTTTTTCAGGTCACTAATACTCTTCACATTCTGGACTTTGACTCCATGAGCGGTTCATACAGAGGCAAACTCTTACTGCAGACAAAAGCAGAAGAGCAGGCTGACCTCAGGAGAGGACACACAGTGAGCTGCCATGGACAGCAGATTACACTTTATCACATTTAAAGGACTAGGACCTTGAAATAATGCACCTTTAATATAATTACCTGCCAATAGTGCAAGAAGGGGGAAAAAAAACCCACACACATCTTTTGAGTGTCACTTCATATCTGGCCTGACCCTCGCTGAGCCA
The DNA here is from genome assembly GCF_009762535.1 of Notolabrus celidotus. Lineage (NCBI taxonomy): Eukaryota > Metazoa > Chordata > Actinopteri > Labriformes > Labridae > Notolabrus > Notolabrus celidotus. Next base: position 13,481,686 of record NC_048294.1, on the reverse strand, counting down.
CTTGGATTTTCTGCTGGTGTAAAATCTTATTGTCCTGCTTAACTTGATTTTCCTGTGAAATGGTGACCTCAGGTGAAGCAAAGGCTTTGAATCCAAGAGCGAACAGTTTAATTAAGTTTCCCTTATCACAACTTTGTGATGAGGTGCGCTGAATTGGTTTAAAAGACATATTGATTATGTAATGTGACTTGTTTCGCTTCTCAACCTTTCTCAGTTAGTTTGAAAATGGTTGTTATCAAGGATTTTTGAAAATAGATTCAGAATAAAAAAACTGCTATACCAATTGTTGACGTTGCTTTTATTTTCATTAGTAATGCTAACAACACAACTCAGTCTTAAGTAAGGCATAATGCTGGACAAGGAGTCCATTACCAGGAACTAATGGACAACATGGAAGTGCAGGAAAGGATGGCTGCCTTCAAAGAGTCCATCAATTCCCGATAATGGACACCTCAAAGGGCATAATGACACAACCATCACCGCCTTCTAAGGTTTTTCAAGTAATGAAAGCTTTTTCACTTGTAAAGCTTTGGCTGGGATTTGATCCACGTAACTAATAGCTAAAAAAGTCAACAATGTTAGTCGATAAACATTGAGTAATTTCAATTTGACAGTGAGTTTGTAACCCAAAATAATTTGACTAGCTAGAAACCCTCCAAACCAATGGGTTTCTTTACAGACCGAATATTGACCATGTGTACTGTCTTTCAAAGTAGTGACTTGAACATCAGTTTAGGGGGTTATTAATTTCTTGTGCCTTTTTGAAATTGTATCTATACAGTACGTAGTTGAGTACTGGTTGAGTATGCCTTTACTGCACTGAATTCAAATTCTGTACATAGCACTAGTTATAAACAAGAGCAAAATTTTATTCAATTTGACTGCTATGGATGACTATCATCTCCAATCTTTGTTATCAACATAATGTGTTTTACTTAAGCAGCAACCTCCGAGGTTGAAAAATGAAACCAATGCGAACGTGCAAAAACTCCAGTTCCTCCAGTGGCCACTTTGGACTAGCTCCGAAAGTGAGTCAATCCCCATTGGGCCCAATATTGAAATGTTCATGTTCAAAGCAAATTAAGCATGTTTAAAGCCTGAAAGCCAAAAAGAAGTGGGTGTGGTCTGCATTGCTCATTTACTCAGTAATTCATTACTCATTACACTACAGTTGGATGTGTTGAAGCCTCAGCTTCTTTGCCGGTTTCTATCTTGACTGAAAGTTAGGTTTGGTCAGCATTTTAAATATGGTGACCGCCATTGCTGGGCTTTATAATCCTTCTTCAGGAAACCAATGGCTGACGTCACAAAGACTATGTCCATGTCTGGTTTTAATAAATGTTTCAGTTTACACTATCCTATCCAGGGCATAACTTTTTACCTCATCTGCCATTGGCTGGTGACCCCCAAAAATGTACTGGCCAAAAATATTTTTCGCTGGCCAAATAAAAAAATCATGCCTTATTAGATTTAAAATAATTACCATACGTTTTTTTTTTTTAATGAAAATCCAACTTAAGCATTATTTAAAGAATACAGTTATGTAAAGATAAAATCAGATTATTGCTATTTTATTAGGTTATACTTCATTTCAAGGTGACTGCTGCATCATCATGTATTATAAATATCAAATATTAAAATATTAGAATATGTGTCACCACATCTTCCTCGAAATGCTCTTCCCGCTGTGCTTCTTAAAGCAAAGGGAATAAATAGAAATCCAGGAGCTGACGTCACGCCGTTACCGACGTACCAAATCACAACACAAGTACAGCACTCCGCAAGGGTCAAAATAGCCTGACAGTCGGCAGAAATGGGCAAAAGTATGAAAACAAAACCTCACATGCAATGCAAAATTTTCCATCAGCCACTGGCAGGTGCGTGTTTTTGTTTTACATGACAAACAAATTTTTTACCCGCCACTGGCGCTTGGCGGGTATTACTTTTACGCCCTGATCCTATCCTATGATTATGTATTTACACTTAAAGTGTGTTTGCTTCCCAATTTTTTCACAAGCATATGCATGTACTGTGAGTTGAAATAAAACTCTTAAACCTGTACAATTTGAAGCAGTTGTAACTAACATTGGAAACACAACATGTTGCCAAATGTATCAGTGACAGAATCGTTAAACAAAAAAAATTATATTTATGTAACATTAAAATGAATCAGAAGTTTTATACATCCAGATCTTGAATTGTGGTCAACAGAGTTCTGATTCTGAGGTGTGTGTGTGTGTGTGTAGATTCACCTTTTAAAATAGTCTGTACAAGGTGAATGCTCCACCATTAACAGAGACCTAAGACACATTAGCTTTCTGCTGCCAAGCCTCATGTACAAGCTATTGCTGTTCTTGTTGGGGTCAGCTGGATGTGATTGCCCGGCCAGATTATAACTTGATTGGCTCCCTCGGTAATGATCTGCATTAGCTCCATTATTGGAAACTATAAAACTCAGCAGAGAATGGACTGAATCTTGTTAATATCAATTTTCTTAATGGTAAAAGCACTGAGGTAGATATCTAAAGGGGGAGTTGTAGCGGATAGACGGAGAGAGAGAGAAGGGGAAAGAGATGTTCTGATGCACTGCAGCAAAGTGAATGCGTATCTAATCTGACACCTAGCACTCCTAGCTAATGCCTCAGTAGGGCATAAGTGGATCATTTCTGCCCTTTGGAAACATTTTCCCTGGTGCAGTTTGAAAGAAAGAAAAATCCTTGTGCCTTTTTGCTGAACTGTGCCCTCTTTTCTTCTACAGTTTGTGTAATATTTTCTCTGTCTCTGGTTATATTGATTTTGGATTACAGTCGCTTTATGTTTCCTTGTATTTCGTGCTTATAGTGAGACTGGGATCTGTTTCCTAGTGTAGGTTTCCAGCTCATCAAGCCCAAGGGCTGTATATAGCCCTATGTGGCATCGGCTCAAATGTCAACACAGATTTCTTTATGCTGCACTGTTCTGCCATTTATAGGAAGCATGTTTCTATGAGAAGAGTGTGCAAGTTAATGCAAGAGGTGGGAGGAGCATGACCATCCATCACGTCTGTGCTTTGTCATGGCTGAAAGTACAGTATGTTGCTAGGTGGAGCTCGTTGAAGTGAGAGGTTACCCTTCTTGCCAGGAAAACGTCATATGCTGACTTTTTTATGCTCCACAAGGCGAACATAAAACCATCTGTATATTTTAACTGTTTCTGGCTGTGTTGTGGAGGTTAGTAGATAAAATACTCAACGTTTCCTCTTGCTTTGTCTTTGCTTCAACAAGAGAGTGACTCATGGCTTAATGTATGCTTTCAGATGTAAATGTTTGACCAATATATCATTTAGAAAACGGTAACCACTCCTTTTAGTATTTGCCAAGCTAATCACATATAGGAGGCGAGAGTCGACAATGTGACAAAGCTGCGAGTCAACAATTACCCAACCGATAGTGGAAATGACAGGGTAGACATCAACCTTTTCCTGTGTCCCCGCTCGACACGATTGATGAGTTAATTTATCTCTCCCTAGCCCATCTTCTGCCTTTTTCGCCCCTCTGTTGCTATGAAAATGAATAGCCCTCCAGTAAAATGGAGAAATCATGCCCTGGAAAAAAAAACCTGTCTTTACAATACCACAGAGGCATATTTATTTCATCTTAAAGGGGAGGTTTGAGGTCACCCTCCAGTCCTTCCCCAGTGACATTTTCCAACTTGACATTCTGTGACATTTCCAGTTAAATATTGCTGATACTCCTGCAGAGGAATTAAAAGCATGTCTAAAAGGGACACCAGCATTAAAGCCCTCTCTCTCCCTCTCCATCTTCCTTCCTTGCCCCATCTTTCTCTCTTCAGCATGAACACTGTTTCCCTCCTCTTCATGCAGCAACACAGGCTTACATGCCCTACCTACTAAGTGTGGTTGACTTGCATCTCCAGGTATTAGGAGAAGTCAGTTTAATCCAAAAGGATTACCAAAAATTCTATCACCCAGAATATACCACAGACAGACACCAAGTGTGACTGGAGACAGCTTATGATGCTATTTTGAGCGAGAATTCAGAGATTAAAATGCAGTAACATATCAAGAAGCACATGTGTAATCAGGAAAAATAGCCTTAACAAGTGCCCTACATGGCTGGATGTTAAAATGGATCAGAAGAAAATGTGGAATCCGAATTCAATCTCTAGTGCTAAATATGGTTTCTGTGCATATCCATCATGAAGGCCTAAAACATGTTAAAGGCATATTTTAGCAAATGAATGACAGCAATTTGTATCTTTTCACCACTTAAGCTATAGAAGAGAGTTGAACCATCTATGGAACTTGAGATTAATATTACATTAATATATATTCCAAATGTACACAAAACAAATATATTTTTTAATAATTTAGCATTAGTTTGCTAATAACTGACACATTGAGATTTTGAAGGAATATGGTCAGTGCAACCTGACATCTCTATAACTAACATAAAGCAGATAAATGAGCCTCTATTTCATATAAATATCACAATTTACCTTTAACTACTTAACATTTTGCACTTATTCTTTCTTGACTAACCTGCAGTGATAAGGGCAGCTATGTGAGCTTATTCAGATATTTCTCTCTCACTCTACTGAAACTTATATACACTTTCCTCCATTCAACACGTATTTACATTGTATTTACAATTACATGTTACGTAATTGTTTATCGACCACTTTTGCTATCTAACTGCCAGTTTTGCAATAGAACAATTGAACAAGCTAGTATAATTGTTTAGCATTAGGCAAGGCAAGGCAAGGCAGCTTTATTTGTATAGCGCATTTCATACACGAGGGCAACTCAATGTGCTTTACATTAACACATTAAAAGCATTGGAGACATTCAGACAAGCATAAAAGAACATAATTAAAATGACAAATATGATAAAACAGAAAAGAAAAGGAAAATTAGAAATATATTAAAAATTACATTAAAATTTTAATTTAAAGTGGGTTAAAATAATCTAAGATAGGAAGGCAGAGGTAAATAAAAAAGTCTTAATCTTTGATTTAAAAGAGGTGAGAGTTTGAGCAGACCTACAGCTTTCAGGGAGTGTGTTCCAGATATGTGGTGCATAATGACTAAACGCTGCTTCACCATGTTTCGTTCTGACTCTAGGAACTGAAAGCAGACCAGTACCTGATGACCTCAGAGGTCGAGGTGGTTCATAAAGTAGTAGCAGATCAGCAATGTATTTTGGGCCTAAACCATTCAGTGCTTTATAAACCATCAGCAGGATTTTAAAGTCTATTCTCTGACAGACAGGAAGCCAGTGTAGAGATCTAAGAACTGGAGTAATGTGGTCTACTTTTTTGGTCCTTGTTAGGACTCGAGCAGCAGCATTCTGTATGAGCTGCAGCCGTCTGATGGACTTTTTAGGGAGTCCTGTAAAGACCCCGTTACAGTAGTCTAGTCTGCTAAAGATAAATGCATGGACGAGTTTTTCTGCATCCTGCTGAGACATAAGTCCTTTAACCCTTGATATATTCTTAAGGTGATAGTAGGCTGACTTTGTAATTGTCTTAATGTGGCTGCTGAAATTAAGGTCTGAGTCTATGACTACACCAAGGTTTCTGGCTTGGTTTGAACATTTCATCATTGCAGATTGGAGCTGAGCAGTAACCTTTAACCTTTCTTCCTTGGCTCCAAAAACAATCATTTCAGTTTTTTCTTTGTTTAACTGAAGAAAGTTCTGGCTCATCCAGTCATTGATTTGTTCAATGCATTTACTCAGTGTTTGTATGGGACTATAATCCCCTGGTGATATGGTGATGTAAATGTGTGTGTCATCTGCATAGCTATGGTATTTTATTTGGTTGTTTCTTATTATCTGACCTAAGGGGAGCATGTAGATGTTGAATAGTAGAGGCCCCAGAATGGATCCTTGAGGTACTCCACATACGATTTTCATCCGCTCAGATGTGTATTTACCTATAGACACAAAATAGTCCCGGTCATTTAAATAGGACTTAAGCCAATTTAGTACTGCACCAGAGATTCCCACCCAGTTTTCAAGTCTGTCCAGTAGTATCTTGTGGTCAACTGTGTCAAAAGCAGCACTGAGATCAAGTGATACCAAAACTGAGATTTTGCCGTTGTCTGTGTTTAAATGAATATCATTGAGGACCTTGACTAGAGCGGTCTCTGTGCTGTGATGTGATCGGAATCCTGATTGGAAGACATCAAAACAGTCATTTATCATTAGATAATTGCTCAGTTGTTGAAAAACAGCTTTTTCAATAATTTTACTTAAAAAAGGGAGGTTTGATATCGGCCTATAGTTGTTCATTTCAGATGCATCTAAATTGTTCTTCTTCAGGAGTGGTTTAATTACTGCTGTTTTCATGGCCTGGGGGAAGACACCTGTAAGAAGAGACATGTTGACAATTTGAAGCAGATCCGAGGTCATGCAGTCTGAAACCTTTTTGAAAAATGGTGATGGTAGAATGTCAAGGCAGCAGGATGAGGATTTCAAATGCTGTATTATATCTTGTAGGTTTTTGTAATTTATTGGATTAAATTGTGTCATAGTGATTGAGTTGTTTTTTGGTGGACACACAGATAACACATTCCCAGTACCTCGTACAGTAGTGCTGACTGCTTGTCTGATTTTCTGAATTTTGGCGGTGAAGAAGAATGCAAATTCATTGCAGGCCTTGGTAGATAAGTGTTCAGAGGCCACTGGCACAGGGGGGTTTGTTAGCCTGTCGACTGTAGCAAACAGGGCGCGTGCATTATCTTTGTTTTTGGAGATAATGTCTGAGAAGAAGGTCTGCCTTGACTTTTTCAGTTCTAAATTAAACATGTGAAGTCTTTCTTTATAAATGTCATAATGAACCTGAAGCTTTGTTTTACGCCACCTGCGCTCAGCTTTTCGACATTCCTTTTTTTCATGTTTGACCTGCATGGTATTCCTCCAAGGCGATTTTTTCTTATTGGAGACCACTTTTAATTTAGTTGGTGCAATGGAATCAATAATGTTTGTAATTTTTAAAGTGAAATCTTCTACAAGTTCATTTGCAGAGAACCTAGAGAGGGGGGTTATGGAAGAGAAAGCCTGAATAAATATATCACTGGTACTTTCAGTAATGTAACGTTTTGAGATAACCTCAGTTTGAACATTAGTGTTCACAGATAAATCACTTTCAAAGAAAACACAGCAGTGATCAGAGAGAGCAACATCAGATACCAGAACCTTGGAAATGTTTAGACCCTTGGAGATAACCAAGTCTAGGATGTGGCCCCTGTTGTGTGTGGGCTGCGTCACATGCTGAGTGAGTCCAAAGTTGTCAAGGACATAACACAGTTCTTCAGTCACTCTGTCCTCAGGTTTGTCAACATGGATGTTAAAATCACCAACAATTAAAACAGAATCAAAGTCAGTGCAGATAAGAGACAGTAGTTCAACAAGGTTATCAAAGAAATCAGTACAGTATTTAGGTGGTCTGTAAATATTAAGAAATATAGACCGAGAGGATGTATTTAACTGAAGAGCCACATATTCAAAAGAAGTGAAATTTCCATAAAACACCTGCTTGCATTTGAATAACTCATTAAAAATTATACTAACACCTCCTCCTTTTTTATGCGTTCTAGTCTCACTCACAAAAGAGAAGTTTGGAGGGCATGATTCAATGTGTACAGCTGCACTGTTATCTTGGTCTAACCAAGTCTCTGTTAAAAACATAAAATTAAGATTGTGTTTAATAATAAAATCATTTATTAAAAAAGATTTGCCTCCCAGAGACCTGATATTTAATAAAGCTAAGTTTAGTGAGTTAAAACCAGTTGTGTTATTTTTTACAGCTGTTTGTGGCTGACGAGGAAGTGGAGCTAAATTTAATAAGTTGGCAGATTTAGTCGAGTATCTTCTGTTTCTTAGCAGATTTACCCTTTTTCTATTTCCTGCCAACAGAGGAATTGAGGAGGCTACCTGAATTCCACAGGGCCCCGGCTTTTCCTGGTTGAAAACATTAATGATATCAGCTTTGAAGCCTGGACCCGGCCCATATCAGTTAGAATTGTTATGATGATGATGATTCTGAGGAGGTGAAGGGGCTTTGTGAAGTTTCTGTGATGGTGGTTTCGGGCACGGTGGTGGGCTGGGGGCTGGGCGATGGGGTAGATTTAGGGGAGAGAATATGGGATTTGGACGGGGTGTAAGCTTGATTCCAACATTGACAAGCTTTTTCATCTCATCCGTAAAATCCAGGAGGGGGGAGGAGGGAGAGAGAGTGACTGGAGAGGGCGGGGAGTTGGCTGGTGTTTGGGGTGGTGAAGAATAGAAATCTCCTCCTGTTGGGAGTGGAGGCCACTCCTCTTGTTGGGGGGTGGAAGATGGCCGCAGTGGAGGCCACTCCTCTTGTTGGGGGGGTGAAGATGGCCGCAGTGGAGGCCACTCCTCTTGTTGGGGGGTGGAAGATGGCCGCAGTGGAGGCCACTCCTCTTGTTGGGGGGGTGAAGATGGCCGCAATCTAGGACGCTCCTCTCGTTGGGGGGTTGAAGTTGGCGGCACTGGAGGACGCTCCTCTTGGGGGGGTGAAGGTGGCGGCGATGAAGACTCCTCCTGGCTCAGCGATCTCAGTCGTTTTCCTCCAGAATGTGGTCTTATCTTCTGTTTTGTTTTGTCTTGTCTCTTGTCCTTGGCCAGGGAAGCTGGTGTGTGATACACAGAGTAAAATAGGTTGGAAGTGAACAATCTTACTCCTGACTTGTTGAGGCAAAATCCATCTGCCTTAAAAAGGTGTCTGCGTTCCCAGAAAATATTAAAATTGTCAATAAAGTTCACTGATTGAGCAGCACATGTAGCTTTGAGCCATTTGTTCAAAATCAACAGCCTGCTGAATCTCTCGTCCCCTCTTCGGACAGTCGGTAGAGGGCCACTGATAAACACCACAGTATCAACAGATCTTTGAGCATTAGCGTGCTCAAAGCTGATGCATCAAGATTTAAGAGGAATATGGATAACATTTCAAAACTGACACTTTCTGTATTTAATTCAAAGCCGATAAACTGCAGTTAGGTTAGCATGTTCTAAAACTATTCTTCCTTACTGTGTCACAACCAAGCAGCAACTTCCGGTCTCAAACTATGAGGCTCATGTGGAAGTGTTATAAACTGCAATTATAACACCGGAAACCATATACACACCAATTAAAAAAAAACGATCTTTGCAGCATTAATAAACATCTTTACAGCCTGGTACAAAAAACAGCTTGGCTCTACGTAGCTAATTTTTCTATCATCACACATAGTACTGGGGGAGGGGGGGAGGGGGATTATTTTCTAATCCAACAGTTCAAAAGACATTAAGATTACGAGTTTTTGCCAAAATAAGGACATGACTGACTTGAGTCCCAGATGGGAACACATAGCTGTTGGCTAGGAGGCTCAAACTCTGCCTCTTTTTGTCACACTATGCCTGGTTGAGTTCCGCATTTCCAATATGGCTGCCGCCTTCGATTGGCTTCAAAACAACGCTCAGGAACAGATGGGTGACGTCACGGATACTACGTCCATTATTTATACAGTCTAAGGTACAGACCACTACATTTGTGTTCAATACCATATGAATAACAGAGTTTAACTTTGAAAACAAAACATGGCCCGATAAGTTTAAAATCTGTGGTTAGCATATTTTAGTAGTTCTCGCTCACTCAAAAAGAAAATTAAAACACTATCAGTACATCAGTAAAAACTACCTTTACAAAGGATAAGATGCTTTGCTTATTATCTTTTTAGCCCACTGAAATGGACAAGTAAAGCTAGCTTGTAATGCTACAGTGACTTGCTGTTTTCAGTTAGTCTGTTTTGGTTGGCAGCGTTTGTTGCAAACTGCCATAAATATTTCTCAGCAACTGATTTTTACAACACTTTAAAATTCCCTTAATTATTATTCAAGTTAAAACTAAGTCAACTTGTTTTGTCAATTACAAGATGAAAGCTAGCCAATTGAGACATGAAACAAAAACTAAGTGTTGGCTTTTTATTTGGATGTTACAGCCCTGTTTGAAGCAAAACACAGCAGCTAGTAAGTTGTAATAATTAAAAGTGCAACCCTCATCAATGTTGACATCACCTGTCATCCAAAAGTATTTCACTTCATTTCCTCCTCATGGTGGTATGTTTTTGGCCTGTCACTCACTCAGAGTTACATCAGCATGTTGCTCTTAGTGGTGATGTTTTGCGTTTACAAGGTCCTTTAAGTGTTTCTTATTGATTCATTGGACCATTAGCTCTGACACACCACAGAGTCCCTAAAAGCTATCACTGACACACTATCAGCTGTCATTAATTTAGATTAACAAAGCACCTCTTAAGTCATGATGAGTCACCTCTTTTCCAGCGCTAAGTGATGTGAGTGTAAACTACTGCTCCCCTTGAAGAGACTGCATTTTTCTATCATGACACGTCAGTATTCAGTGTCGTGCTATCTGACATTAATAAAGAAGGTAGAAAAACACCTCTTCATATACTATAGTTTTTAAACTGTGAAAAGTATCCTTGTTAGACTTTGCCTTGATTGCAACTTGAAACAGTATACTCTAATTTTGCCCCTGTATTTAAACCTGCTGTTATTAAGACGTGTTAAATTAAAATCTTCTGTTCGTCCCAGAGTGCTCATTTAGAGGATTGGTGGAGCTTGGCTCATTGATGTTGGATCATTGGTCAGTCAGAGAAAACTATCCAGTTGAAGTGAACATGGAAATGAGGAAAAGGAAGGGTTGATGATGATGTGCTTCCTTTAACTACGCTGTTTTTCAGCTCGGTTTTGAAAGTGAAACAAGCTACTAACACAATATTCCCCTTTTTATCACCTTTTGCAGATGATAAGGTGAATGCAGAAGCAAAAAGTGGCCCACTTGGACACCCAGCAGACATAACAGAAATTATGTGAATGTGTGTATCCCATTTGACACAGCAGCACTATCAGGGCTCTCAAGTTGAAACTGCTGCCTACTGCTGCTGGAAACAAGCTTGAAGGGAGCTGTAAGAGTCAAAACAGTTGGGGGCCACAAAATCAAAATAATAAGCTGGGAATGGTAAAAAGGTTTCATAGAACTGATGCAAACTGCAGAGAATGCTTTTAATTCTTAAAAGGTTTATGAGCAGCGTCTTCTTATTGCATAGTTATTTGATCCTTTATTTGCATGTTAAAAATCCCTTACAGGAACTATAATAAATGAATAAAATGATTGCATTTAGGGCTTTAAAATGTAAAATTAACATAACCTGTGGTCAGAGGTTACTTTTGTCTGCATTAAGTCTTGTGTTGTGTGTCGTTCCGCCTCTTTTGTCCTTGGTGGCACAGCCGGGCTCTGTTCCTGCTCTGACTGATTCATGTGCCACGTCTCCACTCCCCACATATCATGCACACTCATCACACTGAATCTCTGTAAATAATCCATGATAAATATGGCACTACACCCACCTATATATCTTTGTCGTTAGAGGCCTTAGGATTTCCTTTTCTATGTCCAACACCAACAGGATAATGATCAACGCCTCTGGGTGCTGAGAAAAAAGCATAAATGCACAGAATTTCAAGGCTCTTAAATTGCAGGATTTTATCACTATAAACTCACTTTTTAGGACTGCACAGTCAAGCTTTTTAACATTTGGGCCGAGACACAGGATCAGGAGATAGTAATTGATTGTATTCAAAATGTAAAGTAAGCCTGAGCTGTCTCGCTAATGGATTTAATAGTTTATTTGACTGGAGAGGTGAATCAATCTTACAATATTGACCACAGGATCCTGAAGGATTAAAGACAGGCCGAGGGGTCGCAGGGCGGACCAGTTGTGTTTGCTGCAAGAAGGCTAGTGCCTGGATAAAGTCCGGGGTTTCGGAGCAGATTTAGCATATTGAATGGAAATTAACCTTCCTCAGAGGGGGAGTCCAAGACAAGCAGATCCTCTTTCATTTGTTAATTCATTCATTAGTTCAGAGATGACGAGACCGCTGAAGACACTGTGATGCTCGGTTGGCAAAAAGTTTGCCAAAGACAAAACTTTCAGCAACTCACAGGAGCCTGTTTACCACAATGAGCTGGAAGGACACCATTAATATTGAATGGATTCCATTTTGAAATGCAAACATGAAAAACTTGAAGTGTTTGCGGCTGAATAAGGGTCTGCTATTGAAATTATGTACGCAATCTGTACGTGCTCATGATACTGGCATTGTAAGCATGGTGGTGATGGAAGGTTTCAGCTGTGTGTAGCAACAAAAACTCTTCAATAACTCTGCCAGTGTGTGAACCAATCAATGGCACAATTAAGGAACTCCAGTGGAATAAAATATGGATCATGAGCACTCTCTGCATCCGACGTTATAAATGCATGTGGCACATTTTCTCTGCAAATGGAGATAAACCGCACAACCTATTTACATGCTCTGTGTTGACGCTGGCACCCGACCATGCAATCAACACAGAGCACTCGCTTCAGTCTGCAAAAAATTAGAAGTGAAATTTTTGATTGTGCCATTAAAGAGGGCCCTCATTATGACTTGGCAAGGACAATTTGCATGCTCTATTCCACAGAATCTGAATGAGGCTCCAATCAATTATGCTCATTATCCCAGCAACTGATTGGTATGTGGTCAGACACGCAACCTCGCCGAGGTACAGCCGTGGTTACCGGGCAGGCTAACAACAAACACACACACACACACACACACACACACACACACACACACACACACACACACACACACACACACACACACAGGATAATAGAAGAAAGGGAAATGCATAACTTCAGCTGCTTGTCTTTTTCTCACGTGTGCAAACATGCCTTCTTGCAGCACACACATACACACACACACACAAGACAAAGAAACAATGCGTGATGAAGCCGCTGTACAAAGTTAATTAGCTGTTTAAAGCATTTAAATGAGGGTGTCTTTGTTTCGTTGTTTCTTACCCCCAAAAATGTGCCTTTGTTTAAATGTTATGATCCACCCAGCGCTCGTTTGCAAGAACACACTTGCACCCTTCATTAAATCATCTGTTCTGTGTTAGATATTGAAATGATACAGGAAGGATCCCAGTTCAGTTTGAGTATTGTTATGTCAATAAAGATATTTCAAAGTAATTAATATTTATACGAGGATGTCCAACATGTTGGCAAACATGATTTACTGTATGTGTTCAGACATGATCTTTAGTCAAATGTTTGGAAATGTCTACTGTATGTTATGGAGCAGTGTTGGTTTTATAGAATTGCAATAGTATGTACTTTTTCAAGCCTGGATTATTAAATCAATTGTGGATGGCCAGCAAACCTATTGTCAGCTCTCGTGATCTTTGACAAAAGAACAAAAACGTTGTTTTTTTTTAGCATAAACTAAAAAATTAAAGTTTGCAGCCTTGAAACAAAGGTGGCTGTTTTTTTTAAACCTACTAATTACTCCTCACTGGTACAAGTTGTACTACAGCAAAGGTAGTGGAGGATAGTATGACCTCCGTGCCTGGAGATGTCGTCGTTCAGCTTGTGGGCTGACTTCTTTGATGCTGCAAGGAACAAACGCAAGGAGTGTTATATTTCTGTTGTTCACAAAGCATTACATGACCTTATAGGGCCTTAAGTGTGTGTAGTTTCAGTTGTTAAATATACAGTGAAATGTAAAAATGTTATTAATTTGCTTGAATAGTCATACAAATGTAAAGGTAGTTTAATTAGACTCCTCTACTTTAGGATCAGGGCAGTAAAGTTTGATAATTATAACATCAAAATACAATATTTTCTAAAACATACATAGTCTAACATATTGCAGAAATAATGGTGTTTTTCTTCTTTGTGTATCTAGCTTATATACATATATTTTTTAGGGGGTTGGGGGGTCACACCTTTATTAGTAAGGAGAGGATAGTGGATAGAGATGGAAATCGTGGGAGAGAGTGGGGAAATGACTGAAAACTTGCCTGCTATATTGGCATGTGATTTAACCATGAGTCCAAATCCTTACCAAATCCGCCCACATAAATTAGTATATAAATAAGACATAGGACTTCGTTATTTTACCAAATAGCTGATAAACCTGAAATAAAGAAGCAACTTTTTTTGTTTAATTTTCTAATTAACTAGAATTAACTTTTTTAGCAAAATCATACAGACATTCAGCAGATATTTGACGGTTAGTCCCAAAGAAATAACATAGTGACATATTCAAATTTGGACTCTGGGAAAATGTATTTCAAGTCAAATTGTTGAGAAAATAATAGATGCTGCAAATGACATTTTGATCTACAGATCTACAACCCCAATTTGAAAAAAAGTTAGCCCACTGCGTAAAATTTTCATTACAACAGAGTTTGATCAATTTAATTGAATATACTGAAAAGACAACATTGTTGGAACTGAAAAAATATTCTTGTTTTATTAAAAATACATTCTCATTTTAATGTCAGCAACACATTTAAAAAAAGTTGTGACAGGGACAACAAAACACTGAAAAGTTGTGTAATGTTTAAACAAACATCTGTAAAAACATCTCCCAACCAAATAGGTTAATGTAAAACAGGTTAGTCAAAATGTATATATAGCACTGTTCAAAACAACCACAGTTGACCAAAGGGCTGTACAAGCTTCAAACACAATATCAACAAAAAGCAAACATGTGGTCAAAAGAATAAACATTAAAAGCACAATAAATAACATTAAATAGCCAGAATAAACGAGAGTACATAAAATGTCAGGATATGACGCTCAACAGGTATTCAAAGCCAATGCAAAAAGATATGTTTTAAGCAAAGATTTTAAAACTCTCAAGGGTCTGTTAGTAACATGACTCGCTAGAAAAACAAGCCATCTGAAGCAGATTCTCTCAGAGGTAAAGCTGGGAAGAGGTTCAACACTTTGGTGGGAGACTGCTTGAGCAAGTTTCTCAGCATAAAGTTGCATAGATTAATAATACTTAATATGGAAAATACCAATTTTTAACCGTGGTCTCCTCATGCTGTTTTTCATATAAGAGTATTCTTGAGATCTTTCTCTACAGTCTGCCTGGGATCAGTAAGTTCGGGGTGACTCCATTTGTCTCAACAGTGAAAGATTAAACTGAATTATGGGTGAAAAACCTGCTGGAGGAGATATGTAGTGTTCTTGCTTTCATGCTAAAACTTCATCTGAAATGAGCCCTTACACTGAGCAAAGTGGAACTCTTTCCAAATGAAAGCCGAAAAAAGCTTCTAATTCTCACTCTCAAGGCCAGTAGAACTCTGTAACATGGTTACAGTTAGTAAATTGAATTGAATTACTGCTTGCTGAGCATTTAATATAGTGTATTTGTACTTTAACCTTCCTTCAAATAAAGGTTAACTCCAGTTAACAGCAGTGACAATAATAGCCAGATAATAAAGTCTTAGAGTTTACTCATGTCTTCAGAGTTTTATTGTACAAGTCAGCATTATTTTATCAGGGAATCTCTTCACAGTGATGTACTACAAGTGCTGGCAGACGTTGAAAAGGTTGCTGCCGCCCACACACTGCATCTGTATCGTGGAAAAGAAAAAGTCTCACCCACTATCCGAGTTTAAATATTAAAACCAGCGTAAGAGACCTGTGTTTGTCAAAGTTTCTCGCACAATTCTCCCAGTGAGCCTCCCCGAGCAGCCAGGAGAAGTGCTTGCGATGATGCCCACCGACTGTTTGCCAACTTGAGGAATGGTTTGGCAGTTCTTAGATGTGGTTTCTTTGCCTTGTGTGAAGCCTAACCAAACTGCTTCACTGCCACTGGCTCAGCTCGGCTGCAGGGCAATATTTGCTCTCATGAGGATCTGCGAGATCATGCTGCTATCTGCGGGTTAAATGACTGGACAGCAGCCAAAAACGCACGATTGCACTGCCACAAATCAGCTCACCCCTCTGGCGAATACGCTTCCTCATCCAGGCACAGTCGGAGGCTTCCATTTAGTCTTGTATCTAGAAAAAATAAACAGGCTAATCAATGCTGCATTAACCTCTCTCATCAGAAAGATATCTGCAGCCTCGATTCAAGATACGGGCCGCTCATGTTTTGTGCATTAAACCGCAAACGCTGTGATTGCTTCGCTTATTTGTGCTCCTCTATAGAGAGTTGTTCTTGTTGACAGAGCTATTAGTCTGTGAGATACCACAAAATTCATCACAGTCACCCTGCGGTTGTTCCACAAATTCATCATTTCATTACTTTTCCACGGAGGGTGGCGGCAGGGAGACACTTGGTTTGGGATATCATCAAATTCCCCTCAGAAAACAACCCAAACCATGGGTGCTGTTGTCGCTTAGAGTGTGGCATTCTATAAAATCTTCTGTAATTGCCGAAACAACGGTAGGAATTAATATGCAAATTGTTAAGTGATTGGTTGGAGGACTTAAAATGGTTTTCATTATATCTTGATCAGAAAGTCATTTATCTCAAGGCTCTCAATAAGTCTGGCCCCCTAATCTGTGGGTAGATAATTAATATCTGAGTATTGAGTAAATGAAAGTCATTATCTTGATTTCCTTTAGATCATTTATCTGTCTGTGCTCAGCAAGGACACTCGACAGTGTGGGCCACCTCACCTCAGCAGGTATTAAATACAGTTTTAATTTCAGTTTATTTATGTAATCAGCTGCTCGGTCAAGGTGGGCTCTGTCAATAAAAACAGACAACACAAACACAAAGGAAAGATGCATGCATATAAAAAGAAATCATCCTTGTCTGAAGCTTTTTTCACCACAATAAAACTGCTCCTCTTCACTTCACTATTACAATGCCCCCACATCTCTTAAAAAGCCCACCCTCTCTCAAATGTAGATCCCGACTCACGCTCTGGAAACCATAGCAACCAGCATACATCAGACATACACTGATTGCCACATTCACTGGCCACATGCAGGCGGTTAATAATGATTTGGCACATTAACACAGACGCCAAAGAAAGAGGGGCTGTAATTTGGGAGATGTGTTTTTAAATAATGTTATAATTACTGATTTTCAAAGCGCACATTTGCATAATAAACGCAGCCATGGCCAACTGGTATTTCCAAGCTCACACTTGAAATGTCACACAGTGATGTGCAAGAATGGTCCCTGATTCAAATATATATGGACAACTTTTAAGTGTTTATTGATGGAACAACTGCAAAGTAATTTAACCTGAAAACTAATGGATGGTAAGATTAATATGCCAAATTAAAATATGGAGAATGAGTTTTCTTCTTTTGTCATTCTGCAGGGCTGTCGTGAAAATGGGCAGAGCTTTGGTCCTGATCATTTGGTTGAACTCTGAAGCAGGGGAAACTCACAGGAAGGTGTGGAACGCAAACCAAAGGTCATTTTCTTAAAAGACTTCTCTCTTAAAGTTAAATTTTTGGACATTTTTGCCTTTAATGGATATGAAAGCTGAGTGGAGGAGGACATGCAGCATATTGTTGAGGCAGGGGTTCAAACCTGTGACCACTGCAACAAGGACTAAAAGCCTCTGTATATGGGCCGAGCGCTTAAACCGCCAGGCAAACTGCACACCTTAAAAGACATTCTTTAAGGATTTCAAGCATGTCACTGAAGAACTTCACTTTATGCTCTTATTTCATTGCTTGAAATTTTATTTCATCGCATCTCTGTTTGAGTGAGTGTGGTTTCCTTCTCATTCTTATCTCTAATTTCCCACTTTTGACTTAAAATAAGTATGTTTTCACACCAAACATGGCCTCAGACAGTTGATATGTTTGCTTCTCCTCTCAATATGTTTCTAAAAAAATGTACAGCCAGACTGATACTTCATTTTAGAAACCACTACAAATATCAGAAGGGAAATATTCACCGATTACAAAGGTTCGTCTGATGAAGGGCATTTTTGAGCTGGAATGGAAAACAATAGGACTTCCGGCACAATGCGGTTGAGGTTCAGAATCGATGTGTTATTACTGTTTTATTCAAGTTTTATTTCTGAGTTCTGAATGACTTTATGCAGAGATGGTACAGTGGATAAGTAAGAAACTGTAAAGAGGGAACAGGGAGGTGACATGCAGTTAAGGACCATTAGTTGAATTGAATGTGGTCCAACCACTATGAGACATGGGGCGTGTGATTCACCCTGTTGGCCAAACCTGTGCCTCAGCATTATTGTTTTTTTCTCAGTGACCTACTATTTTGTCCCTTTCTGCACACCATAGTTAGGCTGCCACAGCGTCTTTTTGCTTCCCACTGCTGCCGTAATGGAAGGTAACCACACCACGCTTTATAAAACTCCCTGACAGCTCATTTGACAAGTCAAAAGTAAAATACACACTTTGTGTCAAACTGAATTGATTTATCTTCAAAGTACTGTGAGTTTGAGCTGCCACCTACGAGCTTAGCATCAGTCATCCAGTAAGCATAATTCTGTGTATTTCTTTAAGTATAAGCATATAACCCTTAAAAAATACTCAAAATAAATGCTGTATTTCAGAGAACAAGCACAATGAAGCTGTCCAACCTGTAAGTCATGGTTTCAGACCACACAGATGTAGCAGTGCAGTTTCTTAAAATAATATATCTAACAGGGTTCCCAAGCGTCCTGGAAAACCTGGAAAACAGTTGACCAGTTTTCCAGTACTGGAAAACACCTGGAAAATGGGAGAAAAGGTAAAATGTCCTGGAAAATCACATATAGTCCTGGAAAATTATTCCAACATGGCTGTGTGCGACCTGACCCGATTAACAAAACACATCCCCATTCATTGAAAGTTGAGTTCACGCTGTGCTGGAAAAGACAGCAACACTGCGCAACTTTTTTCACATCTTTTCTCCTTTGTTTCATAATCATGCATTCACAGAAAAGGGGGGTATATTGTCTAGTATTATGATACAGTAACCTTGTTAAGTGCTCTATTGATTCAAAGAGTCTTATATTTAAGTTATAGTGTGACTAGTGGAGTCGGGCAGAGAGCTTGGGGTTCTGTGCCTCACAACTTTCTCTGCAGGCTGAGAGCTCAATTTCCATACTCTAGCTCAGTTGTTCTCAAAGTCGGGGTCCTGGGACCCCTGGGGGTCCGCGACCCATAGTGTGGGGGTCTGTGAAACAATTTGAATACATTTCTGATAAATAAAAAAATTGTGCTGTGTCATTACAAAACAGCATATACACCATTGTTATGATACCATTTGGTGGCTCGAAGGGATATGTGAGTCTTGTTACTGTTCATTTTCTGAAAGCGTTTAAGATCAATTACTTGAAAAGTATAAATGCTGTCATGTTGAGTCCACAAGGAATGAAATGACCCTCTGTTTTAAAGTATACAAGTGGTATTTACTTGATTCAAATTGAAGTGTTATCTGTTTATCACTATGGTACAGGTCTAGGGTTAGGGTTAGGATTAGGGTTAGGGTTAGGGTTAGGATTAGGGTTAGGGTTAGGATTAGGGTTAGGGTTAGGATTAGGGTTAGGGTTAGGGTTAGGATTAGGGTTAGGATTAGGGTTAGGGTTAGGGTTATGATTAGGGTTAGGGTTAGGGTTAGGATTAGGGTTAGGATTAGGGTTCGGGTTAGGATTAGGGTTAGGGTTAGGGTTAGGGTTAGGGTTAGGATTAGGGTTAGGATTAGGGTTAGGATTAGGGTTAGGGTTATGATTAGGGTTAGGGTTATGATTAGGGTTAGGATTAGGGTTAGGGTTAGGATTAGGGTTAGGGTTAGGATTAGGGTTAGGATTAGGGTTAGGATTAGGGTTAGGGTTAGGGTTATGATTAGGATTAGGGTTAGGGTTAGGATTAGGATTAGGGTTAGGGTTAGGGTTATGATTAGGGTTAGGGTTAGGATTAGGGTTAGGATTAGGGTTAGGGTTAGGGTTTTCATTAGGGTTAGGGTTATGATTAGGGTTAGGGTTAGGATTAGGGTTAGGGTTAGGGTTATGATTAGGGTTAGGATTAGGGTTAGGGTTAGGATTAGGGTTAGGATTAGGGTTAGGGTTATGTTTAGGGTTAGGGTTATGATTAGGGTTAGGATTAGGGTTAGGGTTAGGGTTAGGATTAGGGTTCCGGTTAGGATTAGGGTTAGGATTAGGGTTAGGGTTAGGGTTAGGATTAGGGTTAGGGTTAGGGTTAGGATTAGGGTTAGGATTAGGGCTAGGGTTAGGGTTAGGGTTAGGATTAGGGTTAGGGTTAGGGTTATGATGAGGGTTAGGATTAGGGTTAGGATTAGGGTTAGGGTTTTCATTAGGGTTAGGGTTATGATTAGGGTTAGGGTTAGGATTAGGGTTAGGGTTAGGGTTGGGATTAGGGTTAGGATTAGGGTTAGGGTTAGGATTAGGGTTAGGGTTAGGGTTAGGGTTAGGATTAGGGTTAGGGTTAGGATTAGGGTTAGGGTTGGGATTAGGGTTAGGATTAGGGTTAGGTTTACAACCAGATCTAAACTTAAGCATACAGAACTAGAACCAAACTCATGCAAACAGAACCAGAATCAAACTCAACCAGAACCAAACCAGAACCAAACCAGAACCCTAATAGAACTGAACCAGAACCGACCCAGAACCGAACCAGACCCAAACCAGAACCGAACCAGAACCGCACCAGAAACGTACCATAACTGAACCAGAACCGAACAGAACCAGAACCGAACAGAACCATAGCAGAACCGAACCAGAGTTGAACCAGAACCGAACCGAACCAGAACCGAACCAGAACCGAACCGGAACAGATCCGAACCAGAACCGAATCAGAACCGAACCAGAACCGTACCAGAAACATACCAGAACCGAACCAGACTTTAACTAGAACCGAACCAGAACCGAACCAGACTTTAACCAGAACCGAACCAGAACCGAACCAGAACCGAACCAGAACCGAACCGGAACCAAACCGGAACCGAATCGGAACCGAACCGAACCAGAACTGAAGCAGAACCGAACCAGAACCGAATCAGAACCGAACCAGAACCGTTCCAGAACCGAACCAGACGTGAACCAGAATCGAACCAGAACAGAACCGAACAAGAACCTTACCAGAACAGAACCAGAACCGAACCAGAACCAAACTCAAGCAAACAGAACCAGAACCAACTCAGGTAAACCGAACCAGAACCAAACTCAACCAAACAGAACCAGAACCAAACTCAAGCAAACATTATTAATGTCCTCAGGTTGGTATTGAGAAAAATCAGACGCCTCAGCTTGGATGGGCTGATCCGATTTCTCCTCTCAGTGAGTATTTGCCCGGTCTTCAAGAAGACTCTCTCTGAAGGAACAGATGAAGCCAGGATACACAGCCTCCCCTCCATCACCTGTATCCTACATCCTCACATATGATTGGCCACATGGCCGCCATGCTGACCAATCAAAGCAAAGTTCTGCTGTGAGCAGAGCTGGGGCTGAGCACTGAGAGAGCTAAGGAGGGAAAGGAAAAAACTGGGAGCCGTCTCTCTCGATGCGAGCCGGCTCTTCTGATTCACTATAAAGCATCGACTCTCAGAGCCGCAGCTTTTGATCATGACACATCACTACTGTGCTTAATCTGTGTTACAATTATGAGGGGGCCATGGACAGTTTTCTCACCTGTAAGGGGTCCCTGGCTATTCTATTATAAATTTGCCATCATTTTTAAGTATGTAAGAGATGATTTCATGGATAGCCATAGACTACATGTCTTTCAATGTAGACTTCCACTGAGAGGAACATATTAGACTATTTAGGAACTAAATTAGGAACTAAATTTAGACGGTCATACCAGCTTGATCATCAATGAAAATGTCCTGGAAATGTCCTGGAAAATGATCTCTGGAAAAGAGTGGGAACCCTGCAATTGTGTGAAAGCCATAGAGAATATACCCTTTTATTTGGATTTTGCAGCCATATTATGGCGCAAAGAAACCCAGAGTACAGCTGTCCCAAACAAATGACCGGAGAGAAGATTGTTTAGCATGTTTATGCATTGTCAATCAATTCCAGTGCTGACTATTGTTCATGTGCACACAGAGCTGAGAGTATTTCAGACGATGTAGTTGTCAGACTTAAGTTCACAAACCATTGCTTTCTTCATCATATGTTCTGTGACAAAGTGACAAAGTTGTTGAAGTGAATATTAAAGAGATTCTATTTATCATACTTAGTTTGTTGACACAGATTTACCTGAGGTAGGATATTGGTTCCAAATTATCAGCCAAAAGAAATATCAGTCAAACTCTGCCTGTGTCCCCTCTTCTTGCTTGTGGGATTTGGTTCTGCCCAGACGAGCAGCAGCGACTCTGTATCTGCGTCCTGCTGTGCGCCCTCAGGGGTGAGTGGAGTCTACAGTGCTTATCGCCTAGGTGGACATCCAGCCACAGAGGCTGCCTCGACCGGGCCAGGCGCCCCTGCTGACAAGCCTCCGGCCAGCTGCCGTGGCTCGGCTGCTCCTTGTCGTCTGGCCCAGCAGGTGGGCTTCTCTGACAGGGGTCGTCCCTCTGCCCAGCGGACGCAGGGGTGGAAATAAAGCAGTGTGACTTCTCATCTAATGGGCCGAGGCATTACAGTGCGATCGTGCAACTGATGGTGTTGTTCACACTTTATGTGCAAAGCCAAGCAAACTTACAGTTGGTGGCTGGCAGGGCTGCGTGGGTTTTGCACGCCTCGGGGTTAAATTTAAAGCCTCTGTACAGTCATGGCCATTAAAGCCGGTCTTCACCCTTCTCATGCCCTTCATTAAAACTGCAGTTCTACAGTTCTTAACAGGATGTTAGGTGCAAATGTGTGTACAGACAAGCAAAGACTTGTGTTTTTCAGTAACATGAGAAAAGCAAACCTTTTTTGAAAACATAATCATAAAGAGGTCACCACTGCACCTGTAAGTGAAAATATTAGGTTCAAAGATCATTACTATTATTTCTTGTTTCTTAAGGGAATGTTTTTACTTTCAGAGGAGGAAAGGTCTTAAAAGGGGCAGTTAGGATTTATTTATTTATGTAATGGGAGTGCCAGCCAGCTGTTTTTCTTCTGTTGTAGTTCAAATGCTACACTAAATATAGCTGCAGTTTGAATTATCACATGCTGACGTGGTAGAAATCTTTGAAATCCTACTCTTTGCAAGAAAACAAATAATTGTGTATTTGCCTAACTGTTCCTGGTCACCATTAATTAGTACCGGTCCTTTCTCGTAAAGCAAGATGTCATTTTTATTTTATTTTTTTGCAATTTTGCAGACTAGTTTTGTTATATTACCAAGGGAGATTTAGAGGTGCTGTTAATTGTAATTATGAACTTTGAGGGCTAGCAAATAATCCATCTTTCTATCATCTTGTGTTTTCTTAAAAAATGAATAACTAACCCTTTAAAAGGCATGATATTCATAACCTAAAATACTATTAGTAATTCAGTGATCCATCTACCAAGTCCAAAGCCAATTTTGACTTTTGAAGAGAGCTAGCAAAAAAGCTATTTCGCTGCAGCCTCATTTAACTCTCAGAAGAAGAAAAAAAAAAACCTAGAAAGCTCTTTGCGGAAAAATTACATTATTAACATAAAAAAAGTAATTATTATTTAGTAACCGTTGGTGAAGCAGTGATCCATCTACCAAGATCAAAGTTAATTTTGACCTTTGAAGAGGGCTAGCAAAAAAGCTATCTCACTTTTTCTAATCTTACTAAGAAAAAAAGGTAAAGCTATTTGCTAAAAAGTTAATTTATTATCCTTAAAAAAGGCAAAAACTGGTGATTTCAATGTAATTTGCAATCTTATTGAAAATTAACTATTATTATTTTACTTTTATTTAATTATTATTATGATTATCTTTTTCATTGCTTGTTGTATATTACTTTATCCATTTGTCTTGTTTTTTTTTCTTTTTTCTTCGTTTGACTAACTGTATGTTATAATCTTGAAAAATGGAAATAATAAAAAAAAAAGGAAATTCAGTAAGCATTGGTGAAGCAGTTGTCCGTCTAATATGTTTAGACATTAATTTGAACTCTGACAAAGGCTAGCAGACAGGATATCTCGCTATCATCTCTTCTTACTGTCAGAAAAAAAACTAGAAAACTCTTTGATAAAAAATAGATACAATTGTTTCTCTTAAATAGGAAAAAAGTAGTATATTTTAACCATTACTGAAGCAGTAGTACATCTATAAGGATTCAGGGTATTATTGAACTAGCAAACAGGGTATTTTTTTTCTGTTTTTAAGCTAGGCTAACCTAAATCGGCTCTGGCATCCGGTCTGTGCTTATGAGAAATGCTTGAATGTGGTATCAATCATCTTATCTAATTTAAACCCAGAGTCATGCAGTTTTTCATGTAACGTGATCTAAATTTCTCTGGAATTGAATGGTAAATCTTAACCTGTCCAAGGACATTTCTGTCTGTTAGTTGCCTTTCTGCACCAGTCAAAACCTGAGAGAAAACATACAGTCCTCACTTTCCTGTCCTTTTGAATAGAAGCAGCTGTGATGGAAAGAAGGGGGTAAAATGGATAGAAAGCTGAGGGGGGTGCCTGTGTCTCTTGACGAAGCACAATTTTGGCCTGTCTCAGTCGAGGAGCTTGCTGATATTTAGGATCCTCTCTGTCCTGTCTGTCTGGCCCCTTAGGGATGACGGCTGGTGGGGGCTGGTTGTGATGGTGGGTAGCACTTTGCTGCAGACTGACAGGAAGCTTTATCATGACATCTCTGTCACTCACCCGTATTAGACCTTCCCTCTACGTTCCGAGAGCTGTCATGCCACAGTTTGCCGCTCAACTCCTCTTCACCCCCTCTGCCTCCTACCCCCCCTTGTTGCGTAACCTGCCACCCCTATCACAAAGACCCATCACAAACCCAAAGCCTTACACACACAAACACACTTTCAAAAGCACCATGAGAATGAGATCTGACTGCTGTGAAGGCGCTCAGTAAAGGGCGCTATAGAATATGTGGGTGAATGAGGTCCATTGCGGTGATAATACTGATCATACAGTGCTGGAGTCCAAAGCAATTTCCTTTCCTCTCCCCAGCACCTCCGCCTCTGTATCGGACATAACATCCTGAGACGGCGGAGATTGGTAGCCAGGATGCTGAATTTTTCATGAGGCAGGAAAGGTTAGATAAGATCCTCCCACGTATTGGAGATAGTGCACTTACAGATCTGTCTTTGGAGCTGAATGGTGGAAAATAAATTTGAATGGCTCACAGTTTGAATGTGACCTCTTGAAGAACATTCAGAGATAAGATTTCCCAGAGTTTGGAAGTGACAAACTAGGCACTGAAGTGGCACATCTGTGACTAAATGCTTTAGAACTGCCATGATGGATGACATTGTTGCATATACATGTTTGCAATAAAATTTGAGGATTAGATTTTTCTTGCATATTGCTCACATGTAATGTCTTACATGCTTAAATACTTTTGCAATTGTAATCCTTATTCACAGATTCAACATAAAGATGTTGAAGCTGTCCTCAGTCCTGATTTAAGTAAACAAGTCACGAAAGCAAATTGGTATCAGAAATCTAACCTCATTTCATAAGACACTTTAAAAGTTTTCTTCTCTTCTTTAGGAGAGGAATGCATTTTTCACAAACAATGCTGTTATCTCTGAAAACGTAGGTACCGTTAATTACAAGTATCACAAGGATACATGTTCCTTTTTTGGGTTCATTACCGCTGAGCTCAGCCAGAGAGAAGTCTGTGTAAGTATTAACAGTGAAACTGAGACTCATTCAAAACAGATGAACAGGTGGTACTACAGGGGAATGTAATGAACCAAAAATGACTGGGTCTCTTATTCAGACACATTGCTTTACTTTTAATCTGAACAGAAGGTCGCTTGTCAAATTGAGTGTAAATACTGTAGTGCATTGAAAAGAAAATATTTTAAGGAAGTCAATCATCGCTCAAGGTTAGCTACATCTGAATCAAGGAGAGGTGGGCCATTGTTCCTGGGGGCATATGTTGTTCTTTGTTAATAGATGATGAGTTCCATGAGTGAGAAAAAAGGAAATATTAACAATTAATGATTAGTTTTCTTTAAAGGGAAAAGAAAGTCATGCCAGTTCAATCCAATTAAATTTTTCTTTTTGTAAAGCATATTTCAACAAAAGTAAACCAATGTATGTCGCAGTAAATCGTCATGCCAAACGTATCTTTGTATTGATCGTCACTGAATTGCAGTATTTTTTTCCAAGATAAATGCCTGAAGTTTAAACAACAAGAACTTAATATTTTCAGCAAATTAAGCTTCAGAGTGCACATTTTTTAAACACAAATGACTATAGGTGTCTTGAGAAAATGTGCTTTAAAAAAAAATCCACTTAAGGGGAAAATGGGCCTTATTTTTGATTGCTGTGATTTTCTATGATAATTTTTCTTTTCTTAATTCACAAAGAACAGTATGAAAATAAATGTAAAATGTCAACAAAAGAAACACAAAGGCAAAACCAATGTTTGATTGCTTGAGTAATACCATTGTTCTGGCAATGACACATTCTTTTGCTTTGATAAGGGAACAAAAAAATCCATGCTGTCAGAATTGTAAGGATGTATTTTAAGAAGTTTTTCCTCAGTTTGATGTTAAATGTTATTTTTTTAACTTTAGAATGACATTTTGAATATTTACTGCATCAACCGATGTTTAATAGTGTCAGCACAGGTTTCCTGTGTGCAGAGGTTTTTAGTTTATAAAATGTTTGATGATAGAAAAACGTCTCACTCAGAAAAAAAGAGGCAACCCCATGGTAATACTTCTGTTTTACTCAAGATGGTTTGTGGCAGAGAAGATTACAGGCTGAGAAACAACCACAAGGCCACACTACGAGGAATCCAACACAGAGATGGGAGTTTGATTGAGGGAAAGGCTTGATGGTAGGCCTGGTAAACGCTCCCCTGGGCTTTCTCCAGGGAAAGACATCTACAAATATTTCCATAATCACTGAAAAGCTCAGTGACTCCCAGGCTCGGATCCCTGGTGTAGCAGACAACATGTTTGAGCTCTTAGCCGTAAAGGTCAGTAGCTGCTCCTCAAACATGGATAAAAAGGCATGCTGCCATTTCCAGGCAGGTTCTAAACCACAGGTTGCACGCTTTCTTGACAGGAATGAATTTCTTTCTTTCTTATGCCGCAGTCGAGATGAGATCACATTAGAGGAGAGTAAATCATGTTTTTCACTCAGACTTCCCAGCAGTATATAGATTGTTTGACTTTGCAGTAATTTCATGGAATTTACCAAGTTTGTTCTGCCCTCTTTTTTGAGGCCCCTGCAAGCTTAGCTTGAAATAGTAGAAATGTACAAATGATATCAAAGTTAAAGGTCTCATTAAGCAGTAACACAAATCATAGTGAGAGTACTTGGTATGTTGTGTAGCTCATCCTGTTGTAAAGATGATCTCTAACACCTGTATGGGCATGACCAAGTTTGATTGGCATCTGTAATATATAAGCCTGTATAACATGGACGTAGTCTCAGTGACGCCTCTGATTGGTTTCTGAAGAGGTATTATGAAGCCCAAAGATTGCAGTCACCATATTGGAAATACTATATCTAACCAACTGCTGGATAATCTGACAAAGAGGTGGAGTTAAGGTGTGCTTTTTGCATCCTGGCAAACACCCACTTATCAGATGAACCAGCTATATCCCTCATTATGCTTAATTCTTTGCCCCAATATAAACTGGTATTGGCATTAGCCTTTGAAAAACTGATATTGGTTGACCATTAATTCACGGTCACCCACCACAGGCTTTGCCTCTTTGGGTAACAAGGGTTCAGAGTCTTGCCCAACACCCTATGCTTTAATGTGCAGACTGCAGGAGCCAGGGATCAAACAATCAACCTTTTGAGTGGTGAAGACATGCTCTGCCACTGTGTCAAAGCACCCCCAATTTAGACTTTAGATTAGTCTGTTCAGAAATCCTAACATGTTCATATGACTTTTATAGATTTGGGTGTTCAGAAGCTTTAAGTTTGTGTGCATCAAATATAGTAGTCTTATCTTAAAACCACTTCTGCTCACTTTTCACTATCTCTCTTAGCTGCTAGCTTCCAGTCGCCCACCTCATTTTCTGGCTATAGGCCCTTCATTTAGAGATGTTTTGACATCAGGTCAGAACAGAATTAAGCTTACATGACACTCACAATAATCAAGTAATGGCGTTCCATTTGTGCTCGGCTCTGCTTGTTGAGCTGACCATTAGCCGGACATGACTCACCGCTTGTTTGGCGGCATCGATGACGTGTGCCAACTCTGTTGCAAATAATGATTAAATGACTTTTTATTGGAGTGCGCTTTTCATGTTGAGGGATAAAAATGACCTTTGAGTGCTTTTCAGAGCTGAAGAGTTGTCAAAGCATAATGTGGGAGGGTTGAGTTGATGGGTATGTAATTTATGGCAAAGCTATGAAATTGTTTTTTGAATGCTGGCAGAAACACAGTCAAACTTTATGGAAAGAAGTAAGTTTTCTTGGTAAGCAAGAAGTGTTGCATTCTTAATCATTCTGTTGAACAATTCAGGATTATATTTATAGAAACTTCTTCATGTCATCTCAGTCCACAGAGCCTGTAACCTGAGCTCATTTCACCATATTAGAGAGCTCTTTGATAATGGTTGGAACTGCCAAAGCAGGGGCAAGAATGTATTCCAGCAGTGCAGGTATTCACCTCCTCTGACACTCAAGGACAGAAGATTCGCAGGCAATGGAGCTCCAAAGGGCTCATTTGATGACCCCTACAGACATGCTTTGATAAATATGCATGTGTTAGTAATGTTTTGTGCAGATGGGCAAGGTAACAGTACAAAGGTGATCATTTGTAAATCCAGAAGCTACTCAGGTCATGGTGATGCACGCAAAGATTAGACAAACTTGTCCTCCCTGTGCTGAATAAAGTGACCTCTGGGGGGGTGGTGAAGTCCATTCTCCTTTGTCACAGCCAAATCAGCCTGAGGGTGAGTATGGGTTATACCCTAAATGAGACATTATTAGTCAGATATCACAGTGTGCATGGGTGTTAATAATAAACACCTGAATTCAGAAACAAGGATAAGGATAGTATGTGTTTAAAAAGTTTAGGGTTGCATTAGGTATACATAAAATACAAGTGACGATAACCAATAACATATGTTTAAAAATGTAGTTTGTAATGGATGACAATCTCTGAAGCTTTTGGAAATGGCTGGTTATGTTTTGATTGACATATACCTGGCATTGCTCACAGTGCTCAGTTAGGCATTTGGAAATTAACTTAATTCAGATATGAGCAGGAGTTTGTGATTGAAAAAACCCTTAGCCTGAAAATGATGCATTCCAACTCATTTCTCGTTACTACGTTAAGCTAGATTTCGTTACGGCACTTTGTGTTACATTGCGTTACTTGACGTTGCATTCAAGGGCGTAGGTTTGATTTTGACATTGGTGGGGACATAGGCCCCCCCTCCCCTTGTGTAATGTACATCTTTGTTAAGTACATGAATAAAGATGAAAGAAGAAAAACAGAAACAATGTTTTGCATTCATTAGCGGTTGCCTATGAGGGGGGACTATTTTCCTCTGGTGACATACACTTTGTTTGTTGAAGTAGTTTCTAATGTCCATCTTTCTTTTCTTCCCTGCCGACATCCTCAGACATGAGTGCACCGTCAAAACTGGCTAAACCTGCAGTGAAACAGCCTACAGGGAGCTAAGCCAATCAAAAAACAGACCAGTCTCAAAGACATATTTTGGAGGCGGTGCCGAAGTGGGAAAAGATTTAACCCTTTGTGTGCCACATGGAGCACATTTTTTCCCCCCATTAACCTTAATATTGGTGGGGACATTTCAGCCATCGTTTGAGATTGGTAGGGGAACGTCCATACGGACCATACACAATTCTACGTCATTGGGTGCATTACATTTTGACAAGATATGACAAGTTAAGATGTGTTTCACAATGCATATTTTAACAGGATATTTGGATTGTGTTAGTCAGAATCAGCCAGCAAGAGTCCTATAATCTCAAAATTTTGCATTCCAAACCGATTTTTGCTACTATTTTCTAAAGAGGTAACGATACACTCAACTAATGATATGATGCAATACAATACAATGCAATGCAATATGATATGATTAGTGATGCTGGGTTCATTTATATAATTCATTCACATTTCTTTTCAGTATATGAGTTATTCGATGTATGTTCAAGCTTCAGAGAATGTCATTTCTCATAAAAACTATTATTTGTGGGGCTTTCATTTTGCCTTTTCACTGACTTATGTTTTGGTAGCTTTGTTTTTTTGAGTTGATAACAATTTTGCTGTCATTTTGTGATGACACAAGAAGTACTTCTGCTGGATTCTAATGTTATGTGTAAAGAAATACAGTTCAGAGTGTAATTCACAGTCAAAACACTTAGCACCCCCAAAGAGGCCTTGGCTCATGAGTTGTCAGATATCTATTTTTTCTCTAAGTGACCTGCAGAGTAGTTGTGGAGATACTGCTATTTACATGGAGCCTACAAGAGGATTTGAGTGAGAGAGAGTGAGCAAGAGAGGGATTGTTGTTTGATTAATAACACATGTCAATCACATGAGTAAAGAAAGAAAAATGTTAAAACAGTCAGCTTAGTGGGCTGCCCAGGTATTGTCTGTGTTAGAAGCACTTGCTGTGAACTCTTGACCACAAAATCTTTATCTGCTTCAGATGACAGACATGTAATGATATCAAACAAAAGAAGTCAACAACAGATAGCGCCCTACTTGTTTGGCCTTACTTGGCTGAGATACCCTCATTTGTTCTCATTTGCTTTGTTCGTTTTTTTGTATCAGGTACGAATAACCAGACTTTTTGTCCTTCTTACAAGAAATACATGAGCAGTTACAATAATTCCTGTGTTCCAGGCAGTTTTATTTTTCATGTAATGTCAGATTAGCCAAGCAACAAATCGATTTTACTTAAAGGCAAAGAAATCATTTACAAAATCTATCTGTCCTTGCTTGCTTTTTTTCCCCTAGAGGAATAATGGACCGAACAGTGGAGCATTAGGGCTGTCCACCCCTTTCTCCAGCTTAAATGAAAAACATCACCAGCGGAAGATTGTATCAGCTGTAGTTGCCAAACAATACTGTGAAGGAAATATGT
The DNA here is from genome assembly GCF_009762535.1 of Notolabrus celidotus. Taxonomy (NCBI): domain Eukaryota; kingdom Metazoa; phylum Chordata; class Actinopteri; order Labriformes; family Labridae; genus Notolabrus; species Notolabrus celidotus. The sequence continues at coordinate 13,450,687 of NC_048294.1, read as the reverse complement.
CTGAAGACCAAAATGAAACTGATGGTTGTCTGCTTAATATGTTTTCTGCAAGTCATCTTCATTCACCAAACATCAGTTTAAGACACCAATTTCTTACTCTTTTCCAAATCCCTATTGTTCAGTTTTTAAGCATGTTGACATGTTAATTGCAATAACAACTCTGCTGTTTGGGATTTCACTACTAGTAATTTTCCTGTAACATCACTACTGCGCACAATTTCCTGGAACATCACTAGTGACAAATCATTTACAAAACTACTGGTGATATAATAACCCTGACGTCACTGGTGTGGGTGGCTGAATTGCTTTTGACACAGTGACTTTATATGTCATTGTTACACCCGTTCATTTGCTCATGACAAAAATTGGTGTCATTCTGACTAAGGCTCCACTAAATAGTCTTAATGCCTGGTTTCATATTCCTCGTGACTTCACTGGTCTTACAATGCTCTTAACATCACTCCTGGTATAACGCCAGTGACATCACCAGCATGTCGTGGTCAATTACTCATGACTTGACTTGTTTCATATTCTTTGTGGCATCACTGTTTTCATTTGGGTGCAATATCATTGAGGTGCAAATGGTTAGGAAACCGCTGGTGTCCCATGTTATCTCTTCAGTCATTAAGCTTGTGACGTTACTGATGTCATATTACTTTCATGTTACATAGGCATCATCTTTATTTTAGTGACATCACTGCACTGCCTTGCAATTCAAGATAAACGTGTCATCTTTCCTGCAGCTATCAGTTGTTACACTGGCCTATTTGTTTCAAAGGCAGTTTGGAGGTGGAGATAGAGTTGAAGAACAGGAAAAGTGGGGAATAGGTCAGATAAGTAGTCTCAGTGACATCACCCACTGATTTCATAAGAGGTGTTATGAAGCCTAAAGATGCTAATTGCCATATTGGAAATGCTGACCCAATGTAGCTTCAGGTTAACATAGAAACCTGCAAAGAGGTAGGGTAGCCTTGCCATCTTGGCCATGCTAATTCTCACCTCTCAATCGAATAGCCTTGCCCATAATTCAGCCTGAAATTGCATAACTCTTAGCCTTAATATAATAAAAATGGATGAGTTATGAAAAAACACCTTGTTGTGAAAAGATCCTTTGTTATATTTTGCAAAGGATGATATTTAGGGAGTGGGGGGTTATGCAAACTAGAATCCTACAAGACCACGATGCTTCACATATTCAAAACCGCATTTAGAATAGGAATGGGAAATAATGTTTTTGCTACAGTGTCAACAGGCAGACTTACATGACACACAAGATCAACTGTTTTTATAATTGGCATGGGATATGTGTCACATCCATCTGGGCAAAATACCACAGCCAGTGTTTGGAAAGGACAGAACCTTTCAAAATCAAACTCAAAGGGTGATTGAACAAACATGCTGTCAGTCACATTCATTATAACGTAGAAGGCTAGGAGTAAACAACATATTGCAAGCTCAACGGGCAGCAGTTGTCATGTCAATACCGGATTCTTGACATTTTGTAAAGAAAATATGTGCATTAAAAGCCTTTGCTCTTATTTTAATACAGAAATGTCCACTTCTGATCTATTTCTTCTATGGCTGCAGCCACAGTAATCTCTTCACGGGCCACCATTGTTAACTGGCTTGCAGTAGCTTCCCCTTTACTCCACTAAAACCTCTTTCTCCTACAATGATGCTGATTGGTCCGGTCATTTTCAGACCAGGCCTCTGCTTATAGTTTTGCAAGATGGTTAAAGGCAGATGTGAAATGTGTTGTACTCCTTTCTGCATATTGAATTGATATGGAGTGTGAGATCAGGTTGTCCCTGTTGCTGTTGAGAATGCATCCCTGTTATTATCATGTTTTGACCAATCAGAATCAGGCATTTAATACAGCTGCTAACGCTGAACCACTTCCACCAGAAAAAGAATCAACAATACTGTAACATCTACTACACTTTACTCACCCACCTTTTTGTCTGTTCAGCCTTGCCAGTGATTATGAATGACCCATAGTCCTAATGTTATCAGCATGTACAAGTTCTAAAAATATTCACCCCCTGTAAAGTTGTCTCTTGAGGAATTGCATTTTTTTTTTAGCTTCTGCAGTGGCTATATTTTTTCCACTGAAGAGGAAGCTGGGGTACAACATGAATTTGTATCTTCTTATATTATTATTATAACCTTTATTAAACCAGGAAATGCTCATTGAGATTAAAAATCTATTTTCCAAGAGAGTCCTAGCCAAGATAGGCAGCAGCACAGTTACAGAGTTACAATATTACAATAGACACAAATAGCAGACGCATACAACAGCTACACAACAGGTACCTCCAGAAAAACAGCATGTCACATTTAAACAAAACATCTACAGACACACTCTTCAGCCTCCAAGTTGTTTAAGGACCGCTTAAAAGCATTCAAAGATATCATATCAGACAGTTTTAAATCCTTTTGTAAGGCATTCCTGGTCGAGGGAGCAGCAAACCTGAAGGCCTTTTTTCCCAAGTTCAGTCCTGACCCTCGGAACAGATAATATTAAAAGATCCTGAGATCGAAGATTATGATTTCCTGAGTTCTTTTGTGCAATGTATGAGAGGAGCTAAGAGGGAAGTAGTCCTAGGATGCATTTATGAATTAGAAGATGCCAATGTTTTTGCTAGTCAAACCAAAGCAAGGATGTAGTTATTGTAGCATACTGTTACACCTCAGCTACCAACCGTGCAGACTATGCCTTAAAATAATGTTTACAATGTGTTAATTATATATCATGTTTGTTGAATGTATGTGCACAGAAGAGCCCCTCTTTAGATCACTTTGGCTATACATGGCCTTCTAAAGTCCCAAGGGGGTAATCACTACATTTCCCAGTGATGCCTGCTTGGCTAAGCAGGTTTAATACACAAATCAATTTTGCATTACCCCCTCCTGGCTGTGAGTGCTCATAGTGTGAGAGCCATGAAAAATTGATGGGCCTTAGCATGCAGATTTTAACCCCAGTGAATCTTAAATCTGGTCGGGCCTTTTTTTTTTTTTTTTTAACAAGACAATGTCAAAGGGGTGGGCTGACTGTTTGTTTTGCTTGTAAAACCATTGTTCTGCTTTTTCAGCCGGGTTGAAAAGAGAGACAGCTGCTCGAGTGAATAAACAACTTTAAGAGGCACAGAAAGAAAAGTAGGATGATTAGAGGCGAAGCAAACTGAGTGAAAAGTTTTCCGCTACCACAAGTGACACACTCAGTCAATATAAACAAACACTGGGCTCTGAGTTAAAATGTATTAAGCATGAGGACCGGTATCTTAAAACCATTTGTTTTTGCCACAGCAATTATATTGTGTCATTTGGCAAGCCGCTCTGTATTTGACCAGCTGATGACTCGGCTGCTGGAAGAAATTATAGCGCCCATAATTAGCTTTCACTATGAAATGAAGCCATCATGGGAGAGAATGAGGAAATTTCACACTATGGAAATTAGATTTTGCAAGGTGCTGTGTCGATGTCCTTGAGTATAGTCACATCAAAAGACTCTTTCTTCCTCTCTCGCTCAGTCTTTTCTTTGGCAGACACAGACAAAAATCTGCACTGAACAGTGAATTGAGCAGCGTTGTGAGGGTCTAGCTGTCACATTTGTTAATGAAATGATTACTTTCAGTCCTTCAATAGAGAGAGTATCTTTATTAATTCACTGATGCTGAAATCTACACAATTGGTAATTGCAATGAAGTCTTTTTGAAGCCTGACTTTGATATGACATTTTGTTATGACATTTCATTTTGTTCTATCAACATTAAATTAGCATTGAATTACTTGTTATCAACACTATTTGCCTACATTTTAAATTGAACACTGTTTAAATTAAACACAGTTCATGAAACTCAACTCCAAACTAAAGTCTTCAGAAGCTGAATACGGCGGCTAGTTAGCAGCCTTCTCTGTTAATTAGCTTCACTTTTTCTTGTCCTCAAGTGGGAGGACCTATGTTCAGACAGGGTTAGGATTAGTAAGTATGATGGGCTTAAATATATCTTGATGAATCCTGCTAAAATACATTTGTTAGCTTAATGCCACTGCACCTGATTTTCTTTATGTTCACATTTTGGCAGCCCTTGTGGATGAAGCAGTACATCCCATCTCTTGGCTAATCATGTCATTTTCTGTGCTATTGGCCTAGTTACTAGTAAAATGTAATAAATTAAGCTACTACTTACCATGCCTTAGATTAAGCTTCAACACAGGAAGACAGAAATGTTTGTCTCTCAATCCAACAGAGACAACTTTTAGCAACAAGAGGCATGCAGTCTGACATGTGGAGATAGATCAGGGTGTAAGTGGATGTAAGTACGCAGTGAAGCGCAAATACTGTAGGAGGCAAATGCATGAGGGTGAAGCCTTATTAGGTTCATTGCATCATTTATAAAGTTAACCATGATGATGTTTGTTAAGTTGCATGATGTTGACTACAGCTAGCTGGCTCCTCTGTTAGCCAGGCTGTCTTATTTCAGTTCAGCCTGAGCAGTCTACGCCAAGCGGCAACCTCTTGTCGTGAGAATTGAAGCCAATTCAAAACTGTTCAAAACTGCAGTTCTTCGATTGTCCGCTTGAGGCTGGCTCTGGAAGTACCTGAAACCACATAAACACCAATTGAAAAAAAACAGATCTTATCAGCATGAATAAACATGTTTAGAGCCTGGTACAAAAAAATAGTTTAGTCTGAATTGCTAATTTCTCTTTCAGCACATACTACACGGGGGATTCATTTTTTAATTACACGGTAGTTTCGTAAATCTTGAGATTACAAGTTTTCCATTATGAGAGGAACAGCTGACTTGACTGACAAGCAGGAACACTGTAGCTGTTAGTGAAGAGGCTCAACAGAAGTTAGTTTGAGTTCAGCATTTCCAATATGGCTCCAGCCGATAATTGGCTTCAAAACAACGCTTCAGAAACAGATGGGTGGCATTACGGATACTACATGCATTTATTATTTATTATTATTTATTATTAAGTCTATGATCTATGCTGTCTAGAAAGGGTGGGGTCTGTTGTAACCTTGGTCCTCTGAATGATCCAACCCCTGAATAAGGACATAGTTAAACTACAGTGCCAGTTTTGTTACTGCTCCACACTTGGGATACATACTGTACCTGTGTTGGGTTATCTTGTAAAAAATGTCCTGTTTTTCTTTAAACGGGTTAATCTACTAATATATAAACAAAGGCTCTGTTTGTCTTGTATTGTTTAACAGAAACCGACCTGATGGCAGCATTGAAAGGTTTCCAGGAAACCTTCAGTAATAGTCAGTCTTCTAGCTGATGGTCTGGTTTGCTTTTGAGCATCAGAATTAAATTAACACTACTATATAACCAATCAAAGTCTCATTTATAGTCAATGGATTTGTACTTATATAGTACTTTCCTAGTCTGTCTGACTACTCAAAGCACTATCACACACTACTCGTCACATTCACCCATTCACACCCATTCTCTCGCTGATGGTAGTGGTTGCTATTTAGTGAGGGACCATCAGTATTAGCTAATGTCATTCATTCACAATCACACACCACTGAACACCAGTGGGAGCAATTCGGGGTTCAGTGTCTTGCTCAAGGACACTTCAGCATGTCACCGCAGGAGCTGGGATTGAACCGCCAACCTTCTGATTGATAGTTGACCGACTACCCACTGAGCCACAGTGAGCCATCGGCTTGTAACTTTACAATGTCAGTGAGTGTAAATTGGAGGAATTGGCATTGGCAAAGTGAGTAGGAATAAAGAAAATGTAAATGAGTATTTTCAGAGCACAGTAGTTTGCTTAGGTTCATGTAGAGCTAGCAGGGTGAGGTTTAAGTTCAGGTCTCTGAAGCTTGTACGTGTGTTGTTAAACTGTCAAACAGTACTGTTGAGGTCATACTCCACTCTTCACACACTGTAGGACTCAATGTGCATACTGAAAGAGACCTTGTGTGTTAAAAGTCACCTTTTTTGATGTGCACATATCTGAATCTGATTTACCTGCCTCCTAAACCAGGATGTTGCATTCTACAGCTGCTCTATTGAGAAAAAGAGGTTTGTTGCCATGACAATAGTCATGTCACTTCAGTGGCAGAGATGTGAAGATGGCGGCTGTGTTGCATTTCATATGCAGGTGCTATGCACAGAGGCAAAAAGTGATACAGATAATGGAATCAATTTCCTGTGATTTCTGAAGCAGAGAGCTTGCTGAGAAATAATAAAGGAATTAAATGAGCTGGCGCTAAACATCATCCACCGGTTACCGACGGCTATTTGACTTCAGATTGCTACTTAGCTGGCAGAATTGAAAAAAGCCAGACATTGCTTTCTCTCATTATTGGCTGTGATTCCTTATAAGCTCATTTTTAACCCTATGAGGAGGATACAGAAGATGCTTTGAAGGAAAGCAGGAGAGCAGCTTTGTATTGACAGGCAGGGGGGTTTGTTTTTGGGAAGGCTACACACAAAACCTCCTTAAATCCGTGTCCTCAAAGAAAGATCTATAAGTGACTCCACTACTGTGATAATGTTTCTCCTTTAACGCATGGCTGGCTTGCAGCTCTTATTATTGCACATACACGGGAAAGTAATGTGATCAGTTGCTGCTGTATTTGGCTATCTGATAGCTTGTTGCAGGTCAATGACAATGATTTTTTTCTTACCATCTGCCGGCTCAATACTAACATGCTTATCTTGTCCTTTTGACCTGCTCGGCCTTGTGAGCAGTGATGTCCCCTGAAAAAACACAGATTTAATTTACCATGGCAAAACAAATTCCATACAGGCTCAGCACTTTCTATCGAATCTGGTGTCACCTTTGAAGGGTCAGAGTGTGACGTACACAGACTGACGGCTGAAAATGAAGCTGGATCGACATCTTTTGGCTGATTCCCAAGAAGATAAAAACACTCTTATCAAACTTGTGGTTGAGTGTGAGTGTGGAGATGTTCTTTGGCTTCACCTTCATGCATTTGCCTCCTACAGTATTTGTGCTTCACTGCATACTAACATCCACTTGTGCCCGGATCTGTCTTCGCATGTCAGACTGCATGCTTGTTGTTGCTGGGAGTTGTCCCTATTGGATTGCTATGTTTTAAGAGAGACCAAACACTGTCTGCTCTGCTTTTTGTTTTTGTTTTGGATGGCTTCTCTTTTCACAAAGCATATTCCAAAAGTAAATCCAGATTAGAAACATACCTACCTTACTTGATTCATTTCTGTAGATTAAGAAATGTTAGCGGATTAAAGCCAGGCCGAGTTATAGTAGAAATATTATGACTGGATCATGTAACAATGCTTAATTTGAAAGGACTCATTTTTTGTGGATTTTCAACATAACCAGCATTTTACTTGTAGAGTAATGAGCTGGTGTATTGCAATGCACAACAAAACAAGTAAAGAAAGAAAATAAAACGTCAACGTTCAACGTCCATTATCTTCCTTGTTTCATGCTCCGGAAGGCAGCTGCTATCTGCAAAAACATCTCTGATAATCCACTTATGTGCACCATGTTAAGCTTTAAATAGTTGACAGAGTTAGTAGCTATTTGTTGCAGAGCACTAAGCATCTAAGAACCAAATGTTCTATTGAAAAGTTGGTGGAGACCAAAATTGAGGCATAAGAAAAGTAATATTTTGGTTTTCAGAATAAATACTTCTATATCTCTGTGTCTGCGGTATTTGTAAAGCCACATATGTCAATGTTTGTTTTAAAAACCTATTAAAAAGGAGAGGATGAAAAAACATGGATACAGACTTTCTTTTTAAAAAAAACGATGTACTTGGAATACAAAATCAGTACAACATGTATCAGTCGGCTGTTTTTAAGTAGGACTGCATAAAGACATGGGCGTGTCCAAAAGGGTTAAGGGTCGGCATGGCCCCCCCTTGGAAATCTGATTTGCCACCCAAGGTTCCACCCCAAAATCATAAACTTGACAGAGGATAGACTTGAATAAAAATCAACTATTTTGACTGTGTTGCCACCAAGGCTAATATTGTTAATGAACACTAATGAAATTACAGAAACTAGAATATAAAACAAAAAATGTTAACTGAAATAAAAATGAAAACTACCTTCACAAAAAAGACAAATAACTAAAACTTTATGGTACAAACATTTACAAAACTGAAATGAAATAGATTTACAGAGGAAGGTGTATCTCATTTTTTGTGCTTGACACCAGCACCCCGACTGACATTCCTTACCATTTGTAGTGCAAGCTGTTTAATTTTGGCTAAACCTCTTAACAGCAGAACATAAAACCCTTTCACACACTTATGACACCAATTGCTATGAGTATCTGTGCTACACACTAGTATGGCTAGCCTAAATGTCTTGCAAATGATTACCTACAAACATGCACACATCTTTTAACAGAGCTAAAAACGTGAACCCATATATAAAGGTTTATACTAGAGATGAAAACACCCCAAACTTTCTTCAGGCTATGCTAAAGGCACAATGGCTCAAGGTAGGAAGCAAGATGTCCATTAATGTAGCTCAACAGTGTCATGCTTCCCCTGCTGGAAGCACTCAGTAAATACAAGAACAAGTCTTTACACTGCTGCTGTTAAAATGATATTTTTAACAAACACAGAAATACGATTGTACTATATTGATATTAACTACTGTGGCTGAAAGTACATTTTAACCATCATATGAAATTCTGAGGTATCAGAATACTGGTGATACATTGGCATATGTTGGTATAAGTTGATTTCACAAGCTGATAATGTCCATCTCTCCATGCATCTCATTCAAAGTTTGTTTTATCCTCATGTAGTCAAAGAAACATATAAATTAAAGCTTCTTTAAAGAAGAGCATTCTGTATTTTCATATAGATGCAGTTGGTAAGAAGAATAAGCCTCCCTCTATGTGGGAGCATTCACCCTCATTGTTCTGAGAATTGCTCACATTATTTTTTTTTTGCAACTTTTCCAGTAAGTTTATGAACTATCAATAACTTTCACACTGAGCCAATGTACTGACGCTAGAGTCTTCAGTGTTTTTGTTGTCTCCAGCTCTTTTCAATTACGCTCCTGGTATCTGGAAATAGCAGAGAGAAAACTATCTGCCTCCCCCTCCACTCTGACTGAACCCTGCAAAGACCAATTCCGGTGCTGCAATAAATTTAGCTCACCATTATGAAACGTCGACTCATTTGGCTGCAAGGTGGCTCGGTCTCCCATTGCTGGACAATCCCATTGATTGGACAGTCCTCTGAACATAATTTTAGACGTGTTGAAAGGGACATTAGCTGCCTGTGCAAGCTGTTCGGGGGAATATTGCTCCTCTACATCAAGTCAAAGAGGCTGGAGAGCCAAGAAATTCTCTCTCAGTCTGCTCAGTGACAGAGAGCCGCACGGCAACTTAATGTACAATGGTTGTTATGTTTGCTGCACACCCACACGTCACTCAAACTGTGCTTGGAGTTGCATTTAAAGCAATTGGCATTAAAAAGCAATGTTGTATGTGACATGTTTTTTGGTGCAAATGAACTGAGAGCTTTTAATACATTTTGCTTGGAAAATCTATTTCTTTAAATATAATGTGCATCTGGTTTTGTAGTCACTACATAATTTAAAGATACATTGAATCTTTAAAAGTTCATGTTACAATATCCAATATCAACAGGCCCCACAGAGGATACATTGGATTCACAGGGTGTTTTGTTGCAGTGTCTAAGTCTGTAAGTTAGGGATCATCTTCCATATCTTTATATATGATCGATTGTATTTCATGGGATAAATTGTATCTCTGTAAAAAAGCACAGGTGAAAATGGGTAACATTTCAAAGAGTTGAATTACATGTGCTTTGAGGAACCTTAAAGTTAGATTACATTTATCATCAGTAACATGGTGCAACATGCATAACTGTACAGTAGAATATTTAGATGTATGTGTAATTACCAAGGCAAAACTAAGACGGAGGATAAGGGCTGCAATTAGGATGGAAACAAATAGACTTTGAGAATAAAATTGTGTTTTTAAAAAAATAAAGTCGGAAGAAAAAAAGGCAAATATTTACTAAACTCAAGTTGTGATATTAAATTTAAGTCCTTTTTTTCATGAGAATATCGTCATGTCAGCAAAAAATTTAAATTTACGAGAATAAATTTGGAATCTGATGTGGATTAAAGTTGTGATTTTTTAGGAAGATTTTGTCATCACAGGCTTTAATTAATCTTTATGTATGCTAAAACAAAACAAAGGGTGATAGAAGAGCAGCCAGCCTCCCGCAGAAGAGAAATTGTCTTCCTGTTAGCTTGCCTTTCTTCAGAGTAGATTCAACTTCTTGCACAATTTATTTAGAATCCTGGTTCTTGTATCAGTGCGGTGCAAATTTGATTAAAGATTAAGCAATCAGTTATTTATGAAACTCATACCAAAGTAGGCCTATAGGCAGCTGGCTGCTCTTGTGACCTTCACCATCAAGATAACATAGAGACCAACCATTACCAAGATTTATGACTTTTTTTTTACTCATAAATTTCAGCTTTACTCTCGTATTTTGTAATTATGTAAGTACGTACGTGTGATGTGCTGTGTTGGCCATATCTTTGCACTGCACATGCTAAAGGAATAGCGCTGTTAAATCTATCATTATTTGACTTGTACCGTGTGAAGTCTCTCACATGTGTGTTATCAAAGACAAAAAGAAACACCAGAGTTTGAAAAAATACAGGGATTGAAATAGAATCTGATATGATACTTTTAAATACTGGGAAACAATATCAAAATGTATTTTTTAGAAGCCCTTAATTTTGTCATCCTTTTTTTGACATGCTTTGCAGAGCCAGCACTTGTTATTTATCTTGAAACAGCACATTTTTCTGTAGGATCCCAGTTTTCACTTTGACCAACCTGATCTGTGTGCGCACCTTACTGCATTTGTTGAACAGAGCCAATAGTAATGGCTTCTGCCTGAAATAACATGGTCAACTGTCACAAGAAAGATTTTCTAAAGCCTGAAAATTTGATCAAGTGGTGCAAAAGTCTTGGTTTGTACACCACTGAAATTACAAAATATTAAAAGCTTTAGTCCAGTGTGTAATTGTTGCCCAGTGTAATGAAAGAACCATATCTGCCTACCCCAGCTTTAATCCCTGAATCCTCATAAAATCATTTTGATCTCAAAGTGCTGAGAACACAACCATGCTCTTTCAAGGTTATGTCATTTCTGAAGTAATGATGCATTTAGCAGAAACTCAGGAGGTAGACCTTTAGTTATAAGTAATGGTGAGCTAATCACAAGCTAATGAGGCTTTCCTTGTAACAGCACGGTATGATGCACTACTGTGGAAAAGGGGACACAAAAATAGTAACTAATATGTCGAACAGATATGATTTAGTTTGTGGTTATGGGCCATTTAGCAGCTAATTCAGAATTAATTTGGAAGAATTCATTAAGAAAGTGCTCATTATGACTCAAATGTGAACTACATTTGGTTATTACTTGTTAACTATTTATTACCAGTTAGTTCCTGATCTGTTCCAAGTCATATATTCACATTAACTCCAGACTTAGGGTGTCTTATTTTGAAGAGTTATCACATCTGTTGGTTATTATCAGTACTTTTTCCTTGTTATAAAACATGGCTTGAAATATTTTAGAAACATTTACCATAGAACCACTGAAAATGATAATGTTGCTCTTGTGTAAGTGTTGTGTGTGTGTGTGTGTGTGTGTGTGTGTGTGTGTGTGTGTGTGTGTGTGTGTGTGTGTGTGTGTGTGTGTGTGTGTGTGTGTGTGTGTGCAGTATATTTTTATGAATGTGTGTGTCCGTCCGGCCAGAGAGACGAAGGGGAAAAAAATGTTGAAGGAGAATAGGAGAGATGTGAGTGGCCCATCTATGAAAGCGCCATTAAATTGTCAGTTATGATGGATGTTCCGCCTTTTCTGCATTAACTGGTACATTAGAAGTCATTAATTCTTCAGGATGTGCGCTGGAGATCAGAGCCTCCCAGGGGGTCTCACTGCCTTGATAAAGCAGGGAGAGGGAGAGGGGGGGAAAAGAGAGGGATGGAGGGAGAGATAAAGAGGGTGGAGAGCACTAGCTGAAAGATGAGAGAGGGAGAGAGATCTTTGCAGTGTGATGACCATTCCTGATTTTGGTCTGTTTCAGTGGCCTTTAGCAGAGACTGATGTGAGGGGGACGTTTCATAAGGCATGTCAAAATGAGTCAGAAAAGGAATGAAAACATGTTTAGCACCGGTTTGCTACAGCACTATTCTACTGAAAACATTTAGTAAAGTTTGGTTTTCAGCAGCTTTCAATTGATTGTTGAAGCCACTGGCAACCAAAATACACCTTGTACTATATATTTAGCGTCTTATGTGTGTGATAATAAGAGTATAAAAGTACTGAATAGAAGTTTTAATCTAAATAATGTATTGATTAATAATACATGTACATTTAAGTGTTAGCCTTTCAGATACTGGATGTGAATTGAATGTGTGATCCATCCTTGCAATGAGTTGCTAATATTCAAAGCGAGACAGCTAGCTGAAAATTGCAAGTCATAAAATATGTACTGCATTCAACTTATATTGAAAATTTTGAAAACTGCAACATAGCACTAAAAATACACTGGGCTAGTAATCAACAGATAGAGACACAATGTAATTTGTGCCTGACTGCCTTGTGCTACTAGCTTACAGCTCTGCCAGCCATCAATTGACTAGTATCAAATTTTCTTGGGCAAAGAAACTCAAAATGCTTAATCATGCTGCTCGCTACTAGCTTACTGCCCCAACTGCATCAGTTGACTAAATATGTCAATTTTTCTTAAGCAAAAAACTAGCAACCAAAAATACTGAGCCATGCAGCTAGCTACTAACTTAAAACAAAGAAGTCACAAATGTAGTACTCACTGATAGTTTTAAAGAGCAGAATGTTGAAAGGTAGTTTTTAAGCAGAAGAGGCATTAGCAGTCTGTATTTGATCACACATTCACTGGCTTCGAGGAAATTAGCTTAAATGCTGCTGCTGTAAGGAGGGAACAGTATTATAATCACAAGAACTGGAATGTGCTTAATAAAGAACTGGAAATAGTGTTAAGCTAGAATATGTCTAACAAACTAATTTAGGAATGTCACATAGCAACAACTTTTAGCATCTTCTGCTAGCTAAGTATTTTCTGCCCTAGGGGTCTAGAGTCAACCATGATTGTCTAATGTTGACTGCTGTAGTCTAGTTCTGGTTTCAGATGTCATGTGTAGCCTTAAAAAGCTTTGTCCATTATGATACTGCAATAGCAAACACATTACAGCATTGTTTGTATTCATAGTTTTGAGAACAAATAGAGGTATTTACTGTGGGCAGATGTTCTGGCTCAGCCCAAATGATCTTCATAAGGGTGTTGCAAATGCCCAAACAATGCGAATTCATAAACACATGCAAAAGTCGAAAACAATGTTCCGCTGAAAGGTGCTGCAAATTTTTTAAAAAAGTGCTGCAATAGGCATGACAATTGTATCAACAGCAAACACACAAACATTGCAAAGCCACAAACATTGAAAAGCTGAAAACCTCTGCAAAATATAGATGCTGAAAATATAGTATACAAGAGCCCCAGGCCTGTAGGTGCGCTGCCTAAATCAGTTTTGTTATCCTCAGGACACAGAAGACCGCGCAGCAATTCTCCGCCGAAACGCCTGAGGGCAGTGCGGTCTCTCTGATAGCCGGCCGCCTGCTTCCGGTCCCGCTACGATCTCTGTTTACTTTTCCACAGAGTTTCAGAGCGTGTTATGTCAATCTACAGCTGATACATGTTGCTGTTTATCATACAGACATGATTACATGAAGAATAGAGAGGAGGAGATGGAATACACGGCCGATGTGCGGCCGATGTCCGGGATCCCGGAAGTGCTGTAAATGTGGGAAAGACAAAGCCGCCGAGCGGACCAATCACTTTGGAGTAGGTGCACGTCAGCTACATGCGTAGGCCTCGGTGTAGGTACGGGAGGTGTGCGGACCCCCGGCGTAGGGTACGCCGTTGATTCAACGCAGAAGTATAAATCAGCCTTAACTGCTTACTACGATGGGGGCAGAAAAGCATTGTGAATCACCCCTTTAAGCGACCACTTGAAATGAACATACTTAGATGCCACAGGACTGCTTCCTCCTCTAATGCTGGCATAGATGTCTCTGAGCTTTGAGAACAAATAGGAGTGTTCAGTCTCACAAAGCTGGTTCTCTTTTAACCTGGCTAGCTCTGCATGCTAACCCATTTAGCAGAGCTAACCTTGTCCGCATCAGGTCAGGTTCAGAGTTTCAGCTTTACATAGGCTGAAAAGCGCTGTCCTTTCAGTAATTACAGCATGACAGTGTTCTTTGTGGACAGATTCAGTTACAGTATCACTCATTTCTTAATCTATTTAATTCATATCATATTATATTATAAACCAGAAATGTGTATAATTCCTGTGTATAAATGCAGAAAAATGGCATACCAGAAACAGTAAGAAAATGCAATGTCTTTTTCTCGTTAAGTGTTCCATATTTACACACTGTGAGATGATTTTCTTGCTTTAAAGCAATAAGACAGTTTTCAGAAAACAGCAATTAGTTCTCTCAGTTTTTCATAAGCATTAGAGAGAGATATGGTGCCATCAGCCGAGTCACTTCTCTATCAACATCTTTTGTAAACTGTCAAACCAGAAAACAACATTTCACTGCCAATTAAACAACAATTACTGGACATGGTGCACTTTGACGGGTGACTTGGAATTGTTCACAACACTGCTAATGTGGCTCTCTCCCTCTCCCACACACAGGCCGCTCTGATTTTCAAGTATAACCTTGAAAGTAGCAGAGAACGAGGCTCAAACATCACTAAAAAGCTAGAAGAAGAAGACAACAAACAGGATCAAATAGAGCTTTTTCTGTTTCCTAACTGTGTAGACAAACTGAGAACCAAATAACACCCAGAGGATTTGAAATTGTTGTCCGGGGCCTTGAGATTTTATTTTTGTGACCTGCTTTGTGCCAGGGCCATCCCACCATCTGCTGTGTTTAAATGCAGTAAATATGTGAAATTAGGGGTCAAGAGGGACAAATAGGAGAAGGTAGCACCTCATGCCAAGCTGAAACAAAGCTGCCATCAGTGTCCCACAATCCCACTTTTGTTCAGGTCGACCACATCCTCCGCCAGGTATTTATCATGCAGTGACAGGAGGTCAGAGGCAAGTCGTACAACTATTGTTACCATCCTCTGTGGGTGCTGTCAAACTTTTTGGGCTCGGGCCACAGTAGCTTCTTCACTGGGTTTTTGATTAATGGGGTCTCTCATCCTAAAAAAAATGCAGAGAAAATTGTTCTAAAGTTGGGCGGCAAGTACGAGTGAGAGTCCAAGATTGTCCAAATTACAACACACCCACGTTGCACAACTTCTTTCATTCACAAATCCTTTTTTGGCTTGCTTGCCTTCATTATGAAGATGTCTGAGGATGTGTATGATATCAACTTTAAGTCGCGTTCATAATCGTTCAGAGAGCATGTAAGCATTAATTATAAATTCAAGATGTATACAAAATTGCAGCCATCCAGAGTACAATTATTGTTTCGTAAGTTTTAATTCTTGTCAAAACTTAGCTGAGAGACGTGATAGACTACATATTCAACCCCAACCAATCATGGCTTGCCTTCTTCAAAACAAGTTCGGAAAATTCTGAAAGATACTGCATATCTAACTGATGCATATCAGATATGCAAACCACATCAGAGGACAAGGGCCACTTTAAAGAAGGAAAGAAATATATGGTTTTGAGAATAAAGTCACAAGAGAAAAAAGTTGTATATTTATGAGTTTATTCTCATAAATTAACAAGAAAAAAGTTAGAAACTTATGAGATTTGAGTTGTTATACAACAAGAAAAAATTACATTTACGAGATTGCAGTCTGCTTCATTTTAGTCTAACTGGATATGCATATCTATTATAGCTGATTTGTTTTTGCACCCATTCATTAGTAAACTGACACTGGAAGTGATGCCTGGATCATCATTCTTTGAGCATTGGGCCAACCTTCTGTCTATGAGAAGAGTTAGTAGTTGGAGCTTTTGGCATATTCACTTTATATTCAGGGTGACAATTCTCTAAGTAGCGACCGGAAGTTATTGACTAAAAATATTCCATTAAGTCACTCGATCAGATGAGAAGTTTTTGACGTGGTCAGGATCCATCTTGATTCAAAACAGTCTCGTTATAGCCTCCTCTTTCTTGCTTCTACGTAGAAACAGTGTGAGGCTTCAGTGTCACCAGCCCTTCTTTTCACCAGAGATAACTGCCTCACACTGAGTCACACTTTTTACTTTTGCTCTCATCAGCACAAAGCCATATGGTGGAGAGCTCCATGTTCCCACCTATTAAGAAGTGTCAAAAATATTTCTTCTCTGTTACGCAAGCAGAACAAAAAGTTATCTCGACTACACCACACGGAGATCTTTCCCCCATCCTTTCCTGCCATATTGAATCTATCTTTTCTACTATACAGCTGTATGTAAAAGGAAAGCCCTCCCAGTGATTGTGTGTGTTTTTTCACTTTGTGGTTCTCGTGTGATGATGATCGCGGCTGACCTCGGGGGCGTAAAGCGTGCCGAACCTTCACTCCATTACTCCACTTCAATGCAGCCCACACACTCTGAGCGCTGAGTTGAATGGAGAGGGGGGCTCTCTAAGCACTAAACCCTCCACTGAGCTGGCTGACCTGTGGCTGATTTCTCTCATCTCCCCAGACCCTCATGGTATCCACACAGGGCCTGACTAATTACTCTTAAAAACAAGTGGGATGTGGGCGGTTTGTAATTGGCAAGTGTCAGCATCCAGTGAAAGATCACTCGTCTTGAGGGCATGTGTGTCTGAGCCTCCCATTCATGGAGTGTCTGCTCAGCCGGCTGATATCTGTGCTGCTGTGCCTCCCCACTGTTTTGTTCTGGACTTAAACTGCAGTTTTTTGTAATTAAAAAAGCATTCCACACATTCAGATGGTGAAAATAAAAATGTTAAGAAAAAAAACTTTTACAATGTTAAAATATTTTTTTATCGCACAAAGAAAATTGCTGAAAATGCCACATCTCATGTTTTATACTTTATCCCAGTTAAACATTAACCTTATTTTACAGCAAATTGTGTCTGCAATTATATGACAAAACCTTAAAAAACATCAATTAAACCTCCTGTGGTGAACTTTCTGTTTGCGCCGACTTTGGCGCCCTCTGTAGACAAAACAGTCTGTGCTGATCTTACCCTTTCAAATTATTGTTTTTATTATAAAGGCTGATCTTGCTCAACAGTCAAAGGTGTTATTAAGCCAGAATTTTTGACATGAAAAAATGTTGAAATAAGAGTTTCACCAGTGCTAACAACTTCATTTGACACCTATCATGTGGCAGCAATTTTTTAAATAGCAAAATAACAATATAGAACCAGTCAATCTTTATGCCCGCATTCTGTTTTACACTGTATGCATTTGCATATAATAAACAATGCCTTTTTTAATAGCACTATTTCAAAACGGGGGTTTACAAAGTGAACTGATACAAGCAAAAGTTAACTTAAGAACAAAGCAAAAGAACCCACGAGAACAACAAAACCTAAGCAAAATATTCACAATCATAGAACCCCAAAACTACAAAAACAAAACATGAACGAACCCTAATAACAGCAAAAACCAGATCATTATATAAACCCAACATCATATGAACTCAAAAAACAACAAACACCCAAACTTCATATCAACCCAACATGAAAGATCCCATATAACAACAAAAACAAAGACATCATATTTACCCAACATCATACAAACCCAGAAAACTACAAAAAGCAAATATCACATTTACCCGACATGAAAGAGCCCAAGCAACAACAAAACCCCAAACATCATATTAAACCAACATCACAGAACTTAGTAACCCAACAACATAAATTGAGATCAAAAGAACCATAGATGTTAGATGACATAAGCAGTTACAACAGACAGCTACAATTTAAAGGAGGTAACGGCAATAAAAACAAGATAAAAGCAGTTAAAATATATATAAGAGCAGTAACATAAATGGAAGCAATAAAATATGTAAAAGCCTTAAAGCAATAAAGGAAATAAAAACAATTAAAAGAGATGAAAGCATTACAAGAGAGATAAAAGCCGTCAAGATTTATAAAAGCAATTAAATAGATGAATGCGATAAAATTAGACAAAAGCATGAGAATTAAAGCAGTTGGAAGAATAGTAAGAAATAATAACTGTTTACAAAGAGCAAGAAAAGAAAGAAAATATGATTTTTTAAAGAACTTATATGACAAAAATCCCATTTCAAAATTGTAATTTCAAAAAAAAATATGATAAACAAACAAGTAAAGGACTTCAGAGTGTTCACGTGGTTTCTTTCAATTTCAAACACAGCCTGTAAAAACATATTTTTAGAGTATAAACAGAAAGCAGGGCTGTTTGAACTCATGGCTGCACATAGTCCTGCCTGCATGTCCAAGAAATGTGGAAAACAATTTTAACATTAATTAAATGTGTGATCTGAAAGTGAACATGTGGGTGGGATACCTTACATGACATAACGCACACACTGACAGCAGGCATCGGGGATCGGGTTTGATTCCAATTAAAATGCAGCAATAGCCACATGGCTAATAATTACATTTGTTACAAATTGACGTTTGTTTTCTTCTTTTTCTCCCATTTGGGAAAATCTCATATCAACATAATATCTTTAATTTTCGGCAATTCCTAAAGATATTTCAGTTGGAGATTGAATTCCTGCTTTTGAATTCAGCAAAACAGCTCCCATGAGAGCTTCTTTGTTTGCCTTATGTATGAGTGCAAGTTGTTTTACTCGCTTTGACAAGGCCGCGTATCGACGTTTACTGAAACCAGCTGCTTCAGAATGTGGGACACCATCCATTGAAAATGTGAAACCTATTTTCCCCAGCACAAAACGACACAGGAACCCAAGGACCGCTGTTTAAGTCAGTGTTCATCTTTCTCAATAAAGCCGAGCGTCCGATACTTTTTCAGAGGATGTGTAATTACAGCCCATTCAGGATGATTATGCAGGGCCACCGGACAGCAGGCAAATAAAGAATGAGATTTCACTTTGGATGTCACTGGTCACGCTGCTGAATGACAAAGGAAAACATAAAACGAAGGAGGTTTCAAAAGGACTTACAGTATATGAGAGTAAATCAAGGGAGACCTTAAACTTTTAAAGGGGAAAGATATTAGAACTGTCACCGGTGAAAGAAGTAAGTAATTTCCTCTTCCCCTGTGGCTATTCATGGCCTTTACAGTGAGTCTAATATTAGAAAATATTACTGCAAGAATTATTTTCTGACATTCAAATGTTATTGCTTCACCACAGTGTGTGCAGTGCTGTCACTCATGACAAAAAAAATGCATTATCTAAGGGATTGTTGTTGGTTTTAGCTCACTGTCCTACTGCCCTCAAACTCCCCAGATTCCTAGTTAGACCATAAATGTATCAATAATTGAGTGTCTCACCAAAAAGGGTGGGGTGTGCGGGGCATTTAAAATTTTATGGCAGGTCATTTGCCCCCCCCACCCCCCCACCCTAAGCACCACTAGTACAAGCTACCTTCAGGAAGCAGCGTGATATTTAGACATCTCTAAGGACCCGGGTGTCTCCCTCAGCTTTACAGGAGCACTGCAAAATAAAAGCTGCAGAAACGCCAGAAGGCAAAAAGTGCTTTACAACTGTTTTAGATGTTAAGGAACGATGTAGTTTCACTGCAGTTTAAATTTGGACCAACACACACTCAAAAATACAACAACCTTTTACCACTGCTACAATGGAAAGAAATACGATTGTGAAGATGCACTGTATGTCTATAGAAAGGTTTCATCTGTTCATGGTTATAAAGATAGATGCCACTGTGCTAGCATTGCTGCTGCTGCTGCGTCTGCTGCTGCCATTGTTAATGTTGTCACCATCCTCCAACAACTCAAATCAATTTGTAGATCAACTTAGCTCTGGTGACAAGTGCAAAACTCACGCTGCAGGTCATGTCAAGCTGCATGACATGACCGTGGGCCGACCTCTCGCTCTCTCCTTCTATTTTTAAATAAGATTTAAGAATACATATACGTGGGAAAACAAGAGATTTGACAGTAGTTTGTGTGTTAAGTAAAAAAATAAAAGAACAGATAATATTAACTATAAAACTAAATGTATTTAGATTTTGAAAAAGACAAAGGAGTTGATGGATCCAGTCAAATAGGTACCAGTCTGGGAGGTTCAAGCTCATATTAAATAGCATGTTGTTGACATTGTATTGATTGCATTTTTCTTTTTGGCAAATTCACTCAATCAGAATCGTGAGGTTAGTTCCCAGAAAAGTTTGTATGTTGCGTTGATTCATGGCCTCATTGCCAAACCTAAAACCAAATTTACCATCTGAAAACATTGTCTGGAAAAAGAAGAGGACTGTTGTCTATGTTGATGTTGTATGTATGTTTTAAGGACACCTAAAAGTGCTAACTGTGATATAAGAGCTGGCTCATTTGGCTCCAAAATGGCTCTTCATCGTGCCACTTTGGCTTTTACTCAGTCAGGCATTTGTAGCAATTTATCGACCTATGATTTATGCATGCATTAGGGCTGTCACAACAACCGGTTTTGGTTGATATATATAAAAATAAGCATACAATAATATCGTATAACTAATTGGTTCATAGTAGCGGAAGGTTGGGGTTCTTTCCCTTGTTGCTTTGCCATTAAACAAAGAACAGACAGAGAAGAAGCAGCAGGAGCAAAAGAAGAAGACTTGGTTGTCAGCTAGCCAGCTAATCTTTATCGCAGTGTGTGGCTTCTACTGAAGCACAGGTAACGTCAGAGGAGATGACAGATGAAAGCAAGGTACTCTACTTCAATGCCAAAAATGCTTCCTTGCAAATTTAGTAATTTGTAAGATTTAAGGTGTGTTTGTAGTGACTAGAAAAGGGAGAAAATGAAAACTGGGCAAAGAAAAAGCTAAAGACATGGTTGGTGGATATTTAGCCAAAGATATCAGATTGGTTAGTTGTCTGCATAAAGCAATACTAACTTATACTGGTCAGTTGGTGAGTGTTTTTGGCATAGTTATCGGGAAACGTCACAATATTTGTCACTAAAAACGTACATGAACATTATTAAGAAAAACAAAAGATTAAAAAACAGAGAAATTGGAACAGCTACTTTAATCAGAGTGTTCATCGAGCTGAACTAATTATGTAAATACTTGAGTGCTGGTGCATCAGCGAGTCAGGCGTTAGTAACACAGTGTTGTGTCTAGACACAGCATTTAGATGTTTTCTGCTTTATTTTTTTAAGGGGGGGTTTGGGTTGGTCAGTCAGACGCTCAATAATTTATAGCTGTTTTTTCCATTTTCCACTTCATGTGTGCTCTTGTTTTTAGAGCCACATGTGTCATCTTCAGCTTTTACCGTGTTAGGGAGCTGTGTGAAAAAACCTTGCAGCTATGATTCACTCTCATGTTGTCCACTCTGCTGAAATGAGGCTGTGGATCTGACATACTTTTCTGTTGTACAAACTATTCCGTGTTTTTTCTCCTTTGAGTAGTTTGAAGCTTGTGGTCAGCCTCTTCCTTCTCCCGCTGACCCGTCTTGACAGGAGGCCATTTTGTTTCTCTTGGTATGTGTCAAGATCTTCTATTTTTTGCTCTTCACGGTTTCTCTGTGTGTTGGCTGTGACACGGTCGGTCCTTGCATGTTCACCAGAGCGTAAAATCCTGTCGTTAAAGACACCAGGACTCTGGTACAGTACCTGGTGTTTGACAGCCTTTCACACTGTCGCTGCATTTGATGACATTTTTCCTCCGCGCCAGCCGCTGTTTTTTGGCATTTCACCACGCATACAGATTGTGATTGTTGGCCTCTAATAACGCCCTCTCTGGAAAACTGTCATATTTGGACTTCTAAGGTGAGACTCCAAAAACTCCCACTTTAGCTAGGATATTTTTACCTATTTCTAGGACAAATCTGGATTATTTCGTGTTCTCCACGCCCACACGGTCTTTGATTTCTAACTGTGGGGTCAGCTCCTCCTCCTCCTGAAATATCCTCACTAACGTAGTGAGTCACTGGGTCAGGGGGATTCCCCCCGCAGCCTGTCATGCCACAGCGTCCAATAACTCATCTTTCTTCCCCTAACCTCCTTCTGATGAAGCTTTGTTTTACCAGCACCATTCCCTGAAAACACATCTCCGCTACACCAAACCTGTCAGTACTAGAAGGAACCTACTTTGCCCTTCCTCTTCCTCTCTTGTTACCTTCCTCCCCCTTTGCCTCATTCCCCGAATCCTCCCCCTTTTCCTACACTGCCTGTGTGTCATCCTTCTGTTCTAATGAGAGGCAGGGATCAGCAAAAGCAGACCCCTGGAGTTTGACAGAGCTACCTGTTGTGCCTCCACATTTCTTGCCTCCATATCTAGCTCTCACTTGCTCTCTCTCTCCGTCTCTCTCTCTCTCCCTAAACACCAGAGCTGTCGACTCCTGGCAGTTTGATTCTAAACTGTTCCCCCGTGTCGGGAGTAGCTGCCATGACAGAGAATAAAACGAGTGAAATGTAGAGTTTGTAGCTAACAGTGTGAGGATTGGCTTCCTCTCTACATGGTGTGTGTGGAAGGCCAGAATATTCTCTTTTTACTCAGTCTAGGAGGGATTCTTTGTGCTTTGTTCGCCTCAAAGAACGAGTGCAAAATTTGGGAAAACACATTTGTTTGCTTTCCTTCCAAGAGGTAGGTAAAAAAATGTACACCAGTCTCATGTCTGAATTAAGCAAAGAGCTAGAGCTGGGCGCAGTTTAGCCTAGCATAGCATAAAGACTGAAGGTAGAAAAAAACAGCTTGTATGCTTTAGCCTTGCGTTGCATGAAGACAAAAAGCAGTACTGCAGCTCCGTTATGATTCAAGCACAGATCCAAATATGTTTCAAAGAGTTTTGAATAAGAATACAACTGAATAGAAAAAATCCCACTTTTAATCCAAGGAGCAGCCTTTGGGTAACTTTTGGTAATCAGATCATTTTTATTGGGATTTTTTTACAAAGATTCCCAGAGGGAATTTTTGATGGAAATTTTCAAGATTTTTTGGAGACTTACACAAATTTAAACATTTCTTGAAGACTTTCAGACTATTTTATGAACGTTTCAAACACTTTTTGGGATTGTTGATGGTATGTTTTTAGAAAATGTTTGATAATAAACTCTTTTGTAATCTCTTGTGACTTTTCTAAAAAAAAATATTTTTTTAAAGTTATACTTTTGGGCTTTTTGCCTTCATTTGATAGGACAGCTGGAGAGAGACAGTAAATGTGGGAAGCAGAGGGCTGGGGAAGAAATGCGGGAAATTGTCACGGCTGGGAACCGAACCAGTGACCTCTGCGACGAGGACTGAAGCCTCTGTATGTGGGGCGCTTAGACCACCAGGCCACCAGCCTTTTCTGAAATTTTTAATTGAAATTTTGGAAATCTTTTGTGAATTTTAAAGAACAACTCTTGGAAATGATCAATTACAACTTTTGCAAGCTTTTATGTTAAATTTACTCTAATACATTTTCTGGGATTTCTTTAATGAAAATATTAAAAAGCATTTCACAATTTGTATGTAATATTTAAGAAAACCTTTGAGGACATTCATTGAAAACTATTAGTAATTGTCAGTCCCTTCCCTACAGTTTGTCCTTTATTCGAATTTTAGATTGATAAACATTTTCAGAAAGCAGGATGAAAATTTTCAAAAGTTTTCCGACACATTTTTTTAAAATATCCATCAGTCTCCGTTGAAAGTGTTCAACAATTTCAGAAAGCTTAATTCCCATTCATACATTGCTGGTGGCCTAGCGGTCTAAGCGCCCCACATAGAGGGGATATAGTCCTATAGACCAGAGGTCGCTGGTTCGACTCCCAGCTGTGACCCTGCTGCATGTCTTCCCCTACACTCTACTCCCCACGTTTCCTGTCTCTCTACAACTGTCCTATCAATAAAGGCAAAAAAGCTCAAAAAATACAACTGAAAAATAATAATAACTGCTGAAAAGTGTCTGAAAGATTGCTCCCTAAAGTTTATTAAAATCCTCCTCCCAGTTATTAACAGTTACTTCTAGCATTACATGTTGGTCAGTTTAAAGAATGCAGCTTATTTGTTTAGAGAGCACTTCTGTGAAGCATCTCTTGCTAACTCGTATGTCCATGCCAAGCTTGATTAATCATCCTTTGTCCATCACCTTTCCGCCATACCTGACCCATAATTGGATTTTAAAAAATACATCCTGTAGTTGTGCAGGAAGTGTCTTTTTCACCCTCTGTATCCTGTTGTAATTCAGGTTGCCAAATCTTTATCATATTGTTGTGTTTTGGTCTTAAGGTAAAATTGTGCCAAACCTGACAGCTTTAACGTGACAAAAACATGGATGCAGACTTACTGCACCCAGCTGTCGGCTTGACACACACTGCACAGAAGCAAACTCCCTCAGGTATACAAAGATGCCAGACTCAATCCTGAGCTTGCTGAGACATGTTTTGACCACAGCTCAGGATTAGTCGATGCAGCCTTGCTACATTGCTGCTAACGGATGAAAGGAAAATGTAGGTGCAAGTTAGCAAACAGATCTGTAGTGATGTGTTATATGTATGTGTTGGATCTGGCTTGTGTGAAATTTAGAAATGTCAGCGGTACAGTGAGAAGTCCCAAAGTAACATGAAACACAAATGCAGTGTAGGATTCTGATTCTGATCCAGTCACACATCAGAGGGGTGGAGAAATCACTCTGTAAACGTTGTCACACATGTGTCAATGTGGATTTAGTCTAAGGCATGGCCAGGAAACACATACTTTAATTTTACGTTTCACATGTTCAAGCTGAAACGTTATATTGCCTGTTACCATGGCAGTGAGGGAATGAGTGACAGCGAGGGCTTATGAGCAACCACCAGTGTGCTGCTCTATTTCTGTCTGGATATTTCCAGTATTAATGTAGATCTGCTTAAGGTCAAGTAAGATCATTTTTATCACTTTTACTGTAAAACTTCAACAGCTAAGACTGGAACATACAATATAATCCATACAAGTCATGTATTCTGTGTAGGAATTTAGAATAAGATGGCAGAAGTGTAAAAGGTTACACACTGCATGTTTCTGTACTAACTTCCTTCCCATGGTGCCCTTGGTAACTTTTTCTTTGCTTTCCTTCCACTCATATACTTTCAGAGTTGCTTTCTTTCAACGTAAATGCTTCTAATTAGCTTGTTCAACTCACAAAATGAGAGCTGTGATATTTAATTAAACTCATGAAATCAATTTGTATTCAAAGTGAAATGCCACTTTGTCCTTTACGGTAATGGATTTATCTGTTCAGTGTTTTTTTTTCTTCTGGTTTACAAAATGCAGCAAAATAAAACTAAACAAAATGGGGAATCAGAGAGAAGGAGGACAAGGAGACAGTGAGAAAGAAAAAGACAAGACTTCTCAAGCTCGCACTGTTCAGCTCACACACTACTGTCAAGTAGGTCAACGCGACAGGCTTGACTGATTCCTCCTCTGTATAGTGTTTTTGTTCAGGCTCTCTCTGACTCTGTGCCACGGTGGATTCACCTGTTTGATAAAGCTTACACAAATGCAGAGTGAACTGCGTGTCGGATCTTGTGCGAGGAGGCCTCCGTGGCTGTTTTTACGGCCGAAGCGATAGATCATTCATACGCAGACACATTCAAAGAATTCACTTAAATCAGCGAAAACTTAAGAAACCACAATGGAGTTCATCTAAAGTTCATGAAATGCCATGGGACACATGATGATCTTTAAGCCCCGGTGCTCTTTTTTGGGACAGTAATCTCCATGGGAACCAGCTGAGCCATTCTTATTGGAGTCACAATTGTACATTTTGCAGAATGTTAAGCATAATGACTTGTACTCTCCACTTCATGGGGTCTCTTCCTGCACACTTGGCTGCTTCAAAAAGACCACATTTGACTCATAATAGACCTCATTAGACTTGTATTGAACAGGCTCAGAGCTGGTGTAACTTAGCCCCAGTGTTAGCTCCTTTTGCCTCTGTGTATGCGTGTGTGTGTGTGTGTGTGTGTGTGTGTGTGTGTGTGTGTGTGTGTGTGTGTGTGTGAAATCCATTAGAGAATTAAAGATTAATTGGCAAATTTCTCCAGTTTAAAGCATTGATTAATTACAGTGCAAATCACTGGTGGATCCAGATGATTAATGTCTTAAAATTTGCACCCTTTAGATAGCTATTGATTTTGATTTGCTCAAAAACGCCTGTCTTCTCTTCCCCGGAGAGCACAGGCTGTAAAAAGCACAAGCAATGTGCCAGCCAGCGCTAAATTACATTTTGTGAGGCGTAGCTTAAAATATGAGCGTTGTGAATTAAGACTCATTTAATTGGGCGGCAAGTGGTTGCACCAAAGAGGTTACCAATGGCAACAAAGGATCAGGTATTTTAGAACATGAAAAATCTTCATTCAGATCAGGTATTAGCAAGGCGGAGAAAGATTAAATCTAGGATGTTTCTACTTTTTAGATAGCAAGTGGCTCTTCCTGATTTTAAAACCAAGGTACTGTCTATAACATTTCTATTTCTGTCTCCTTTCTAGCTTCTGTTTATGTTGTCTCCTGCTGCCCACGAAGGATACACAGTACACAGCAGCGGAGGCAAAGAAGAAGACAATTGTCTTTTTGTGGTTGTCACATTTTCGGTGTTCAATCTCAGTCTCAGTCACAACAAATCAGAGCGACTGAAGCATTTCGTCTGTGGGAGACAGAGGCTTCTTTATTATTTGTGCGCCACTGGGAGGTAGTCTTCCAAACACGGGATTATGCCCATTGTGATCTGCCTAAGCACACCGTATTAGCCATATTCTCATGAAATCACATGAAAGCCACTTTGAAACGTAGGATGCTTCTGATATGCCTGTGTCAAGGGAACAGGCGCCATATCTGGGAGCGAGCGCGTGATCTCAGATTCAATTATGGTTCCATTTTAAATGAGATATCTTTGCTGTAAAAATCCCAGATTGTGGCGCTTTGAAATGGAAAGGGAGTAAATTTACGAGACCTATGTGTGATCTGCAAAAAGAGGCTTGTATCAAACGGA
Organism: Notolabrus celidotus; assembly: GCF_009762535.1. NCBI lineage: Eukaryota > Metazoa > Chordata > Actinopteri > Labriformes > Labridae > Notolabrus > Notolabrus celidotus. The sequence continues at coordinate 13,423,559 of NC_048294.1, read as the reverse complement.
TTTGTGATGCCAGTATCTGTAGAATATTTATCTTTTTTCCACTGCAAGTGCAGGTATATTTAACTCTGCATGAGAATGGAGGGTAGATATGAGAACATGCATGAGACCATGTGAATGGAAAATTGTAAATACATAGCTGCTCCAAATGTTGAACCTGAGCTGAAGCTTTTTTGGGAGGGGGCCTTTGCTGGTTTCAGCACAAATCTCATAACTATCTGAACTTCAAAACTCAGATGGAAAACTTCAATTGCAACAACCAGGATCTGAGAATAAGAACTACAATAAAAAATAAAATAAAAATATAATAACAATAACCTTAGCTATAAATACAAAGAAACAACAAATAGGCTTGACTAATATGTACAGGCTAAAATAATATGATAAAGTGCAGTGGTGAGTTGCAGAGGTAGTTTTACATTATAAAATAGTAGTTAAATAGTACAAAAAATACGATACAATGCCATGCAATGTGGTGTGGTGTGATGTGATGCAAAGTGATACAGTTCAATGCAAAAGCAATGCAATGCAATACCATACAATATGATATAATGCAAGTTGATGCGGTGCAGTTCAATTCCATGCAATGTACTATGATACGATACAATGTGATACAATACGATATAATGCAATGTGACGCTATATGATACAGTATACAGTACAATACAATAGGATATGTTGCGAATGCCATGCGATACAATGGGATGCAATACGATCACATGGGATTCAATAGGATAGGACAAGATATAATACGATATGATATGATACCTAAAATGTTACTTATGTAGAAGTGTCATCCCATGTACTTTTAAGTTCAACCTCCGTTGTGTCTGTCTTCTATGTATGTTTCCGTTGAGTGCCAGGGACTCCCACTCCTGCCAATCTTGCTCACCTTACCAGAGCAGAACTATGATGAGTGATGTTTATGAGTGGAGTCAAAGTCATGTGCGCCACATGACTGTTGGCCAAAATCACATTTAAACATTTCATATTCTCAAGCTGCAACAACTGGTGATCAAAATAAATTAGACCAATACATATGTGCAAAAAAGTGTCTACTTGAGGCTAGCCCCTAAAACTGAAGTACCATCATTCATGTCCATGTTAAAATGTCCAGTCTTGCAGTAAAGTGAAACATGTTAACAGCCTAGTACAAAAACTGGTTTCTGTCTGAGTAGCTCCTTTCTGTATTTGTCACACTGTATAGGATTTGAATTTTCGAAAAATTGTCTTTTTTTGAAGATATTAAGACTAGGAGTTATGCATACATTTGCATAATTGGGATAGGGTTGAGTTAAATGACAAGTGGGCGAAATTTAGCTGATCGCCATGAGGCTTAAGGCCAGCCTTATGTCCATCTTTTGTTCTGTTTGGGTGACCGAAAGGATGTTGAGTTAGCTTAACTAATGGGTGATGTCACTAAGCGTTCTCCCCTGTTTTAGACAGTTTATTTACAGTATATTCCATGTGGCATATGCTGTTCAAACAGTCATGAAAAACCTGGTCTGACTCAAGCATGAGCAGAAAGAATCTGATATGGGTCCCTTTTGCCTCCAGTGTGAATGTAGTCTTACTTACTTTGAGTTTCAAGTTGATGTCAGAATGGCTCACCAACCCAAACCTGTTGAACTCAATCAATAGAGCTAAGATGAACCATTGGTTGCAGGTCACGTAAGCCATGTTGAGGGAATGTTTGTCTCTGTGATTGAACCGTCCCCTGGGCCTGTGATAATTGAGCTCCCTGTAATCACACGCAGGCCTGTATGATCAGTGCCTGCAGCCCTGGGAAAGGGGGCTGAGATTATCCCCTCCCTGGATGTTCCATTTGGAGACTGTAATCGAAATGGATTTTTGTCTTCTTCCTTCACATTCTGACAGACTCCTAAAGATATCTGACACACAAAGCACTTGAGAAACATAGACTGTATGTTAGATACTTTTTGATATGTCTTCTGTAGAAGTGGTTTAGTGGCGCTTATGAAGTTTGGATCTGGTGATGGCATTGTTGGCTGGTAGGTCCACAGCTTTGGTCTTGACTAAAATAACTAAACTGGAGGACAGGTTGAATACAGCTTTGTACAGATGTCCTCAAATGATGAATCCAACTGACATTTGTGATCCTCTGACTTTATCAAGTTCTACCTGCACATACGCTTTTTCTCATATCCAGGGAAAGAACATTTACTGAAACCCACTTTTATAACCCTTTGGCAACAACCATAAAGCCTTTGGACACAAACACAAATAAATTTGGTCTTCCAGTCAAGCCAGTCAATATCCCAGCTAAAACTACATTTTCTGTTTCTTACAAGTCTTCATTTTCCTGTAGGAAACCACCTTGACTACAAATGGAAGCCATTACACCTCCAATGGCAAAGTCTTGTCTCACGCCTAATAATTCTGACTTTTTATGCAGATGTCTGTTTATAGAGATGACAAGGTGCCTGACATCATTACAACAATTTACATTTGATTACCTGGAATCCCTCAGATTACTTTTGGGTGTCTCAGAGATGATACCAACATGTGCACATTGATGACTGAATACAATTGAAAAACCTACAGCATAAGAACAACCAAAACAATGTGATGCTACCTGAGTAGATTCCTATTTCTTATAGCTCAACATAATACACAAATTTTTGGCATGTCATTATTTAATAGTCAACATTTACAGTTTATTCTCAATGCAGGGTTCACACAAAGAAAGATAATGTATAGTAAATGGGTGCAAATTGAAATCCCAACAGGGTGAGCAAGACACTGAGGCAAATTTGTTATAACTCAAATTAAACTGAACATTTCCATTAAAAGTAATGTTAGAAAATGTGAACAAGATTAATGCAGGAATACTTATATTGACTTATCTGTTCATATTCAGCTCTCCCTTATCCCAGAGCTTAGCAGATGACACAACTTTTAACAAAATTTCTATTAACTCCAGCACTTATAGTTTGTTACTCTGTGGTGATCAGCAACTCAAAGGTACACTCACCAGGTCTGCCTGGATTGCAGGACATGCTTCACTTTTCCCCATCCGAAAGAGTTGGGGCCCAGTAGCTGCTCAGGCTGCTCTCACATCTGTTTCCCAAATTAGAATGCCAACAGAAAACTAATGCTTTGCCAAAGTGTCAACAGGCAGAGATGATATGTGTCTGACTCCTTTACACAGATTGAATTGATACAAAGTGTGAAACAGTTGTCCACCGTGTTGTGTCGTTGAGAATCAATCACTGTTGTTACGGAAGTTTGACCAATCAGAATCAATTATTAAACAACCTGGTAAAAACTAGGAATTTCAATCCAATTGATTGGAGGGCACCTTGAACACAACAGAGCATTCAATCCGTGGATTGTTGCCAGTACTCCCTGCTTGATTTCCACATTTGAGAGTTGGGACTTTGGATGTTAGCAGATGGAATCAGCAGTGTGGTGTGGTGTGGTGTTTTGGTCTTATCTTGGCTGTCCACACACAAACTCATATGTTGGCTATTAGCTATTTATTGTAGGGATTGTGTTTTGTTGACTTTGGTAATCCCATAACTTTCCCTGCCACACCAAAGTAAGGTTGACTTTACCAGGTTCCAGTAGTCCATATCTATTTTTTTTAAATGTGTTAAGGGTGATCATTGATGCTGGTACAAAAGTAAAGGGACATATCTCTCAATACATAGCATTTTTGTTAGAGGGTTTTAAGGGTCAAGCTGAATTTGTCTGCCTTACAGTACAAAAGAAATGGAGCATCATTGAGAGGAAATAGAAGTTAGTAAAAAAGACTTGAATATCTCTTTAATAGCTCTTTTACCTCTTACTTTATAGTGACTCTAAATGAAGGTCTTGGAACAAAGTTGTAAATGAGCAAGCAAGTCCTTTTTTGTCCTCTGTGGATGTGTTTCCAATCACATCACAGTAAATCCCTTTGTAATATTGAATGAGATCCGTGCTCGATTCATCTTCTCAGGAAAGCTGGTCCGTCTAATTTGTACAAATATTTCCTTGGGTGAAAGCAATTAACTGTAGTGATGCTCTAAGTGACACTGCAGAGCTGAATCATACCTCAGACTGAGAACAAAAATAGGACTCAACATGTTTCTCTTTAGTTAAATTCATTAAGGCAAAGAGGCCATTATCTCAGCAAACTGCCATGACTGAATAATTAATCATCCCATCACGTGTGTTTGACCCGAATGTATAACATTTATCCCTCGCTCTTCTTCTCCTAATGAAATCCTCTCTTTAATTTGTAAAAAATGTTGGCTCTTCATGTGTAGTCCAAAAAGTACGGCTCTTGATTTGGTTAATGCATAATGAATTGCAATTATGCGTTCCTTTGGGGGTCAGAAACACGTGGGGAAATAAGTAAAGGGCTTTTTAGATGTCTAAGATATGACCACACAAATCAAGTAAAAACAGTGGGTTGTTATAGCAAATTGGAATCCCTACAGGGTGAGCAGGACCTGACGTGAAGCAGGTCTTGTTTCTCCTGAAATATAACATCCTTAGATAACAAAATGACCACTGTATTATCCCTTAACCTTCTCACTGGCTTACTCATTTAATACCAACATGCTCAATATACATAATCCTCAAATAACAACCTGCTCACTGTACATAATCCTTAAATAACAACCTGCTCACTGTTCATAATCCTTAAATAACAACCTGCTCACTGTACATAATCCTTAAATAACAACCTGTTCACTGTACATTATTCCTTAATACCAACCTGCTCACTGCACATAATCCTTAAATAACAACCTGCTCACTGTACATAATCCTTAAATAACAACCTGCTCACTGTACATTATTCCTTAATACCAACCTGCTCACTGTACATTATTTCTTAATACCAACCTGCTCACTGTACATAATCCTTAAATAACAACCTGCTCCCTGTACATAATCCTTAAATAACAACCTGCTCACTGTACTTTTTTCCTGAATACCCACCTGCTCACCATACATTATCCTTAAATAATAATCAATTTGCTATACAATATACTGCTAATTACATGGCTTCTTACATAGGAAATCAATGACTTTACAACAGATATTGAATTGGATATTATTTGATTGATTAAAAAAAAAGTCAGATATCTTTACTTGAAAAAGATCTGATACCTTCACAGTTTCAGCTGTGTCCATATTGATGGATAACTGTGTTGCCTCCTTAAAATGAGCTTAGTCAGCTGTTGCAATTAACTATTGCTATGGGCTGACCAATCAGAATTAAGGACCTAACATAGCTGTGTTAAGTATTAGAGTATTCTATCTGATGTATTTATGTGTAATGAGCATTTCACTGTACAGTAAATGTTGGTTGAGGAAAGATAGTTTCTAATCCAAGTTTGAAGCTCTGTCTAAAAAAATGGTACAGCTTCTGATTGTTTTCATGATAGACTAAACTGCTAACTCACCTTAGTTATTTTTTTCTAACCAACATCAGTGAAGAAAAAAAAGATTGAATAACAATTTCCAAACCACTAACTAAATCTAGTATTTTAACTAAATGTAGAGAAGTTAAGAATGTAATACCTTTCCTATGTTATGTAGTTATAAAGTGGCATTAATTATGGGCATCTCTTTGCACTCATTCTGATTACAGCACTTGAGCAAATGTACTTCATTCCTACCCACAACTGAGTTTTATTACTTCAATAATTGTTGCTTTTTGTATTAGAGACCAAAATTCTAACATTTTCAAGCTAAAGTGAAAGGCTTTTACTAGGCATTAATCAAAACACCACAACAGTAGCAGTAAAAGGTGGAAGGAGATTTTGGCAAATAACAACCAAAATTAAACATGAAACCAGCCATGCAGTTGAATGTTCCTATTATTTGGGCTCATAAAATCTAAATACTCTGATGGCACTGATTTTTATACTTTAGCTGATCACTTGGTGAAATATTACAGGGATTGACTTAAGTGGCAGGTAAACACAAGCTTAAAAGCAGTGATCATTAATAGGCCTGTGTTTGTTGGCTGCTAATAAATGGCTGGCTTATGAAAAACAACAGTTAAAGGAACTTGCAATACCGTAAAATAAATTAGCTCGCGGCTAACTCTCCATGGGTCACAGTTTGACCCCTGTGTCTCCAGTGTCGCCTGAACTATGATGCTCCTGATGAAGCACCAAAAGTCGTGTCATCAATTAAGACGCAATGTGCTAAAGCGTTACCTAATGGTGTTATAATGAGCAAAAGTAAACAAATGCTGCAGATAGGGAAAAGAAACTGCTGCTCATCAAAGAGCTTTATTTTCAGCTCAGTGTATTTCTCGGGTAAAGACTTGTGCCAGAGGCTGAAGGCAGAGACAATTGGCTTTCAATCAGACAGCAGCTCAGAAACTCCCTCTTCTTCTCAGACGTTTGGATTTAAAAGGGAGCCAAAGATCAAATTGCACTTAAGAGACAAAGTGTGAGCAGTCTAGAGCCGCTGTGTAATGATGCCTTTTGTTTGTTTTCTGGGAACTTCACTTTCTAATCTCCTGGACCCCTGTGAAAACTTGCCAGGGAACAGAGCCACATAAAACCTCTTGATTTCTTCTTATATCTACGGACAACCAAATCGATCCTTGTCTCCTCTGCACCTCCCTCCCCCAAAAGAGATGTCCATCCTGCTCTCCAATCAGACTATTTAGACTGGGCTATTTCAGGAGGGGAATGAGGTGCTCGGCGGTCAAGAGCTCCTCCGTGTCTCCCAGAGACTAGTGTGTTTAAAAAAAAGAAGCATTGAAATTTCCCAGGATCTTGACATGTCTAATTGAGATTTCATGCCCTATTTTCCCAGTGATTCAAAAAGCCTTGCTCTGTTCTACCACAAGCAGTATTTCCCCCAGGATGGAGATGAAAGAAATTGTTTTCAGGTTTTATTTAATTTTTTTGCTAAGGGCTTTTTTTTTAGCATGCTTGAACAGCTTTTCAATAAAAGTTTATTTTTTGTTCAGTAGACAAAGTGACTGTCAATGACTTAGTATTGTAGCAGAAGAAGTATATTTATTCAAACTTTCTATTTTTTCCCTATCTGAGTAATTCATTTCACTGAATGCATATATTTGTTATGACTTTTGCATTAGAAAAAAGCAAGTCTCTCCAGTGCTGCTCTCTTTCTGTTCATTTTTACTCACTCAGTACATTTACACAACAGTTAAGTCGAGCTACAGTTATAGCTCAATTAGGTGATTTAATTGGACTGCTGTATTTGTTCCAGTATAGAAGCAAGATTGGATTTATTGACACAAGTATGTCAGTCTCAGCTACAGTAGGTGGCAATGTGCCCCCTTTCAGTTGGTTACTAATGGACCTTCTTCACTTGACCTATAACATCACATACCAAAATGATCGACAAACAAGTTAGCTACAGACTAACTGGTTGTATGACAAACTGTGACGGAAAACTCAACAGCTCTGTACCTTTCAGACGAACATGTTATTAAAAGTCCAGTTTTAATCAAACTAATCAGTCAATCAAGTTTTTTTAACATAAAGTAAATATTCTGAATGTCTTTGTATTTTTTTTTTGTATTTGGAATTCAATTCAAAACGTTGCAGAGAGGACTTTTTTTGTAGATGACATTACCTTTAAAGGAAATGTTCAGTTTAATATGAGTTATAGCAAATTTGCCTCAGTGTCTTGCTCACCCTGTCAGAATTTGAATTTGCAAAGCAACCCATTCACCATTATCTCTTTTTGTGTAAGCCCTGCTTTGTGAATACATTGTAAATGTTGACTATTAAATAATGGAATGCCAAATATGTGGATATGACGTTGAGCTATAGACTTTGAACTGAAATATATGGCAACTGATTTCATTACATGTAGGGAAAAAGGAAAAAAACTGTATTGGAACCCTCTTTTGAAAACTATTTGTCTGGCTATGGAACCATTTCCCTTAATCATCTTTTTTATTAATATCATGTTGTAAGGGTCTCTCTTTTTAGGAAATTAATAATAACAATAATAATAATAATAATAAAAATAGATCCTTAAATGAGTCGATTCCTATTGTGGCCCATTTAAGAAATCCTAATTGATCAGCATAATTGAATGTGTTTACAGTCTGGTACAGAAATTACCTTTGTATTTCTCTATTCATAAAAACTATTTAACTCACTGGTTTAACTTATACTGGAGATTCAGTTTATACATCATTGTGGGAGTGGCAACCGTGAACAGCAACCAGGTGCAGCTAGCTAACTGCTAGGTTTCACTCAGGCCAATTCAGACAATAATTTTGATATATCTGCCTTCATTTTGTTGTTTGTTTCTTTTCGGGATTTTTCCATATCATAACCAGACACATTGTATGTTTAATATAGTTTTTGTGGGATTTATTGTTCTAATACACCATCCAAGAGGTCCATGCTACCCTGTGTTTGTTGTTTACCCACTACTCTCTCCTCTACTTCAGAATCAGAATCAGAATCAGAATCAGCTTTATTCGCCAAGTATGCTTGAACACACAAGGAATTTGACTTTGGTAAACTGTGCTCTCTTTGTACAAGGCATAAGAATAGGAATAAGAATAAGAACTACAATAAAAAATAAAATGAAAATATAATAACAATAACCTTAGCTATAAATACAAAGAAACAACAAATAGCTTGACTAATATGTACAGGCTAAAATAATATGATAAAGTGCAGTGGTGAGTTGCAGAGGTAGTTTTACATTATAAAAATAAAATAGAAGTTAAATAATACAAAAAATAGAAATATGGAATTCTGCTTGAGAATTGTTGCATTGTATATCTACATGTATATTTACAGAGAGTATTTATCTGACAGGTATGACACTGTTATGGTTTAGTGTTCATCAGAGTGACAGCCTGGGGGAAGAAACTGTTCTTATGGCGGGTTGTTTTGGCGCACAGTGATCTGTAGCGCCTGCCGGAGGGGAGGAGTTTGAAGAATTTGTGTCCAGGGTGTGAGGGGTCAGCGGTAATGCTACCTGCCCGTTTCCTGGCCCGGGACCGGTACAAGTCCTGGATGGGGGCAGGTCGACACCGATGATTTTCTCTGCAGTCCTTATAGTCCGCTGCAGTCTGTGTTTGTCTAGTTTGGTTGCAGAGCCAAACCAGACAGTGATGGAGGTACACAGAACAGACTGGATGATGGAGGTGTAGAACATGATCAGCAGCCCCTGAGGCAGGTTGAACTTCCTGAGCTGACGCAGGAAGTACATCCTCTGCTGGGCCTTTTTTCTGATTGTGTCTATGTGGGAGGTCCACCTCAGGTCCCGGGAAATAGTGGATCCCAGGAACCTGAAAGAGTCCACAGTAGACACAGTGCTGTTCAGGATGGTGAGGGGGGGGAGTGGGGGGGGGCTTCTCCTGAAGTCCACTGTCATCTCTACCGTCTTGAGCGGGTTCAGCTCCAGATGGTTCTGACTACACCAGAGGGCCAGCTGTTCCACCTCCTGTCTGTAAGCAGACTCGTCTCCGTCCTGGATGAGACCGATGACGGTGGTGTCGTCTGCAAACTTCAGACCAAGCAGCATGTCTGCAATGTCCCAAATGCTCCTAGTTCTTTTGTCTCACATTCTGGTCAGCTCCACCGTAGACAGCATCACATTTTGTATAAAAACACATCAGCTTACCAGCTAATTTAGAAGTGATTAAATTATCAGGGGCGCCGGTGGCCTAGCAGTCTAAGCGCCCCAAGTATAGAGGCTACAGTCCTCGTCGCAGAGGTTGCTGGTTCGACTCCCAGTTGGTCGACCATTTGCTGCATGTCCTCCCCCCTCTCTACTCCCCACATTTCCTGTCTCTCTTCAGCTGTCCTGTCATTAAAGGCAAAAATGCCCAAAAACAGAGGCTTTCAAAAAGTCAGTCTACTAACTAATGGTTGACATTTCATTGGTTGTGTCAAACATTTAAATAATCTGTGACCAAATATCATATACAAACACCCTAAATATACTTGCAAAGAACCCACTTTACCCTTTATAGGCAAATTGGCCTTCCACCACGTAAAACAACCAAAACACAAATAATAAATATTCAATGAAACCCATTTGTCCCATCTCACTTATCCCATATTATTTTTCTTGCTGCATTATGTTTCCTTCTTGTCTTTATATAGTCCCCAGTGCACCTGCAATGACATCACCCAGTCTTGCATTACATAGCGCTAACAGCCACAGTGGGAGCGCTGGCTTCCCAGCAGGACCCATATTGGATGGTCTGCAATCAATGACATCATGCACAAGCATCATCCTGTAATACCATTGGGAAATAGACACAAAGAAACAGTGATCTCAGTCCCCCTAAAGCTTTTTTTTCTCCTTCTGGTTTAGAGCAGGTAAAAAGACAGCAAGGCATTAGCATCAGAGGAGAAAAGATATGAAGTGATCATGTTGAGGTTTCATGTTCTTTCTGTTTGTTCTTTTTATGTTTCAAACCAACAATTTTCACATAAAAAAAGTACAAAAAGCTGTTGTAAGTCACTTGAATGAAGTATTTTTGTGTTATTTATCAAAAAATGTAGTACATGAATTAGGGATGGGCACTTCAAGCCTATATGCTTTTCAACAGTCACTGGAAACTATTTGAAGACCTCCCTTGTACAAAAAAACACTGACTATAGCTGAACAATATTGACTAATATTTATCATTTTAGTATTTTAGTCTGTTTTGCCGGGTTCAGCCCTCTGATAGCAGCTCTGACAAGAGTGGTAGAGACAACAGTGACTCACACAACACTTTATCGTGTTCACAACAGATGTGGATCAGCGGTACACTCATCCCATTAACTGTCCGTTTTTGTGGAAGCAGCATTAAACAGCATCGGAGTGAGAATAAATTACCTCAGATCCACCTGTCATAATTGACCATCAGCCTTCAGCATCATGTTGATGTTAACAGGACACAGCAGTCTACAGGTTTACATTTTACAGTCATGTAGACTGCATATGCATGGTCTTTGCTCTTCTCTCCCTTCCCAGATCTAACATGTACTCATATGGGTGTAGCTGGTTAATGTTTAGTTCTTCTTTTGATATCAAAAGAGTTCCAGTTATTTTATTTTCGTTATTTAATGCAGTTAGCATTCTTCTTGTGTTCTTTAATGTGGTTAGCAAACAGCTTTCAGTCAGGCTAACGCAACTGTCTGGTTTGAGTACTGTGTTACAACCAGGCATTGGTTAAACATTTTTTTTAAATGTCCCTGAACCCCTGAATATCAATTTTTTGGAAGGCAACTTGTTGCAGTTGCATTCAAGCTAGTGTTGCAGTAAAGAGACCACAAAGATGTGACAGCAACAAAGAAGGTTTCTGGTCTTTTGTTTCAAAGCACCCCAAAGAAAAAATCTCAAATGCTAGTTTGTTAGTCTAACTTCTTGTCAAAAAATATGACATTATAACTATTAAAAGTGAGGCCCAGATAAACATCTTATTTCAGAAATTAATTAATACAAATATGGGAAACAAGAGACCTGAAATGCCTGAAATGTATATTAAAAAAGTGCAGACTAAATTAGGTTTTTATCTTGATTGTAGATTCTACTATTTTGTATTCATTTCAAGCAATACAATTAAATCCAAACCTCACTTTTGCTTTTTAAATCTTTAGATAAGATGTTTATCTAGATTTTCAGGGGAATGTGGCTCGTAATAAGTGTAATGAGATCATTTTAACTAGAAATTGGATGAATACACTTGGTCAGATTTGAGTTTTTGCAGACGTCTGATGCATGAGACACCCGCAAAGACTTCCAAACAAGACCAAGTAAAAACGCTTTCAATTCTGGGACCGAGACCTTAAAGAAGTGGTCTGTAGACCAGTCATGACTACAACAATAGTCTCTAGTACTACAACACTAATATTAGCATATTAGCATTACTGCTAATCACAAGAACTGGGTAAACGTGTACGTGTCAAAACTCTGGTCCTGTAATTGGTGAGAGCCCTGATTTGTCAGAGAAATTGTTCCGAATGAATGAATTAGAAGTAGCATCAAACCCCACAAGTTTGAAAATTATTCCCTGTTGGATGTCTTTTGGTTCCCAGAGAGTGTTTTGAGTGACAGGTAAGGGATGCAGGGATCCTCCACAGAACATTAGGAAGTATTTTTGATGACATGTGGAGTGATGTGCCTTTTTGCTGTGATGTGGATTGTGTTTTTGACATAAATTGTAAGGTCTGACAAAGACAACGCTAATTTTTTGTAGTTTCACTGATTATAAAGCACTTCTTAAATTTTACACTGTGATGTTTCATTTATGTGAGCACACGAAAGTTGTGTTTTAATACTGCCAAAATTTATGTTGCAGAATCTGAACCTCATTTAGCTGGAAGAACTCCAATTTTCCGCCTCAGTAACATCACGAAATAAAGATTTGTTACTTCATATTTTTTCCTACAGCTGTAGTGAGATGTACGTTTTTGAAATGGGTTGTATTGACCTTTTCCTTTATTATTTATACATAGTGCTGCACCCAAAAAAAAGGTTATAGCAAGAAACATTTTAACAAAGCCTCTTTTGGCCCCTGAAGTGGACCCCTGACTCCACACTTCTTTCTGATCATCAAATCTTTGAGCTGGAAGAATAAAGATCACTTTTCAGAGAGACATTCTACCGCAGTGCTGCTTATTACCCTCTTTTACTGCCTTTCTGGAAGCTCATCTCAACATACTTCTGCCCAGTCCCAGCGGGGAGCGTTAATAATCACCTCCATGGAACACAGAGACCATTGTCACACAAGAGGCTGCGGCGCAGGGAGCGTTAATGTCTCAAAGGAACAACTATTGACATCTTTGTCCCTTTGCCGGGATCTATCGCAGAGTAAGAGCGCCCGGGTCTGATAAAATGCCGGCCTGTCAGCTTCTGCAGGTTGTTTGTAAGTGTGCGGGGAAGGCGTGGGGGTCAAGACTGCTCACCCTTGACATTTAATAGCAGAGGGTGGGACCCACTGGATCAGTCATACAGATTATCAATGAGAAGTGGGGAGATGAGAGGAACCTAATAGGGCACAGGAGGAGGTAGGAATATTTGATGGCTCTCACCAGGTCAGTGTAGTGGTACTTTTTATTTTATAATCTGGTAATCATGTAGAGAAGGTATTCATTTTTGCTAAAAACATACATTCTTCAGCACAGTAGCTTACTGTAACACACACATGGACTCAATTAGTTTTCATTCACTGTTCTGTTGGCTGCCCTTTGGATTAATTAGGTGCTTCTCAATTCAAGTGTACAGTAGGTGATCAATAAGTAATATTATGATAGTATCTGAAAAGTCACCTACCACATTTTAAAAACAGTCCAGTACAAGCCATTTTATGAACCCCTCCTAAAAATAAAGAGCATGACCAATAATGCTATCTTATCATCACAGACTGTATAAAACATGGACTCAGAACCCATTGGTTTCTGAAGACACTTCATGAAGCCCAAAGGGGGTCCCAGAGGCAGTTGCCATTTTGGAGATGCTGACTCCAACAAAATTTCAGTGAATCTAAAATCCAGCAAAGAGGCTGAGTTAGGGTCATAGCCTTGACACAAGTCAAATACAACACAACTACATGAATGACTTGTAAGTCAAATCAGCCACGGCATTAGTTCTGCCAAATAATGCATCACTCTGAGGCAGAGGATGGTGGTCACCATTATTGAACATGCTGACTCCAACAAACTATGAGTAAATCTAGAAACCAGCTGAAAGCTGGAGTTGAGGGGGACCTCAGACAGCTAAATTGCACCCACATGTCATCCAAATAGGCCACGCCCTTAATTGTGCCTTATTATGAATGACTCACACAGCAATGGTGATTGCCATATAAGGAGTGCTGACTCAACCTAACCTTGATCAATCTTGAGACTGGCAAAGAGATGGAGTTGGGGCCTTGTCACCAGACAATCAGTAACACTTTGCTTAAATCAGCCACTCCCCAGTTAATGCAAGTGTAGGCATGACTCTGAGCCTGAAAAAATTAATCCCTGAACAGCTGTTTTGAATGAAGAATTGAGCTACCAATTTGTACCAGGCTGTATACATGTTCAACTCAGCTGTAGAAATGGAGCCATATGTGGACTGACTCACTTTTTGAGCCAGCCTCAAGTGGCCACAGGAGGAACTGCAGTTGTTCAAATTGTGATACAATTTCAGCAAATGCCCCTTTTTTGCATTGTGAAGTTAGTTGTCACTCTTCTCAGATATTAGTTTTCAACAATTGTGTCAACCCTAGTGAGCCAGATAAGCTTCAACCTATAATAACCACACACTGTAAATGGAATACTTTCTGAGAAAACAGCGCCCCCATTCTGTGAGGAGTTAATGCCTGAAGAAGCTCCTAATCCATACTGTCCAAATGAGACCTTGGCGCTCCACATTACTGAGATGGATTAGGTTAATGACCCCCAGCATTGACCCACAACCCCTCTGAGGGGGCGTACATATTACATGTTGGTTCATATTTGTGGCCCTGAAATATAGATGGGTATTTGATCTGCAGCTCTTTCTCTCCATTAGGGGTAATATTGCTTTACAGTAAAGAGTCCCCTGATGAGGCTGTTGGACACCTTTTAGCCCTTTGTCTTGGAGCACTCTGCAGAATGATAGTATAAGGATGAGAAGGCAGACATTAGGTTCTTGATATCTTACCAAAAGTTCCTCCCAAAATCTCTTGAATTAGCACTCCTGAAATCCCAATATTAATTTCTAAATATAAAAAAGGGACCCTAAAGTGTGGACTGTGGACCCCTAGTGGAGCAGAAAGGCACTAAAAGTAGGCCTCAAGGGGCCACTTACTATAAATGGATTGAAAGTTATTATCTTTTAGTTTTAAAATGAATTATTTTTGCTTATTTTGTTGACATATACATTATTATATGCAGTTGGATGCATTAATTATTTACACTCAGTGCTGTATTGCCCTCCTTATTCAAATACATCTGTTTATAAAATAAATATATACCAGGAAATATTTAATTTCAGCCCTAAATGTTGATCAGAGTTTTAGGTTTATAAAGTGGACTCCAGCTTTCTTTACCTGTAGAATCACTTCTTGTCAGTATTATTTGAATCCACTTGATATTGTTTATAATCAAATGTTTCTGTTTCACAAATGCAATCATTAAAGTTAGCTGTTTTTATAATATAAACTGCCCAGCAATGTCCTAATATTTTTGTTTGATCCTTTTCTTTTCAGATCTATCCCTTTAAGGACACGCCCCTCCGGTCATGGGTGTGGTCAAGGAAGTGTTTGCCAAACCAACAGGTTTCATGGTGAGTACCAGACCAGGAAGTGCAATGATATGAGCAAACAGTGTGGTATAAAAGTAACAAAACAAAGGCTGCTTCTGCCTTTAAGAACATTTGCTTTTGTTGGTTAGACTGTGTTGAACAACTTTATTAAATACTGTTCTAGTCTTCAACTCAGATGGTTTTTCTACTTGAAACTAACAGAGTCAAATATGTCTACTCTCCCACACTGCACTGTGCTTCTTTGTCTTCTTCTTGGACTCAACATGGTTGTTTCCTTACTGCTCCCTGGGTGCTGTGAAGCTCTTCCAGCAGCATGCTGTGAGGCCCTGACAGGAAGATGGTGCTGGACCAAACTACAGGAAGCCTGGTAAGATTTTCCAATAAATGTTGCCTTCGAGGGTAAAATCTCCCCAGTGGCTTCATATTTAATGCACCAGTGTTCTGAGAGTTTTTGTATTTGCTCAACCCTGAGCCAAAACTATGGACTGCTACACTATGATAATAATGTTTAAGGAGAATTAGCGAGTCACATTTTTAAGAAGAAGCCCAGCAGTACCTGAAGTGAAAGAGTTGATTTGTCAGATGGCAAGAAAAATTAGCTTTGCAGCCCTTTTTATTAGCTGTTAATTTGCTGCCTCCTGTCTAATTCTATTCCTAGGAACACCACCCAGAAGTTCTGGCGCCTGTTTTATCCTGATACATTGACCCTTCTTTGTGTCTGATCTTTTAAATATAATCTACCAACCCAGTAAGTCTTACTGACATTCTTTTGAGACACACTTTCACAAATCACCATTATAAATAGGGCCAATAGGTCCATGTTCTCCTTCATTTTAAGAATTCTTATATGCTATCTAAATGCTAATGATCTAATTGATATTTGTGGGCATGAATAACTTCGCCCAAAGCTAAAAACCAGAGCAGCAAGTCTTAAACATGTGCTGTCATAAAGATTTAAAAGCCTGGAAATACCTTTAAGAAGATTGATTTCTCTGACCTTAAAATGTTTGAGTATTGTCATGCTAATTTGAAGAAGTCTGAGCCAGAAAAATGGAACTGCGTCAAACTAAGTTTACTAATTTTCTGAAAGCTGTTTTTCAACATAATGTCCAAGATTGGAGCTCTAATGTCTCCACTAATGTCTCCTCTAATGACATGCATGTTCATTAGAGGCCCCTTTATATGCTTAGATATCATATGCATTATGTTAAAAGTCAACTTTTTCAGCTATTTCTTTACTGTGATAATTTTTTGCCAACAGAAAGTGATGCAGTGCAGGTACAAGAGGATACCATTCATCAGTGTGAATTTACCAACAGAACAATCTGCATTCCCATGGCGACTGCCAGACATTTTACTAGCTGTGAGTAGCATTTCCTGAACATTTGAGTCAAAGATAAATCCAGTTGTTCTTAACTTTTTAATTACACATATTTCATCACAATAAAATACTATGAATCTTTAAAGATTAATGGAACTTTTGATTTGTTCTAGGAACCTCTTAGACCATTTAACCCCATGAAAGTGCATTAGGTAAGAATAAACAGGGGCACCTGATGGGGGAGAAATGTTAGGATTTTAAGGACATTGGGGCTATTAAAATATATATTAAAACATTTCCAGAGCCCTATAAATCCCCTGCTGCTGATCGAATTTTCTTGTACTGCCTGCTACCCCATTCACAAAATACTGAAACTTACATGTAGCATCCCTGACAAAGGCCCTTGAAGAGTAAGCACACATATTCTTGTACATGTTTAACTCGTTAGTCTTAATATCTTATAAATTATTGTTTAAATAATTTTAAATCAATTAAAGAACATCGACCATTCTTCATTGTTTTTGACAAGTACAAAAAAGGTTTCACATTACTTTGAGTTCATGTTTTGGCAGCATTTAAACTTCCTGACAATTTTTGTTCAATTTTCATATTGAAACACTTCTAAAAATAGAAATCTGTGTATGGATATCCCAAGTGGAAAATATGAGGCAAACATAAAGTGAGAGATTTAACATCTGAGAATATAGTATGTTGTCTCACATTCTGTACTCTAATAATATTAGTTGTCAGTAATGTATGGAAGCCCCACGTGGACATGCTGCTATACATTTTATCATTATGATAAAAGGGAATCTGTGGTTCTTTGATTGAGATGTCAACTTTTTTTTCTTATTCTAAGATAACAAAAAATGTGCTTTTATTAAAATTTAGATATTCTGGTGATTTAGAAAACAAAACAATAAGCTGGTTTGATGTGGTATGCAAGATGCAACCATTGCTAACACTAATAAAATTAGTTAATTATATCCTATTTCTGTTAGTTTTGTGTTTTTGCAACTCTAGTATGACATTAGTTATGATAAGTCAACATCTTGTGAAAACAACTCAAATGTATCTGTTATCACAGGAAAACAGGGTAAATGCAATGTATGGATGCATGTCCACTTAGGGCTTCCATATAACTGATATTGCTGTATTTAAAATATGGTAATCAAAGAAAGAGTGGTGTGTCTCTTTGATTTCTGTTTGCAGACTGGACCAGAGTTCAACATGGTTCCAAAACCTTCTACATTACTCTTATCTTCATGTAATGCTTTAAAGTATGAATAGAGAACATATTTTCCGTTAGAGGTTCTGATTTTTCTCTTTTTATGCTAAAGGTCAGTTTTTCAGTTTCAGTTTTCACATTCTCAGGGATCCTGCTTCGCTAATTTCCTCAAGCCTTTATCTGTTGACAACACCACTCATGTTTCCTATCATATTTTGCTTCATATTTTTCATAAAACTCTTCAATTATAGTTCACTTTATGTTAATGTAGATTTTGCACATACAACTTCTACATTATTACTTACAGATGTTTGTCATATAGGTTTTTAACTGTCATTCCCTGTAAGTAAAGTGTGTTTGATTTGGTTTTACATAAACATTTAATCACACTCATGATGCTTCCTGGTTTAGTGATGGAAACAGCATAAGTTTAAACATACATTAAATAGCGTATAAAAAGCAATAGCATAGCTTGGACACAGTTCCTGTTGTGTTGCAGGTTTTCTTATAGCCCTTGTCCACGGCTACTGCATCAGCTTCGAGAGCATCGATCTCCCTCTCCACCCGATCCTAACTGTTGCTCCACCCTCTGAAAGTCGACAAAAGAAGAGCATGTGATGAGCTTCCTTTTGTACAGTGTGCATCACGCTGATTAAATATTACCACGAGAACAGCGTTTTATATTGTTTCAAATCCGTCAGGGCAGCCCCAAACTAACGCCCACCATCGTTTTGCAGCACATAGGTCGAGCGCTGAGAGCTGACCATTGACTGTAACTGACTAAGTCTAACAGGCAGACAGACATGTGGGCTGATACACGGATACTGTATTGGAGCTGTCCGTGGTGCTGAAACCAGCACAAACAGGGTGTGCAGCAAAACGAGGCACTGATGTTCAGATATTTGGCTGAGAAATGATTATGTGTGGAATCTGAAATGGCGCAGACAGTGAGGGGGCATGATGGATAGGAGGTTTCTGGAGTTGTTGTATTGTTTCACGTGATTGCAGGAGTAGAGCACAATCTCTTGTTGAAAACCTGCAAAAATCACGTTCAAATGACTCGAGTTTGGTCCTGATTCTCTGTCTCTCGGATGGAGGGAACGCGTAAAACACATTTGTGGGAGCGACTACTCTCAAGACACGGTGTGTCTCGGCGAGGCGATGTTTGACTTCAAATGCCATATTTAGGAAAAAGAAAAGCTTGATCGCTTTGAGTGACTGGGCCGACGACGAATGGCGTCCTGTGATTTGTAGAGACGCTCAAGCCCCATGCGGGGACTGCGCTCGAGCCAATGGCAGTGAAGAGCTCGTGTGTGCATAAGCGGTGGATGGAGCTACTCCGGGTATACTTCCGCGTGCAATGCGTGTTCGTGTGTAGGTTGAATGGATGAAACAGAGGGAGCGGAGAGGTATAGGCATGCTGTGATACGGCCCTATATATTCGCCGGCAGGACTATCTTCCTTTTAAAGACAACCTCCTCCTCGCTTTGGTTTCCACTCAGTGATGTCGCGTATTTGTGTGGCGCACCTGTAAAGAGCGAGACAGGCAGAAGCCGGCTTTTTTAATTATTTGATTCCTTTTATTTCTTCTGTTCCTTTTTCCTTTTCTTTTATGCATTTGCTGAAAGGAACTCATTTCTGTGTTTTGATTTAATAAATATTTCATTTCCTCATTTTATCTTGTTTGTGTTGGCTTTTTATGTTTCCAAGTTTGAACTAAAGAGAGCGGAATTCATCCTTTTACGAGCTATTGGCCAGGTGTTGTCATTCAGAGATTGTTTGCCCTAAAGGACGTCCATAACTTTCATTTATAGAAACGGTAAGCTATTTTTCCACATTTGCTCATTCACCTGAACCATTTTAGATCGATATTTTCTCCTTTGTCAGTTCTTTGAGGACACTGTGTGGATTCAGATCATGCATCCACTGTAGTCTCAGGCAGCTCTTATTGCATGTTAACGCGACTGGAAAGTCACCGTGATCTGATGCATTCATGTTTCCACTGACGCCTGGTGATTTTTCTACTCTGAAACTGCGCTGCCTTGGCATATCTTGCAAGATAGGATGAGAGGGCGATCTCCGCACATGTGCTCAAATCTTAACCATCCGAGGCTGCAGACGTGGTCGGGCGCATTTATTGCTCCAGTCTTGAGAAATATGGGCCTTGGTAGAGTGCTGAAACGTGGGATCCGCATAGTAGTGGGCTACTCCACAGCATCCTATAAGGAAACAACGATATGATTGGCTTTGGGAGACATTAGGATTAACCCTCAGTGTTTTACAGGTTTATTTGACATGTAGCCTATACTATAGTAAATAGATCTATTTATGCCTTTTATTTTATCTGATTCAAAGCATTTCATTTAGAGTATTTCCTTCAAAGCATGTGCAAATTAAAATGTGATTTAAACAAACTGTTGGAGTAATGGAAGGTTGGCTCCTGCGATTTAAATGTAAAATAGCCTCTAGGGCTGAGGATTCAGTGTAACTGTAAGAGGAGTTTGCTATATAGGTTAAGTGTAGCTTGTGTGTTGCGCTACTCTGAGTTTCTGGTTCATATGTTCTAAGTTGTTTTATGATTCTCATATTTGTATGCATTTTTCCCAAGTTCCATGTCGATATTAACTGTGAGGTGGATACAAGCAAACCCCAAAAGCACAGCTCTTGTTAATATTCTGACCTTTTTATCCTAAAATTAATTCATCAGCATTCCCATTTTATTAGGATTTGTCTAAAATATGATTATTTTAATGTAATTAGCATGACTGGTCTGTACGAGCAAAAAGTAACAGCATGGTCAGCTGAATTAAACCTAGATGTGAATCTTTTTATTCTTTAAACTTGATTTAAATGTAACTACCTATTTTAGCTCTGTTCTTCTGAACACCCTCAGGACCAAGCTGATGTGGCAGCGTGACGCAGTAAGGGGCCACTGCATCAGCAGTTTCCTTGATGTGCATTTTGTTTTGCTGTAGAATGAGCTGAAACACCCTCCCCATGCTAGGTAGCATTTAGCTCAAAGTACACCTGCAGCAAATCAATTAGTTAATAGTGTATTTCCGGGGTAGAGACGGGGTCTTTGCTGATTGGCTAAGGGTCTGATTAGTTTACTTAGGGTGGCCACGTTCCCGCCTCCGCCCCTTTTCTACTGCGCAAAGACTGCAACGAAAAGTTTGATGTCTGCAGACTTTACATCAATAAATACCCGCGACGCCTATACAACATCTCAAGGTAAGACACCAGAGAGACATAGCGTCGCACAAGTTGTCAGAATACACTGTGCAAAATGTACATTAAACGATAATGTTATTTTAAACATGCTAGCATGGCTGGAGGAAAGCTGCAGTAGCAGCAAGCCGCCGAGTCGCACATGTTGCGTGCAGAACTTCATAGGACGAAACTGGTGTTTTAACTTTATGCAACGACGCCCTTTTTGATGTAAACCTTGAGCCAGAGAAATTAAGTTACTGCAGGAGCGAAACGAAACTCAGTGCTAACTATCGCGCCAGAAAGGAGTCGCAGAAACCGCTGATTCCTGCAGCGTCTGGTGCTCAAAGCTTGATCTCGTCGACTAGCTTGGATGATAACGCCGCTTGGTGGTGCCACTCACTAATGCATCGAGCTGCAGTATGCAATGACTTAAAACAAAATAATTAATGCGATGAGTCTCCACTTTTTGCATTGTGCAGGCCGTTTTGTGTGGGAAATTTGCGCAATAGTTCAGACTTGGTTGAAACCGAGTGTTGGTCGTACTGAGTCATGTTGCGCACTGACGCGCAGCAGCACAGGTGTCACTGATGAACTAATTAAGCAAGGCAGCAGCTTCCATCTCTCCCCTTTGTATCCATTTCGCATTGAAGTTCATCCAATTAGCAACACCACAGATATAGAGACAGACAACATTTGAACGTTTTGTCTTTTTAAACTGCTGTGCAATACCTCATAACCATGTGCAATATTGTAATTTATCCCATAACATATTTTATTATTATATTCATCTACTAAATGTGCACTCTGGCTTGGGCTAAGTTATCTTATTTACCTTTCTTTGCACAGATAGTATTTTTATTTAGAACTTTTGGATTTGTGTTTAGGTTTCTATATTTATTGTCCTTATTGTCTTGTTAAGTATCAGTGTTCCATTCACCACGTCAAATTCCTTGTGTGCGAGCTCACTTGGCAATAAAGTTTTCTAGAATCTTAAATCTTGAATCTTATAGGTGAAATTCAGACAAGGTTTAACATTAAAATGGTTGCCTTGAGTTGTGCAGCTTTTGTACTTTATAGAAATGGGTTTCTCCAAGGCTTTAATGATTTCTATTACAATCTATCCATACCTCACTTTAGTTTAAAACTGCAGAAATAGCAGTATTTATTTGGACTATAAATGGGTTCTTGTTGTGCATTACCAATTACAGTGATATTAGCTGTGTGTGTTTATTCATACTTGTAATTTTTGATATCTCAATTTACAGTCTGATCTCACTCAGCTATTGTATTTTTTGTGGTTTGAGAACAAGTTTTACACGTTTACCTCCTGTATGAAAATAGGTATATTCTTCATTTTTGCTTTTGTCGGTGCTTGTGATTGAAGTATCTGGCCTTGAATCTTGAGAAGGTGAATATGTTGCAGCCGCAGGCATCCGAGTTGTAGTTGGCAGTCAGCGGTGAATAATCTTCAGTTGGTGGGTCATGAAAAGATTACATATCGTCGAGCCAGCAGCTAAGAGCCTGACCAGTTAATTTAGCGGGAGGTTGCCAGCACACAAAACATCTGTGCTCCTGTGGGGATAGGGGTGCACACCAGCAGAAAGAAATCTGGGTGCTTGTTGAGGCTTAAAGGGTGTGAAATAGGTGACTGTATGAGAGGAGATTCCTAGTATTTGTTAGTTTTAAACATCACTTTTAAACCTGCTATTGCATGTTGATTTTTCTGAGGTTTCTGGATATGTTCTATCTGCAGATTATCTTCTTGATTTGATGTTTTGTGACAAGTGAGAGATGTGCAGTACAGAAGTCAGAAGCTGGAAATACATTATCTGTGGTTGACTATTTTCTTTTGTCTGATCATCTTATTTTAATGTGTATTTGTGCTAATACAACATCAACTTTTTGTGTGTAAAAAACTGAATATTTAACGTGAAGAGTGCTTGAATCCGGCATGTTAAGAGCAGATGTTAAATTTAAACTTTCCTTGCAGATTTTCTGACAAGTTTAGCCTCAGTAAAAATAGAAGGAGGCCTCTTGTTCCCGTTTCTATATATCTGCTCCTCTTAGGCTTTTCCCTCTTCTGTTCTCCCCACTTCCACAATTTCAGCAGCCTGTGTGCTCCTGAGAGGGACAGGAGATAAGAGCGGCTGTCTTTATGTATTATTGAGCCCACACGTTTGCCTTTCTAAATAAAGGCTGCTGACAGAGTGACTAAAATGCAGGACAGTGAGGGAACTTCCAAAGGCCACATCACTGCACTCTGTACAGCAATGTGTGCTGCTGGCAGAACTGGGTTGGCATACAGTGGGTGGCTTTACTGAGGGGAAAAAAAGCAATTTTGTCCCCTTTGTCCTTCTTAAATGTCTGTCCCCTCCCCCCTTTCTTCTCCCTGTGGCCTCCCTTTCGTCTCCCCCTCTGCAGTGATCTAGTCTGGGCTCTGGATGCTGCTCAGGACTGTGTCTTTTTTTTTTTTCATGTAGCCCTTGTGTGTCGGCCACAGGGTGGCCCTCCCTCTGCATGTGTGGGTCATTACTGCATGCAGCCATGCAGTGTTCTGTAGCCTGTCACTGCATCCCAGCAGCTTCTCTGTATCACCACACATCACGCTGTATAGGTGTTATGCGGTGTGTTGTTTTGTGTAGTTTAATATTGGCTGTGTCAGTGTGTAGGCCTCTCATGGTGAGAAGCTGAGGGAGTGTGAATATACCCAGCGCTGTCTAAACATTACAGACATTTCTTTTGATTTGTAGTTTATTGAACTGGAGCTCATAGCAGCTGTTTTAATCTCCAAACTCAGATTTAGTGTTTGATGTTTTACTCCCAAATTGACTAAATCAGAGTAACTCGTTTTTCAGCCTAATAGTCCAAGACCCTGTGTCAGAAACAGTCAAAACAGCGGCGCCTGACTGAAATGTCAACCTCACTCCTGAATCAAAAATCACATTTGTCACTTTATATTAAGGCGTAAATAATCTCTGTTTCCAGTGTTTGAGGTTACCATAGATAGGGATGGTTTGTTGTCTTGCATTTCTTGTGATTCTGTCAGATAACTCAGCTTTTACTATCACAGTGTCACAGACACTCTCTGTCTTAAACAGCAGGTTGGTCATTATCTGAGTATTTATCTCTGTGATAGTGGAAGTTTCTCTGCCCATCTGTTCTTGCTGGTGTTAGTTTTATAATTGAACTCCGGAAGTTGTCACAATCAATACGTTTGACGTGATTACTCTCTTTGAAAAACATACTGGAGTGGCTGTGAACACATTCACAGCCAGTGGTCACCTAGAACACTAAGGCAACGACTTCAGTCTTAACACAGTCTCATTATCTGATTGTATTTTTCAATCAAACAAAAGGAACACTGTGATAGAGGAGCAAAAATAGGATCGTCTTTTAAGAGGACAGTCTTCTTTCTAAGCATCGACGTGTTGATGTTTATTGACATTGGCTCACAGACGGCATAAGGCCAGAACAACTCCAAAATGCCTCTGGTCATAATTTCAGAACAAGTCGATACAGATGAACATGTGTTGCTGTCTCTTGAGCTCTCTCTTTTTTTCTGAAGCGCTGTGGTGTAAATATGATTATTTAGTCTGTTCACAATACTGAATTATTCCTGTCTTTACAAGTGTTGGTGGGAAACTGCTCCTCTCTTTTCGAGGCAGACTGATTATCTTAACTCGGCCTCGCATCACTTTTCAGTGTTACTCTGATCGGCTCAGACATGAGGAAGATACGACCTTAGTGTAGCTTAGTAGCTTTCAGTACAAACTGTAGCCTGACATGTTGACAAACAAACAAAGCTGGGTGGCCATGAGATAAAGTGGAGCTGTACATTGAAACACTGAGAGGAGTTTAAACAGTGCTGCCATGTTGGCAGAGCTGACCTGGTGCACTTAAAATCAGCAAGTTAAGAGTCAAACCTCAGTCAACATTTACAACATGTCTTCAGTGTTCTGGAAAGAACACACATTTAAGGTGCATTTTTTAGGGGACAGATACCTTTTGTATTACTAGTCAAGATTCCAGCTCTGCTCCACAGTTGTGCTCTCATATCTTCTACCTCTGAAGCAGTTGGGCTCATTTTCCAGTATTGCATGTTGTAGCCTCCGTACGCTGCAGTGTGTGTGGGTAGACTAGTCACATCTGTGTTTCCAGCTGGGATATTTTGAACTGTTACTTGTGGGCTTTTAGTTTTCAAGGACAGGCCGTGCATGTCAGCATGTGCACTCTGGAGTTCTTCACTCTGCAGCTTGTCACGCATACTTGGTCAATTTAATCCTCTGAGGAGCTCGTAGCAGAGATTCGTGCCTCCTCACTTTAAGTGCTCAGTGTCACATCAGTACAAGCTGATCTCACTGTTGGCTTCAGGTTCGACTTCAAGAAGTTCTGCAGTTAGTCACTTCTGGAAATACTTTTTTGTCTCTTGATAGATGTTTAATGTTAAGATCTTAAAAATGGACTCTGATTTGATCTCTTGTAGTGGTGGCAGTGTTTATCTTTGCTTTCGATACCATCAAGGATTTTGTCTTTAACCTCTGAATTTAGCAGACTGGCCGTAGAGTAGATGTTAAGTGTCTCTCATAGACTGTATAAAATATGGACGTCTCGTGACGTCACCCATCTGTGTCTGAAGCGCTGTTTTGAGGCCAATCGTCGGCTGGAGCCATATTGCTCCTGTCGAGCAATTGTGACGTAAAGAGGCGGGCTTTGAGCCTCCTAGCCAACAGCTACAGTGCTCCCAACAGTCAATCAAGTCAGCTGTGCCTCTCATTGGAAGACTTGTGATCTCAATATCTTCAAAATTGCCGCGTTAGAAAAAAATTCATCCCCCGTACAATGTGTGCCGATCTAGAAATGAGCTATCCCGACTACACTCGTCTTTTGTACCAGGCTGTAAACATGTTTATTTCTGCTGTAAAGATCGGCTTTTTTGAATTGGTGTGTATGTGGTTTCCAGTACTTCTGGAGCCAGCCTCAAGCGGATCCTGGATGAACTGCAGTTTTTAGCACTTTCTCATTAGACTCATATTTGTAGACCGGAGGTTGCCGCTTGGTGTCTCTTCAAAAATCGAACGCAACAATTTGTTCAATATTATCAGCAGAAGAAGAAAAGAATAAATCTGTGTAAATATACTGTAAAGGTGAGAAAAAATAAAACCTGTCGCTGCCCAGTCTGACAAATGTGGATCCCATCAGGAGTAAATACCATTTAATTAGTTGCTGTGTTCCCTTTAAAGCACAAATCTTTCAAATGAAGGCAAACCATTTTCTAAAATCAATACTCACCAGTATAGAGTGAGAAACTTTTTCTCAGCTGGTGCAGACTGTTCTGTGGCTTTCATAGTAGCTGTTGTTAATTGAAACTAAAATGGCAGCCTCAGTATCCTCAAGTGGCAGCTGGGACTTAAATACATCACTCAGACTGGCTTTAATGTGGAGCTGAAAGAGGCCCGAAACCTCTGGTTGTTGATGACATTCATCTTACACATTCAGGTGGCAGTTGTACAAATAAACAGAACTATTGCTCTAACTGTTGATTTATTAAAGGGTAATGAGTGTTAAACTGATAAAGCACTGTAGTATGTTAAAAATTCATATCTTAGCTCAATGCAACAATCACTTGATTTGTCTAAACAGCCTAACCCTAAAGCGACAGATTAAAAATAGTCTGAATAATTTCTTTAAAATCCATGAAGCGACTAATTAGTTTACCTCTGTAAAGGTAACAAGTATGAAACACAAAACAGCTTCCATTGATTCCATATCAGCTGATTTACATCTGTACTTTGTCAGGAGTTTGATCAGCTGTGAAATGTCTCTTCCACAGACCCACTCAAAGTCACTTTTCCATGTCATTAATTAGCTCAATCAGTGAGCCGCTAAAACGGAGCCAGCAACACCAGCTTCAGAGGGTGAAGGGTGACATAAGGCAAAGGCTCAGCAATCACAGAGTATCTGAGTGGACCACTTGCATGTAAAGTATTGACAGAGCTTTGCCCTCAGTGCTGAATGTCCCCTGTTCTTCTTTGCATGTTGTCATAGTGACAGTATTCATAAAAGTTTCTCTGGTAGGAAGGTCAGAAGCGATCACTGTACTTGGAATTAGGATCTCTGTATCTCTTAATAGTCAGACTGCGTGCAGAAGCTCCTCTCCCCCTCATGAGACGTCTGTGGGATCTGAGAGTACCAATAACTAAACACGCTACACTGTAATGAGTCCTAAAAGGCAGTCTGCTCAGTGGGGTAAAACTGTGGAGGTGGATGGGTTTATTTTAGCGATGATGGGAAAACAAAAAAAGAACCTCGTGGTTTTTATCTGGGGCTGGTTCCTGACGAAAAACTGTGAGGGGAGGCCTCTGGGGAAACAAGATGCTCCGCTCTCAAATGCGTGCACTAAGAGGAGGCTGCTGGCTGGCTGCACACACTGAAAGCTGACTGAAATTTTTTGGGGAGAGGCGTGTTGCCAAGCTTCCTCTTCCAAGTGTTTATCTAATGAAATATTTCTGCCTTGTGGCGCTATCTCAAGTGGGACGCTAGCCAATGTTTGTGCTTTGTACTTCGAATAAAAGGTGAAACATATGAAATGGAGATTGAAGTAAGTCATTTTCTTCATCGACAATATGTTCCCTCGCGACCTGCTTCTCTCTGTTAATCTGCACATGAGGGAGGCAGCATGTGGAGACCGGATCTGCTTAACATTGTGGTTTTTTGGCATATGGGAAACTTTGGCTGAATATCTCTTCCATTTTTGAAATATCTGTTTGTGTGCACTTTTTGTCATGTTAACAAAAAGTTAACGTGTGAAAGCAGTTTTTAATTATCCTGGTTTTTATACTGCGAGACAAATATCAGACTGGAACTACAGCAAGAGGGCCGGGTTGACCTGTAATGTTAAGGCCACTGTCATAGCAAGACTGAGATGCATGCACTAGTTTGACTGTTGACTACTCTTATCTGATCAGTTATTATACAGCAGAGTATCACATTGTTTGACTTGAATCAGTCGGAGTTGAAAACTGATGAAAAATCATGTCCTTTGTTGTTTGATGTTGTTCTCTTTCATCAAAGATTGCCCTCAGAGAAAACATTCTGTATTTATGAAACATTTCCAGCTTTTGGCCAGCATTACGTGTTACACAACACAACATGAAATACTGTCATTTATGATCACTCTGAATGCAAAATACAACTGTGCATCATAATTTAACTATGTGAAAATATTCACATTTTTCAGATTGGTGCCATTAGGACAGGAGATGTTTATAAAAGACTTTGCCGTTGAGAAATGGAAGTTTTGGATGTCTAGATTATCATCAAGCAAGTTTGAGTTCATGGGGTTATCAGCATACTACCTTCACACTAGGGCTGAACAATTAATTGAATTCAAACTGACATCGCGATGTAATAGAATGCAATTTTCAAATTGCAAAGGCTGCGATTAAAAAAAAAAAAAAAAAAAAAAAGTTTCATGTACACAGACGCAACCTAACGTGGCAAGCATGCAGTAGGTGGCTGTAATGCACCTTTCCGCTGGTTTGCCGACGGCCAAAAATCTCCTTAGAACGAGACACGTGCGAGAGGGGGATGAAGAAAGCAACTTCTTCCACGCTAAGTTTTATTTGTTGTTGAAATCTTTAAAAATGGCCTCAGCAGAAGAACCGATCATATTGAGGTGTACAAAATAATCAACACGCTGAATATCAACATGTGGAGCAGGCTTATAAATAATCTCTGCAGATGCAGTCAGTGAAGATCCAGACAACATGTGGATTTACTGCAACAGGACAACTGAACAGAGTCATATTTTAGACTCACAGTGTCCAGTTTTCTGTCTACTGGTTCTTATTGAGAAAAAATAGCATGTTTACGTGGTCAGGTGTCAGCCAGGAGTGCAACCGGGTCAGAATCAGTCTGGCAGCGGAGAAAAAAGCTGAGTGTCTCCGCTGCGTGCAGTCAGCTGATTCACATCGAAACATGCTTTAAACTTAAAACACTTGTTTGGCAGAATTTTGATAAGTAGTTGTGGTGAACGCTTACAAGACTGCAAGTCAAAGTATTTAGTAAGTTTACAACTGTAATTGAAGTAGATAAATAAACCGTCTTTCATATTAATTCATGCTTCATTTGCCTTTATCTTAACATAAGTCTAGCCTATAAGAAAGAACAGTTTGTGTATAATAAATCTGATATTGTTTATTATAATACAGATTGATTCATTGCTTGTGTTTGTTGAAAAATACATGAGAAGAGGACCTTGAAAAATATCCCATATTAAATCGCAATCGCAATATTAAGGAAAATAATTGCAATTCGATTATTTCCAAAATCGTTCAGCCCTACTTCACACCTACCATAGCATCCTTCTAAGAAGTCTTCAGTCATTTAAAGCTGTTATGAGTAGGGATGGGACATGATTTTCAAATGCTCGAATAATCGTTCATTTATTAAAAATGGTTGTTAATGTTAAAAAAAAATGTTAATGTGACTTTCATTTTAAACGAAGTATTTTCATCGTTTTTACTGGTGCTTGGTTGTAATGCGATAATCTCACCAGACTTAGGCTATAGAGCGTCTTAACCGCATTAAATAACGGAAGAAGAATGCTAAGTGCATTAAATAGTGAGAGAAGTCAACACTAGCGACAGTTGCTGGAAATACATAGTGGTGTGAGAATGGTATTTTGGCTTGAAATGCCCATCCCTACTCTGTGAGGAGTTGTAAGCTTGTTATTAAACAGAACAATAAAACTGACAATGTCTGTACAATGAACTTAAATGCCTGCAATTGCTGCAAGGGGGTAGGAGTCAGACCAGACGACTTACAGCACTAGCTTAAAACAACCCTCCTTTTTAACCTTTGTCCAAAGCAAAGATTCAATGGATATGTTTGACTTTTAAAGATGACATACATTTTTTGTCACAACACACTACCTAGATATACAGGATAAGATCAGCAAAGAGAAAAGAGGTACTAGTTTGTCTGCAGGGGGCTCCAGAATCGAAATAAAAGGTCCTCACGGGAGCTTTAAAAAAGAGATAACGTAGAATCTGTTATGTGAAATATAGAAGACAGATGAAGGGATTCTATTTCACATAACTACCAGCTCAGTACACATGATCCCTCTTATTACCTGGCTAAGAACTTAAGTTGACACTAAGTATTGATTTAGAGATGATTTTGATTGAAAACTAAATATAGTCCCTCAGATTCCATGGTTGGTAACTCCTCCATGTTGTCTTTCCTGCGGTGGTAAATGATCAGCCATTAATCATGAATCAAACGCATTCTGTTCCTCAGATACTTTTAAGGTAATATACAAAATATCAAGCATGTCTTTAAGCCTACTGATTTAAAATGGGTAATGCCAACGGGAAGAGATGAAAGTCTTCACAGATGGTCTGAAATAACTCTTCAGAATTAATTTCTGTTGTGATGGGGTTTTGACCAATCAGAATCAAGTATTTAACATAGCCAGGTAATAACCACATGTAATGTTTTCATTCTAAGTTTGCTTTGGTAGAATATTAGTTCCTTCATTTTTGTTTCCTGTGTGAGTGAATCTGATGTTGTCCTGAGGCGTTCACTGCCAGAGCACCACAAAGTTGAAGTAGAACATTGCTTTTTATTTGCTCTTTATACTTTAATGTTACTTCTTCAGTCTGCATTGTACCATCTTATATAAATATAGAACTGCTTCATCTGTCTTGTACAGTTTTTGTGCATGTTGAAAAATGTTCAGATCACAGGTTACAGTTCCAGGATGTGCTGTGTGTGTGTGTGTTGTACTTGTATAAATCTCATGCACGTGTTGCCCCCTCCTGGCGAGGCACCATGCAGGGAGGGGGAAAGACATGGCTTCTAACACCATCCATTTTAAGTTGTAATGCCTCTGAATCATTAAGTGATGTGTTCCTGATATAACAGGTTTATATGCTTTCAAAGACACAAAGTGGCTCACAGCGGACTCTGTTACACACAGGTGTGGTTAAAAGTGACTGCTGTGATCTATGAGGCTTCTTTTAGTAAAGCTGTTTTGTGTAAGGCTGGCTTTTACATTGAACTGAGTGAACCTCTTACTAGACAATCGACTGTGTTAAGACCCTAAGTGACAATCATGTACACTCATCTTGTTTTGTTGTTAAGCGAATGAGATGTATTTGCGGTAATGGGTCGTGGGGGTCAAAGCTGTTTGCTGTACGGCTGTAGTTTCTATTTTTGCTGGGTTATGTAGTCATGGATTTTGACCTTGGCTTAGGGACATGAATCAAATGAGTCACGTACTTGCACTTATGCACTGCAACACTCGCAATGCAGTTTGTCTACAGTCCATTCAGGAGATAGACAACAGTGATGGTAATGGACGTGTTACGTAATGAAGAAGTACAACAAACAAACCTGAGTGTACTCACAGGTCTCCCCTAACCTGCAAGAGATGTTGGCCTGAGTGTTCAACTTTTATACACAACTTAAGTCATCCTTGTGCTTCAATCTGAAGAGTACTTTAAAAAATGTTTAATATTAAGACCCAAATCTGCTGTCCAAAGTGAGGCTTGATTTTCTCTGATCAGTATAAAAATTTAAAGTAAGAGATTGTATCATTTCCAGGATCTGTTATAACTCTGCTACAATTATAAGGCAGCTGCTTTTGTATGATTTCATATCTACACTTAAGATGCATAAGATTTTTAACACACAGTTAATGAGCATACACAAGTGACAGGAAGTATTTTATTCAGATAAGGATGTTCTGTCTGAAGGTTGTTGCTCAGACTTGACTCCACAAACACGGCTGACTCAACCTGAGTCGGCCTGAGTTCACTGTTGTCCTGTCGCAATGAATAGAGTTTTTAAAGGGAGCCTTTGTGCCAAAATACACACTGAGGTTTTGGTAACTATGTCAAATATGTGGGCATGGGACATCAGGAAAATTGAGGCAGAGAAGTCATTCAATGATTGACGTGTTTTCAGATTGGTAGGGAGAAAAAACTGTGATATGTAGCTTAACATTACGTTTCAACTCTGACTGCCTGTGTTGCCATTTTGGGGCAAGTTTTGTAGGTTTTCATGAAAATGTTTTATGCAACATCTGTAGTTTCTTTTTTTTTTTTTTAGACCTCCAAATATTCTGCTCTAAGCTTGGATTTACAGACTTTCCATATCATTTGTAATTCTCTAAAATCAATATGTTAAGGTCTATAACAATAGTGCTTTGAAGATGTATCTCAACCATAGACTGTATGATTAATGGATGTAGTCTCTGTGACGTTACCCATCTGTTTCTGAAGCGCTGTTTTGAAGCCAATCGTCAGTGGGAGCCATATTGGAAATGCTGATGTCAACTTAACCTCTGTCGAGCTAGTTAGACGAAAAGAGGCGGGCTTTGAGCCTCCTCACCAACAGCTACAGTGTTCCAGCCTGTCAATCAAGTCAGCTGAGCCTCTCGTTATGGACAACTTGTAATCTTAATATCTTTGAAATTGCAGCGTTATGAAAAAATCACCCCTTTGTACAGTGTGTGCCAATTGAGAGATGAGCTATCCAGACTATACTTGTTTTTTGTACCAGCCTGTAAAAGGTGTTTATTTCTGCTGTAAAGATCGTCTTTTTTGAACTTATGTGTATGTGGTTTCCAGTACTTCATAGCCAGCCTCAAGCAGACACTCGAGAAACTGCTGTTTTTAACTCTTCCACATTGAATTCAATTCTCACAGCCAGAAGGTTGCCGGTTGCGGTTGATCTCAACTCTACCATTTTGCACTTTGATGAAAAAACAAAGCTTTAACCTATACCTGTTTTCTTCATCCACACAGTGTTCAGCTCTTAAAAGTTATTCTGTGAATGCTCTGTATTCTGTAAAAAATCTGCACAGCTCTCCTCACGGATGAGCTTAATTGTGCTGTAAGGTGCAGGCTTATTGAATGTCGAAACAGAAAGATATGTAGTTTGTTGATGAATAACACTTAAGTACATTGTCATTTTTAGTCAGGATATCACAGTAGACAGTCATCAAACACACTCACAGAACACCTCCAGTTTTTCACACTTGAATAAGCTGAGGTTGTAATTATTTTCTAATCGAATGTGAGTCCAGAACGCATCTACAGCTGTTTGATCTGACTGACACCAAGCTGTTTGCTGCAATTTGTAGCTTCACGTGTATTTATGTACATTATGATGCATAGCAGAGCCAATCAGTGCATGTGACAGTGACAGCTGAGCTGCCGCAGTGTTGTTGCACAATTAACAGCCATAAAGAGCAGCACATAAAAAAGAAACAGCTTGTTCAAATAATGAAAGGTGGTCCTCTTCAACCATGACAGCTGCACTGATTTCATTCTTTGTCAGGATTTGAAATAGCATTCAAACAAAAAAAATGAGATTCAGGAAAAAAGTATTCCACTAAATGTGTCAAAAGAAAATGTCAGAGGAGTGATGTGTGAATGCTGGAGTCTACAGTTAATGTTTATTGACATGCAGAAACTTGCACAGACCACAGTGTGAGAGCAGAAGACATTTTAGATGTGAAATTTTGACACGCCACAGTGCAATCAAGACTGAACAACAAATCAAATCTCCTCTCCTGACTTTCTGAAAGAATTAATAAGGATGTTTAAAATGTAATGTTTTGATTCATACATTATCCATCCTTTTGGCTGACTCTGGTGAACACTAAAAATGGCACATAGGCGGCTTTAATATGACCCCACTAAGAAATATTGATCAGCTGTATTGACTTCCAGCGGTTCATCTGACAGTTGCAATGCTGTTTTCATCACTTGAGTAGAGAAAATCAATTCACATTTGAGAGGTTGCAAGCTGACATTTTCACAAGATGGAACCAACAAGGTGAAAGAAGTTCATAAATAAGACACTAAATGCTCTGTTATGTGCTGTTTATTTGAACTCTGTTGTATATATACAATTTACCAACACACAGTTTAAATTATTTTACTTTGTTGTACCTGTTTGAAGGTACAGTAAGACTTCTGAATACAGAAAATCAAACAGCATGTAACGTTTAAATTGTATCTCACATTGTACTACTTGACTTTTGTTTGTCCTGACCAAGCGGCAACCTCCAGCCGCAAGAATTGAAGCCAATGTGGAAGAGTTAAAAACAGCAGTTCTTCGAGTGTCCGCTTGAGGCTGGCTCCGGATGTACCGGAAACCACATACACACCAATTCAAAAAGACGATCTTTACAGCAGAAATAAACATGTTTACAGCCTGGTACAAAAGACGAGTGTAGTCTGGATAGCTCATTTCTCGATGGGCGCATACTGTACAGGGGCTGAATTTTTTCATAACACAGCATTTTTGAAAATGTTAATATTATGATTTTTCCATTACGAGAGGCACAGCTGACTTGATTGACAGGCAGGAACACTGTAGCTGTTGGCTTGGAGGCTCAAAGCCCGCCTCTTTACCTCACTAAGTTAGGTTGAGTTCAGCATTTCCAATATGGCTCCCACCGACGATTGGCTTCAAAACAGTGCTTCAGAAACAGACGGGTGACGTAACGGATACTGCATCCAATATTTACACAGTCCATGGTCCTGACACTGTAGCGCTGCAGTATGGGACTGATTTCAGTTCGTCAAAAACAGGTTGTCAATCAGGAAATGGAGTTTATTGTGATGCTTGCGGAGACACTCATTATTGTAGCCATAGTCGGATACCTCTATTTTAAAATGGCAGGGGTTACGTCTGTTTACATTAAGAACACATTTGATAAGTTGATCAAATGAGTACTAAATGAGCATGTGACCCTGATGTGTTGTCATTATATGCTCAGTGGGGGTTTAATTATTCCTTCAACAAAGATTAATCTGCAGATTATTTTCACAAACAATTATTTCATCTATGAAATGTGGAAACACATGTTCAGACACTCAAAACAAAAACATTTTGTCAAAATTGACATCTTGAAATAGCCAACCTGAAAATATACATGTCTAAAATCCTAAATGAAAAAGAGAAGCCTTAAATCTTTATGTGCAAGAAGTTTGAACCAGCAAATGTTAAACATACGTGTGCTTGAAAGAAGATAATAAAACTCCCTAATAGTTACTGATCATTTTCTTTCACTTGTCTTACAGTCGCAGCTTTTGTGTCCATTAATGCCAAAGTGTATTGATTTAGTCAACTGAGATGCATTTTCTGCTGTCCTTTTTTTAAAGGGTCAAGTTTGCGGTTAGTACAACATCCATCACTCAATAACTCTAAGCTCTTAAGAGGAGTTTTTAACTGGCTGTGAAACAAACTTCAATTAACTGTGATGTCTCTTTGTGACCTTCAAAAGCAAACAGACCAAGTCTCAACACCACACTGAAGAAGCAGACCTTTCTTTAATTTCTCCACAGCAGATATTCATGATGACTGATACTTGTGACTGTTTAAAGACAGCAGGGGGTGTTTTTCTGTCAGAAACACCACACACACATGTTAAGGACAGGAGCAGCAGAGAGAGGAGGGGTAATATCTTGTTCACCTGAGGGGTGATAAAAGGGAGTTCCTCACTGGAGCTTTATATGGGGAACGTATGTATGGCCACTAGCAGTTTGATTGTGTTGATGGTCATATGAAGTCAAGCCTCTCCCTATTGTTTGCATATAAAGTAATTTTAATCCGTGTTGAATGCTGTTCCTCTTCCAACAGTTTGTCGTGGTGATTGAATTCAGACTGGAACTCTCACTGTTGTTCTTGCCTGTTGAGGCTCTCTGTTTGTGGTGTCCTCTGGCCTCTCCGTTGTCAGTGGTTTGCTATCAAAGTATGAACGTGTAAAGACTAACAGGAAACTTGTGGATGGTTTCACTGTGGGTGTCAACAGTTTTGATGCTCTGTGTGTGCTACAGACCGGATAACAAATGCAGGAAGTGACAGTAAAAGTTTTACTGGATGTGAGCAGTCTGAGCAGATCTATTGATTTCTGCTTCCCAATTTGAGTGATCATCTTGATGCCGCGTGCTTCTCCATGTTGCTAATTGTCACCCCTCATGCTTACTGCCAGTGTTGCTGTGGACATGTTCCCCTTCAGTTTTCTCCAAACTAAAGATTGACTGACAGAAACTGCTTCTTCCTTGTTGAAACCAACTGCATGGACAGACACCTGGAAAAAACCAAATCTATAGCCTCATTCTCCTCCCCCCAATAATGACATGTGATCACCTCTGACTGTTGCTTGTGTTCTTGCTGATCTAACATGAAGTACTTTTTGTGTCCACATTTTCAGACGGCAACTCCAAACTAACATGGCAGTCAGACTGTGCGATGTGGCTTCTCTGCTTAGAAGTGGTTCGTGGGCGCCTGAGCCTTGGACTGGGGTCTGTGGCACTTCTTTTCTCACAAACATTTGGTGTCTCAGTGCTCAGGCCATACCAATGACGTTAGCTTTAAGTTATTCTTTCGATACTCAAATCAAATTGATCACATTTGTTGACATAATTCTCAATTTGGGTTCTACGTTCTTTGGGTTTTGTTTCTGAAAAGCTCCTATGTTGTGGCTGTTTCTGTATTGGTATGGTCTAAACCTGTGTGCTATTGTCTCCTCTGAGGTCATTATTTTATAGAATTAACTGTTACAATGGCTTAAAGCCTCTGTGTGTAAGTTAGTCAAAATGTGATTGCCCAACAACAATATGCTCTGTGGTGTGATTCCCCTGATCTGCTGTCTGCACATGGTGACTGTGTTAAAAAAGGATGACTCTTCCTTCATTGATCTGTTGCTGGTTGCCCAAACTAACTACCAGATCCTTTAAGGTCTGCTGTCCAATGCTAGCTCACTGATGGCTTTGCAAATGAAGTTTTTATTGGTAAATAAATTGTTTCACTTTAGCCTCAAAGTCTGCTCCTTCTAAACTTCAGTATTGCTTAACCCTGTTGTTTAATCTGACAAATTAATGGACCACATTGATTTCTCAATCAAGTCTCCTAAGTTTGCCCAGAAAGCAGCAATCACTTCTACTTTAGAGGGACTTCCTTGTGTAGTCTTCGTTGTCCAGTTTTCAGCTTTCTTTTTCCATCCACGATATCAGTTTTATATGCAATTACCATTAACATCATTAATGTCTCAGTCTTAAAGGCACAAATTGATATTATCAAATAGCCTTTTTTAAAAGTGAAGAACTTAAGTAATTCATAGCATCACTGTTTCTCCTTGCAGAAGGTAACCCATACCTCAAGTTCCTACTGTATGTCCCCTGTAACTTAGGTGCTTTCATTATGCTTTAATGTTGAGACATGAAACTAATGAAGATTAGAAATCCACTGTCCCATGAGAAAAAAACAGTCCTTGTGTGAAGAGTCCTTTTTTAACAATAATTTGGTGTTTTAATGATTCAGACTGGTCTATGTGTGATTTTGACTTGATTTCTTTTTGTCTCTTTAGCAGGTAATTGCTGCCATGGAAACACAGCTGTCCAATGGGCCAACGTGCAACAACACGAGCAACGGTCCTTCAACAATCTCGAACAACTGCTCCTCGCCTGTAGAGTCAGGGAGCATAGAGGACAGTAAAACTAACTTGATAGTCAACTATCTGCCTCAGAACATGACCCAAGAGGAGCTGAAGAGTTTGTTCGGGAGCATCGGAGAAATCGAGTCCTGTAAACTAGTTCGAGACAAAATCACAGGTAACAGCTGTTTGCTTTGTGATGATCAACAGCGCAGGGCCCAACAGATACAACATTAGTGTCTGAATTTAGTGAATGAATTGAATTAAATTTGCACACAAACATGTTTTTAACTTTCATAGTGGATTTACTGTTAACTGTGAAGATTTGTTCCTTTCCTTATTAACTTCAACATTTAACATAATGCATCAGTCGGGCCCTGCTGGCAGTTTTGTCAATGCCATGAGCTTTTTTGTTTATGCATGCACAGTATGGGAAATTCTCTTTGTGTATTTGACTCCTAGCATCATAAATTATAAATTATGACCTTTCTACCTCCAGTAAATGCAGAGGCATTCATTTTGAAAAGCAGCCAATCATTCTGCATCTCATTATGGAGAATTTATGGCAGTGTCTTCTATCCATCTATTACTAAAGCTTCCAAGCAGCGGTATAACACTGATTTTAATTGCTATATATACTGCTTGAATATGCAGGATGACACAAGTGCCACGAGCAAAATGGCATTTCCAAATCAAAACAGGCCCTTGGGCAATTGAAATGGATTCTATGGAAATTGGGCTTTCCACTTAAAAAAGGATATTTCTGTAGTTTTA
Source organism: Notolabrus celidotus (assembly GCF_009762535.1). NCBI lineage: Eukaryota > Metazoa > Chordata > Actinopteri > Labriformes > Labridae > Notolabrus > Notolabrus celidotus. The sequence continues at coordinate 13,385,369 of NC_048294.1, read as the reverse complement.
ACCCAGAAATTTAAAGGGACATTCACTTTAATTGGACTATTAAATCTCTTCTGTTTGAGCAGTTAGAAGAAATGCAAATAATTTCCGGATGTTTTAATGGGAACTGGCAGAGACTCTCACTGACATGGACTGTTTGAGGCTGGTAGATAATGGCTGAGTCTTGTGGATTTTTTTTTACTGCATGCTGTTTTTGGTCAAGGTTACCGAAACCTTCCTCCATCTGCTTGTTGTGATGCGGCTCAATGGCTCGGCACACAAACCTCTGTGGTGTTTTTAAGGATGCATACACATCTGTTTCATTTGCATTTGGTTGTGAAACTTGAGCAGCCTTTGTTGAGTGAACAGATCTTCCCATCAAAATGAGGCTGGAGGGCAGGGGGACTCTTATTAAACCCACAGTTGAATGAAGAGGCGGGAACTATAATAATCACAGGTTGTCTTTATTCTGATGCAGAGGTAGTCAGCCCCACCCATACTTGATTTTGAAATCTTAATAATATTAATACTTTTGAAAGCTTATGTACAGCTGACCAGTTTTCAAACCCATGAGCATCAATTCTACTAATTGTCATGTCTACAAAGTGTCTTTAGCTAGACTACCTCTCTTTCTGCTTCTATTAGGCGTTCTCTAAAAGGCCTTTTTGTCATGGGTGCATCTGTTTTGAAGATATATGGAAGTGGGAGCTCCATTCTATGATTTTTAAAACATTGCTATTTTTTAATACTATGTTTTAAAACGTAATTGTCTTCTGGTTTTTAAGTTTTTTAAGAGCTAAAGAAAGTATCTAAATCAGCATTGGAGTCAAATTCTGTGTGCAAGACAGAGAAGTGGTGATAATACAGCTACTTGGGCAGTGTGTGAAGAGAAGAGGCGGCGCACCAGAGAAATTAAAATTGGTTATGATTGTTTTACAGTGGTTATTTCTACACTTAATCTTACTGTCTGCATGTAACACCTCTGTGTGACAGCAGTGTAACCTGGTCAGTGTGTTTGGATTTTCCTTTGAGTCCAAACCTGCAGACTGCTGGCTGGAGATTTTATACTGCAGCCTAAAGGTTGAAACCTAGAAATATCCTTAATTTAGATAGCACACACATTCATGTGGATCATCAGGGATTTGTCTTGTTTAAGTTCAGACATTGTTTTTATTTATTGTGAAATCCTTCTTATTATTCCTTTAGTGTCTGACTTGCTGTACCTTAGTTTGTGCAGGTTGATAATGAGATAAAAATATCATCCTGTTTGTCGTGGGTTTAAAGAGGCAGTTATAATAATCTATGTATTCTAGTTTTTCATGGTAAATTGAAAGTACAGTGTTGTGGTAACACTTGTTCTGCCAGCATGGCTCATTTATGTGCTCAGTATACAATATGAAAACTTGAAATAGCCACGTAGAAAAGATAAGAAGAGGTACACCACATGCTATGGTCCGTGTTAGTGCGTGGATGGAAGCCGTGGGGGGCTCTCATTATGTATGCGCTGAATTTCGACTTTTGTCATGCAGAGATGACAAAACTGTCAACTGTGTCGTCTTGCTTGGAATAAATGTCTTTGTGTAGTCATGCATACAAGAAATACATTTGATTGTTAATGTGTGAAATGGGTTGAGCTGAACTGACAAGTGATCCTCGTCTAAAACGAGTGCCGAGCACAGCCTGCCCGGGTGATTGAACATGAAAATGCTTGATAGGTTGCGTAGGAAGGAGGAGCAAGTGGGAACACAGCACTCCCAAGTAATTTAAGTGCAAGGAACTAAATAAAACAAGTAGTTTGAAATCAGCCTGCCCTCCAGTTAAAAAATACTTGAGGTAATACTACACGCCTCCGTGATGAGGGGGTGCGGTAGAAATGTAGACTCTAGATTTTGAAGTAACATCAATGATCATTTCTGAGGTTTGACCAAATAAACAGTTTGCTGTGAGCCCCCTGATGACTCACATTTACAGACTAGCACTTGAAAATCAGGTTTGATCTTTTAGCTGACCTCCTAAAAAAAAATAAAGACATAAATAGAAACAGAGAAATTGTGCCAAAAGCGTAGGTTCCTATATGGTGTGCTATGTGTGTGGTTTTGTAACTTTCTAGACACCAGTTATTAAAACCTCTTCTTTAAAGCAGAGAAACAGATTGAAGTAGATTCAACTAGAAAGCTTGACCTTGTAGGCTGGCTTTCCTTTCATGTTGATTAAGATTTTTGGCACAAGTAAGTTGTTTACAGGGATTTGAAAATAGTTCAGGGTTTTGTAAATTTAGATGTTCTTAGTGGTTAAAGTAGATTAAATCGTACATTTAAATAAGCTGCATCACACTGGCTCTGCTATTTTAGGCCAGTAGTTAAAAATTTCTGTCAAGATTTTGGTTTCCTGGGATCCTACTTTTTTTTTTAACAGCATGTTAAGGCAACAGTTCTCTTTAAAGGTAACTGTTAAAAATGATCTGTCTTTGTGTGGAAATAACACTTCTCTGATGTTGCCCATGCTACCTTAGATTGTATAGTGATTGTGTCTAGAGTAGTTTGTTTGGTGTGTTATAGTTCCTGTCCTGGAAGAGGAATCCAAGCTGCTGATTTGGATGTAACCGTCTGCTTCATGTGTATCTATGTCTGTGTAGCTTCGTTCATTGGAGCATCAGACAGTTGTGCACATCCAAGGATTTGCATGTGTTATTTTATTTATTTATTTAACCGTTATTTAACCAGATGAAACCCATTGAGATCAAGACTCTTTCACAAGGGTGACCTGGCCAAGAGGTCGGCAGCACACGTCAAAATAAGTAATACACGGTATAGAGCAGATTTACAGACAATGAGCAAAGAACAATCAATAATTTAAAAGGTGCAGCTAATTTGCAAATAAAGTGCAGATGGAGATCACAAACACCAATTTTTATTCACCAGTGTGACGTAAAAATTTAACCTGGTTGAGTGAGTTCTTATCTCCCTCTAGCTTGCAGTAGAAACCTTTAAAAAATTTGAGGAGTCTTTTTTTTTTATTTGTTTTTTTCAAGATATCAACACACAAGCAATGCCGCATTGAAGAACTTCTTTTGAGAACACTAGTGTGTCTGACCACACCAGACATTTTACACATACATTTGTAGAGCAGTTATGCTGCTTTCACATGAATTTAGGCAGACAGAAGATGTCAAACCAGATATTACTTTAGCAGTTCAGGACAGAGAATCAACTGAACCCAGTGGAGAACACACAAAAAAAAACGTAACAGAAGAGAACATTTGTATTCTTTTGAGAAATATTTTAAATTTCTAGTTTCTTCATCAGAAGAATTTACAGTCAGATGTTAATTAGCACTTGTGATCTCAACAATGAGACACTATCAATTCCAAATTCCAACTTGAGTGTGTTTGGTGAAAACAAGGCCTGCACAAGAAGAGAAAAACATGTAAAATGCAATGACATGGTTCAATATTGCAATACAATTTAAAGTGCAATGAATACACAAATATTTAAGAGAGCGTATTATTTATCTCAGTTTCTTTGTTCATTTGCTGTTCTACATGTTTTACAAAGTACCTGTGTTTTCAATAAATCCTAATGCTTTGCTTTTCACTGCTAAATTGGCCCCTTTAAATCTGAGGGTAGCTGATAGCTAGCTGTGGCTTTATTTGACTGCATCAAAATATTTTCAAAGCATGACCATTAAACACCAGCCTCCATCCAGCCACTAACACCAAATGTGCACATAAGTGAGAAAGTATCGATTGTTTACACAAAACACCTTTTCTTCTAGAACGATAACTTCAGTCTTTCACAATGTGTTTATTGGAGACTCTCAAATCATGATAGTGAAAATGTGATTAGTTGAGTAGTTTAAGTGAACGTATCATGACTGGCTACCATGCTTGCTCTAAAGACGTTTTTCTAGTGTCTGCTGGTTTATGCTCAGTGTGCTGGTTCCTGACGTTTTCACCATTTGTCACATTTTAAGTTTGAGCTGTTTGTTCATGTTTGCTACATGAAGGACTTTGAAGCTCTGAAATCCTTGCACTAAATCCGAAAAGAGGATTGATGCCTACTGCTCAGAACTAGTTTTTGTCATTGCAGCTACTAAAAGGCTTTCTGATGGTATGTTTCAGTACGGCTTGATGCACATGAAGAGCATCCAACCAGCAGTCTATAATAAATGAAGCTGTTAAACTAGCATTTTCAAAAATCCTTTTCATCTGATAAAAGCTTGAATTGGGACGAGAAAAACTGACTTAAGACTCAGTTGGGGGAGAAATTGGGCCCTTAATGTTATTCAAAGCCTCCAAGTCATTTCGCAGGAACGATGCTCTGATTTCAATTTCGGCTCTACATAAAATCCTATCCCCTCCAGACTGTGTTGCTTTTGTCTCTCCCTTGGCCCTGTGGCAATGGATTTAAGCCAGCCTACATCTGTGTGCTGGTGCTACATCAGATGTTAAGTAATCACCAGAGAGATGCATGCTTTCTCTTTGCTTTAAATGTTCTCGCCTTGGCTGCTGCTGCTGCTGCTGCTGCAGCAGCTTAGCCTTGTTGTCGTTTTTTCCTCCCACTATGGGCAGCACTCGTCTTTAACTGGAAGCTGGGTGCAGCTCTCTGTTTGAAAGTGCATCACAGCATGTTTCCTCTTCTCCTTGATGACGACTGAAAGTGAGCAAGTTGTTTGTAATGGAACCTGTGAAAGGCCTCCCAGTCATGAACATTGATGTTGCCGATACTTGACGTTCCATAGGAAGACATCACCATAGGGGTGTGGCGTGCCCACATACAGCGTTTGCTGTAGAACACAGAAAGGCGAGTGGGGGGTTTGCCCTCCAGGCCTAAGTAAAAGTGTCATTTTACCAGCTCATTTCAAAGGCTCGGCATGTTTCTCCTGGCTTTAACAGTCCCACAGATGCAAGGTGAAATTAAGTTTATGAACTTTATTTGATCACCGCAGAACAACCCATGAGAGCAGTGATTCATGGTGCTAAGATAGATAAAGACAGTATGGCTGCATATAGGAGGCTCAGATGGAGCTCAGTGCTGCAAGCAATAATTTGACACTTAGCTGTGTGTTTAAATTTTCCTTGCTAATGCACAAAGCAGTTGTTACCACACACTTGCTTAGAATGTATATTTAATTTATGTATCACATATTCTTCACATTGTGCAGCATGTTAAAGCTAATGTGGCCTACAAGAATTACCTGAGAAAACCATCTGAGTTTAAAGTGATTAAAAAATAAAATAAGTAATTTATTTTTTTGGTTATGGACAAGTGGCGACCTTGTGGATTTCCCACTACTACATCCATGCATGTTGAATCATTTATTTAACATGAAATTAGCCCAGTGAATATATTAATCACATAAAGTCTTCAATAAATCCCAAGTTGTTTATGTGCAGTTTTAATATGCTGAAGCAGCTCAAGCTGGTGAACTTGACCGGCAGTGGAATTGCAGAGAGACCCAGCAGTGTGGGTGGAGGAAATTGAATTGCCTCTGTGCACATAAAGAGTGGGTGTCAATCTATTGTACATTTTAGAGATAAACTGCGGAGGGAGGGGAACGCATTGAGCCGCGGCTGCCGCACTGTGTCAGAGATGAGCTGCTGTGAAAGCAGAGCAATTGCCTGTCGTTTTTAATTTAAGATGTCTGTCTAAAGAGTAATTTTGAGACTTTATTGTAGTGGTTTGGCTAATAGATGTTAGTTAGAAATGAGCTTACAACTTCTGTGTTTAAGCTGTGCCAAATAAAAGATAAAGATTCACTGTTCATCGCTGTATCCTTGTGCTATTGGGACTTAACTTTTGAGTAAGGCTGCTTTGATTCTGTTCACTGGGGTTTTGAGAAAAATCTATAACCTTCAGTGTAATGAAATTAGTGTTTTTGAGATTCTGTGCAGAATATAAACCTATCAGATGTTACCTGATAGTTCATAACAGGCTAAGACCTTTTACATTCTTCAATAACAGTGCAGACCTGCGCTGCAGAGCTCACTGCGTAAAATAAGTTTTTTACCTGGCCTTGAAGCATTGCTGGTGTGTTTTTGTAGCTTTGACAGGTTTCTCTGTCAGATTTTTAGAATATCCAAAAATCTTATTGTGTGCTGTGTACAGTATAATATGCTTACCCATAATACCTATGCAGTGATTTTTACCATCAGATTCGTGCCCAGACAGTCTTGTAAGGCAGTTTTGTCTGTATGTATTAATGTCTGTGTCATTGTCTTTAGAGATTACTTTCTATTAAGTTTTTCTCTTCTGGTCTTGTAATTGCAGGGCAGAGCCTAGGATACGGATTTGTGAATTATGTGGACCCCAAGGACGCAGAAAAAGCCATCAACACCTTAAATGGCTTGAGACTTCAGACCAAAACCATCAAGGTAAGATGTGATGCGTGTTTTTCTTTTTCAGGCTAACAGGCGCCGACATGTTCATCCTTATCTCCAGAGAGCGACCTAATCAGGCAGTCATATTTCACTCACTGAAATCCGTTACCATTCATGACTGGTAGCAAAAACCCGAGGCATGCCGCTCAAGACCGGCTCTCAGGGCTGGAGTCGAGGCATAATGAGGCTGGAGAAATGTGGGGTGGAAAGGGAGCCTATTGTTAATCTGGGCACATGCAGCTCTGCCTGGGCCTCAAGTAGAGCAGAACTGTTTCTATGGTTGCATGTGCTGTAGCACTGCTGTATGTCTTTACAGGGAGGTGGCTGCCATTAGCATTCATCAGGCAGTGTAGCACTCAATGTGCTGCTGGAAAACCTCATTTGCTTCGTATAGCGCTGCAGGATTTGTGGATGGTGGAGCCAGATTATAAGATGTGATATTTTTGCAGTGGTCTTACAAGGAGCAAGCCAGATTCCTTGTCACATCTGCGGAGGGGTATTACTGAAAATGTCTGTGAGCAAAAATCACATTTAGTGATAGAAAATTCATGTTTGAATAGCACCAAATTGTGAGCTGCATGCTAGGTTATTTCTGTATTTAACATTTGAATATTACAGCTGACGATGAGGCGTGTTATGAGCCTTACCTCTTCATTCTTGAATCAAACAGCACTCTTCTTTTTCTCCTCACCTCATTCTCAGTTCATACCTCTGAAAGTAGAACATGGCAACATTTTTTTTTATATATATATCACACATCCAAAATCCTCTAGCCGCCCTGTCAGAAGTGCAAATAAACCCAGCGAGGTAGAGGAATATACTTTGCAAACATTAGCATTAAATGAAGTGTGAAGGTGAGACTGGGAGAGAGGCAGGCAGGCAGGCAGGCAGGCAGGCAGGCAGGCAGGCAGGCAGGCAGGCAGGCAGGCAGGCAGGGAGAGAGGGAGGGAGGGAGGGATGGATGAGGAGAAGCGAGGGAGTAGCCTGGCTGTGGGCAGGGAGCTTTAGCTTTCACGTTCGCTTTGTCAGCCTTCCCTTCAGGGTAGGAGCTGGGCGAGTGTGAGAGAGGTGGGGTGAGCGAGTGGAGCTCTTATCGATCTGAGAGCACAAAAAGGAATCCCTTTTTGAAGGTTTAATTAAAGTGAGTAAGTCCTTTTCATACCATCCATTGCATAAGACTGCAGAGAGGGACCTGCTATAGGACAATTTAAGACTGTAATTAAATACAGCGCTGGTGCTATTCAGGTAATTGACAGTAGAGCCAACAGACAGTTTTTTTCTGGTGTCCCTCTCTGTGATTTTCCGTATCAATCCTCCACACAGCCATCCTGAACCCATCGGCTCCCGAATTTAGTCTGCATGGGTTCCTCCTGCATGTTATTGTATAAATGTCGACATGACTGAAAATCGGACGGTGCACTGGGAAAAAAATGACTCTGACTACTCAGGGGTGTAATGATGTATTGATCCACAGGACCTGGTGGAGGACTCTCTGGTCTCCCTCTCTCTGTTTTCTATTACCTGGCTGTGTTTATGGACAAATGTTGATTCATGCTGCATATTTATCCGTCCGGGCGCTGGGGGCTCTCCTCTCATCTCCAGACTTTCAGGAGGAGACTGGATGAGATCGGTTTTAAGAGGCAGCCACATCCCTCTGGTGTCTGTAGCCGTATCAGGAAATTATGAATTTATTTTTAAGTGAGTGCCGTCTAGACGGGCCCTGATGCTGCATCCATCTCTGTCACATTTCCAACTGAGATGATGGACAGAAATGAACCAGTTTAACTTTCCCTCTGGAGGACTGATTCCTCACCGCCCATAAATATTACAGGAAGACAAACAGGGCGGGGAGAAGACAAATATTGCAGCATGTTGTTGTAATTGCAAGGTTGTTTTAGAAACAATGATAAAAACTGAAATGCGTAGTACATTTGTAAGAGCATCTCTATCGATACCTGTTAACAGCTTCATTTTACACAGATCTCCATCAATGTTTGCTTTTTTAGTCTCAAGACACCTCAGAGTCTGACTGTCATAACACAGGCTTTTATTTCACTTTGTACAGAGACAAAACTGTAAGTGCTATCAATATCAACTGTTTGCCTTTCAAGAAAAATGATTTCATTTCTTCATTCAGTATAATCAGTCTGCGTCGGTATTCATGCAGATGGACACATTGTGATTGATAATTAAGTGTGGTATACATATTTTATCGAAGAGCTATTTTTTTATAATATGTGATTAAAAACTAAATGAGCAGTTTTTCACACACATAAAACCACATGCTCTGCATTTAAGTGTTTCTTTAGGTAAAGTAACCACAGGGTAGTCTTTGTTTCTCTCTGCTTCTCATCTTATAAGTGTAACATAAAAGGGGGTAAACAGCTCACCCTGATCTAACTCAACTTTGAGGAGAGGTTTCTGAGTGCATTGCTACAGTTTGTATCTGTCATAATAATGTACAGTTGCTCATGTCTCCACCTGTAGGTTTCCTACGCGCGTCCAAGCTCCGCCTCCATCAGAGATGCAAATTTGTACGTCAGTGGCTTGCCAAAAACCATGACTCAGAAAGAACTGGAGCAGCTCTTCTCTCAGTATGGACGCATCATTACCTCACGCATACTGGTGGACCAGGTGACCGGTGAGTAGGACATGACAATGGCTTTTTCCCCCTTCTTTCTCCTTCTGGAATAAAAAACACAGCCAGGCCTGCAAAATAAATCAGTGGTGGTCGAATCGGGCCTCCAGAATCACAGTTTTCTACTAGGTGTTCATAAATATGCTCACATAGGAACTGGGCGTACAGTAGCCAATCTCATTGCTTTATTCTTTCGTTTTCCATCCAGTCTCCTTCTCCTTGTACTTACCGTCTCTTGCTTTCAGCCCCTTTCTATTCCCATCCCCAAGGTGTACATGCAATGCCCGTTTCAGGCAGGAAATGAAATGCACTTAGAGCAGTTATATTCTCTATTTCCAAACTGTCATGTGGAGCAGAACCCTCATGAAACACTGATCAACAGAATCTTTCACAGAGGCATTTCCCAACAGCTCCGTGCTGTGGAAACTCATAATATCCCTCCAGGCATGCACGATGGGAACGCTGGTCTTTATTTTCAGCACATGAATCCTGTTGCTTCAGGAGAATTCACTTTGAGTTTCACTCTGGTATTAATGGAGCACTGGAAACTGAAATGTAAGTTAGGGAGGAATTACAAAGCAGAGTAACAACCTGTTATTGCTGAGAAGTTAACAGGTGCCTCAATGCTTATGCAATTTAATACAATGGGTCTCTAGTTTTTAAAACACAAGTATTATGGAAATGTTTCAGATATCACAAAATGACTGACTTTGTGAGAAATGTAATTATTTAGGAAAACAAAACAAACAACAAAAAGCTAAGTGGTTCAGTGGACTACTGTGAGTGCGACAGTGATGGACAACTCTTTGACCTGGTGAACACTGACGCTGAAGGCTGAATGACAGCAGGAAGACAAACAAGACAGAGAGCGAAAAAAAACATGCGCTGATGTCCCAAATTGCAATCAGAGGTAATAAATAAACAAACTTCAATCTGTTAAACACAACCTGTTCAACTTTTGACATTTTGCTTCAAACCTTAAACAGCTAGCTTAACTACAAAACAAACATATGTAGATAATACCTCTGATAATGTTAGCTTGTGAATGAAAGTCACCTATTTTGTTTTTATTGTCATTCTTTTCTATACCTCTCTCTGTCACCTGGGTTGTCTGTGCGTGTTTTTTCTCTTGGTCTCGATCTTTCTGCTCGACACGACTTTCCTTTGATGGGACGCTTCTTTCTGGTGCTCAGTCAGTACAGGCTCACCTTTCCTCCTCCCTCTTTGTCTCGCTGCACGTTTCTCTTATGCTGTTGGTATTTTCATCTGTCCTTTTTTTCTTTTCTTGTGTGTGTTTGTTCTTCAGCCTCTGGTGTTTCAGTCTGAATTTCCAGCATCTTCTCATGTTTGTAAAACAATCAAATTCACTTTTACTGTGAATAATGGATGGAGAAACATTCAGAATGTATAACTCATTTGTACAATTTGTCTTTATTTTGGTCAGAAGACATTTCATTTTGCTCATTTAAACTTAAACAACACACCTGGTCTAGCAAACTCAGCCATCATAATACATTTAAATGTTCTGCTTTTCAGCGTTTCGAATGATCTGTACCTACTGCAGTGCATGGCTGTGAAGGTGCAAATGTACAAGTTTAAAAAAAACAAAGTTTTTCGACCGAAGAGTTTAAATAACATAAAAACACAAAGAGGTTCACGCTGCATTCAATCACACAATGTTTTCATGAATTTAAAGACAAACTCAGAATACAGCTGGTTTGTTTATCTCCTCCCAGGCGTCTCCAGAGGAGTTGGTTTTATTCGTTTTGACCGGCGAGTCGAGGCCGAGGAGGCCATCAAAGGTCTGAACTGTCAGAAGCCGCCAGGTGCCACCGAACCAATCACAGTCAAGTTTGCGAACAACCCGAGCCAGAAGACCAGCCAGGCCCTGCTGTCCCAGCTGTATCAGTCACCCAATCGAAGGTACCCAGGACCCCTCGCACAGCAGGCACAACGCTTCAGGTAAAAGGGGCACACCAAAAAAAAAACAATCTGATTAGGGCCAAGTCTAGTTAATGCTGCTTGTGATGTCTGAGGCGTTTTGAAATTAGCATTTAAATAGTCTCACAGCAGTATTCTGAAAATATTCTGTGATGGAGCTCATCAATACTCTGGACAGAATAATTCATCCCCATTCCACATTTCCAACTTTGCTGTGTTCCTCCTGTAGCAGATTCTGGCCTGTGACACATTTTTAGCAGACTTTTGACAAATACATAAATGAGATGAGTAATACACTGGTGGCTAAATCACTAGATGGTCTAATAATTTAGGCTTTTTTAGGAAAATTTTGTCGACTCTGGGCTGTAAATGTGGAGACGAACCTGCGGAACTATAATCTGCATATTCTCGCCTAGCCTGCTCTTTCTTCATAAACTGTCAGTCTCCTGCAGGCTCTGTTTGTGTAGGTTGAGTACTGATAAACAAGTTCAGTCAGCAAGTTAATAAGGACACAGTCTGGGGAATCACCTGACTGTAAACGATATCAGAAGTATTACTCATCTCTGTCATCCTGTCCAAAAGCATCATCAGCCTCATAAAAAGCTTTCTTTATAATCACATTAATGCATCTGTGTGCTGCTGTTTGTGTTTCTTAGGTTGGACAATCTGCTGAACATGGCCTATGGAGTCAAAAGGTAAATAGATTTTGTGCTTTAATTGAACCTGAGGGAAATTCAGACCTAACATGAGGGACATGCTGGGATATATTTTTTCTCCTTTTGTTTATTTTTTCCTGTATGGGCTCTTGGCAGCATTGCGTAAGTAGTTAACACTGCATAAGGTAGCCTTGATTTAATTCAAAGAAGCTTTTGTGTGCCTGCATCAGTTCTTCCTTTACAAACAAACATACATGCATAATCCAGTCGGTGTCAGGCTATTTGTTTTACCAGGATGTGACGAGGTAAATATTGAGCATGTGTGCAGAGTGCAGAGAGGTAGACTTTGTGCAACCGAGCTCCAAGAACAAACCGGTGAACAGTGTCACTTAAGATTACTGCTCCTCTGACCTGAGACAGTCTTTCCTCTGCCTCAACAAAATACAACACATCACAGAGAGAACATATATTCAATATAATAATAATAACTATAATAATTATAATGTAATTTAAAAGGCTCCTTTCTTATCACTCAAGGTCACCGTACAGGGCAGAGTTTAAAAAAACAATATAAAAATTAAGCTGATAAAATCAACAAGGCATGATACAGTGCAATTAATAAAAACAAATATCAAATTAACAGGATCAAATTCAATGCAGTGAAGAGGTCTAATCAGAATGAATATGACAGTTTAAAAAGATGTGATTTAAAAATGGAAAGAGAGTTGATGTTACGGATGTCTGGTGGGAGGGAGTTCCAGAGGCGGGGGGCAGACCAGCTGAAGGCTCTGGACCCCATGGTGGTCAAGCTGGCGGACGGCGTAGTGAGGTGAATGTAAGAAGACCTGAGAGTGCAGCTGGGTGTGTAATATATTATGTGTCAACATAAAGGACGTGAATGAAATTTAACATGCGGATACTAAAATGCATAAATACTCACTTTTGTCCTGCGGCTAAATGGTGATGCCTTTACTACTGGTGTCATCAGCTGGAGTTATTAGTAATGGATAGAAACACTTTTTATACAGAAAACTACTTTTGTTACAGCTTCAACAATCACAGTCATGACATCACATCTGACTCTGAACATAACAATAACAAAAGACACAAACTGATTTGAAAAGCTGATTTGAAAATAAAAAAAACCTACACAATGAGATAGACTGTAAGTACATCGATTATTTGAATTTAATACAAATTTACTTTTAAAGTTGCCGAATGAGTGCATGACTATTTTTTACAAATTACTACACTGAAAACAACAGTTTTAGCACAGCAGCTAACACATGTTTTCATTCACTTAAGTAGCTTTTAATACACGTTTTAGATGAGCAGCATTTGAAGTTTGTCAGGTTCATGCAGCACTTATAGCAGGTCTGTTATCTTATTGCAACACTCATAAGTTAGATTAGAAGAACAGACTGAAAACTTAGAGGTACTGAACAATGACTGAACTTTTCCTTTGGGGACATGTAGGTCAGTTTAAAAGGGGAAAAAAAAAATTCCATCATATTTTATATTTATTATATTTGTTAATCTCAAGAGAATATAAAATATATTTGAAATGGAAATAATGTCATGCTGTGGCTTAGGTGGTATGATCATGTCATGTTGCTTCTGTTCTGGTGATTATCATCCCTGATTTTTCAGGCTTACACTTATATGTGGATAAATGCAGTTACTTAACTACTCAAACATTTAAAAACACTACAGAACGGTGAATGTCACACAGACTGTTTTATATAGCTTTTTCTCAAAGTGAAACATTTTCAATAAAAAGAATTACTATCATACCATCAAAATGTTTTCATACCTTAAATGTAATATATCATCTACTATCTGTGTTTGGCTCCTTAGTCAACATTCAGTTGAGCAAAACAAGGGCATCACACTAGACTGTTAAAATAAGAAAATAATATAAAGGAACAAACAAAAACAAACGAAACTGTAGTAATGGGATCAAGAGATCAAGAGAAAAAACACAACTCAAGCCAGCAGTCATTTTCTAGTGAGACAGTTAAAATATTTCATGGCCGTGTTGTTCATAAACATACTTCATATGTCTTGTGTTTAATACAAGCAGGTTGTGTCGGTGGTGTTTTAAATTATCAGTCCAATGCAGTTTAATGTGTCTCGGCCTAAAATCAGGTTAGTGACAGTGATGTGCTGAAAAGCTTTAATCTCAGCATTATGTCACAACATGTCTAGATTAAAGCGTTGTCTCCACTGCTTGTCTACATAACAAAGGACAGAATTCCTCAGTCTCTTACTTGCTATTGCACAAAATTGCATACTTGTATTTTGAGCTTCCTGCTCTTACCTTGATCTATTATGGACAGCCCTGTCCTGTTTTAAACTTTGTTGCGTCAGACAGCTTTCAGGATTCGCCAGGATACCAGTTTGTCTAAGTTGAGTTTTATAAGAATGCCTTCCTCGAGTATGATTGAAGTCCAATCCCCTGAAAGCTCAAAGGCCCATCACGGGCGACAATAGACTTGTGATTTTCTCTTCTGCCCGGCTCATCGGCTGACGTCTTGGTTGCCAAATCTCTCTGCGTGTCCTTGATGCTGGGAGCACACCTGTCATGGTGGATGTTCCCTGAGAGGCCAACTGGAGCAGCTAATCTTATGTGACACCTGCTGCAATAATTCATAGGCTTTCCATGCACTTTGAATTTTGTTTCATCAAACTGCAAAACCACATTTACCAAAAGCTAGGGCTTCTGCGTGACTCTTTATTTCAGGTCTGGCACCGTTTTCAGCTTAAATGTGGTACTTACTCTAATTTGGCACCTTCTGTTCTTGGATAAATGCTTTTCACTCGGGTCTTTGTAGGCACATCATGAGCCCAAAAAGAGCAGAACGTGTAGAAAGCTGGTCGTCACTTCTAGATCTGATGTGAGATCCGGTTTGTGTGCAGTCCAGGAACAATGACACCTCAGCGTTTCCTGTCTTTTTTCAACACAGCAGACATCTTGACATACGGCTCAGCTGGAGAAGGTTTTCTCCTGAAGGAATACTCTGATGATCTAATGTTTAATAAAAGAGATTTCTGAGTCAAAGTAGGGCGTGACTTCTTACTGTAGGAACAAAAATACTGCTCATAAAGATCTCTGTACACTTGTCAGACTTTGTTAGACTTGTTTGCATGATCTCATGTCTTCTGAAATTGCCTGTTTTGTGCTCATTTTGGCTCTTGCCTGAAACTGTTACCTCTCTCCACTTACAGCAGGTTCTCGCCCATGGCCATCGACGGGGTGACCAGCCTGGCTGGCATCAACATCCCGGGGCACGCGGGCACCGGCTGGTGTATCTTCGTCTACAACCTGGCTCCGGATGCAGATGAAAGCATCCTCTGGCAGATGTTTGGGCCGTTTGGTGCCGTCACAAACGTCAAGGTTATCCGCGACTTCAACACAAACAAGTGCAAAGGATTTGGTTTTGTCACCATGACAAACTACGACGAGGCGGCTGTGGCCATCGCCAGCTTGAACGGATACCGCCTCGGGGACAGAGTGCTGCAAGTCTCGTTCAAAACCAACAAAACACACAAAGCCTAATACCCACTGAGATTGTTTCTAGAAAACTCAGCAGAAAATGGAAACAGAAAATGGAAGCGCATCGACCGTAACTTTCTACATTAGTAAAAACAGCTTTGTAAATCAGTGTTACGAAGAAAAACAATATTTAGCGTCCAACAATGTGATTTATTTTTGTTCTTTTCATTGCTACGCTTTGAATCTTCTCAATATACTTTAAAACAAGAAAAAAATCCTGCAGGTCTGAATGCCTGTGATGTTGAATTCTCTTGCTGTCTTGACAGATGGACCATCGTTAAAAAACGTTACTATAGGTTTTGTCATTTTGTTGCACATCTGCTTTGAAACAGTAAGTCTTGTAAGGTTTGTGTAGTGATTTTCTTTGTATTAATCTGTGTCCTGATTTTTTGCCTTAGGTGCGTTATGCCTTCAGTGGTTAGCAAGTACTTCTTTTGAACTCTTTGCAGTTTAGTTGATTTTGTAAGTATTCCGTTCATTGTAATATAAGTTGGTTATTGGTTGGCTGCATAATGTTGCTTATTGTAAACTTAACGGATAAAAGACAAAAAAAAAATTCTTAAAGCAGTACCTTGCCAAAGAGCTAAGAACCTCTTTGATGTGGGTTTAAAAAGCATCTATTTTTATAAAAAGAAAAATTTGGAGAAACTTTTTACTGGACCTGGAACAAAATATTTTGACTTGGATACTTTGAGAAATATCTTCATATGACACCTTGTGAGCTTTTGAACTTTACAGGAAAGTTTGCAGTGGTTGAAATTTCTGGGGAGATTTATGATGTAAAAGATACCTTTTGAGATCTTTGTATTATCTTTAGATTATAGAATCAATGGCAGTGCTGGTTTCATTTGTAAAATCATCTGTGGGTCCCCCCGTCATCCTGATTGTTCTGACTAGCGACTCGCTTTCCGATTTGATTTGGAAACGGACAAAAAAACAAAGTTTTTTTCGCTTAAAGTGCATGCAAAATTATAACGTAATGGAGAAATCTACAAGGTCAACGGGGGGATCTAAAATCAGTTCTTCCTAAAGGATTCCCTTCAGACGGATCTCATGGTGTTTGTGGTGTACCTACGATATATCATTAGACTGATTTTGTCTTAATATTGACCAATAAGGGTTTTTACATACTTTGTATGAAAGAATGAGGGCAGCCAGTGAAGGCAGCAGCTTAAGAAAAACTAGTCTGAAGAATAGAACGGATTACTCCTGAGCTTTGAGCTCTGTAAATAAGTCCTTTTTTATGTTGAGTATTTGCCAGACTTCTTTTGGTTCTAGTTTGGACTTCATCGGAAAGTGTGATCTTATATATCGTTTCTTTTTACTTTTATGGAGTATGTAAGGTACTTTTATTTTGAATATTTACAGTTTAATTTTAAAGTTTGCCTTCCGTTTAAAATATTTGATTTCTTGTCCCATGGACTAGCATTACAGTGCATCAAATTTGTTGGTTGTTTGGTCTGTAGATAGTCTTGCTTCGTAAAAAAAGGTATTAAGAAACTATAGACATATGTTTTTGTTTTTTATATATAAACATTATAGATATATATTTATGTGGTAAAGAATGGATATAAACCACAGTTTTGAACTATTTGATTAGTTTTTTTTTCATACTCATATATATACGTAATGCATATAACCTGTCTTTAAAATCGTAAAAAGGTGTATATTGCTTTATTCACTTTGGGGGAAGGTCAGTGAAGCAGTTCCATTTAGCAAAATTTGGTTGCAAGAGTTTGTGGAACAACATCTAACTCATCTCGAACAAACAGACGGAGGCCGGTGGAGCCTCAGATGCACTGAAAACTGCACCTGCATCCTGCTTGGCATTTAAACCAATTACTAGTCATGCTTCCCCTTAATGAGCAGTGTGCTATGCATTATATAATTATCTTTGCGACTGCTTTTTCTCGTTTATCTATTCCTTCTTTGTGTTACTTGTAAAAGTTAAATTTAAGTCTAGATGAGTTGTGATACTTGCTGCTGTGGGGTTGAGGTGACATTTTTCATGCCTGACCAGCCATTGTTGAAAAATCTTTTCTTTCCTTCATGATTATTTGGTCCTAACAAATTGTGCTGATGGTCCGGCATGAAAAACTGTTTCCTCCCGCCCCTTTTTTCTCAATTCTTAATATGAGAATGATTATTTATTTGAAGTTGTATAGTCTGACTCGGTTCACAGCATTTTTGGAATAGAATATCTTTTGTTGAGTATTTAAAAGGATGTACATGTTCTTTACTTTGTGTTTGAATACTTTGGATTTTTTCCATGTTCAGTACATCAATAAATAAGTTGAAGGGCAATGAAGCTTTGTGATTGGATCCCATCATTCCTTTTTTTCTTGTTCTAAAAATGTTTTTGTCTGTAAAATTTGAATTATGGCAACAGTTCATATGTTTCAAACCATGCTTTTTGAATCCAGTATTGTTCCCCTCTGATTATAACTAAACAAAACAGAACCTTCAAGTCAGCTTCAGAGGTACTTTACTCACTATTATACAAAACTATAACAAATGACAAATGAGTGGTATCAGTCTTCTTATTTAACGCTTCGACAAACCCAAACCTCAGACTGTTCTTTGGATGTACTCTGACTCAAACACATAACTGCAGCTTCTCTTTTGTTTGTGTCTTTTTTTATCTGTGTGTGTTATTGACATTATCTCACACTTGAGTTCAACGCTCCTTTTTCAACCACAGAAGAAGTTTATTGGGTTATTGATGAAAGAGTGTTCGGCAGCCGTGTTGACCATGCTTGCTGCACTTGTCGATTTAAACTCTGGTGAAAAGTTGAATCTCAGACGACCGATCAGCTTGTGCATTCTTTTCATCATAAAGGCAAAAACTTCACAGTTTGAATACAATGTTTTTAAGCTTTTAAACTGTTTAGATTTTTGAAGAAATTTTGCGATATCACAACAGATAATAGGGTCAGAGTTCAGATGCTGGCTTGGATGTACCGTCACAAAGAGCAGCACAAACCTTGAAGGAAAAATCCTGATATAGAGTATTGATTTTTTTCTCCATTTTCCTTTTCTTTTTTTTATCTCATGCTCCACTTGAGGCAGACAGCCTCGCTGGAGATGAAATGGCCTGCTTTGAAGTACGCTTCCCCACTGCGCAGCCACCTCACACTGCCCGACTGTCATTTTTAGGGGCATTGCAAGGACGCAGATGGGAGCTGCTGAAGAAACCACAGTGCCTTTTGTAAAGAAAGCTTTTAAGTGTGCACTGTTCCCCGTTAAAAAAAAAAAATCCAATGTGTTGCTCGGTTTAACGAAAACAATATTTATGGCACGCTCAATCATGTAGTCATTTCTGAACTGTGTTTGGCTGGCAGAAGATAAGGAGGCTAATCTGTGAGCTGCATAAAAAGCTTTCTGAGTCTCTCCGATATTTACTGTTCCATTAGCGTGCATGTTAGACCAGAAGTAATCTTTCCTGACAGCAGTTTTCACTATGAAAGGAGTCATTTTTGCAGTTTGAAAGCATCCTTATGTCAGTGTTAAGGTTGCATGGCAGTTCTCCGGTTTGTTGTGCTTTACTGGAAACAGATATTGATGTGAAGAGCTTTGGCTTTGGAGTGACAGCGTGTTTGGTTCTTATCTGGCATGTTTGAGGCTCCTCTCCACTCTGAAACTGGTCTTATCATGGCAGACAAGTTATGTGATTGGACTTTCTCTGGGTATATGTTGTGATTACATGCTGCTGGTAAAAATAGGATTAGGCTTCAGCAGTTAATGGCCATCACAGATGAGTTGGTGTAACTTGGTGTCACATCCTTCTGGGTTGTTTGACGTAGAGAAAGTGTTACAGTCAGTGAGTTTCTGATAGCCGAGCACTGAATCATCAGAGTTTTGACTGGGAGTTGAAAATTACTTTGACTCCTTTTCAGAAGCTTTGGACAAGCAGTCATTCAGATCAAAAGAATAAAGTATAAGTGACAGAAAAGAGCCTTTAACTTTGAGGAGGACACTATATTATCCAGAGTGACGTCCTTCTGCTTGCAATTCAAAGGCCAAGATACTAAATCGTGTTTTGATGGATGCTGCCAAATAAAAACTAACTAATATCTTAAAGGAGAGTTGTTTCTGCTGAACTATCTGGTCTGTCTGACGCGGTGCTACCAGCCTTTTGTGTCGGTCGTAGCCCCGCAGCCTTATCAGACACACCTTAAAATCATGTTAATAACATGTCAATAATGTGTCAATGGTAACAGATTGTATAAATCAAATTTTGAATGATTTGAAAGTTAATGTATATTTTTCCCAAGTTAGCATTTTGTGCTATTTTCACTTTCATATATGTTAAAGCATGCTTCTTCTCAAATTCCATGTAAATGTAGCAATTATATGTGATTTTATCCTCTTGATCCCTGTCAGCTAATTCACCTATTATTTGATTACTTCTAGCTAACAAGTTGAACTGTTTTTCTTTTCTTTTTTCGAACTATATCCCATATCTTTAATTATTTCAACCATGTATCTATTAATGTTAGCCTCTCTGACAATGAATCCATTACTCTAACATAGCTATTTATGAAGCTTAGCGAAATGACACTATAACTTTGAGCTGGCTACTGGAACCATTTATTTATTGTTAGCTTAAAATGTCAGCTTTTTACTGTTAGCTATTATTATTCGTTATTTTTAGTACATTCAACCTTTTATCATTTGCTTGTAGCCATTTATGTTACTTAACTTATGCTGTGCTCTTAAACTAGCTTTTTTAATCATCTAATCTTTTAATTTAATCCAGCTTTTCCATTACTTTTAACTGTTCATCCATTGTTTTATGCCATTTCAACATTCAACCAAAACAATAAGATTATTATTTTCACTATTTTACAGCACTTTCTTTTAGCTAAATAAACAACATGTTTATTATTATTAGTTATTTCCAACATTTCTCCAACACTCTTAGCTAACAGCCTCAACATTTATCCAGTCTTTATTTTATTTTTTTTAAGTTATATTTTTGGCCTTTTTGCATTTATTTGACAGGACAGCTCAAGAGAGACAGGAAATGTGGGGAGTAGAGAGCGGGGGAAGACATGCAGGAAATGGTCGACCGGCCGGGAATCGAACCTGAGACCCCTGCGACAAGGACTGTAGCCTCTGTATGTTACACTTAGATCGCTAGGCCACAAGCGCCCCTTATCCAGTCATTTTAGATAACCATTTTTCAGGCCAATCCAGAGTTGGGCAAGTTACTGAAAATCGTTAGTTACAATTATCAGTTGCTACTTTTAAAAACAAACTGGATTACTGTCCGAGTCTCTGCATTATGAAAGTAATTAACTACTTGGGAAAGTAACTTTAGCCTTACTTTTGCTTCACAGCCTTGCTCTACGGTAGAGATGTAGCTTTGACCTGCATTTCCCAAATGACCAGAATGTGTAGTGTTGAGCTCAGGGAGTGTGTACTCTTTACATCTTTACTTCACCCAACCTTACATTTCAGTCTGTGCAGCTAAAGAAAAGGGTCACACAGATGGTCCTCTCCATTATCATGCCACCCTATTTCTGCCCCCACCCTCACAACCCCTTCTTGCACTTGTGAAACCTAACACATGGTATGTAATGGGACAGGAGATAAATAAAACATGCTGTACATTTTGTACAGAGCTGCTGATGTCAGCAGGCGCACGTAAACATATTTGCATAATGCTGTCTGCTGATGTGATTTATGGCCCACCAGGTTTTCTATTACGCTCATTTATAATTTGCACCTACCCTCCTGTTCACATTTCGACGTATAGCTGAGGCACAAAGGCCTTTTTTCATCTCCTAGTTTTCTTCTTTTGTGTAAGTTGAGAGCTTTGTATTCAGGCACAGAACAAATGGTATAATGGGAGTTTGTTAATGACAGGATGTTTGTACTTCTGAACACAAAAGGAGTAAATATGCAAATCTGCAAATGCAAGTATTTAGTATGAAACATATTTCTTTTAAGGTTGTCACTCTGAAATTGTGAGATAACGTTGCATTAAATGTGACGTACTGTCCTCGAGGTCAAAAGGAGACATTTATCCAGACTGTTCTAAGCTTAAGAAGGTTAATTATTAACAACAAGGGTGGCTTAAACTGAACATTTAAGCAAGATATGAATTATGGAATGAATTATAGCTTCTGTAGAATCATAGGAATCAAATGGAAAGAATTAAGGGTTCTGTGTGTATTTTTCTATAAGTCCGTTGGAGGAATTCCTTACTCTATGACCTCAACCCAGAGGAAGTTTGTTTTCAAAGTTAACCCTTCAAATGTGTTTTATCAACATTTTACACAGCTTCTTAAATGTTTGGAATCTGTTGTATTTTCACACTTGGTCCTTGACATTAGGAGAATAGAATCTTTCTTGTCTCGCCCTCTAGGTTAAAATACCTTTGTGTCCCTCGTGACCCTTTCCCCTGATTTACAGTGTGCTCTGTGCGCACTGTTTGTCCTCTGTACAACATTGTCTTTCATCCAGCGATGAAACGCTCTTGAGCATTTTCAATGAAAGGCCTTTGAGCTGATGGGGTGGAGTGGATGAATCGCGGTCCTTTATGTGACTCGTATATGATCCCTTTAATGGCCCGGTGTCACGGATAATTCCCAGGTAAATCCACAAGTGCCTCCTCTTTGTGTGAGGTTCTTCCATTAAGCACGGCCTGAAATATTCTTTTTAACGAGCGGTTACGAGGGGTTACACATGTTGCACCTGTCTGCATGAGAGGATAAGTGGTGATCAGCGGCCCTTGTTGATCGTGCTGAAATTCAAATGAGTCAATTACAAAGTTAAAAATGGGGAAATTGAGTTGAAGTAGCATTTTTGACTCGCTTGAAATTAATTAAATGTTAAGTTCAAAGGAAATACAGCCCTTTTTTATGAACTAGACAGAAAATGTCCCTCTATCCACACTACAGAGAGCACTGCCACGGTGCAGTATACAATATTGAAAGCTTCACTTTTGCATCATATTTCCATTTTTCAGACATCAAAGACGTTCGGCTGTATAAAGGACCTTGTTCTGCTGCGTATTTCTCGCTGTCCACGGTCAAACATGTTCAGTGATTGGATTTAAGTTCTTACATCACAAATGGATGGAACTTGGCTTCATTCGGCCCCGTCAGATCTGCTCTGACTTCCATCAACAAGGCATCATCTATGTTTCCTAAGGACTCCTAACAGGGCTCCACGTTATTCTCCCTATGAGGCCTTGGCACCTCAGCTCCATAATGAGGCAGTGAAGAAAAGGGGCACAGATTAGAATAACAGCCTTAACTAATCCATAACAGGCCGATGAGGCGCCACGTTTGGGGAAACCGTGTCATTTCTCATTTTGCAGCACCATAGCAAAATCTCTCTCCTCTCTTTCCTCTCACTT
This sequence comes from Notolabrus celidotus, assembly GCF_009762535.1. Lineage (NCBI taxonomy): Eukaryota > Metazoa > Chordata > Actinopteri > Labriformes > Labridae > Notolabrus > Notolabrus celidotus. Next base: position 13,362,854 of record NC_048294.1, on the reverse strand, counting down.
GCTCTCTCTCTCTTGCGCTCCCCCCTACGCAAAAACAAGCCCCCAGAATAGCAGCTGTGGCAAGCCGCCGGCACAAGGACGGCAATCAACACAACATAGCTTCTTCCCTGTCTCTCTCCTCTTTTCTTTTTTCTCATCTCCCGACAATAGTGTGAGGAGAACAGAGAGGAAATCCATGCCCCTGACTGTTGACTTTGGAATTCAAAGAGGGGGTTCAGCTCAGAGGAAACAACTTAGGACTGCAGCCCCCTGTCTCAGGGACAGAGTCCTGCTAGGGATTGCTACCACTAAGACTTGCTCTGTAGTGACGGGCAAACAAGCATTTCTTCAGACAGCAAGGATTTCCAGCAAGTAGTTTTTGAAAATTGGTTCATTTCTCCAGGCTACGAGTGTTCACTAGAGGCCCCTGCTGGTCAAAAGGATTTTTAGATGGCAGTTTTTCATAGAGTGAGGCTGTGGTGTTAAAAGATAGAAAGTGTACAATTAAGCTTTCTGATACCACAGAACTATAAAACACATGGTAAACCCGATGAAGATCTTTGTGGGGAGAGCTGATAAATCACGTGTGACTTGTGGCTCAGGTCGGCTCCTCAGCAGTGTTTCTCTGCTTACTAAGAGTTCAAAGATCAAATCCCAATTTAAGAACATTTTGTGCTCTGTGTTTCGGTTCAGACTTAGAGCAGCAAGATACATCTTTTACAAGTGTGTCCAGATTGCAAACCAAAACAACACTTAAATAGAAACCACATTATGATAGATTTTGTAGGTTTTAAGAATGAAATTGAACACGTCTTTAGATAAAATCAATTTATAACTGAGAGACGGAAGGCTCTGCTGACTTAGGTTTGTCCACATTTTAAAGGAGGAGCTTTAAAATATATGTTTTTCAAGCGATTTTATAGTTGTAAATCATCAAACATCAAAAGGACCCAGAATAGTTCCTTAGAGAACTCCTTTTTACACTCCATTTAATCTCTGTTTACAGTATCTACATAAGTGCAGAATCTGTAGATGCAGGACTAAACTTTGGTAGCAAAAGTGTTCTTGTTTTTGGTTATAGTAAAATAAGTTAAGTGTTTCAGGAACAGCCCATGTGTATAGGAAAAGATACAGAAGCATTGGAAACATGGAAACAGTCTCAGTGACATCACCTATGGTTTCTGAAGCTAAATTAAATTAGACATTTTTGAAATGATGATTAAAAGTAACTTGTGGTCAATGTAGTAACAGACAGAGAGGTGGAGTTGAGGCGGTCCTTTGGCCTCCTCAAGCAGCTGCAGCACACCTGCCTGTCAGTCAACTCAGCCAGACCCCTAATCATACAAATCCATACATAACTCTTCCGTAATATCTTCAACAGAAAGGTAATCACAAATATTTCCCCCTGTACTGTATTCTACCAACATTTTTAATTTTGCTTTAAAAATGGCTGTAAATGGGCCTTTGGAGCCAGCCTCAAGTGGTAACACAAGGAACTGCAGTTGTTTTGCACTTCTGCAATTGCTTCATTTTCAGAGGTTGCCTCTTAAGCAAAACTTGGCAACCATATTGCAATCTTGGAACAGTTTGATTGACAATTTACCTTTAATTCATGTCTTAAAAATACATATATAGACATACAGGTGCAATTAACAGTCCACTCTTAGATCTTGTTTCCCAATCTGAACTCCATTCAAGCTTAAGTTGCTTGTCTGACTGAGGCAATGAACGAGCGTGAAACTGCCAGCAAGAGTGGTTAAAAAAAAAGAACACAACTTAAATTTTCAGATTTAAAAATCTGTCAAAAAAACAATATGGCAATATATGTTGGCGTCCTAACTTGTGTAATACACTTATTGTGTCACTGGTGCCAAGCATCAACACTCAAATGTATAAATGATACAGCTTTACACAGATTTCCTATCCTTCTTCATGACTCCTACAGGTGGAACTAATGACATCAATCCTGCTCTTTACATAGGATGTAACATTACATGGTTGCTTGCAATTTCTCCATTATCATAGAACCACTGAATTGTCATTTTATCATTTTCATTGGCGTAACGTATCATATCCCATCGTATTGTGTTGTATAGTATCGTATCGTATCGTATAGTATAGTGAGTTACCACGGAGTTCCCAACCCTACTGTCGACTTTTTTGATTTTCCCCCACATAATGCTTTCTCATGATATGATGAGTGTAACTTGTCGCTGTTCTGTTCCCTAATCCCAAAGATCATGTGGAAGATTTGTAGTAACGTCAAAGAATCGTCTCACTTCAGGACATTCACTCTGCTGTTGTGCAGCAGCTGCAGCTGAATTTAACATGATTGTTAGCTTCTCTCATGTCTTTATGATAATCTGCTGCAGTTCTGCCCATTTTCATCCAATTGCACAGCAACTGCAGGCAGCAATATGGGTGACAGTGATGGGTAATGTTGCATGCTAGAGTTGGGTTTTTCTACTGTAATTGAAATTTTCCCTTTGACAGCAGCAGCAGTGTTTAGCGGTAGACAAATTTGCACATTAAGAAAGCATTTTGAGATTTCCATCTCTCAGCAAAGGATGAAAGAAAGCTACAAGCCAGAACAGGATTACTTTGGGTAAGCTTTCTATATGTTTTGCTCATAAATCAATGCGTGTGTGACTCTGAATGTACTTTGGCTTGAAACAAAGAGACCAAATGCAGGTATGAGGGCAGAGACACCCTCATGCTGTGTTTCCATAACTGCCTCATGCATTTATCAACACGCAGTGGGGTGTCTGTTTGTCCTAGAAGCCGTCTCTTTATGCTTCACATCTGGATGCATTATTGCATGTTTATGATGCATCCATACATTTATATGATGTGAGTTTCGCCCGCCCTCTGTGTACTCAGAGAGTGGAGTAGCTGCTGGCTGCCTCTCCAGCTTTGGCTCTGCTGCAATAAGGCCTGATTTAAGGCTGACCAGAGCGCACCAGGAATAATGCTGCATCCCTCATTTCCTCTGCAGCCAGGCGAGATGAGATCTCTTCACAATATTTACCCGGGGAATAATGATGTTTGATTTCACTCTCTTCTGGGTGTGTCTCTGAGAGGGCTATTTTGGTCCGCTGCCGCCACCGAGAGAGAAAACAGACAGAAGCTATGTCCACAGGAAGAAGGGAAAGAAGCCTCAGATCATTGTTTATAGATGATGCTGGGTCGGTGTATTTCTGTGCTTGGCCTTCAGAATGAAGAGCGCCTGTGCTGCACTGTCGGTAGCGTGACTCACACTCAGTTTCTTAGCTTATTGCGTTTCACTTAGACACTCCTGACGAGCCCAGGTTGGATTCAGTGTGAGGATGCTGCATTAAAGATGCTCTGAAAGGAGAATTGTACAGCTCACAATGTATGGACACATAAAACAGCCACAAATAACTGTATACACAGGTTCCTCCTTTCTCCTTCTGCCTGTCCTTTGTGTCCCTTTCTCCTCGTATTTATTCAAAATATCTGCAGTTTTTCATCATCTGTTTGTAGTCAGTTTGTTGAACTCATAACTGATCTTTAAGGGTGCAGTTTGATGATATGACAGTCACGTTTCCTGTTACATGAAGCATCGGTTTATCTTTTTGTTTCTATTTGTAATCATGTCATACCATCTTACATCCTAGATGATACATTTTGCTTCTAAGTGGTTTTACATTTGACTGATTAACATAAAATGGGTTAAATTAATTAAATTTTAGTGTTTTATAATTTGAAAAAATGTATCTTTGGCAAAAAAGAGGAAATATTGTAAAATGTTGTGTATAAGACACACTTTTGATACCGTCTTTGTCTTCTAAAAAGAGGGTGGCATCCTGTACATCAGTGTGACCAAGGCCCTCTTCACACAGAAACATTTTCAATAGAAAATGGTAAACTACTGTAGCGTTTCGACCATTAATTTGCATTGAAAGGGCATTTTGGGTGACTGAAACTCCATCTGACACTGTGTAAGATCCTATGAAAATGGTGACGTCAAAGCCGCATTCGCACATGTGTGTAATATTCCCAGACAAATGGCAGGAGTAAGAGGGTAATGATAACAATGGAGAACATCCGAGCTGTGTTTGCTGCTGACTCTTCTGAGTTTAGTAACACTTCTCTTGACAAAGTAGTCTGTTTTTCAGTGTGCGCTTGCCAAAGCCTTCTGCTTTGATGATTCTCATTCCTCTGTTGAAGAATGCCTTTATGCAGAGTCGTGTGGCGCTCTTTCATACAAATACCGCCAACTACTGGATTGGCATGCATACTGCAGGATTTTCTGTAATTTTTTCAGATCTGTGTACACATGGATCCCTTTCACTGTCAATGTCATGTGAACCTGGATTTTCTTTTTCCATTCTCACGTGACAAGGCCTAATACACTAGTATAAAATGCAAAGAGGTATTTGTTTGTGTTACAGCCCTTTACCCAGGAGCAAGTGACCGATCCGATTCACAACTGGACAGACCAGCCTGGCAATATCGATTTTAACTGCTTTTCTCCCTTATTAGCTCATAATTATGCATTTAAAAAAAAAAAAGGTGGTTTCTCAATAAATAGATCAACTTTGTGGAGTGCAGGTTTGAGGGTGAGAGGGGTTTGGCTCCAGTCTATAACCATTACTATAGGCTGCCCTCAACTGTCTTAATGATAGCTAGCAAGATAGACAATCAATCAATCTTTATTTGTATGGCGCCAAATTACAACAAATGTTATATCAAGACTACAAACAGAGCAAGTCTAGACCGAACTCTTTGGTATGTTATTAAGAAAGACCCAACATCAAGACAGAATAAGATCCAGTCCCATTTTACAGACAGGATTTATCTCATCTTAATCCACCATGAGCAGAGCACTGTGCAGCATTTAGTAAGTTATAGAAGCAAGGGAAAAACTTCCCTTAACAGTCAGAAACCTTGACTCATGTCAGACAGCCATCTGCCTCGACTGTGTTGGGGCTGGAAAGAGGGATAGAGAGAGATGATAGTAGTGAAATGGATAGTAGTAGTTGTATGGTAGACTAAGATGAGACTAGAAACTGCATCAAAGCTTTGTGTTGCTGAAGTCTTCAATCTGGAACACAATGAAACCTTTTTAAATACAGACTGCGTCATACACTGGTGTGACTTCTATTCTGGATTTACGGTAATTGTTTGTTCATACTGAGGTAAACCCGAGCAATAGGAACTAAAATAAAGCAAAAAGTGACAATCAGACTTATTAGGATCTCTAACAAAATACGTGATTATAATGTCTTCTCTAATTGGAGTTTATTATGCGAAGCAGCTATTTAAACTATAGCAGGGCTTTGAAACCCTCTGGGATGCAGTGTTGTATTTACCCACCTTTAGTTTCCTCTGCAGCTCAGCTCCAATGCTACAGAAAACACAGTGTAGTATTTACCTCATTACAGCCTGCACGCTCTCTGAGGAGCAGAGTCATTTGCATGGCTGCTTGTCGAACCGTGTTAATATTGACAAAGATTTGCATCCATTTTAATCATGTCACGTAAAAGGTATACAAAGTTGTTTATGACTGCTGAGCAATAGGCACGCTCTGTACTGCAGTGCACATTAAGAAAGATTGCACTTTGCTCAAAGCAGCGATTGCAAATCACAGACGTCAGAGGAGTAGAGGAGAAATAGATGAGTGCGATGGCAGTTTGACTCTAACGAAAATGCATTTACATATTAAACCACACAGCGGTGTGCGGAACGAAGGCTCTGTTTGAATTGCACGCTCCATTCTGTCTTCCCTCAGAGTCGGGAGGAGCCGAGGCCTCGCCGCTGTGACTGCAGCACCGTAAATTTCAAGTTGTTTACGGATGCTGCCATCTTGGAGCGCTCCGGGAGGGAAACTTGGAGCGGGGCCATTTACCGGCAGCTTGATGAGAGTGCAGTGAGGCGAGTTAATTAATACAACATCCCTGGGCCCACAGGCTAGGCTGCAAAGCTAACCCAGGAGGGAGGAAGAGAGAGGGATAGAGGAAGACACAGAAAGGGACGGAAGAAAAGACGAATCATGCGAGAGAATCAGAGATACATGCAGAGAGGGAAAAACGGCTACAGCACCTGCTAGGACTTTGAGATTTAAGGCAGCAAAACATGATTAAATCACCAAATAAGATGGACTGTAAAGCTTAATTAGCCATCTTAATTAATTTCTAATGCAGGGATTGGGACTACAAAATAATCACTAGAATATACTCCACTTCCCCTTTACTCTGACATACATTCACAAGTTATTCCTTCTATTATTGCAACCTGGTCAATGAGCCAATGTTTACAAATGTACCTTAGACTAGACTTTTGAATACCTTATTCATTCACAACAGTGGACAACAGATCTAACCGGGTCATATGGGGCTTTCCATATGGATCTGGAAAGCACATTGATGCCCATTTCTTAGCCAGAGGAAAGAGGTTGAATGCAGCATGTAAATATCGAGCAGGTGATAGTTACGAAAGTCTATCTGGCAAAAAAAGAAGTCACACAAGCTGCTCTCTTTGTGGCTTTTTAAGATGGCGATTCAGGCCACTATTGCTTCATTGAGTTAGTGTTTGGGTTCCTTTGGTTGATACTTGCCTCGCTGTGTTTTTCTTTTGCATAAAGATGTAGGGAGAGAAGTCTCAGAGGCTTAAACCCTGAATGAAATTCACAGTGTGACACAGAGCAGCTCTGCTATTCAAACTACAGTGTGTAGAATATTTTAGATTTGATGTTTTACACTTAGGTAAATCATATGTGCTAAAAATCCCACTGGCTTTCCTCCTACTGAAATATCTGGCTAGCACCTCTAAGCAGGGTGAGGTAGACAGACAGCAGGCGTGTGCTCCAGCGAGAGAGAACTTTTCAAACTCTGAAGATGCTCCAGATCCAGCCCACACCCACATAAACATGAAACAAACAGATCTATTGGCCTCCACGACCTCTTAAGCAAAGTGGGAAAGGAGCAACTTTGGTTTCTGCCTCTCCTGCTACTGATTTTTGGTGAGCCACGGTGCCGCAGCTTTTTTACACTCCCCCTTAACTTTGTCTCAGTGAGAAAACTCTTGTCTGTTGAGCTTCATCAAATAGGAGAAAAACTTGCCTCGAGACAGAGGAGTCCGCAGGGAGGTCCTCGCCTCCCCCTCTCTCTTTCTCTCTCAGTCTGTATCCATTTATTTTAGCTGGCAAAAAACAACTTTAGGCCCAGGGTTGTCAAATAACACTTTTTCTCTCAGTCTATGAGAGGAAAAGCAAATACGAATGTGCACACTCAGCTTTCTAAGAGTATGTTTTATTGTAATACACAACAATACATGTAGACTATAGAATAAATATGTCTTCAAGACTAGCTCAGGCTGGTAAAGGCTCTCTTATTTTTAACAAAGATATCAGTCCTCAACAATAAGCTCCCTCATTCATTGACTAAGTTTATCAGCAAATCAGCCAAATGACGGCAGCAGAATACTGTAAATAGCGCGCCTGCCAGCGCACACAAAGAGATAGGGGCTAAAAATACCCTGAATAAATCCTCCTAATCAGGAAGCGGGAGAAGCATGAGTTGTGTTGATATAGGAAAACTGGTGGCTGAATCCCATTTGAAATGCTTTCGCCAGCTTTTTTCCTTTCGGTTAATGTTTAGAATTCACCCAATAATTACCATATTAAAATGCATGTAGGAGTCTGTGCAGTTGTGGTGGGGAAAGATAAGACTGCAAGAGAGTAGTGAAAGAAAAAAAGAAGTCCACCGGAGGCCTATCAGTGAGTTCCGAATTGCTTTATAATTACTGAGATGCACAGACATAATTTCCTGCTAAAAATAATGCAAAGTTTCATTTCCCTCCCCCTCCCTAATACATTCTCTCCCCCATTTCTCTCCCTCAATCCATCCCCGGAATGCTTCAACTTAACCTCTTCCTGTATGAGTCGGTGTGGTGCCATGTTAAGCACAGCGTAGCCTAGTTTCTGCACAGCGTGAACGTTGCTCCCTCACTGTTTTGGGGATTGCAGAAGAATCCAAATTGTGACACATTGGGGTTGTGCTCATGAATATGACACACTGTCTAGCTTAAGCTCTTTTTCGAGCTTGTTGGACTTTTATTTGCATGATTTTCTCATAAGTTTTTATCTTTTGTGCAAAGCAACATCATTTATATGTTTATTCAGTACAGAAACAGCACCCTTCACCTCATTCTGTTGGATCTTTTCTAACTTAATGAGACTGGACCTGGAAACACTTTGACAGAGTCTCTAGGTTCCGTGCATTATAATAGGGGTCTGTCATTAAAGTAAAAACTAATTTTGAATATGTAGGCCAAAAGATGACAATAGATCTTTTTAAAAACATTTAAGGCAAAAAAAGTATTTGCCCTTGTTAATTTTTTGCAATTTTATTTGAACAATAACTAATTACAACTTAAAGTAAGATAAAAATCCATCGCATCAGTTAATTTAATTATTTTAAGAATGATTTTTGTCTTGAATTATCAGACAGAGTTCAATATTTATACGTTTCTCTGCACACATACTACATTTGTCTGAGTTGAACACCAAAACAAATGTCATGCCCTGCATTGAAATCATGCTTGCTAGCACTATGTATACTATAAGAGCATACTAGGTCTTTATAACTTTGTACTTCAATCTTGAGCTTATTAACCCATTGTTGTCTATTGTACGTTTGTTGGTACTTTCTCCCCAGAAGCCAACCTCATGTATCTTGGGGCCCAGAGTATTCTCAAAAGTATGCTAGACTTCATACTAAAATTAAGACATCCTGTTATTTTTGAACAATGCACTATGCTTGTGAGACTGATTTGTCTGCATTTATGTCAATCAATGTCATTGCCTAGGCTGTTGCTGTTTTAACCAATAGTAAATCATCCCTAATGCACAGCGAGTCAAAGTTCATACTCATTTGTTTGTACATGTATAAATCAATCTCAGAGTGAGGCTGTTGCCCAGCTAGCCCAGCTATTCATACTGACAGGACCTGCTGGGTAACTTCAGGTAGGCTTCGCTGCATTTTGCACACACTGAAAGTGTCCAGTTTTAGTTGCCGACATTCAAAGCCATATTGAAGATGGTAGGTACAGACTGGTTACTCTTGTGAATAGAATAGCGCCTTAACAACTTAAACAGGCTGCTCCCTAACACTTCAATAGCTTACATACAGTGAACTGTACAGTGGGCCTTGTGAGAACATTTCACGTTGACGAGGGAGTTCACCAGTGGTGGACAAAGTACACAGCTTCATGACTTAAGTCAAAGTATAGATATCCCTGGTCAAATATTACTCCAATACAAGTGAAAGTTGCTCTGTCAAATAATTACTTGAGTTAAAGTCCTGAAGTACTTGCTTTTAAAAATACTGAAGTATTCAAAGTACTTTTTAAAATACCTCAAACTTTGTATTTTCACAAAGTATGATGGCAGTCAAGAATACATAGCAGTACATTCGGTTACATTATGTTACATTATGTGAAATCTCTAAAAACTATACCATGGAATAAAAACAGCAACTTAAGGCTGATTTATACTTCTGCGTCTCCCCTACGCAGCATGGTCTGACGCGGACATGTGCCCCACATACTTGTGCGTCGGTGTGTCCGTGTTGCGCAGCAATTCTCCACCGAAACGCTTGAGGGCAGTGCGGTCTCTCTGATAGCCAGTCCCCTGCTTCCGGTCCCGCTACGATCTCTGTTTACTTTTCCACAGTGATTCAGAGCGTGTTATGTTAATCTACAGCTGATACATGTTGCTGTTTATCATACAAAAGTACAATAATTGTCTTCTAAATGTAGTGGAGTAAAAGTAATAAGTTCCCCAAAAAAATAATAATCAAGTAAAGTACAGATACTCAAAAAATGTACTTAATTACTGTACTCGAGTAAATTTACTCTGCTACTGTCCATCACTGAAGTTCATTGAGAATGGATTGCGGCTGCTAATAACATCAATAAATTACACTTCTCTTATGAAATTCAGATGTGAGAAAAACCCTCAAAGTCACGTAGTTTCTTCCAGTTTAGCGCCTGGTTGTGACTGAGATGAAAGTCCTTCCATTTAAGGAGTCGACTTATGACAGATGTGACACAAATTTCACTGTCTATTTCTAGCTTACTTCTTGCTTCTAGCTAGCAAACAGAAGCTTGTTCAGATAAAAAAAAATAAGTACAACATAGTAAACAAGATTAACGTATTAAATGTTAGCTGATGTTAAGCTAAACGTATTACCATGTTAAACAATAAGTCGTATTGCTAACTAGCTTAATTAATTTATCAGGACACCACACAATTGTAATGATTAAACCCCAAGCTTTATTGAAAGGAAGAAACCCTCCCAAATATTCAAGAAACAAGAAAACCAAAAACTAGAGACCAAGCTAGCCGTGCCATGGGCTGTCACTCCCAGCACCTCACCCTAAACTAACTAGGAACACCGTTATTGAACCTAGGGAAAAATAAAACCAATAACTAGGCTTGCAGAAGTCTCCAGCTCACACTGACATAACAAACTAAAATAATAAAACCCAACAATCTAAAACAAGTTGAGGAAAACAAAACCTGCTTGGGAAAAACAAACCGAACCCTCCTTATCCTTGTGCCACTCAGTGTGTCAGAGACCTACTCAGCTCACTCTGCCACTGTACATCACCTCCCCTACCTGAGTGCTGATAGCACTCAGGTGTGCAGCCGGCAGAGGGAGTAGGGACCAGAGAGACAGAAAGAGAAAGCTAGGAAAAAGATGAGCCAAAAATATTTGTGTTAACATGCTAACATTAGCTGATGACATGAATATACACCCCTGTTATCTGGACGACGTCTTTACATTTGAATGAATTTTACAGTTTACAAAAAGATCAACATTATTCTGAGATATTGTTAGTTAGGGTAGTGACTTGGGCTTTAGAGCTGTTGTGTGTGATTTGAGGTCTTTTGAATACTAAAAATTTGGAGAAAAAAAACAATTGTTCCTCAGGAGGCCTGAAGCCAACAGAAATAGTAGCCTTGAAAAAGAAAGGACAGAAAGGAAAGGTTGCAGGAGGGGGTGTGGGACGACCAGCAGGCTCTCCTATGATGAAATATTGATAGCTCTGACTTTGATTCTGCAATAGGTACTTTTGATCCAGATCTGTCATGGCAGAAGAGACACCCTCCCCCGTTATTCTTCCTCAGGTGCATCACTGGTCTTTTCGCTTTCGAAAAATGCCATCCACCCTCCCCTAGCTTTGATCAAACGTGTAGACTTTGAAGAGGGACTTAAAGAGATCAATGATGTGTGTATACAGGCGGGCTAATGCTGTAGCTCTATAACTCAATATGTTGCAGTGGGCGATGGATGAGTGCCAACGACAGGGCTTTGCTGTTTGTCAGCTGTTGACTTTTATTTATCACGACTGCTGCAACTGTACGGTAATTGACGACTGAATCAAACTCAGAGTGGAAGAGTAACCGCTGACTTCTTTGTTTTTTCAGCTGAACAGCTATCGTGTCTCTTTCCCAGCTTTGCACTCAACTGAAATGTTAATCCAAAAGAAGGGAAAAAAAACAATCCCAATTATTGAAAGAGGAAGATTTAATTTACAAAAAGTATACAAACTGTAGTGAAACAGGCAGTGTGTCCATATCTGTGTAGACGTGTAGATTCATCTCTGCACACTTTTCTGCCTTTTTTTAATCTCTTAAAAGAGTCAACTGCTTTTTTTCTTTTATGTTCTTCTGTATTCTGTGTTTGTGTGTGTGTAGATGTTGAGTAAGGAGTGTGATGTGTCCAGTGCACTGCTGTGTCACTGGTTAATGGAGCGCAGAGCCATCTGTCTGTCTTGCCATCCATCCATACGCGTCCTCGGTTCCTATCAGTGTCCTACCTGCTAATGATAAGCTAGCTGCTGCTGCTGCTTTTAAAATGGATGACTTCCGTGCACAGCAGAAGTTGCTGAGCACACCTTGCTCCCCCATCCCTCTTCCACCTTTTCTCCTTTCCTGCCTGTAGCATGCTGCCCCTCAAACTCACTGTTAACTTACTAGTAACTCATAAGTAAACCCCTGTTATGTCCTTGGGAAGATAAGTTATTGTTTACTTCTTAATAACTTCCTACTAACTTCCTAGTTACGCCTTGTAACACTCTGTTATTACCCAGCTTTCTTGTTCATTACCCAGATTTGTTTAATACTTTATTCTGATGGGTTGAAACCTCATAACTCCAAAAACTGCTCAGGATTGCAGTGGCTCTTTTTTCATTCCCTGTTATCTTTCAGCAACTCCCTCTACATTCCCTGTTAACTCCCCAGAACAGAAACTATCTTATCATCTACCTTCCAACTTCCAACTTCCAGATATGGTCCCTGTTTTCCCTAATACTTTGGAGTTCAATTAAAGAATCAAACTAGGGGCGCTGGTGGCCTGGCAGTCTAAGCGCCCCACATACAGAGGCTACAGTCCTCGTCGCAGGGGTCGCCGGCTCGATTCCTGGCCGGTCGACAATCTCTTGCATGTCTTCCCACGCTCTCTACTCCCCATGTTTCCTGTCTATCTTCAGCTGTCCTATCCAATAAAGGCAAAAAGGCCAAAAATATAACTTTGGGAAAAAAAAAAAAAAAGAACAAACTAATGTTCTCAGAAAAACAGACTTCTTGTTTAAGAAAAATCAATTTGACGTGTGTTTTCTATTTTACACTTTGATATGGATGAGGCGGGCTCTGCATAGCACTTATTCATCATGTTTTTACTGTTAAATAGGTTTAATGATTTAAAGAAACAAACAGCATTGGCAACATAGAAATCTTTCAGTTATTTCTTTTTTTCTGTGATCAAATTTTTATTGTAATTTCTGCAGTTACATACAAACATAGATTAACAAGGAACATACAGAATAAAAACCAAAACAAACAAACAGACAAAAAAAAGGGAAACGCAACAAAACAAAACTACAGGCCCAGAAAAAGGCAGAAAATTAATATGTTGTGGTAATGTGGTGAAGTTATGGCTATGTAGGTGTGTGTATGCGGGTACAGTATGTAAGAAAAACAGTGTGAGGGGGATTGCTCAGTTCAGCAAGTTCTTAAGATTGTCCACTGTAGCACACCATAGCTCAGTTATGTCCTCTTTGGCTCCATGGATGCAAGCTGTAGACAGTTCCAAATACACAATATCAATAAATGCTAGTAACCATTGTTTAAGAGTAAGCAGTAAGGGGTGTTTCCATCTGGTGGCAACCAACTTCTTAGCAGCCGTCAAGCCAGCTAAAAACACACGCTTCTGAGCTCTATGAAGCTTCAGCTGATGCAAGTCATTTAAAATCAAGGTGGAAGGAGTTAACGGGATAAACACATGTAACAACAGGGACAAATTTACCTAAACCATTTTCCAAAAAGTGGCAGTTATTTCTTCAAGGACTTCTATTCATTTCATATAAATTTCAGACCTGCCAATCACAGTTTGAGGTGGCACCTGGTGGAGCCAATCAGAGTTCAGGGCCGGTCAAAGCAAGAATCCTCTTATTTTAACTACATTTGGGCCCTTTCCTCAGGAATTTGCCAGATTTTCTGTTCTGTTTCCTTCTATCATTATGAAATTCTCATATTGGTTTTGAGGCTAAATTGCTTCGTCATTGTTCTGTTGTTTGAAAAGATGCTCTTCTTATTTTTTCTTCCCTCTTCAGTGGCCTCACTATATGTTTGAAATGCAAAGCAGGGAGATGCAGAAACGCTGCTTCGTTAATAATTGCCATAATTGTATAAGTATGTGGAAACTGCTACACAAAATGGAGCAATGACTATTATCAGGTTGATAACCAATAATTACTTACAAACTCTGTGCTCATTAAGCAGCTCCTGTGGAGAAACTGAGCTCAATATAGCCCTCCAGAATCCCCTCCCCTCGCCCACCATTATCATGCTGCTTTCTCTCTCTCTCTCTCTCTCTCTCTCTCTCTCTCTCTCTCTCTCCTCTTTCTTCTGCTTTTTGTTACATCTGTTCTCCATGTTATTTTGTCTCAGTCACTCAGGCCTGCTCTCCTCTTTTTCAGCCCTCCATCCTCTATCTGTGTAATCTTCCTTCCCTTCACACATTTTCCTGCTAAATCCCAACATCCTGTTTATTTATGTACATGGTATGCTGCTCTCTTCCTCCCTCCCCCCTCCCTCCTCTTTCTCTCCCTGAAAGATTAACCATCCCCTCTGCATCTCCTCTCATCTATCATCCTAATGGGGGCTACAAGAGGGAAAAAACAACAATTTGCTGAGGGAGAAAACAACCACAGAAGGGAAAGGAAAGTGTTTGGATTGTGGCTGTTGATCGGTCTGTCAGCAAGTTTATTCAAACTGGTGGTAACAGCTGACATCATCATCTGCAGAGGTACCCATACATTCACACAAGCAAACATTCAAGCTTGTATTAAAGTGCTTGTTCGACATACAGGCCTCATTTTGTATTCCCTGGGCTTTTCTTACAACTTGTTGGTTAGGTTTGATGACAGTTTAAAAAATCAAGCCAAAAAAAATAATAAAAGAGAAGAAGGAAAAATTATGAGGACAAAAGAATAGAAAAAAAAAATGCAAACAAACTAACAAACAAAAAGAAAAGAATAACGCATCAAGGTATAAAGAGAAGGGGCACTGGTGGCCTAGCGGTCTAAGCGCCCTACGTATAGAGGAATTGTCCTCATCGCAGAGGTCGCCCTTCGACTCCTGGCCGGTCGACCATTTACTGCATGTCTTCCCCCACTCTCTACTCCCCACATTTCCTGTCTCTCTTCAGCTGTCCTATCCAATAAAGGCGAAAAAGGCCAAAAATAAATCTTTTTAAAAAAAAGATATAAAGAGAAATACCATTTCCCATGAATCATTTAACAAAGGATTTTAAAACCACCATAAATATTGAAGAGTTTGAATTATTCTTGTCCAAAATAGAAATTAAATGAGGCATCTGCACATAAACCCTTAAATGAGCAGATAACCCTTTGGTGCTAGTTTGTCATTCAACTTTTTGTATATGAACAAAATAAATCCCCATCACAAACACAGTTACAAAGGTATGACATCTTTTTGAAAATCATTATCAGCTCCAAACTCTGATAATTTCCATCATATCCCCGTTGGCAAGTTCCAGTTTGTTACGACTGTTTCTTTTTGTCTACCGTTCGATATGTTGCTGTCAATTTGTTCCCTGAACTTCGTTTTCTGAGCTCTCATTGAGCTTACACTGCTGACATCACTGTTTTGACTTTGTAAATAACTTTACCCATATTGTTATAGTTACAGTTATTTACTGGGAATTAAAAACCAGGCCTCCTCTCAAGCAGCCTCCTCTCCTGTAAGTGGGAGCAGGCGGCTGCGGGAAGCCCCTGCTTACCACATGCTATCACAGTTCGGCCTCCAAGCCTCCAACCGCGATACGCTTACACTCATCCACTCCACAGGGGAAGTGTTGAGCCTCACTTGCCGATGTGAGAGCACAAACACAGAAACATTTACCCTCTTCTAAAAGGCTGTGCTACGTACAAGCGATGCCCTTCCCTAGTTTTCCAAGATTCTCACACTCTCACTTTCTTTCTCTGCTCCTTCAATTGTTAATCTCTTTTCTCAAAATACAGTTTCCTTGAAATTGTCATTTTCTTGATATTTTTGCTGCTGCAGAGCTATGAGAGAGGGCCTAATGGAATCATCATACATATGTATGTATGTATACATAAGCAGAGCAGACGCGGGGGCAGAGGGTGCCTCCGCCCCAAGGCCGAGTTCAAGCAGGGGCCCTCTACTGAGCTACTTGTTGACCTATTTTAAGACTGTGGTTGTAATGTGTTTTCAAGGGCCTATTAGGGATGTTAACAATTAATCAAGTATCTTTAGGGTTAGGGTTGCGGTTAGGGTTGCGGTTAGGGTTAGGGTTGGCGTTAGGGTTTAGGGTTAAGGTTAGGGTTAACGTTAGGGTTAAGGTTAGGATTAGGGTTAGCCTTAGGGTTTAGGGTTAAGGTTAGGGTTAGGGTTACAATGAGGGTTAGGGTTAGGGTTAGAATTAGGGTTAGGGTTAGGATTTAGAGTTAGGGGTTACAATTAGGGTTAGGGTTACGATTAGGGTTTATGGGTTAGGGATACAATTAGGGTTAGGGCTATGAGTAGGGTTAGGGTTACGGTGAGGGTTACGATTAGGGTTAGGGTTGTGGTTACGATTAGGGTTAGGGTTAGGGTTAGGGTTGTGGTTACGATTAGGGTTAGGGTTACGATTAGGGTTAGGGTTACGATTAGGGTTAGGGGTAGGGTTACGATTAGGGTTAGGGTTAGGGTTAGGGTTACGATTAGGGTTAGGGTTAGGGTTAGGGTTACGATTAGGGTTAGGGTTAGGGTTAGGGTTACGATTAGGGTTAGGGTTCCGATTAGGGTTAGGGGTAGGGTTACGATTAGGGTTAGGGTTACGATTAGGGTTAGGGTTACGATTAGGGTTAGGGGTAGGGTTACGATTAGGGTTAGGGTTAGGGCTACGATTAGGGTTAGGGTTAGGGTTACGATTAGGGTTAGGGTTAGGGTTAGGGTTACGATTAGGGTTAGGGTTAGGGTTACAATTAGGGTTACGATTAGGGTTTAGTGTTAGGGTTACAATTAAGGTTAGGGTTATGAGTAGGGTTTAGTGTTAGGGTTACGAGTAGGGTTAGGGTTACGGTGAGGGTTACGATTAGGGTTAGGGTTGTGGTTACGATTAGGGTTAGGGTTAGGGTTACGATTAGGGTTAGGGTTGTGGTTACGATTAGGGTTAGGGTTAGGGTTACGATTAGGGTTAGGGTTAGGGTTACGATTAGGGTTAGAGTTAGGGTTACGATTAGGGTTAGGGTTAGGGTTAGGGTTAGGGTTACGATTAGGGTTAGGGTTAGGGTTAGGGTTACGATTAGGGTTAGGGGTAGGGTTACGATTAGGGTTAGGGTTAGGGTTAGGGTTACGATTAGGGTTAAGGTTAGGGCTACGATTAGGGTTAGGGTTAGGGTTACGATTAGGGTTAGGGTTAGGGTTACGATTAGGGTTAGGGTTATGGTTACAATTAGGGTTACGAGTAGGGTTAGGGTTACGGTGAGGGTTACGATTAGGGTTAGGGTTGTGGTTACGATTAGGGTTAGGGTTAGGGTTACGATTAGGGTTAGGGTTGTGGTTACGATTAGGGTTAGGGTTAGGGTTACGATTAGGGTTAGGGTTGTGGTTACTATTAGGGTTAGGGTTGTGGTTACGATTAGGGTTAGGGTAACGATTAGGGTTAGGGTTACGATTAGGGTTAGGGTTAGGGTTACGATTAGGGTTAGGGTTAGGGTTACGATTAGGGTTAGGGTTAGGGCTAGGGTTACGATTAGGGTTAGGGGTAGGGTTACGATTAGGGTTAGGGTTAGGGCTAGGGTTACGATTAGGGTTAGGGGTAGGGTTACGATTAGGGTTAGGGTTACGATTAGGGTTAGGGTTAGGGTTACGATTAGGGTTAGGGTTACGATTAGGGTTAGGGGTAGGGTTACGATTAGGGTAAGGGTTAGGGCTACGATTAGGGTTAGGGTTAGGGTTACGATTAGGGTTAGGGTTACGATTAGGGTTAGGGGTAGGGTTACGATTAGGGTTAGGGTTACGATTAGGGTTAGGGTTACGATTAGGGTTAGGGTTACGATAAGGGTTAGGGGTAGGGTTACGATTAGGGTTAGGGCTACGATTAGGGTTAGGGTTAGGGTTACGATTAGGGTTAGGGTTACGATTAGGGTTAGGGGTAGGGTTACGATTAGGGTTAGGGTTACGATTAGGGTTAGGGTTACGATTAGGGTTAGGGTTACGATAAGGGTTAGGGGTAGGGTTACGATTAGGGTTAGGGCTACGATTAGGGTTAGGGTTAGGGTTACGATTAGGGTTAGGGTTAGGGTTACGGTTAGGGTTAGGGTTAGGGTTACAATTAGGGTTACGATTAGGGTTAGGGTTAGGGTTACAATTAGGGTTACGATTAGGGTTTAGTGTTAGGGTTACAATTAGGGTTAGGGTTATGAGTAGGGTTTAGTGTTAGGGTTACAATTAGGGTTACGAGTAGGGTTAGGGTTACGGTGAGGGTTACGATTAGGGTTAGGGTTGTGGTTATGATTAGGGGTAGGGTTACGATTAGGGTTAGGGTTACGATTAGGGTTAGGGGTAGGGTTACGATTAGGGGTAGGGTTACGATTAGGGTTAGGGTTACGATTAGGGTTAGGGTTACGATTAGGGTTAGGGTTAGGGTTACGATTAGGGTTAAGGTTAGGGCTACGATTAGGGTTAGGGTTAGGGTTACGATTAGGGTTAGGGTTAGGGTTAGGGTTACGATTAGGGTTAGGGTTAGGGTTACAATTAGGGTTACGAGTAGGGTAAGGGTTACGGTGAGGGTTACGATTAGGTTTAGGGTTGTGGTTACGATTAGGGTTAGGGTTAGGGTTACGATAAGGGTTAGGGTTAGGGTTAGGGTTACAATTAGGGTTACGAGTAGGGTAAGGGTTACGGTGAGGGTTAGGATTAGGTTTAGGGTTGTGGTTACGATTAGGGTTAGGGTTAGGGTTACGATAAGGGTTAGGGTTAGGGTTAGGGTTACAATTAGGGTTACGATTAGGGTTAGGGTTAGGGTTACGATTAGGGTTAGGGTTAGGGCTAGGGTTACGATTAGGGTTAGGGGTAGGGTTACGATTAGGGTTAGGGGTAGGGTTACGATTAGGGTTAGGGTTAGGGCTAGGGTTACGATTAGGGTTAGGGGTAGGGTTACGATTAGGGTTAGGGTTACGATTAGGGTTAGGGTTAGGGTTACGATTAGGGTTAGGGTTACGATTAGGGTTAGGGGTAGGGTTACGATTAGGGTAAGGGTTAGGGCTACGATTAGGGTTAGGGTTAGGGTTACGATTAGGGTTAGGGTTACGATTAGGGTTAGGGGTAGGGTTACGATTAGGGTTAGGGTTACGATTAGGGTTAGGGTTACGATTAGGGTTAGGGTTACGATTAGGGTTAGGGGTAGGGTTACGATTAGGGTTAGGGTTAGGGCTACGATTAGGGTTAGGGTTAGGGTTACGATTAGGGTTAGGGTTAGGGTTACGGTTAGGGTTAGGGTTAGGGTTACAATTAGGGTTACGATTAGGGTTAGGGTTAGGGTTACAATTAGGGTTACGATTAGGGTTTAGTGTTAGGGTTACAATTAGGGTTAGGGTTATGAGTAGGGTTTAGTGTTAGGGTTACAATTAGGGTTACGAGTAGGGTTAGGGTTACGGTGAGGGTTACGATTAGGGTTAGGGTTGTGGTTATGATTAGGGGTAGGGTTACGATTAGGGTTAGGGTTACGATTAGGGTTAGGGGTAGGGTTACGATTAGGGTTAGGGGTAGGGTTACGATTAGGGTTAGGGTTACGATTAGGGTTAGGGTTACGATTAGGGTTAGGGTTACGATTAGGGTTAAGGTTAGGGCTACGATTAGGGTTAGGGTTAGGGTTACGATTAGGGTTAGGGTTAGGGTTAGGGTTACGATTAGGGTTAGGGTTAGGGTTACAATTAGGGTTACGAGTAGGGTAAGGGTTACGGTGAGGGTTACGATTAGGTTTAGGGTTGTGGTTACGATTAGGGTTAGGGTTAGGGTTAGGGTAACGATTAGGGTTAGGGTTAGGGTTACAATTAGGGTTACGAGTAGGGTAAGGGTTACGGTGAGGGTTAGGATTAGGGTTAGGGTTAGGATTAGGGTTACGATTAGGGTTAGGGTTAGGGTTAGGGTTACGATTAGGGTTAGGGTAAGGGTTAGGGTTACGATCAGGGTAAGGGTTAGGATTACGATTAGGGTTAGGGTTAGGGTTACGATTAGGGTTAGGGTTAGGGTTAGGGTAACGATCAGGGTTAGGGTTAGGGTTACGATTAGGGTTAGGGTTAGGGTTACGATTAGGGCTTGGGTTAGGGTTAGAGTTACGATCAGGGTTAGGGTTAGGGTTACTATTAGGGTTAGGGTTAGGGCTACGGTTAGGGTTAGGATTACGATTAGGGTTAGGGTTACGATTAGGGTCAGGGTTAGGGTTACGATCAGGGTTAGGGTTAGGGTTACGATTAGGGTTAGGGTTACGATTAGGGTTAGGGGTAGGGTTACGATTAGGGTTAGGGTTAGGGTTACGATTAGGGTTAGGGTTACGATTAGGGTTAGGGTTACGATTAGGGTTAAGGTTAGGGTTACGATTAGGGTTAGGGTTAGGGTTAGGGTTACAATTAGGGTAACGATTAGGGTTAGGGTTACGATTAGGGTTAGGGTTGTGGTTACGATTAGGGTTAGGGTTAGGGTTACGATTAGGGTTAGGGTTAGGGTAACGATTAGGATTAGGGTTAGGGTTACGATTAGGGTTAGGGGTAGGGTTACGATTAGGGTTAGGGTTAGGGTTACGATTAGGGTTAGGGTTAGGGTTAGGGTTACGATTAGGGTTAGGGTTAGGGTTAGGGTTACGATTAGGGTTAGGGTAAGGGTTAGGGTTACGATCAGGGTAAGGGTTAGGGTTACGATTAGGGTTAGGGTTAGGGTTACGATTAGGGTTAGGGTTAGGGTTACGATTAGGGTTAGGGTTACGATTAGGGCTTGGGTTAGGGTTAGAGTTACGATCAGGGTTAGGGTTAGGGTTACGATTAGGGTTAGGGCTTCGGTTAGGGTTAGGGTTAGGGTTACGATTAGGGTTACGATTAGGGTTAGGGTTAGGGTTACTATTAGGGTTAGGGTTAGGGTTACGATTAGGGTTAGGGCTCCGGTTAGGGTTAGGGTTAGGGTTACGATTAGGGTTACGATTAGGGTTAGGGTTAGGGTTGGGGTTACGATTAGGGTTAGGGTTAGGGTTATGGTTACGATTAAGGCTGATTTATACTTCTGCGTCGAATCGACGGCGTAACCTACGCCGTAGGTCCGCGTAGCTCCCGTACCTACGCAGAGGCCTACGCACGTAGCTGACGTGCACCTCCTCCAAAATGTAACTACGCGTAGAGCTGACGCGGACCGCAAGCTCTGTGATTGGTCCGCTCGACGGCTTTGTCTTTCCCGCATTCACAGCACTTCCGGGGTCCCGGACATCGGCCACACATCGGCCGTGTATTTCATCTCCTCCTCTCTATTCTTCATGTAATCATGTCTGTATGATAAACAGCAACATGTATCAGCTGTAGATTAACATAACACGCTCTGAATCGATGTGGAAAAGTAAACAGAGATCGTAGCGGGACCGGAAGCAGGCGACCGGCTATCAGAGAGACCGCACTGCCCTCAGGCGTTTCGGCGGAGAATTGCTGCGCGACACAGACACACCGACGCACAAGTATGAGGGGCTCATGTCCGCGTCAGCCCCTGCTGCGTAGGGCGACGCAGAAGTATAAATCAGCCTTTAGGGTTAGGGTTACGATTAGGGTTAGGGTTACGATTAGGGTTAGGGTTAGGGTTACGATCAGGGTTAGGGTTAGGGTTACGATTAGGGTTAGGGCTTCGGTTAGGGTTAGGGTTAGGGTTACGATTAGGGTTACGATTAGGGTTAGGGTTAGGGTTGGGGTTACGATTAGGGTTAGGGTTAGGGTTAGGGTTACAATTAGGGTTGGGGTTAGGGTTACTATTAGGGTTAGGGTTACGATTAGGGTTAGGGCTACGGTTAGGGTTAGGGTTACAATTAGGGTTAGGGTTACGATTAGGGTCAGGGTTAGGGTTAGGGTTAGGGTTACAATTAGGGTTGGGGTTAGGGTTACTATTAGGGTTAGGGTTACGATTAGGGTTAGGGCTACGGTTAGGGTCAGGGTTAGGGTTAGGGTTAGGGTTACAATTAGGGTTATGGTTACGATTAGGGTCAGGGTTAGGGTTAGGGTTAGGGTTACAATTAGGGTTATGGTTACGATTAGGGTTGGGGTTAGGGTTACTATTAGGGTTAGGGTTACGATTAGGGTTAGGGCTACGGTTAGGGTTAGAGTTATGATTAGGGTTAGGTTTACGATTAGGGTTAGGGTTACGATTAGGGTTACGATTAGGGTTAGGGTTACGATTAGGGTTAGGGTTACGATTAGGGTTACGATTAGGGTTACGATTAGGGTTAGGGTTACGATTAGGGTTAGGGTTAGGGTTAGGGCTACGGTTAGGGTTAGGGTTACGATTAGGGTTACGATTAGGGTTAGGGTTACGATTAGGGTTAGGGTTAGGGTTAGGGCTACGGTTAGGGTTAGGGTTACGATTAGGGTTACGATTAGGGTTAGGGTTACGATTAGGTTTGGGGTTAGGGTTACGATTAGGGTTAGGGTTACGATTAGGGTTAGGGTTAGGGTTAGGGTTAGGATTAGGGTTAGGGTTACGATTAGGGTTACGATTAGGGTTAGGGTTAGGGTTACGATAAGGGTTAGGGTTAGGGCTACGGTTAGGGTTAGGGTTACGATTAGGGTTAGGGTTACGATTAGGTTTAGGGTTAGGGTTACGATTAGGGTTAGGGTTACGATTAGGGTTAGGGTTAGGGTTAGGGTTACGATTAGGGTTAGGGTTACGATTAGGGTTAGGGTTAGGGTTAGGGTTACGATTAGGGTTAGGGTTACGATTAGGGTTAAGGTTAGGGTTATGATTAGGGTTAGGGTTACGATTAGGTTAAGGTTACGGCTACGGTTAGGGTTAGAGTTATGATTAGGGTTAGGTTTATGATTAGGGTTACGATTAGGGTTAGGGTTACGATCAGCGTTAGGGTTACTATTAGGGTTAGAGTTACGATAAGGGTTAGGGTTAGGGCTACTGTTAGGGTTACGATTAGGGTTACGATTAGGTTTAGGGTTAGGGTTAGGGTTACGATTAGGGTTAAGGTTAGGGTTATGATTAGGGTTAGGGGTAGGGCTACGATTAGGGTTAGGGTTACGATTTGGGTTAAGGTTAGGGTTACGATTAGGGTTAGGGTTAGGGTTAGGGTTACAATTAGGGTTAGGGTTACGATTAGGGTTAGGGTTACGATTAGGGTTATGGTTACGATTACGGTTAGGGTTAAGATTACGGTTGGGGTTAGGGTTACTATTAGGGTTAGGGTTACGATTAGGGTTAGGGTTACGATTAGGGTTACGATTAGGGTTAGGGTTAGGGTTACTATTAGGGTTAGGGTTACGATAAGGGTTAGGGTTAGGGCTACGGTTAGGGTTACGATTAGGGTTAGGGTCACGATTAGGGTTAGGGTTACGATTAGGGTTAAGGTTAGGGTTATGATTAGGGTTAGGGGTAGGGTTACGATTAGGGTTAGGGTTACGATTAGGGATAGGATTAGGGTTAGGGTTACGATTAGGGTTAGGGTTACGGTGAGGGTTACGATTAGGGTTAGGGTTAGGGTTACGATTTGGGTTAGGGTTAGGGTTACGATTAGGGTTAGGGTTAGGGTTACGATCAGGGTTAGGGTTAGGGTTAGGGTTAGGGTTAGGATCAGGGTTAGGTTTAGGGTTAGGGTTACAATCAGGGTTAGGGTTAGGGTTACTATTAGGGTTAGGGTTACTATTAGGATTAGGGTTAGGGTTAGGGTTAGGGTTAGGGTTACGATCAGGGTTAGGGTTAGGGTTACGATTAGGGTTAGGGTTACGATTAGGGTTAGGGTTAGGGTTACGATTAGGGTTAGGGTTAGGATCAGGGTTAGGGTTAGGGTTACGATTAGGGTTAGGGTTACTATTAGGATTAGGGTTAGGGTTAGGGTTAGGGTTAGGGTTAGGGTTACGATCAGGATTAGGGTTAGGGTTACGATCAGGGTTAGGGTTAGGGTTACGATTAGGGTTAGGGTTATGATTAGGGTTAGGGTTAGGGTTACGATTAGGGTTAGGGTTAGGGTTAGGGTTAGGATCAGGGTTAGGGTTAGGGTTACGATTAGGGTTAGGGTTAGGGTTACTATTAGGGTTAGGGTTAGGGTTAGGGTTAGAGTTATGATTAGGGTTAGGGCTACGGTTGGGGTTAGGGTTAGAGTTATGATTAGGGTTAGGGTTACAATTAGGGTTAGGGTTAGGGTTACGATTAGGGTTACGATTAGGGTTAGGGTTACTATTAGGGTTAGGGTTAGGGTTAGGGCTACGGTTAGTGTTAGGGTTACGATTAGGTTTAGGGTTAGGGTTACGATTAGGGTTAGGGTTAGGGTTAGGGTTACGATTAGGGTTAGGGTTAGGGTTACGATTAGGGTTAGGGTTACGATTAGGGTTAGGGTTACGATTAGGGTTAGGGTTACGATTAGGGTTAGGGTTAGGGTTAGGGTTAGGGTTAGTGTTAGGGTTACGATTAGGGTTAGGGTTAGGGTTAGGGTTAGGGTTACGATTAGGGTTAGGGTTAGGGTTACGATTAGGGTTAGGGTTACGATTAGGGTTAGGGTTACGATTAGGGTTAGGGTTAGGGTTACTATTAGGGTTAGGGTTAGGGCTACGGTTAGGGTTAGGGCTACGGTTAGGGTTAGGGTTAGAGTTATGATTAGGGTTAGGGTTACAATTAGGGTTAGGGTTAGGGTTACGATCAGGGTTAGGGTTAGGGTTAGGGCTACGGTTAGGGTTAGGGTTACGATTAGGGTTAGGGTTAGGGTTAGGGTTACGATTAGGGTTAGGGTTAGGGTTACGATTAGGGTTAGGGTTAGGGTTACGATTAGGGTTAGGGTTAGGGTTAGGGTTACGATTAGGATTAGGGTTAGGGTTACGATCAGGGTTAGGTTTAGGGTTACGATTAGGGTTAGGGTTACGATTAGGGTTAGGGTTAGGGTTACGATTAGGGTTAGGGTTAGGGTTACGATCAGTGTTAGGGTTAGGGTTAGGGTTACGATTAGGGTTAGGGTTAGGGTTACTATTAGGGTTAGGGTTAGGGTTACTATTAGGATTAGGGTTAGGGTTACGATCAGGGTTAGGGTTAGGGTTACGATTAGGGTTAGGGTTACGATTAGGGTTAGGGTTAGGGTTACGATTAGGGTTAGGGTTAGGGTTAGGGTTAGGATCAGGGTTAGGGTTAGGGTTAGGGTTACGATTAGGGTTAGGGTTAGGGTTACTATTAGGGTTAGGGTTAGGGTTACGATTAGGGTTAGGGTTAGGGTTACGATTAGGGTTAGGGTTAGGGTTAGGGTTAGGATCAGGGTTAGGGTTAGGGTTAGGGTTACGATTAGGGTTAGGGTTAGGGTTACTATTAGGGTTAGGGTTAGGGTTACTATTAGGGTTAGGGTTAGGGCTACGGTTAGGGTTAGGGTTAGAGTTATGATTAGGGTTAGGGTTACAATTAGGGTTAGGGTTAGGGTTAGGATTAGGGTTACGATTAGGGTTAGGGTTAGGGTTACTATTAGGGTTGGGGTTGGGGTTGGGGTTTGGGTGGGTTCATAGTTATGAGTCTGTGCGCAGGCCTGCTGATCCAGTCTCTAATGGGTTTTGGTTCCTGCTGGAGGATCATCACCAGGCTTATGGATATGGTTAGGGTGGAGATTGGGTGGTGGCTCTGTGGAGCAGCACCTGCCCTTCATGCAGGGGACCCTGGTTCGAGTCCCCACACTGGACATCCGAAATATTTTATTTTTTATAGATTGTGGAAGAATACGTTATAGAAGTGTATGGTGAACTGTGACATGTGTCCAGAGCCATAGCTCATGGCTATGGCAACTGCCCATGGTGCAGAAGTCTTGGGTTCAAGACCAGGTCACACCTCTACCCCTCTTTTAAAAGGTTGGTCCTGTGGCCAGTGGAATATGTGCGAGGGAGAGAGAGCGTGTGTGGGGGCTCGATTTATGACCTAGGCAGCCTTTAATTCTGCGCTGTATCTGCATCTTGGGGCCAGGAATCATATAGCGGAAGAAGGAGACCACATCAACAAATATATAATTAAATATATACATAAAAAAATACATAAAAAAACCTTAAAACAAGGGGAACAAGAATAAGTGCTGAGGGCATAAGTGCTGTCATATCAATTGCTGCGTTTGATGTTCCTGGTTGTGCCTGGGTATGTAGTCATAACCGAGATCATTTGATTTATTTTTATTTTTTATTTTTTTATCCTTTTTAATTTTATAATTTTTAGTCAGTGTTCATCAGAAGGTTGGTGTCCCTCAAACTAGGCATGCAATAATAAGTGCTGGAGATACCAAACTATCTGTAAGTGCTCAAGAGACAAGTAAATACCAAAGACACACAAAATATAATAACATGAGTACAGGGTATTTCAATGCGGTTTTGGGGAACATGCAAACTCCCTTCATGTTAGAGCCCATATGAGCAATTAAACATGCAGAATTATCATCAAAGTTCATAAATACCTCTAACGGCGGTCGAGTGTTTGTAACGTGAGGGACACCATGATTCTAATGCTTAAGGTTATTATAAGTGATCATGTCGGTATGCTGAATGAGGTTTAGACACATTTCATAAATTCATGTCTAGAGTAGGCGAGGAAACCGCATACAATTGATAAGAAACCATTTTTTTCTATTGAGCCCATTTGCCTACAATAAAGATGAAAAATCATGCATGAAATACATATGAGAACACAAGTGATTAAAACACACATGCACATGATTGATGTGGTCCCTAGTTGGAGAAAGAGAAAGCAACATAGAGTACAGGATAAAACAACAATAATAAAAGCCACAATAAACTTAAATATTTATTTACAAAAGCTGGATACCCAAATCGATTGCAGAGCCCAGAGGTAGGTCAGGAATCGAGCCCCTCTCCTGAGTATCCGGAGGAAAGGTTTGAGGTTGATAGTTCAGATTTCTGTTTATGGGGAGGGGTATGGGGTTGGTTTTGGGGTTGAGGTAAGAGGTTAGGGTTAGGGTTAGGGCTACGGTTAGGGTTAGGGTTAGAGTTATGATTAGGGTTAGGGTTACAATTAGGGTTAGGGTTAGGGTTACGATTAGGGTTACGATTAGGGTTAGGGTTAGGGTTACTATTAGGGTTAGGG